>NC_137957.1:17831440-18431440 GCF_963924665.1 Micromys minutus | reverse complement strand
CAATGACTGACTGACTGACTGAATGAATGAATGAATCAGTGAATGGGAAAAACAATTTCATGGCATTGACCCTTTTTGCTGTTAAGTCAAGAATAATAAACACCAATGCAAAACATGTGGTATTATAGTCAAACACTCCTTGTTCAAATTACTTGTTAAGAGTTAACACTTCCAAAGTGCTAAATGCCCAGCACATAGTAAGGATGACATTGCCTTTGTTAAACAAATAGTGCATAGCCATTCCTAATATTGATTGCATATTTATAATACCATTTATAAAAATTGCCAATTTATAACATAGCTAGTTAACTTTCATTCTTAACTACTACAGAAGAAAAGCAGTCAACAGAGGAAAAATAGTATTTCTCAACAATGAAGAGAAGTATGATGCTAAGGAACTCTATCCAATAATAACTGATAACATCCAATAAACACTGGCTTTGTCTAGTGAGTGAAGACCTCTCAGGTGTAGTGGTAAATAATAAAAAGCTGGATGATCTTTGATCTCACACTAGTGCCAGCTCCTGTAGGACCACATGGCATTTTGGGGTAGTAAGTACTCAAAGACACTGGCTTCTTTTGACCCAGCCATGGTCCACGACCACGCTAATGTGTTGCTTTCACACACTGTACTCCACTGCCCGGTAAAAACATGACTCCACAATCAATAACTTATCAAACAGATTTATATGTTAAATTCTCAATCCACAATCCCTCCACACAATAAGCTTACAACCGGTTGATAAAGATACACACTGCCTACCTAGATAAGTTAACCCATTGAAACCCCTAGAAATAATCCTAGCAACCTTAACCATATAGTGATGCACTGAGAGAAACATCCAGGTCTGCCTCCATGTTGTCTCCTCTCCAATCTTTGTCTCCTCCTCTTCTGCTTTACCAACTTTGTCCCCGCCCACTCCCTACTGTCCAATCATGTATCACCTTGACATCAACCTACACTTAGGTAATCATTTTATTTAATTTTCCCAGGTTTCACAGGGATAGCTAAACTTGTAGGACCTTTATTTTTCTTCTTATTTGAGATGGGTCTCATATGTAGCTTTGGCTGGCTTGGATTGCTATGTAGACTAGGTTGGCTTGAAACTCAGAAGAGATCTACCTGCCTCAGTCTCCAGAATGTTGGGACCAAAAAAAATCTGAGGCTGGGGACATAGCTTAGTTGGTTGTATGTTTGCCTAGAATGGGCAGAGTCCTGGGTTTTAGTGCCAGCATCCCATAAACTGGTTACGATGGCAGAAACTTTGTATCCTAGCACCGGTGAGGTGGAAGCCGGATAAACTTAAGTTCCAGCTTATCCTCAACTATGTCCAGTTTATTAAGGCCAGCTTGAGCTACGTGAGGCATAGTCTCAAATTAAAAAAAAAAAAAATCTGGGGGCTGAAGAGATGGTTCACAAGTAAAGGGCTGCTCTTCCGGAGGACCAGAGTTCAGTCCCTCGAACCCACATCCTGCAACTCTCAACCAAATACAGTCTAGATCCAGGAGATCTACATTCCTGGGCTCAGCAGGCAACAGCACATACTGGCAGAGGAACACATACTCACACACACACACACACACACACACACACACACGCGCGCGCGCGCTCACACCAATCAGTAATCCTGTAATCCCAGTACTAGTTAAACTAAGGCTTTGCCAGAAGTTCTTGGTCAGCCCTGGGGATAGGGGATGGGGGTGGGGACGGACAGTAAAAGCCTTTTATTTTTACAAAACTATAGGACCATGACAGCACATGCTCAGGGTCTTCCCCTGGCCTTAGGAAGGTACTTTTGCCAGTGAGTTTACCTGATGCTTATGTCTCCTTTGCTTTATGATAAATCCTCCAGGTTACACACTGAAAACCCTCATAGGAAACAGGGAGGAGGCACAGTTATTATTCAAATTGACCTTGCCTGCTTTCATTGTTTGGCTTTTTTTTTTAACCAACCACACTATCTTATCTGTGTGAAAGTCTACTCTGGTTCACGAAACTTTACAAACACTAATTTCCGTATAAGCAGAATAACAGCATAAAGCCTGTGCCCAATTCAGTCCTAAAAAGTAACCCAGAACAACCGGCTGGAACTGAGCCGTTTGAGATTACTGGTAGCAATTTCCAAGAATTATTTTTCTTACTCTTCCATTTTACACCTTAAAAAAAGTGTTCCAGTAATTCTGCCAGCAGGAGACCAAGCCAAGTGCAAAAGAGCCAAGGTCAGGGCCCACAGAAAGCAGTCCTGTTAACCGAACCACATCAATTACAAAGTCGAATGTGTAGGCTTCTCTATAGGCATTTGTTCCTGCACTTCTACAGAACGATACGCTGAATCACTGAGTTACATAATGCCAAAGTTCAGTCACTGACAGCCCCGGTGGCACGTGCCTTTAATCCCAGGACTAGGGAGACAAAGGCAGGCAGATCTCTATGAGTTGAAGGCCAGCCTTGTGTACATGGTGAGTTCCAAGCCAGCCAGGGCTACACAGTAAGACGCTGTCTTTAAAAAGTGTTTCTTTTTTTAAGATAAATAAACAAATCCAGTTATACTCAGAATTCAGAAAGCATAAGATTAAATTAAAAACCCACTCATTATATAATTATCTTAAACACCCAGAATGAAACCGTACCTCCTAAAGCCCCGCTGTGATCTAGACTTTTCTTTTTAAAGCCATTGCAGGCGATTACAACAGGAACAACGACGGAGAACAGCCAACGCCATGGAGAAACAGGCCGCAGGTTCCCTGGGAGTTATAAAGGTAGAGACACGGGCTGTAAGTGACTTGGACAGGTGCAAACACTGACAGAGTGAATGCTACACAGCTTGGTCTTCTAAAAAGGCTTTGACTCTATGCATGTATGTATATGTATGCATATATGTATGTAACTATGTATGTATATATATATATGTGTATGTTACTATGTATGTATGTATGTATGTATGATGTATGTATGTATGTATGTATGTATGTATCTACCTACCTACCTACCTACCTACCTACCTACCTACCTACCCACCTATCGAGACAGGGTTCTCTGTGTAGCCAGCTCTGGCTGTCTTGGAACTTGCTCTGTAAACCAGGCTGACCTCGAACTCAGCGATCTGACTGCCTTTACCTTCCAAGTGCTGGGATTAAAAGCATGTGCCACCACCACAACTCAGTTTACTAAAATATTCTTAAAATTCTTTTCATACACTAGGAAGAGCCAAGAGGGACAACTGAGCCACAAAAGACTGACAAAATCGTATTTGAGGAAGTGAAACTGTAGCTCATTCATTTGCATTAGGTGTTTGGTCCTAGTGGAAGAGTTGAGATTAGAAATCCTAGATTGGGGTTAGAGAGATTGGCTTAGTGGTTAAAGGAGCACCGACTGCTCTTCCAGAGGTCCTGAGTTCAATTCCCAGAAGCCACATGGAGGCTCACAACCATCTGTAATGAGATCTGTTGCCCTCATCTGGTGTGTCTGAACTCACATAAAATAAATAAATGCTAAAAAAAAAAAAACCTAGATTGTTTTATTCTATCAGAATGTTCTTCTTTGTATAGGCAAGTTCTAAACCAGCTTCAAAACTTAGTTCTGTAGTGCACACCTTTAATTCCAACATTTGGGAGGCAGAATTAGCTAATCTCTTTAAGGTCCAGGCTAGCCTGGTCTACATAGAGAGAGCCTGTCTCAGAAAAAAAGAAAAACAAAACCAAAAATACCAGTGTGTGTTTATCTGTGATATGTGTGCTCAAATGTATATATATTTGTGTGTATGTGTCTATAGACAGCATGTATGTAGAAATCAAAATAACTTTGAGTTGGCCCAATGGTTCTTGTGGATTCTCCTATGCCTCCTACCTCCCAGGAGCACTGGAATTATAGATGCATTCCTGTGCCCACCCTGAAGTGGGTTCAGAGGATTCAAATTCCGGTCCTCTAGCCTGCACAGTGAGCACACGCAACCCAGAGTCACTGCCTCAAGTCCCTGTTTTGAAATTTTAAACATCTCACTGGAAGTTCTGGCCCACAAAATTCCAGAACATAGGAGACTGAGACCAGAGGATTTGAGTTTGAGATCAGCCAGGGCTACAAGGTGGGGGCCTTGTCTCAAAACAAAACAAAAACAAACCAAACAACAACAGCAACAGACAAGAGTTGGATATAGAGCAGTCCCCGAACACATGCACATGGGTACAGTATATTAGAAAGCCTGGCTTTAAACCCCCACTGTAAAAGCCAAATCCAAAATAATCCTTAAAAACCATCACAGGACCAAGGTATGTAATCCAAATATATTAATGCCACAATGAAATCCATTATCTTGTGTAATTAATATATGCTAAGGAAGAAAAATCCGTAAAGGCTTCTCTCATGATACGGTAAAGTAGCATGTAAAATCATACACAACGGTGTGCAGTTGTAATTCCAGGAGGCTGAGACAAATGTAGGAAGAGTTCAACACCAGTAGGGGCTCACATATCAAGATCCCGCTTCAGAAAAGCAAAGATGTACCAAGAAGCCAAACAAAACCTGAGTACCTTCTTTCTGCCAAGTGGCTGTAAGGTACATTGAGGATCAAACCAGGCAAGCATGGTGACAGTGCCAGCACTGGACGTCTATTCTTTCGAAGTAACAAATTCTACAACTTCCAAGTATAAAGACTGTACTTTGTTATTTTCACGGGATTATGAAACGGCTAAACTGTTACCAATCTTAAAATGGTAAAAAAAAAAATCCAGATTGTTTCACAAAACTACTTTTTATGTCTTTTCCCCCCACTAAGGTAAACAAAATTACTTGATGCATGTATTTTATGATACGTATAATTAAATATCAGCACAAGAAGCATCATGAAGGGCTGTAAAGTCTCTAGACATCGTTTATCTTGTCACAGTAGCAAACTGGATCCAGGTTGTGGATTTATATATTATATATATATTTATATTATATATATTTATATATTTTGGGGATTTTGAAGTCGCACTTTAAAATTCCACCCATTAACTTCTAGCAAAACTTAAGACACTTTTACTTACCATAATAGGTACTGGCAGTCATTGACATAATCCAGAACGCCAGGGAAATGCAAATGATCAGGCTCAATATTACTATATTGGTAATCATCTTTATATACTTTTTGCACGTACTGTCGTCAAGATCTGTCATGGAAAATAGAGCTAGGAGCACCTGAGGGGAGGGAATAGATAGCATTTCAGATGAACCAAGTCATTCAAGTTTCTTGCAACAATACTCTTTAGAGGCACAGGGAAATACCAACATCTTCCACCAACCGAACGACAAAACAGAATCGTAAATCCAAAACTTCTAGTCACTGCTGCTGGCGCCGCGCTCCGGCTCGACCATGGGAGGTTAACGCCCCCCTTGGAAAATGAAGGAGCACGGAGGATGCACTGAGGACCCGCCAGGCCAGCGGGACAGACTACTGCTCCCACTTAACCGGACCCGGAAAAAGTGCAGATGACCGGTGGCCAATGGGCGACCAGCGCCGCCGAGCCCCGCCCCTCCTCACCCCGCCCCCGCACGCCGAGCTCCGCCCCCCTGGCCCCTGCGCACGGTCCGCCCCAGCTCTGCTTCTGCAGTGCGCGGCCCGGGCGAGCGAACCTGGACCTGGAGCGGCGTGGGCGAGCGCCTCTAAGGTTCCACCCGTCTGTCTTTGGAGTTCGGTTCCAGCCAGCGGGGGGCCAAGACCCCGTAGCTCCAGTGTCACCTCGCCTCCCTCCGTACGCATGCGCAGCAGCCCGCTCCAGTCACGTGACCCTCCGAGGCGGAAGCTGTACTTGAGCTGGGATAGTGTCCTGAGCATGTCAGGGCGGCTTTTGTAAAGCACCTCCATAATAGACCTTAGGACAACTTAGGTCTTGGGATCCTTGGACATCCTAGACTTGAAAAAAATTATCACCAGCATGGGTGGTGTGCGGCATTAAAACTTGTCCTGATGGGATAATAAAATGCGAATGAACTTTGAACCAGTAAAGGGTTGTAATTTATGAATAGATCATACCAGGAGATAGGGTGTCATGTGGAGGACATAGGAGTTTATCGTGTTGAAGTAGAATTTCTTAGAAAGTAGCTTTAAAAAATGGCTTGGCCCTTAACCTGGGCCAGATTCGACCGGTATTGTGATCTATAAACATAAACACTGAGCTTTCATCTCATTACTGTTCTAACACATTGTTGAAGTGTCTGTCCGCATACACTATATCTGTAAAAGGAACCTATTCTCCTGATGCAATTGCCCTCTCCTAGAGCTTACTGCTGAATAATTAATCTCACCCTTTCTAGTTCGATCTGAACTCTGGCTGGCTGCTTCAACTCACCTGTTCTGGCTCAGATTCCTCTCCAAGCTGCCTGATTCAACGGGGCTTCTCTCAACTTCCCAACAAATTGTTCTGCTTAGCCTCAAACATCTCTGGCAATTTGTTCTAATCATCGGACTCCTTATTCTCTGGCTTCAGCTGATCTGAAATGAACTTCACAGACTCTCAGCCCTCCCCCTCAAAAGAAAAACAAAGGAATTAACTTCACTGCTCCTTCTGTACTGCCTCTCAATTCTGACTGGCTCTCTCCCCTGGCGCTGAGGCTCTTAACTGGTTTCTCTTTCCTGTGCTGTTCTTGTAAGAGATGGATGGATCCTGTCTCTGACCCATTTTGTCAAATCTTTCGATTCTTTGTTACTTTGGCCCTCAATTAAACGTCATTTTCACACTGCCTCCTTGTACAAACTAATTTTATGTGAAAGGAATGTATTAAGGGCCTGTCTGTATTCCAGCCGGCATGATTAATGGGGTGTGGCTTGTCTGCATACTATCCAGATCATAAAGACTTTTGGATGTAGTCCTTTGCCAGAGCAGCCATGTTGCTGGATTAAAGCTCCTCTACAGTTTCAAGTGTGTGCTTTCACTTACACAGCAGACCATCCTATTTTCAGACAATCCGAGTCTTGTGCCTGATTTCACCGTTTATAGATGGGTACTATTGTGCCAGTCCCATGTGGCTTTATCCACAGTGCCATCTTCCCAGCCTCAGTTTCAAAACAAAGATCTTACTAGATGTAGTGGCCCACGTTTGTAATTCCAGAACATAGGAGGCTGAGGTTGCTTATGATTGATTTTGTCGGAGTGAATAGTAACTATCTGATAACCACATATTTCCAGCTAACTGTTGACAATGTGGGAGGCAATGGGACTGTTTCAGGCACACAACTGTGACACAACCCAGTCAATCTTTAAAAGTTTACATTTCCACTGCTGGGTTGGGGCATTTGTTTTTTGTTTTGTTTTGTTTTCTGGTCAGGCTATATTTCTTTTGATGTACATGGGATATCTCGTGGCTGAAACCATTTTGCATCTCTGTGGGTATTTTAAAAAACTTCATGGTATTTTAAATTCCAAAATGTATGCCAAGACCAGTTTTCCTTTGGCAGAGCACAAAATAGTGGCTTCAACCAAAATTCATTATATAACTACTATTTCTGTTCTTCATAGTGAGAAGGCTAGGCTGATTGCATGACAGGCTTCAAATTGGCAGTTAAGGAGACTAGGTCTAAATCTGTTTCCAACTGGGCGATTCCAGACAAGTTCAGGCCTCCGAAGCTGCCCCTCCACCTGACCTGAGGCAAGGACAATGGGTCAGCAGCAGTTTCCAGACCTCTCTAGTAAGTAAGTTTCCAGGCCCCGAACCCCAGTAACGGAATGACCATTGAGATGGACCCAACAGATTAGCATAGAGGTCACCTACCCCATAATTCCCCAATGTGCTTTAAATCAGGTCTTCGAGCTCACTTGGTTGTCTCTCCATCTTGGTAATGGGAGACCCCACCATGCTGGACTTCTGCAGAATGAAACACTGTTTGCATTTACATACTATTTGAGTCCGGGGTGTGATTCTCTGGTGAATCATGGACCCTTAACTTATGTAAATAATTGTGTTACTTCACCATGCTGTCTGACCACTGTTTGTACTGTCAGATGACTGGGTATAAAAGACCAGGATAAATCCTGACTCCTTAACAGGTAAAGTAGAAGACCCCTAGCAGGTAGAGTAGAGCCAAAAATGTAGGTTAGCCAGTTTTGCAATACTATTCTTCTATTTCAGGAACTGGCTGACCATAAAGAATTTGTGTCCTTAAGGTCAGGGTGACTCTGTTTCAGAAACTGACTGACCATAAAAACATAAAAGTTAAATAACACCTCATAAACAATCTTGAGAAACTGGGTGTTCCCCTTGCGATTCTTCACTGGTAATTTTCACCTTATAAACAATCTTAAGAAGCCAGGTGTTTGTTTCCCTTTCGATGCTTCACTGGTATTTTTGGTATTCTCCAATGACGTACTCCCTCCCCCCTTGGGTTGTGGTTTTTTTCTTTGAAAACCCCTTCTCCCAGCCACTCGGGGTCAAACTCCTCTACCTCTGTGTGAGATACGAGTTTCGACCCCAGCGCTGGTTCTCATCAATAAACCTTGTATGATTGCAGCAAGGATGGTCTCTCATGAGTTCTTGGGGTGTCGTGTTATCCTGAGACTTGAGTGACGGTCTCCCCTCTGTGGGGGTCTTTTAGGTACAGGTTACTAACAACCTGTGGAATTTAAAATTTTTAAAAAATATTTTTTATTGGCATCGCTTAGAAAAATGATAAAATGGACTATCTTTTATTTTGCCATTTATCAGGCTACAGGATGGTCTTTCATCAGTTGTGCTACAAGAAAGCAGTGGCCTTACTGTGATGATCAGGTCATCTAATGACATGGAAGTCTATGTCAGGTTTGTTCCTCGGCTTGAGTACTGGAGTGTCAACCTGGGACTTCATGCTTGCTGGGTAATTGCTCTAGACTGTTGTGCTGTATTCCACTGTCAAATGATGCCAGGGATGTTCCTTCTCCTTGGTATAGATCTGGATAAAATTCCCCATGAAACCCTATTGTTAGTGAAATGTGCTTTCAAATTTCTCCCCTCCCCTCCCCAACATCCAATTAAGGATGTTTTCCAAGTAACAGAGGCAAAGGGAGGAGGGCCCTGATTTCCTCATGAAAGTTTCCTGCCTAATCAGCTATTTAAAACTAACAACACTTCCATTAATGATTCAGACCCTGGAGTTGCTAATGCCCATCCCAAGATTTCCAGCTACACCGTCAGGTGCAACACTCAGGGGCTTCACAATTAAGTGCAGAGCTCAATGCTCATGAGTAGATGGACGGTTGAACAAATTGTTGAGCTGACAGCCAAGAGCTATGTATGTGAAAATCCTGGGACCGTGTGAACAGCTGACTGTGGACCTATGAGTGAAAGAAAGGACAAGGAAAGGACATGACAGCTCCGAGGTATGGTGGAGCTGAAAGTTTTTTGTAGATAAAACATAGGAAGAGCCAATGACGTCTGAGAGAGTCCAGACAAGACCCTGAGCCACGTGAGGACAGGGGGGAGGTGAACCAAGTGCAGCAGGAGGCCCAAAAGAAAGCGGGGTATCCAAAATAGTTTTCTTTAAATATTTAAAATTATGTGGAGTAAACAAATATTTAATCATCAATCAGGGGTTTCTCCTCCACCTTTGACCATTCAGTTCCCAGATAAAAGACAGGAACGTGTTTTTTTATTTTTATTTTTTATTTTTATTTTATAATAAGCCTCAGGCAGCACTAAAGCCAGGCAGATACTGCCTTCTATGCTATTAAGTCTACTTCCCTGCCAATAACCCCTCCATATTGGCAGGGAAGTGGAGTAAAGACAGGAACCCCTCTTACTCCGATTGGCCAGCCCCCACGGCCATGTTTGCATGATGCATCTACACCTTCTTCTCTCCGCCTCTCTCTACTTTTGTGGTTCTCAGACCTCAAGCCCGGGCACTGAAACCTCACCTATCCACCTCTGTTCTGCAGAGGCGGGTACAGGCTGCTGGCATCTTTATTCAACTGATAGTTTTATATTAAGGAGCAAGGCCACACAGCATTCCTTGGTGTGTGAAGATTCTCTCCTCCCTTAGGGGAACCAGACCCCTTGGGCCAGTATTTAGCATTACAACACACAGCCTGGACCAAACCTCAAGGAGAAAAGCAGTTCTTACTTGGTTAGTGTTTAGAGAAGGAGGTGGGAGGAGGAGGAGTGGAAAGGGGGAGGGAGAGGATGAGGAAAGGGGGAGGAGGGAGAGACAGATATACTGAGCTCTGATTTGAAGGGTGGCAAGGAAGCCTGCTAGTGATAGCAGCCCAGTGGTAAAGCACTGGTCTTACAGGCAGGAGCCCCTTGTCAGAGAAAGGGCCTCTGTAAAGTTTGGGAGCTAAGAAGAGGACGAAACTGGAGTTCCAGAGAACAAAGAGGAGTTAATAGAGACAATTTAAAATATTTGCCAAAGAATTTATTAAACCGGAAGCTTGTCTCAGACACGTGTCATTTCTTGACATCGAATCTCATTCTTAACGTTTGGAAAACAACGTTTAAGAAGCTGGGCAGTATGAAAAAACAATTTGTTGAATTCCATTTAGTTCCTAAGGGTGGGTTAAAGCCAGGGCAGGACGAGGGAAGGGAAAGACTTTCCGACTGAGGACAGGGACCTCCCTCATTTCTCTTGTTCACCCTACTTGCTAAATATCCCAGTGAGGGTTAAAACGCTATCTTACAAAGCATTAAAGAATACTACTAAAACAGTGCTCCCACTACTGTGTCTACCATTAAGTCTGGGTATACCTCATTATTGTCAGAGAACTATGAAGAAAAATGGCTTATGCTGCAGTGCTAGGGCTTGAACCCAGAGCCTCGTGTGTAGTAGGTAGACAGTCTACCACTGAGTTACATCGTGACTCCACATGAACTTTTACAGCCCTCTGTGTATTAGCTTTGAACGCATAAAGATTTCAGATGGTACAACAATGTCCACTTAGCACCAACCTGAAACCAATCTGCCATTAAGGTGTCCCTTATCTGTTTCACAGTTTGCTTCAACTTAGAAGAAAGACTACCCGGTGTTTGTGGGTTCAAGTGAGAGTAAGGGCCTTTACAGAAATGTTCACCTTTAGAAATAACAGGGATGACAAGACGTCCTTGGGAAACAATTTTTTAATAGTAACAAATTTCAAATACATTTTTGTGAGTACAATGTTATTGTTTAACGTACCTTACAAAATCCTTAATGTTATAAAGTATTCAACTGTCTAAATATCAAAAGAATCCCACTCCTGATATAAAGATTAGTTTCTCTATTATATCAAAATTAAAATTTACCCGTATTCTAACACTGAGAAATGAGAGAACGTAACAAAATCTCCATAGACACCGTTAGCAAGGATCTCACAAACATCTTTAATACATTTAAAGTTTACTTTTTGCTTTTCTAAAACATATGATTTTCCCGATTTTAATAACATATTAAAAGAAGAACTCGAGGGTAGAAGACACATGTTCATCTTAGAATCCTGTAGACCGCAGGCATCCCCATCTCTTCGCAAGTGGGACAGAGTAATATGCTAGCAAGCAAACAAGGTTACCTTGTGTGACTCCAGCTTGGAAGGAGAAAGGCAGAGATTGGAGAACAAAACAACTATGCCATGATTTAGTTCAGAAACCTGTCAATAGGGCTATTTTCCCCAAAAAATGTCAAGTTTCAAATATTCCTTCTCAGCTTTGACCTTTCAGCAAAGTTACAGTTCCGATCTGTTTGGTGTTTTTTTTTTTTTTTTTTTTTATAAAGGTTATGACCCAGTAACACTGAACTCAGGCCAAACTCTAGTGCTCCGCCCACCTCTCACCGGCCACTCTAAGAGAAATGCATTTTTTTTTTTCAAAAGAGAGTACGGTTTTCATTGAGTTTCAAGTCAACAGTGTGCACCGTAGCGTCTTCCACCTGTTTCTTTCATAGACTTCATCTCATATTCTAAGCACCGTTCTTTCGGGAGGTTGGCAGCAACCGAAGGGCAGACAATTCCGTACTTAACCCCCTTTGGGTGTTGGAGTTTGAGCCTTGGCTTGATCCATGTTGAGCATGGCACATCTCCCAGTCCCGTGCTCGCTCGCCTTCCCAGCAACTTCCTAACCTTCAGTCGTGTTTCTGGTTTTAGCTTTTTAGCTTTGTTTTTTCTTTGTGAATGTTAGCAGGGTATAGGCACACTGGATAGACAGAAGATCTGTGAGGCATGACTGTGGGAGAGCGGTGTGGTCCTTCCCGTGCGTTTGTTTACGTTTTCAAACAAGGTCTCAAGTTTCCAACCCACCCGCCATTCCTCTTAAGCACAGGAATTAGAGAAGTTTGTCCCTGGGCTTCACCGTGCCGCACTCCATCAGTTTTATGGTATACAGTCGACTAAAAACAAACAAACAAACAAACAAAAACCCCACCACCACCAACCACAAAAAAACATCTATCATCGAACTGAAGGTAGGATTTTAACAGCCTGGAACTCACTTTCCCCACTTCCTTCTCCCTCGTGGCTAACATGACGGATGCGTGCTACCAAGTTCAGCTAGGAAGTCTTTTTTAAAGGTGGACAGATGTGTTATTAATACAGTCATGTAAGGAGACTTTGAAGCATGTTACCAGAAAAAAAATAACATATAGAAAACAGGCAGAAAATTACATTTGCTGATGATCGTTTAGTCAACGGTGTCCAAAGATAGAAAAAGACTGAGGGCATGGGTCGGAGGTGGTGTGTGTAAGTACGAAACCCTGGGTTCAGTCCAGCACACAAACAGAACACCCCAAAGAAACGAAAGGGTAATAATAACGGAAGAAGACTGTAACTTTGCCAAAAGTGCGTTGTATTTTACAACGTCGTACACTTACGATTTTAAAAGTGTATTAAATATCAACTAACCCTAGGGTTAGATACTAATCCTAACCAGACCATATTTGTTAGTGCTTGGTGCTTGGGAAACATGGTAAACCATACGGAAGTTTACATTTCAACGACACAGCTTATGTTAATATGATTAGTTACCCAGCTTATTTTAGGCTATTGAGTAGGTACAGTCAGTGTGTTTGCTGTTGATATTTAAAATGATGTAAAGACACATAACCAGTATTAGGAAAAAATACATGATGACAAATTTAAGGAACTTTACCCAATACTTAAGACAGCTAACAAGGGTGATTACATCTACAAAATTTATAGAGTATTGGTTATGCGTATCACAGGAAAACTAAGAGAGCTATTTTCTTTCACTGTGTTTGCAGGGAACATAGTCCTTACTAAACAGTGCTGATAACTGGGCACGACACAGAGAAACAGCTCAAGCGATAGCAGAGAATCCAAACTCCATCTCTGTGTAGGAAAGACTGTAGTTATTTGCGGTCAGGCATGTTATGTTCACACGGTAATCTCACAAACTAGAAAAAGAATAAATAACTTACGTGAATACGCTTTTACTTACTGAGCCAAAGCTTTTTGAAGGAAGGACTCTTCTTTTGAAGGAAGAGCTCTTTCTTATTAAACATGACACAATGCCTTTTCAAGGTACAAGTGGTATCAGAGGAGCAAACTTAGTATTTCTATTTTATAAATATCAGCATTTGCATAGCTTTATCACAGAGACACACACTATTTTAGAGGACTGTACTTTATTTCCATTATGAATTGAAGTTGTTTCGATTTCCCTATAAAAAATGTTAAAAAGCAAGCTGCTGAGGTAAGATAAAATGTGTGTTTTAACGTGACCCAGGACAGGTGGCTGAGGTTCATATTTAGTATAACAAGATGGACCTGGACTCCAGGTCCTCTGAGATCCCCCAGTCCCTACCTGTTACAGGGCACGATTGGCATACCCCATCCTCTATGCTGAACTTTTCAACCTTAAAACATCTTAGGGCTGGAGAGATGGCTCAGTGGTTAAGAGCACTGACTGACCTTTCAGAGGTCCTGAGTTCAATTACCAGCAACCACATGGTAGCTCACAACCATCTGTAATGGGATCTGAAGCACTCTTCTGGTGTGTCTGAAGACAACTACGGTGTACTCATATACATAAAATAAATGCTTTAAAAGACACATTTTCTTAGACCCTCAAATACTGTCTTAGAAGCTTTCATAGCCTCAGACCTTGATTTGCTAAAATGTACCTCAGCCAACTGTCCTGGGTCTGAAACACAACATAGTTAAGTACTTCACTGTGAATAAATTATACTGTGATTTATTCAAGGAGGGGTCTATTTTTGACATAAAAAAGGCAATTAAGAAGTAATCACAAAAAGAAACATCAGCTTAAGAATTTGCTATCAACACAGGAACAGTCTAAAATGTTTATTAATGTATCAGTTATGAAGATGGAAATTCAATATTTTTATCACAAGAAAAATAATATACATTTGCCCTTTTATTTTGTTATGATAAAAGCTAGACTTCATATTCTGTATTATTTTCTGTATATTTTCTTAGAAGTTAAATATAACTCACTGGGTTTTTCTAGTCTGAGGTACTTGAGGCCTTATCTAGTTTGGAGTCTCAAAGGTATTTCACATTCAAAATACTATTTTCAAATTATTTTACAACCTACTTTTAAATTCAATGTTTTTATAAGGAAGGCCATGATAAGTTACTTCACTGGTTAAAATACAAAAGGCTAAAAAAGAAAAAAAAAAACAAAACAAAAAACCCAAAACCAAACCCTTGCCCTGTACCCCAGAGGTTTTATCTGTAAAATTTTCAACCACATCCCAATGATGTAGTTCATAGGAAATCTGGTAGTTTTAGGCTTGTATTGAATGTGATTAGCTCCTATGTCACACGTCCCTCTGAATGCACTACCCCGGCTTTGGTGTGGGATGCCTTGATATATGCACACATCGTTTGCCATTCCTACTTGACAGCAGCTTAAAGGAACAAGATCAGAAACAACCTCTACCAGTGTTTCCTAGGATGATGTTTGAGTACAGAATCCTCGTGTAAGGCACTTCTCATTCTTGAACGTGTCACTGACGTCCCTACTTGTTCAGACCCCCATACAGTGACACCCCATACAGTGACACCGCCACTTCAAGTAAAGCTTAGGACTTGATTGCCGTGTAATTGCCAGCGTGGTCTGTGTCAGGACATGGGCACTGGGCTCTGTGTGAGGAAAACTTGAGTGCAGATATCCTCGTCCATTTTACATTTAGAGAACTGGTAATGTTTTATCTTGTTGGTCTTGTTCAAGAACTTTTAACTCTTCCAAAGGAAGACTGCTTAAGGCGGTTGGCAAAATCTGTTCTGAGATGCCCTTAGGTAGCACGTTACTTGCTTCTAAATTCTTCACAAAGCACGTGGCTCTGACCCATCTTCGAGTTGCTCTGCGTTCTCTTTGCAGGCACGTCTTCATCTTTCTTCTCAAGCTTGCTATTTCTTTTTCTAGTTTAATTATCCTTTTTTTCGCCTCCATAGGGTTCCTAAAGGCGTAACTGTGTTCAAGCAGTACTTGCTGACTACTGTTCAGCTTTAAGGTACATGGTCCAGTTGAAGTAAAACTGTTGTTTTTCTTCAGAAGATTCCTTGACTTGAGTTTCTGAGCCGAACAGAGAGGTTTAATATAAATTATGAATATCACAGATAAGTAAACAGTGTCCAGTTTTGAGTAACACAGTATTTAAACTGATCTTTTAAAGTTTAATAGGCAACACCAGCAGGCTACCTCATGGGATCATGGCTTAAGGTTCTCAATAGGTTAACGAATTCTAGTCACCTTGTGCTTTTCTTCTTTGAGTCAGGGTTTCTCTGTATA
This sequence comes from Micromys minutus, assembly GCF_963924665.1. Lineage (NCBI taxonomy): Eukaryota > Metazoa > Chordata > Mammalia > Rodentia > Muridae > Micromys > Micromys minutus. The sequence continues at coordinate 18,415,758 of NC_137957.1, read as the reverse complement.
GCTCTGGTTGCTGGCTTGAACTCAGTGATCCACCTGCCTCTGCCTCCTGAGCACTGGAATTAAAGATATGTCACCACTGTGCCTTTCTTATGTCCTTCATTTACAGTCTTATTTAAACACTGATTCCAAAATAAGTGGTGAATTTTCAAGGTATCTTTGAGATTATTCACTATGATTCTATGGGAAATTAAAAAAACAACCTTTTCCAATTCCTTTTACTAAGCCAAATTAAAATCTGCTTAGACATTTTGTATTATCTATGATATTGATCTGATCTCCATTTTAGTTAATATTAGTTTCTCAACTAGAGGAATAGTTCAGACCTAGAATCTATTTAAACAAGAACTCACATATCTACAGAGACATATTCTTAGGCATCAAGTTTCTAAACAGATTTAGATATTAGTTCTATACACTAAACCTACAAAGATGTAAAATCTGGTTAGAAACTTTTTTTCAAATCCAGAAAGCTAAGGATTCTTTTGTCCTGTCTACTCCAGAAAAATCAAACTCCTTGAGATTTTCCTGTTGTGTCACATCTTATAACTATGTCTTTCACTTATTAAATAGATATTCACTCAATGTCTGATGGGACACATTTGTGATTCCTGCATTCAGGAGGCCCAGGCAGGATTGGTATAACCTGAAACTAGTCTAGAGCTACACAGTGAAATTGCCTCAAAAAAGCCAAAATGTAAAGGAAAAACTCAATTTTACATTTTGGATGCAGAGGCAGGAGGATGGGTAGCTCAAGAGTGGCTCGTAGGGCTGGACGAGAGCTCAGGAGTTAAGAGCATCGGTGGTTCTTCCAAAGGACCGAGATTCAATTTCCACCCCCTACATGGTGGCTAACAACCATGTGTAATGCAGGTTTTCCCAGGAACTCCAATGTCCTCTTCTGGTCTCCACAAGCACCAGGCATATTCACGGTGCAGATATACATTCAAGCAAAACACCCATAAAGGAATAGCTTGGGTTAGATAGTGTAAATTTAAAGATAGCTTAGGCTACCCCAATAGCAAGATTGTCCATTCAAACAGAAAACAAACCAAAACAAAACAAAACAAAGCAAAAGCATTCCCAACCACTTATTGAAACATTAATCTTGGGGAAATAATGTTGAAGAGCTTATAGTTCCTACTATCATAAGACCCACAGCTGGCCTCTCTTCACAGAGAAATGGCAGTCTTCCTTTGCTCTTATTTTAAAACATCTAACAGATTCTGGCATAATGAAGCGTTTAATAGTTACTGCATAAATAAATGATCAAAATGTCAGAAATAAGGTTCCCTCCTTCAACTTCTTGTGACAATGCCTCATGTAGCCCAGGTTGGTGTCAAACCTATCCAGCAGATGACCTTGAACTTCTCCTGCCTCTGCCTCCTGAGGACATAATTATATGTGTGCATTCCCTGTGCCAGTTGATGGTACGTTTTCATTTTCATTTGAGTGCATACTTGGGGCCAGGTAGTCTTTGAGGTGCTCAAATGCAAAAGGTTTAGAAATAAGCCCTTACTGTTTTGTAGCTCTTCTAACATCTTCAGCAGCAGCAGCAGCAGTTAAAACACTAATTCAACTTCACTTCCAATGACACAGTAACTCAAACAATAGCTTTCCCTTTCTCAGTGGGAGATGCTTTTTTTTAAAGCCTCCTATTTTCTACCTTTTCTTTCTGAAGGTGACTTTTTCAGTATTTTTTTCCCTAATCAGATCTTACCTAACCAGATAGAGTATTTCTTTCTCTTGGCTCTTTCACCTAGTGCTGGTCATCAACCTTGTGTGTGCTGGACGCACTCTACTATAAAAAAAGCTGTATTTGCACCCTTAAACCACTTGGCTTTCTTTGTTTTGTTTGAGACAGGTCTTATTATGTAGCTCCACATAACTCTGGATGCACTGGAACTCAGTAATTAGATGTCTCTGGCCTCTAACTCACAGAAATCTACCTGTTTCTGCCTCCTGTGGAACTAAAGGCTGCCTTGAGCTTGTTTCAATTCATTCATCCTGTACCCAATTCTCTTTTCTTTCAACTAAACCAACAACTGATAATTTATCCCTCAATGCCCTGGCTTTAGTTTTACCATCTAATCAAATTATTTTATGTATGGTCAAAACTCTTCCCATCCAAACTCCCAATGCCTTATGCCTATACTGAATGAGCTCTATAGTTTTTTGGCATACCTGAGTATGTGTCCTTAAAACACTCACTAGCATATCACTTGTCACCTTAAAATCAGAAGAGTGATTCTGAAGGTTTCATCAGTAATCTTCTTTGGTTTTGCCAATGACACATTTACTGACAATAACTAGTAATTTGTGGTTTAGTGAGGCCTCAATTCTGGTAAAGAACCCCATATACAAAGTGTTTCATACTTGGAGTGTTTGTATACATTTTACCTGCTGAGCTTCCTTAATCTAAAAGTCCAAGATCTGAAATCTGTTTGGAATTCACTGGGGAAACAGACTTGGAGTCGGGAGCTCTGATCTCTAACTCTAGCCTGTATCTTTATTACACAAGAGGGAGCTTGTAGCTTTTTTGAGGTGTGCCATTACATACTCATTTTAACACAACTCGAGTTGCTTTCTTACATAAGAAAAAGGTAATAGACTCTGAAACATGGTTTAAGAAAGGAGAGTGACCTACCAGAGACTTTATATGGGTACAAAAATCAAAAATGGTTGGAACAGCATCCATTTTAAGTCGTCGAGTTTGTCCTGTTAGATCAAAACAGGAGGCTTCAAAGTGCTTTGAGCAAAGAAAAGTGTGTTTTCCTGGCACAAAGTTTTTGCGCTTAACCAGGCGAACCCATTCTTTTCTTCTTTTAGGATCCAAAGGAAACCTTAAAACAAGCAAACAAAAAGCAACTCAAATTCCAGCAGTCCTGCTTTTGTTGTACTAAAAACAGTTACATTTTAAAAAGTCTCTCATTTATGTAAAATTTTGTGTAAAAAAATTAAGCAATCTCCAGATGTCAATTTATACTAAATTTTATAGCTATAGAAATTTAGTAAAGAATTGACCTTAATAGTTTTTTCAAACTTAAAAAAAAAGATTTATTCCAATCTAGCCCTTAGCACGGGCAATAGCCAGAACACAGATATCAGGCTGGAGGATGATCACAAGCGGGGGTCACACACGCTCCATCTGCTGCCGTGTATCAGGTTCGTCAGGCATAACAAAGATTCAGTTTTATCAAGGAAAGCCTAGACAATATACGCCTTTCTGTCTTTCCCACATTACGTCATTTTTAATACTTTCTCCATTAAAATTTCCAGTGTACAAGTTATATATTTTCAAAGAAAACTATGTGCATGCATGTATGCTGTGTGTGCGTGCGCACGCAAACATGTGGACGTCAAAGAACAACTTCTGGGAGGAAGTGATTTGGTTCTGGGAATGAAACTCAAGTTCTCTGCTTTGTATACCAATAGCTTTTGCACAGCCATTTTGTTGGCTCCAAAGCTGTTTCTTGAGGAAAGCAATCATTATTATTTATCTGCTTATCTTTGAATTGTGACTAATAAGAACTCAATAAAAATTAATATATTAATACCAATACAGAAGATATAAATAGCTCACTGTATTCTACATACTCAAGGTACATGAAAAAAAGATATGGAGCATGGCAGAACACATAATTACAAAAAGATAAATCATCTGTAGCTATCCTTTTCCTTCCATATTTATTTCAGATACAAAAGATACATTCATCCAACACACACTGCTGATGGAGGGCACAAATATGAAGGGTTGTTTCTGAAAATTCTAACTATTCTAGGTTTGTTAATTGAGTTGGAAATGTAAGAATAAACAGTTAAATTTCAGTTACAATTCTTTTTTCTTTTTAAATTTAGGACCAGTGAGATGGCTCATTAGACAAGAACACTGACTATGGGACCTCATAACCTGAGTATGGTTCCCTGGGCCCGCATGGCAGGAGAAAAAAAACAACTCCCACAAGCTGTCTTCTGCCCTTCACATTTAAGCTGCGGCATGTGCGCACATAGTCTTTCTCTTCCAAATATACATAGTAAAAATATGAATGCTAAAACAACCCCTCTGGCTTTATATATGTACACGTGTGCGATCACGTGTGCCAACTTGCTAACGGAAGTGTGAGGCTAAGCTGAGTTGGTTTTCTCCTTCAGCCTTTACATGGGTTCTGGGGATCCGATTCAGATTGTTTTATATGGCCAGTGTCTTTGCTCAACCAGCCATTGTGCCAGTTTATAAATCTCCTTCAGTTTGATTACCGTAGCCTCTACGTGCGCTACCTTTGTACAGAAAGGCTCAGAAGACCCATCACATGTATGGAATTAGATTTCCACACATTGCCAGTTAGGAGAGCACGGAAGACCAAAGCCCAAATGTGCCCTAAATATCCTCCCTCATGTCAGACATGCCCCGAAGATCTGCTGTCACTCCACAGCTCACAGTATTTTGTGTTTTAATTTCACTATAATTTCTGGTAAGTTTACCAACCCTGCTTAGTCCTCAGTCTGCAGCACCCTCTGAGCTCTGAGACAGGGTGTAATCTATGATTGACCGTGACACACTGTAGTCTAGGCCCAACCTGAAATGCTACAATCCCCCTGCCTCAGCCTTCCAAGTGCTGGGATTACAGGAGGGAGCCATTGCATTTGGCTTAGCATTTATCTCTCAATCTCATTTCAAAGCACTTACTTTATCTTATTGGATATTCTCTGTATTTACATTTCAAATGTTATACCCTCCCCCCCCACTTCCCTCCCACCTCCCCCTCAACTTGTTTCCATGAAGATGCTCCCTCTCCCAATCACCCTCTCCACTTCAGTGCCTTGGCTGATGATGATGTTGTTCTTCCCATGAGAGTGTAAATCTTTCAGCTATTTCAGTCCTTTCTCTAGCTCAAAGCACTCTAGTTAGTTAATGGTTTGTCAAGTCCAGCTAAAGAGCTAAAGAGCCTTTCATTTTACTAGGGAATGAGTAAAGATGAGCAGAAATTTGGAGTCCATTGGTTTCTCTATTGAGTGCCAGGATTATGGGCCGGTAGCATCCCATTTTACAGCATTGTTTTTAATTATGTTTGGCAGATGTTATCTGTTTTGTTTTTGAGAGTTTAATATCAGCCAAACTGACAACAAACTTACTATGTAGATGAGGATGACCCTGACTTCCTGTGAATTTCAGGTGTGTGGGACTCTGTCTGGTCCACGAATGTGTTGTTTGTATTTTTCACAGTATATATTTCAGGGTATGATGTGGGAGATGTAGCCTGTAGGCTAAATTTAAATACTGAAAATCACCTTATATTAACAAATTTATACGGTAGTAACCGATGGATATGTTCTTGTCTACATAACACACACAGGGCTTTATAAACCTCTTTATGCTTCTTTTCCTGTTTTAGAAGTTTATTGAAACTATTGCTCAATAGTTTGAATAATGCTATTTAGCTGGCATTTAAAAATATTACCTCTTACATTCTCAGGCATTTTAGATGTAGTGGTAATAAATAAATGCCTAGCCTCTGAGAGTACATAGTAATTTAGAAGGTAGAGAATTAAGAAGTTCTAACTTGTTAGCAGACTGAAAAATAACACTGTTGTTGGATTACCAGAATTCAACTGTTAGCTCCTTTGCAGTTTCTGGACACACAGGCAAATTTACCTAACTTTTGTAGATCTCCATTTTTGACAATAGTGGTGCTTGAATCAAAACCAAGGTCTCTCATATATATTAAGTGAATATCTACCACTGAGGTACAACCCCAGACCCATATATTGTATTTCTATTATTTATAACGTAAGATAGGAATGCTTCTAAGGACTCAGGAGACAGCTCTGATGGATCATTGTGGCACAATGATCAAGTTTCAGGACAGTGAGAGACCCTGTCTCAAAACAACACACACACACACACACACAAACACACATGACATCCAAGGTTGTTCTCTGGCCTCCCTATAATGATTAAAAGATGTAAATGCTTAGCTTAGTGGCAGAGTAGGTTTTTTTTTTTTTTTTTTTTAAGGAGTAAGTATGGAGCCACATGGAATACAAACATGCCCCCCAAAAGGGTCTTAAATGGGAATAGTGAAGTTATATGAGTCTTAGGCACAAGGCATGAAATAATCATGGGCCTTCTTGTCAAAAAAGGCAAGCCATAAATGGCTGATTGAAAGACCTGACAGAATCAGCTGTTAAATACAGCCATCATTAAAATCTAATTTCCTAATGTCTTACTAATATTTTTAATAAAAGGATTTTTAATCCTGTGTGTTTTTCTGTGTGGATATATATACATGGTCCAAGGAACCCAAGGAGGCCAGAAGTTGAGTCTCTCAGAACTAGAGTTATAGATTGAGCTGCTTGCTATGGGTGCTGGGAATTGAACTGGGTGCTCTGGAAGAGAACACACTCTTAGCTGCTGAGTCATCTCTTTAGCCCCAATCTCTACTTTTTGAAGTTGCTTATGACTATTGCATCTGTACTGTAGAGCCACTATAGATTAGTATGATACCGTACATCTTTTCTTATCTTCATAATCCGTCACGCCATACTGGTGGCTTGAAGCCAAATACTACACACTGGGGCTTTCCCCTTTTCTGAAAGGACAATTGTTAATGTGGAGCTGTAGACCATTGATTACAGAAGGGTGGTTAGACGTACATGAATTGAAGTCAGTAACCCAGTCAAGATGCTATTACAACAGCCAGTCAAGAGGGAAGAGTGATACATCAAGTTGGGTGGCTTCCAATTTGTTGGGTGGATAGTATTTTCACTCACTGAAAAGGAGAACTCAGGAATCAGTATAATTGTCAGATGGCAGTTATTACCATCTGACAATACTACCAATTTAATACTACCGATACTCAATCAATGGGACTGGCAGAAGTCCAGGGTAACAGTACACAACTGGGCCACGGTCTTTTAATCATTAGAGATAAGGGCTTTTGTTGTTTGGGGAATATTTTAAAATGTTGACCCCAAGTGGGACACATAGACACAGGTGGATCGTTTTGAGTAGGAGTTTGAGAAGGGTCAGTAGAAGAGATTAAAACAAAGCAAAGAAGAAAAACTGTAAGTCTAGTGACAAATTTAAAAGTGGAGATTATTTTACTGAGGGAAAAAAGAGAACACATTATGAAAATAAGGCCCAGGGCATGTTAAAGGTTAAGATGTAGAGAAGTATAAAAAATTAAAAATAAATTTAGGCAACATAATTTTAAAAATTACTTTTATTTTGTATGTGTACACAATGTATCTATGTGCCTAAATGTATTTATGTGTATGATGTGCTTCAAGGAGCCCATGGAAGTCAGAGGAGGTGTTGAATCTTCCGGGTCTGGTTTGTGAGCTGCCATGCATAGGTTGTGAACCAAACTCAGGACCTATGCAAGAGCAATAAACATTCTTAACTGATGAGCCATCTCTTCAGCCCCTACCCGACAAAATTTGGGTAGGCAGAAAAAAGATGTCTTTGTCTTCTAGGCAGGGACAAAGAAATCTTGGAGTGCATTCGAGTTATTTACATGAGAGATATGTAGGTCAATCAGTCAATCGGTGTATGTAGAGTATGAGCCAGCCATGCATAGTGAGACTCTGACACACACAGTACTGTATGCTGTGCATTTTTTCTTTTGTGTTTTTGAGGCAGGGTCTCTCTGTCTCCGAACTTTCAGAAATCATTTGCCTTTGCCTAAAGCCATGCTCCACCCAACCTGCTTTTATTTTTTTGAGACAGGGTTTTACTCTGTAATCCAGGCAGGCCTTGAATTCAGGGTGGATCCCCTGGCTCAGACTCCCGGGTTCTAAGATTACAGCTGTGATGCAGTACACCTAGCTCTCTGTTGTATATTTCTTACATGCTGTTTTTAGTGGCTAGACTCCTCCCTTCCATGGTCCACATCAGATTATCAAGACCAGTAAATCCTCTCTCAAAATCTGTCCATTTCTCTTCATCTTTACTGCCAAGAGCATCTTATTCTAGACCATCAAATGGATTCCTTATAGTTAATTAAATTTTATTTTGAGACAGGCCCTGTGTAGCTCAGGCTGGCCTCTTCTTCCTCTGTTCTGGGATTACAGCCTTGTGTGAGCATACCAGGCTTGGGCTCCCTTTGTTACAGCTCACTCAACATTCAGTGCTCCTGTACCCACAACTAAGCATCAGTATTTAGTTCAGTTGACATGCAACAGAATTTCCCCATGAAGAAAATAGCAGATAGATTAACATTCTATAAGGCATCCTTCTCATCAAATTCATCTCTGGCGATGCTTGACTAGCGCTTTAAGTATCTCTCTTAACTTCGTGCTGCTGCCGGAAGGCTTTTTATTATGTACATCTAATCGTGCTTGTCTTTTTATACTCTTCAGGGCTTCCTCAAGTACTCTTGGAACAAGACAGCTTTAATATAGAAGACCAAACCTATATCATCCTTTGACACATTTGATGTGTCACCTCTTTTGTGAAAGTGTCCTCTGACTTCCTGAGGCTAAATTAGGTCTCTTTGAATGTCTTCTCTGTGGCACTCAACTGTAATTATGCCTTCCTCCGCTTTTCAATTCTAAAGTCCCTGAGGGTAAGAACTTTCTACATCATTAGCATAATGTCAGGCAATTAGGGACCTGGTGTACATCAGCTAAAAGAGTGAACAAAGCTCTACATCTGCATGTAATAGTTTAAAAACAAACACAGACGGATTTTTACAGTGGCAGTTTTTAGTTAGGGGTGGCACATAGTAATACTAAGGAAGGAAAACGAGCAAAGATATTTTCTATAGTCTAAGACCACAAGATATATGGTGGGTTATATAAATTCAGATCTGTTTTCAGTTAAGCTTTTAGTATTTCTTCTCTTCGGGCAGGTGACAATTCTTGAAGGAAAGGTGACCATTTATATTATACTCAAGGCGGTGTTCAAACGCTTTGGAGAGTTTGACTTAACAAAACTAAAGACACGACTCCGTTTTCAACCAAAGAAAAACAAAACCTAGATTTATGTGTGTAATTCTGTTCAAGAGAGACAGTTTCTATTTGCTCTTTGATAAACATCGCTTAATTACATGGCCGCCATTGATTGATTCAGTTACCATGTGTGACAATTAGAACTGTTTCCCACGTCAATTCCGCTAGTGAAAATGGCCTAATTTTAACTCGAACACAGCAGGCTGTTAAAGTGATCTGTTGGCTTGAACAGGGAAATGAGCTTTTCCCTTATGGCGTCATTCGTCTCAAGGCATGGTCTACGATATAAAAATAAAAGAGTAGAAAATAAAGGTAGACTCATCACTTTTTAATGTAAGGCGTATCAGTCACAATAACTCGGATTTCTTTCTTTTTTTTTCTTTTTGAAAATTTGGTAAACTTTCCTCGGAAAAGGAGCAAACGTTTCCAGAAGTGCGAAACCCCACACAAAGGACAAGAGTGATGCTCCCCTGCTATTAGCAGCTGGGCAAGTGACTCAAGTCAGAGGACCTCGTTCTTCTGACACGACCGCTCCTCAGACGGGTTAGGCTCCCGTTTCCGTCACCCCACTCCCTGCCCAGGTTACCTGTGGAAGCTGATGTTAATGTGCTTGTTGTAGGTAGCAGCACAGCCCGCCGCGGCGCAATTGGTCGGCATTTCCCCCGGCCCCTCATTCGGCGCTACCTTACGCCACTTCTGAGGCGCCTGCCCGCTAAGCTTCTGTCAAACTCTAGACAAACGAGGCAGGCGACAAGGCGCCGCCAGCTCGGTGCAGAGAGCGGGGTGGGAAGAGGGGCGTGCACAGTACAGGGGTGGGAGGGAGGGCCCACTCCCCTTTCTCTTTATTAATATGGCGCGTTTAGGCCCGTTAGAGCCAACGTGCTGGAGCTCCAGGCGCAGACACTCGCCTTCACCAACATGGCGGCCGCCCTCGCTTCCCCGCCCCCCTGCGCCCCACCTCCCGGGGTCCCAAAGAAACTAGGTATACTGCGTCTCAGATAGGGGTGCCCTAGCAATGAATGAGATGATGGCAGGTGTCTTCCCCAACGACTAATTGCTCTGAAACTCAGGTCTGCGGCTGAAGAGCAGGCCCGCTACCCGAACATTGACCCCGGCCACGTCAGATAGGATGCTAGAGACTGTTTAGAGTGCAAGGACCAAGGGCGAAGTCTGGAGCAAGAGAAGACTACAAATCCCAGCGAGCACCGCGGCGCCCTTTTTGTTCTCGCGAGATTTGAAAGTCCTATTCCGGCGTGCCGCAGGAAATGACGATCGGGACACAGCCTCCTTCCACAAATCCTTTCTCGCGAGGCGGAAGAGCAGCAAGGGGGCGCTAGGAGAGGGAACTGGCTAGCGACGGTCCGGCGAGAGAGATCTGGGGTGCGGGGAAGTTGGGGGGTAGAACCTGCTGGGCGTCCGAGCACAGGAAGGCCGCGCCTGCTGGGTCCGTTAGGACAGAGGGCAGAAAAGGAAGGGGAAGGCAGCTGTCGGGCGGTCCCCGGACAGAGGGCTTAAGGTAGTGGGGACAGCGTTCTCCCCGGATGGCGACCGCTGATACTTCGACCCCGGCCTCTAGCGGCCTCTCACCGAAAGAAGAAGGGGAGCTTGAAGATGGGGAGATCAGCGACGACGATAACAACAGCCAGATCCGGAGCCGGAGCAGCAGCACCAGCAGTAGCGGCGGCGGACTGTTACAGTACCCTCGGCGGAGGCCTCCTCACCCGCCCCGGGGCGGTGGATCCGGGGGAGGCGGCGGCTCCTCTTCGTCCTCGTCCTCTTCTCAGCAGCAGCTGAGGAATTTCTCACGCTCACGGCACCCGTCTGAGCGGGGCCATCTCAGGGGACACAGCAGCTACCGACCCAAAGAACCGTTCCGGACTCATCCGCCCCCGGTGCGGATGCCATCGGGGTCCCTGTCGGAAAGCAGCCCCCGGCCATCGTTCTGGGAGCGGAGCCACCTAGCTTTGGACCGTTTCCGCTTTCGAGGCAGGCCTTATCGGGGTGGGAGTCGCTGGAGTCGGGGGCGAGGAGTGGGTGAGCGAGGAGGCAAGCCGGGGTGCAGACCTCCTTTAGGAGGAGGAGCGGGATCCGGATTCAGCAGCAGCCAGAGCTGGCGAGAACCCTCTCCACCTCGCAAGAGCTGTATCCTTAACGTGGCGGTCCGCCCTGGGTGTGTCGCCGGAGCTCCCCTTGGCGTCATTGCTGGGTCCCGGAGTTTAACTTTTCAGAACCACTCATTTGTCTCTCTTCGTCGGCAGTTGTCATGTGCCACACTCCACCGCTCTTTTTGTAGGTTGTTTCACTGGATGCTTTTGGATCTGAGTGTGTCATGGATTCGGGTCAGCTAGGGAGATCAAATACAGTCTGGGTTTTTAACGGGACACCAGCAGCCCAAATTTCACTAGTATTTGTGTAGTTTTGTTTGTGTACTTGTTTGTTGTTGCTTTTTTTTTTCTTTTGCTGGCTTTGGAATTCCGTATATAATAGGAAATCGATTTAGATGATTAGAGAAAAGAAGTATTCAAACATTTTGAGGAATACTGTTACTTGTATTACATCCTGACATTAGAATTCGTAAAGTTTTCCTCTGTAATTTTACCGTCTTTGTGGTTTTTTTTTCTTAACCTTCTAGAGTTATTCGTTCCCATTGCTGCCCTTTGTTGTGTGTGTACGCATGTGTGTAAATCCTTTATTTTTACCAGTTTTACTATTCAGATCTTTTATATTCATAAGTATTTTAGAAAGTTATGTACATTAAGTTCACTTTCCTATGTTCACTTTTTGGCTTTATAACTCTTGATGCTGTTGACATTTAGGTCATAGAAAAACTTCCCAGCACTTTTAATTTAGCGTGTTAGCAAAGGAGGGATGTGTAGAGTATGGACTAGTGGAGAAGAAATGTCCTAATTTTTGCTCCCTCTAACCTTATTCTCAGTTATCTTTAACATTACTAAGTTTATTGGCTATGTATGCTAAGAAATTAATTATCAAAAGCTTTCTTGTTTTATTATGGATCTATATATCCTAACTTCTACTCTTTAAAGTAGTTTACTAAGCACTTTCATTACTAGCTATAATTCCCAGGATGTAATGATTGTTTAATATATTTTCTATAAAATTTACATCCAACACTTATTTGGAATATACTCAATTATTTTTATGGAGAACTTTAGGCTCGATGTGCTTTTCCCAGATGGCATGATGTTAAGTGAGCAAGAAAAATATAAAGAAACAACAAATTTCAGTTTTTGTGTCCCAAAAGGCGTTTACTTCTGCCATCTATCATTGTTTTAGAAGCATCTCACGATGGTTTTGGAGAAAAATCACAGGTAGGTAACCTTTTAAAAGGTGGTGAATTTTCTTAAGATTAGAAAACCTTTACCTATGATTGTATGCAAACATGAGCCGTCCATGGGTTTTTTTTCTTTATGCTTTCTGAATTAAAAATCAAAGTATGTTTAAATACATGTAAACATGTTTTTTAAGATTACCTAGATGAAAATTTGTAATTTGTGTTGGAGAAACAAGTGAAAATAGAGTTTTGTTAAAAAAAAAAAAAACATAAAACACACACACACACCCACACACACACAAAACCATCCAGCAGAGGACAAAAGTACTGTGGCAATCCAAAGGGTGTGTCAGTCTCTCTGCTTTACCAAAGTGTGATTAGTCTACCCTCTGCCCTTGCCTTTTGTCTGTTCCTGTGCTACTATTTGGGGATTGTGCATTATATGAATGTTTATGTACTTACTGCAAAAAGAGTGTTGGTAAATATCCAGTGTGCAGATGTGATTTTGATTGCCCTGACAGCTTCTCACAAATCAGCTGTCTTGCTGAATATTTTTCAGATACCGCACTTAAGAACAAGATGCTTGGTTTGATTCTCTGCATTATTTTTCTCATGAAATATCAGTAAACTGCCATAGAAGTACTGTTCTTAATAATAATTTGAGGAGGAAAATGTAGTTCCCAACCGCTTTGTATAATGCAAACAAATAAAACTTGGATACAAAGCTTTATCCACATTTTTAAAATATCTGTATCATACTCAGCTTAATGCAAATGTTCTAATGTGATTATAAAAAAGGCTACTTTACAAATATTGCCTAGAAAAGAATGAGTGCAATTCTGACTCACTTAACTGATTTAGAAATGAAACATCTTGAGTATAATTTTTGGGTGTTGTTACTATTTTATAACTTAAATAGGATACATTACTTGCAACTTCAAGGAAAACAGAATAGACAAGAGTCTGTTTCAGTTCTTATTGTTGTTTAGAGACATGGGCTCACATTGTAGCTACTTTGGAATTCACTGTGTTGCCCAGCTGGCTCAAAGGTATGGCAGTCAGCTTGCTTCAGCCTCCCATGGATAACTGCCATTTTAAACTTGGAAATCAGATGCGTGTTAACACAGTGAGTTAGCACAGAGTCTCAGATGAGTCAAGTCATCCCACCATCACTTTAGGCTGCACTAAGGTTGGAAAGTGGTTCTTTCTTCAGAACATTCTCTCTATCTCTGTTTGTCCACCCCTCTCTCTGTGTATCTCTGTCTCTGTCCTCTATCCCCAGTACTGAGGATTGAACCCAAGGCTCAATTACTAAAACTCCATCACTGGCTCTTTTAAAATTTTGCTTGGAGAAAGTATCTTGCAAAATTGTTCCCACTTCTGTCTCAGCCTCTATGTTATTTGGGATTAAAGGCACTTGGCACCATACTAAAAACAAAAGCAGTTTCTAAAAGATTTACTTTTATTGTGATTACTTGTATACAGTCAGTCACATGAGTGCCCTAGGAAATCAGAGATGTTATATTCCCCAGGGCTGGAATTACAAGGCAGCCATGAGCCTGCTGATGTGGATGCTGAGAATTGAACTCAGATCCTTCGAAAGCACTGTATGCCAAGCCATTCTTTCCAGCCCACACAGTTATTTGATTTCCTTATGTCACTGGGCAATAGCATCACCACTGGTACATAAAAGTGTAAGTTCGAAGGAACATCTTGACCAACTTGAGAATTAGATTTGGTAAACAGGTGTTGACTTTGATCCTAATTGTGCTGGAGAAGTGGGAAGGGTTTTGTCTAAGAGATAGTTAATGATCCTAACTCAATTATTTGTGCTCAGTTTTGGTTGTTACTTTTGGTAAGTTGAATCTATTCCCTTTGCAAATGTCTGCAGTGTCTTTATTTACTGTTAGTTTTTATTACTACAGTTCTACCTTTACATGCCTCAGTTAGAAAAACTTGAGTTTATGCACACAGAATGCATGAATGGACAGGGAGAATAAATAACTCTGGCTTTATTTAGGAGGTGTCTTGAATTTCGGTAAAGTCGAAGAACAGAAGCCAAGATACAAAGCTTCGTAAATTGTGATGTGCAGGGGAAAGGTAAGACTGGAGAGGTAAGCACAGGTCAGATAGTGAAGGCATCCATTCTAAGCACTTTTGGCTCTTGTGAGAATTGAAAGAATGAGCTGAAACTTTATAATCTATAAAGAGACTTTGGTAGCAGGATGGGCATGGTTTGTGGACAGTAGAGAATCCCAAATATCTTATCAATTCAGATTCCTCTCATGTGGTAGGTAAAACTGGGAGTACTTTAGAATGTTTTCAAATGAAAAAAAGGACTGGATTCTGACGACTGCAGAACACCATTTCGAGCATTGAAGAAAAAGGAGTTAGGAAGTATAAAAAATGTAGATAAATGAGGAGACATGAAAATCACAGAAGCCAAGACAACAGTGGTGTACAGTGTTAACATGCTACAGAGAAATCAGGTAAAAGGAAGTTTGAAAATAATAGTCTATAAACCTAGATCAGTTTATATTGAGTTAATAGAACCTTGGTTCCATTTGGTCGGATCGTAGGAAAGAAAGATATTGAGAAACTATTCTTTTAAGAAACTTGGCCGGCTGTGTGAAAACAGTTAACAGCAGGACTGTTGATTTTACATTAAAGTTCACTTTGTTTCTCAAATATTTAGCCATGAGTCCCATCTTTGAATTTGTTCTCAAGAGTTTGAACATCTTCGATGGCTGTCCTATTACTAAACAGAAAAGTCCTATGTTATGTTACAACCATTGAAAATACAAATTTGCTGGGTTTTCACTAATTTCCAGAATGAATTTCTATTTATGAATTATTTGAATTAGAGCATACATTTTGAGTACTATTTAAATATCAATTTTTGTCACATGGCTTTTATATTAATTGTGCATGTGTCAGATTTAGCTCGTGGTGGATTCTCAGTTATGTATTGGTTTTTAAAGTAATGTGTCTTTCATAAATTACTAATTTTCAGTGTTCATTTCTTATTTCTTACTTTTTTAAAAACTTTGAAATGAGAAGAAACTAGTAAACAAGAAGATTCCCTCCTGATTATCAGAAGTGTAAATTGTCAACATCTGTGAAAGTTTCTCCCTTTCTTCAGAAAGCATCCTTAACATCCATTTGCTTTGGGTTTTTGTAATACTTACAGAAGGAAGGATGCTACAACCTAACTGGGTGGACTACCTGTGGATTCAACTGGTAATTTCTGACACTAATGATTTTGTAAGTGGACTGTTTGTATGGATACTTGTTAAATTGCAATATGGGCACGTAAGCAGGCATTGGCAGCACATGTATTAAATGGAATTTAGTAATTTAAAAATATCAGTTCATCTTGAAAAATTAAGGGAGAAAAATTCATCTATCACTTAAAGTATTTTTGTTAAATTTAACTGGAAATTTTCTGGAAACTGGTTTCCTTAATATGCTGTTCAGCCAAAAGTTTTGGAAGATCTCCGTCAAGAAAACAGAATCATTCATCCAAAAGTGAGAACTGTGGGGAAGAAACTTTTGAAGATTTGCTTTTGAAGTACAAGCAAATACAACTGGAACTAGAGTGCATCAATAAGGATGAGAAACTCGCTCTGAATAGCAAAGAAGAGACTGTGCAGGAAGATTCGAAAACATTGCATTTTGAGGACCAAACAAGCACCGATAATGCTAGTATTACAAAAGACCCAAGTAAAGAAGTAGCACCTGAGGAGAAGACACAGGTCAAAACTTTTCAGGCATTTGAATTAAAACCACTCAGGCAAAAGCTGACTTTACCAGGGGATAAGAACCGGGTAAAAAGAGGGAAAGATGGAACAAAGCAGCTCTCCCTGAAACCCAGCACTATGGATGCTAGCCAAGGTAATGGGACTACACTGGGAGTTAGCTTTCTTAAAGACTATATTTGAGTTAAAGTTCTTTTGCATTTTTATTATAGGTGTTATTATTACTTAATAGTAAGTTTGGCTTACTAAGTACATTGATTGAGGCAGGGTCTCTCATTCCATAGTCCAGGGAGCCCTGGAATTTGCTGTGTACTGGTCCCTCCTGGCCTGAAACATGTAAACCATCTGCCTCAGCTTCCTGAGTGTTGGTATTACAAGTGTGAGCTCATTCCTGACTTCTGCTAATCTTTTGTGGTTTTGCTCTGGTTGGCTTGCTATGTGTTGGACAGTAAGTGACGCTAGTGGGCAGAATTACTGCTTTAATGTGCTGTACATTTGTAAGTTTTTAAGGCTTATTGGGTAGAGAAAGTTTTCACCCCTATTCCTAGTTTGAAACTTTTTAATTTGTGAATAGATTTTAGAGTTTAGCCATCTCTTTATCGTTGATGAGTTTTTAACTTCTCTTAGTTAATACTACAAATTATTTTAATTGATTTTGTAGTGTCTAAACTGCCTTTTTATACCTGAGTCAGTTTATATATTTTGTTTTTAAAAATTCTTGTTTAGTATTTTCTTAATTAAGATACAATTTTTATGCAATAAAATGTATTTTTTACCATATAATTTCTCTAAATTTTGACTTATGAAGACGGTTGAATAATCATCACCAGCCATTACAATTAAGATACATGCCTCTATATTTTTATAGTAGGTTTTTTGTCTGAGTGTGATGTTTGTACGTCATCAGCAGACTTGTAGGACAAGTGCTTTACCTGACTAAATCTTATTATCCCTGTTTCTTTAATCCTTAACAGGTCTCTTAATCCTTAGTCCATCTGGTAACCTCTAGTCGGCTCCCAGGATTTTCCAGAGTAACATAAATTGTATCATACAGTTTGTTTGTTTATTTATGTTATTAAAGATTAAACCTGTGACCTCACACCTGCTAAGCAAGCAATTTATTGCTGAGTGAGATTCTCAACTCATTTTTTTTTTAACTCTTTGTTTTGTAACAGAAATAGGCAGGGTTTCACTAAATTGCTCAAGGTAGCTTTGAACTTGTGATTTCCTCTCTTCAACCACAAAAATCACCAAGAATGTAGGTTGGTATCACCAGCCCTGCATTCTGATTCTAGGCATTTTCTTCTTCCTTTATTCCCTTTCACTTAGCACACTGAAATTCATCCATGTGGTTTTGTATGCCATTAATTCATTGCTGTTTTTAATTGTTGAGTGGTATTCCCATGTGTGACTCTGCAGTATTTATGAGTGATAGAGAGATGTTTGTATTTTTAAAAGATTTATTAATTTGTTTTCTATGAGTGCTCTGTCTTCAGACACACCAGGAGAGAGAATCAGATCCCATTATAGATGGTTGTGAGCCACCATGTGGTTGTTGGGAATTAAACTCAGGATCTCTGGAAAAGCAGCGAGTACTTTTAACCAGTAAGCCATCTCTTCAGCCTGGAATGTTTGTATTTTAATATAAAGGTTGGCTAGTGATTCATCTTGTCTTCTAACCTTAATACACCACCCCACCTCCCATTTTCCTTGCCAAATTTTAATGTAAAATTATGCCTATAAAATGAATTAAGGACTGTTTCTGTGCTGTTGTGTAGAATAGTTTAAGACTAGAATCATACCTGGAGTATGGAGTAGATTTTGCCGTTTGATTGAACATTTAAGTTTTATTAAAAGTTTTGTCACTGTGATGGTGAATTTGCCTGTTTGTATGTTAAGAGATAGAGTATTGATATTGCCCAGGCTAGCCTTAAACTTTGTCTTTAGTGATCTTCCAGCTGTAAGGTCTCAAAAAAATGATATGCACTAGGACATGATAAGGACAGCATTTTTGTGTGTGATTGTGTATCAACCTGCCTCATGCATACAAAGCAAGTGCTTTTCCAGCAAGCTGCACTCCCCAGCTTATATTTTCATTTTGTACTAAGTAGTTTAAGAAGTTGAGAAGTATGGCAGTAATTGTTTTGTTTTTTATTTTTTTAAGATTTATTTATTTTATTTATTTGAGTACGATGTCACTGTCTTCAGACATACCAGAAGAGGGCATCAGATCCCATTACAGATGGATGTGAACCATATGATTGCTAGGAATAGAACTCAGAAGCTTTGGAAGAGCAGCCAGTGCTCTTACCTTACCTGCTGAGCCAGCTCTCCAGCAACTTCCCCCTCTTAATTATTTGTGTGTTTGTGTGCATGTGCACGAGCACATGCATATGTATGCACAAGTTTTCACGTGCTATGTAGTGCATGGGTGCAAGTTAGAGGACAACTTGTGGAGTCATTTATCTCTTTCTACGTTTATGTGATGGGAATTGAGCTGAGATTTCTAGGCCTAATTGTGAAGCAAGTGCATTACCCAATGAGCCATTTCATTGTCCCCAAAACTCTTTAATTAGAATTCTCTGTTGGTAAGTCTCACCATTCTGAAGACAGTTTTGGCTTATATTGTTGGTTTTGAAAAGCCAGCTATCAGTCTTAAGGATATTTAATATTTAATTTGAAGGTAATTTAGCTTTCTTCAGTTGCTTGAAAAATAAGTTCCATTTTGTGTTTGATGGTATATAGTTTGATGGTATATAGTTTGATATAGTTTAGTGTTGATTATAGATTTCTTTTTATTACCCAGCTTGGGATTTGTTGTGCTTCTTGATTGTGAATTTGATCTTTGATTTGTTTTAGAATCTGTGTAGCTACCTAAATACTATGCTAATATTTGTTTTCTGGAATTCTGTATAGATGTGCTATAGTAAATCACTGTATTTTCCATGTCTTTTGAATATAGATGTTTTTTCCAAGAACTCAGCTGTAAAAGTTCTGGAAAACTTTCTGTGCTGTATGTTTCTTTCCCTTTTCTGTATCATTCTCTTTTCAGCCTCATCAGATTGATCTCCTTTAAGCCCACCTATTGATTTTTCAGTTAAAATTACAATTCTTGTTTTAATATTTCATATTTTTATTCCTAAAGTCACTTTGGACAGTGTTTTATTTTTATCTCATAATTTCAAGTTGATTTATTTCTTTTGTGTGTGTGTGTGTGTGTTTTTGTTTTTGTTGTTTTTTTTTTTTTTTTTTTTGAAGTTGTATGTTCAGTCTGGTCTCAAACTCTATTGTGGCCAAGTCTGGCCTTGAACTCCTGATCCTACTGTTTCTGCCTCCTTCACAGGCTTCCCATACAGCAGGCCCAGTTTTCTGTGATCAGTGCTTATGTTTGTAGGTTTCAAAGCTGCTCATTGGTATAGGTTTGTAAACCAGAGTGATGCTTGCGTACATAATCTCAGAGTTGTTATTTTTCTTTCTAATAAGTTTAACTACTTATCATTTCTGTGAAGTATAACATCATAGGCTAGAGTGTACTCAAACATTACAAAGCTATAACATCTAAATAATTATTTTTAGTTTTAAAGCTATTTTATCAGATTATCTTTTTTTAATACTCGAATCATTTGCCATATCATTTTTACAATAAGGCTGATATTACGAGCTTGGTCAGATTTATATTTTCATTGTCTGTGTGTGTGTGTTGCAGGAGGCCAATTTTGGATGTTCCCTAGGTTGATCATTTGCTTGTTTTTTTTTTTTTTTTTTTTTTTTTGAGACAGGGACTCCTGAGACCCGGGGCTCAGTCCTGCTAGCTGCCTGGCTAGTGAGCTCCAGCGATTTCACTTGTCTCCATCCTTCCAGGGCTGAGATTGCACATGCAAGCCACCGTGGCTCTGGGACTCAGGCTTGGCTTCTCATACTTGTGTGGCTACCATTTTATGAACTGTGCTATTTTTTTCAGTCAGTCCTTCATTCTTCTTAATTTCCATAATTTTATTTGAATATACTAAGAGAATGGTATCCCTTTTTTTTTTGGTTGAGGGTCATGAAAACAAGGCCATAATAAAGATTATCCTTTAATATAATTTCTGATTTTAGTGTTATTTCCATTTTAGATTAATTGTGGCTATATTTTAGAATATTCAAAAGATGCTATTTTATTTTAAAGGATTAGAAGATAAAGAACAAAATTTAACAAGAAGAATTAGTGCCTCAGATATTCTATCTGAAAAGGTAAGATAATTTCGGGGACTAACTATCTCTATGTGACCTATACTTGCGTTCTGTAGCCTGTTCTTTTGTTTTTATTCATTTTAGAGACTTGATCTCAAACTTGCCTTTACTTCCTGATTGCTGGGAGTACTGGTGTGTGCTACCATGCACAACTTGTAGTTTATTATTTTGAAATCATTGCTGTGAGTTTATTTAGTTAGACATTGTGGAGAGTTGTCTTAAGAGTTTCTTTCCACTTATGTCTAAATTCTATTAACTTGATGTGTAATTCAGATCTATAGATGATCTTTTTGTTCATTGTTTCTGAATCATTTAATTTTGATTCAGAGTTTATCTTCCAGGTTTTTGTTTTGTTTTTGGTATGTGGTGTGTGTTTGTGTGGTTTATATTTCATTTAATAATGGAGTTAGATTGATGTTGATCTGGAATCACAATTTAACTATTTGCTAACTGAACGAAATGTCTAGCTGAATGAGTTCTTGGGCTTTTGTTCCTCCAATGATTTTAATGTGTCTTCTCTGAGTTGTTGTGAGGCTTTAGTAAAATAAAGTACAGAAGTATCAAACATTGTTTAAAAATTGATATGTATTGAGTAATTCAAGCCTTTTTATAGATCTGAAATACTTGCAATTTTTTTCCATTGTGATTTCAGTTTGTCGTTGTGAGTAAACTGAAATGATTCAAAGTCTAAGAAAGATGGTCCTGAATTTAGGAAGGATAATGTGACAGTGAACACATACTCATAAATATATTTTTTAGTATCTTCACAGTAACCATATGTAGTAAGTTGACATGTTTCATAGATAAAGATACATTTGTATAGGTTAAAAGACTACATTTATGTAGGAATTAGATGTCAGAACAAGAACTGAATGAGGTCCTCTGAGCCCTATTTCCGAGATCTTGATTCTGAGAAGATAATTTAAATACCATCTATAATTCTATGAAGCATCAGTGATATTTACTTCCTTCCAAGGGGAGTCATTGCGTAGAGTAATCTCAATGAGAAATGATTATAACTTTTGGTCAGATCTGAATCTGTATTTAACAGTGGAATCTTCTATTTAAGATGGCAGTGTTTCCTAATTGCACTCTTCAGTGTGATAGCCATGAATAGTAGACGCGTGACTTAAGGAGATGCTCAGCGATGACTTAAGGAGATGCTCAGCGATTAAGTTCTTGCTGTTTTGTCCTCAGCACCTGTATTGGGCACCTCACGTTCACCTGTAGCTCTGCCTTCAAAGGAGCTGACAGCCTTTGCTGGCCTTTGAGGGTTTCTGCATACATTATTTAGAACCCAGTGTAGCAGTGTAGGTTTGTAATTTCAACAGTCAGCAGATTGAGTCTAGAAAGATTGTGAACTCAAGGGTAACCTGAGCTGTATGGTGAGCTCAGGCATTCGTGTCTAACTTGGGCTATATGGTTGGTTAACTGAGACAAAATTAACAGATAAACAGATGTGGTGCTAACATAGTTTCCACAGTGGAAGGGGAAATACTAAGGTAAAGTCATCAGCTAGCATTCACTGTTTTCTTTATACTTGCAAATAAAAATAATTGGACTTTAGGAAAAATATAGTTATATAATACCAATTAGAAAAAGTTATGTGAATCTTAATGTACTGGAATATGAAACTATTTCTTCTTCTTCCTAACTTTGAAAAGGATTATCCAAACTTCCTAAATCCATGAACACCTAAGAAGGTGTTAGAGTTGCTTGGTATTTTCAGCTAGTTACATTTCAGTGAAAGATGTAGAGCAGGCAAATTTTCTAAAGCCATTTCAAGTTATAATTAGTAGGAAGAAGTTCTGGTGAGCTGTTCTAGAGTGACCAGACAAGATCTTTGATTTTTTTTTTTTTTTTACTGTAAAGAAGAAATAAATGGTTGAGATAATTGGATATAATTTAAAGGTTATATAGTATGTGCACACATTGAAACAGCACAAGTACCCATCGGTTTGTATATTTATGTAGCAGTTAAAAATTTGAAAAGTAGAGTGAAAAAAATTAGCAAGTTATTTCAGGTAGAAGATGCTTTTCAAACATATCCTTTTAAGATATCCTATTTTAGATTCTTTGAAGAAAAGTGAGTATTCAAAATATTTTAAATATTCAGGGAACATCTATATTTAGAACATTCAGATGCAAACTAATGTGAACATCTTTTCCACTTGCAGTAATGCTAAAAACTTAACAAAACTTGTCCTTGGAATTGTAAGGGGGTCTTTAGTGTTCTTGTCTCCAGTCTGATGAGTCACTTCATTCTTCACTGCTGGCTTCTTGCTGTTGTCAAGTCTTAAATGTTGTCTAGCTCTTACTGTTCTCTTCTTCCTGTCTGCAAATTTATAGACAAACCAGTAATTTCTACCAATGGCTTTTCTGTTTGTATTGTAAGAATTAAGTTAGTTTTGATTTATAGAAGGGATATGAGTTTTTGTTATTTTATCCATATTTTCCATTTAAATATTTTATTTGATACTAACATTACATTTTTTTTTTTTTTTTGGAAACAGCCAGATTTATTATTAATGTGCCATCTGTAGACATAAGACCCAATAGCCCTTTGTCCCAAAAGTTGAAAAAAACATTAACAGATAGAGCACATGCTGGACATGCCAGGGGGTCAGAAATCCTGTGAGCTGTCACCCCTGCTTTGGTACCCGGAAGAGAGCATGAGATTCCTCAGGGTTTCCAGATCTTTGGGCACTCCTTGGAGTTCTTCAAGGGTGACCCAAAGCCTTTGGAGTAAGTTTCAGGAAATGTAGTGTACATCGCATAAACCACGCCATACTTTGACACATCCCTTCCGGCAGAAGCACTCAAACACAGCCCAGAGTGGGGCTCGGACAACTTCTTGGAATTCATCTCTTGATGTTGATATTTGAACCAAATCTTGATCTGTTGTATTGTCAGTTCGAGTGCATCAGCCAAGGCCTCCAGAGTCTCCAGGTTAGGGGAGGGGTCTTTCTCGAATTCCTTTCTTAGTGCCTCTAACTGGTCACAGGTGAACTTAGAGATGATATCCCTGGAGGTCAAACCTTGAGTTGTCTTCTCCTCGGTAGCTTCGGTAGCTTCCATCACGACCGCAGATCACTTGAGCTCCCTTCTTCCCTAACATTACATTTAATTTAAGTTGGTGAAAGATTCAGACTGGCAAATGTTTAAAGTTAAGTAGTAGAATTTAAAACATGCTCTTCTGTTTTAAAGAAACTTGGTGAAGAAGAGGAGGAACTCTCTGAGCTGCAGCTTCGCCTTTTGGCTCTTCAGTCAGCTAGTAAGAAATGGCAGCAGAAAGAGCAGCAGGTGATGAAGGAGAGCAAAGAGAAACTCACCAAGACCAAGACCACACAGCAGAAGGCGAGAACCAGCACAAAAGCGCACTCGGCCAAGAAAGTGAGCGCCACAGGTGATGAGTTTTCTTAAACTGTTTCAGTTGAACTAGAATATATTCTGGTACCTTGTTTCTAGTTTTCATTTTGGACTTTTTTTTTTTTTAAAGAAAATTACTTGTTTTTATAATAATAATCAAAACAAACTCAAACCAAAAATTAAAAGTAAAAACAAACTAATAATATACACACACACACACACACACACACATCCCTCCCAAAAATTTCACAAAACAACATGGAGCCTGTTTTTTTCTTGGCCAGTTACTCTTGGGCATGCAGCCAGCCTGTGGCTGTTTTGGAAAGGGTGGTAAGAACATAAAATTGGCTAGGGAGGTAGATAGGATCAGAGAAGGGAAAGGGTATTATGGAAATGTATGAAAAAGAATTTTTAAGTAAAATAATTTTATGTGTATGGGTATTTTGCCCACATGTAAGTGTCTAAATCTTGTCACATTTGGTGCCTGAGGAGCTCCTGGAATAGGAGTTACAGATGTTTGGGAGCCAGGAACTGAACCTGGTCTTCTTGTTCTCAACCACTGAGCTATCTCTCCAGCTCTGTAATTTAGGATGGTTAGTTTGGGAAATTATATAGTCCTAAATTGGATGCAAATTCTGTTATAAATAGAGTTCAGGGTAGACCAACTATCTTCGATATAAAAACACTGCTTAAGTTTTGACTTTTAGTTGGTTGATAACTGACATTCTGCTTTCATGTGAAGCTAAACAAGCTTTACGGAAGCAGCAGACAAAGGCGTGGAAGAAACTCCAGCAGCAAAAAGATCAGGAGAGACAGAAAGAAGAGGACCAGCGGAAGCATGCTGAGGAAGAAGAGAGGAGGAAAAGAGAAGAAGAAATCAGGAAAATCAGAGACCTTTCAAATCAGGAAGAACAGTACAATCGATTCATGAAACTGGTTGGTGGGAAGAGGAGATCCAGGAGTAAAGTAAGAACTATCACATCAAAGTGTGCACAAGTTTTCACAATTACATATATTCTTTCTTTTTTTTTTTTTTTTTGAGGGTCAGAATTTGTACCATAGTGCATATATGGAGTCTAGGGGACATCTGGGGAGACATCTTATTGGCCCAGAATGTTCACAAGTGTTTTGTTAATATGATTTGTAAGATCCAATTAGCTAAGGGAAACTAATTATCTTATGTTTGATAAAGCTTCTGTAGAAAGTCCTTTTTCCCCTCAGTGTTTGAGAGCACGAGTTGTGCCCGGTGGGTAGTATGTGTGTAGCATGCTCAGCCTTTCAGGATGTCTTCAGCCATTTCTCCACCATGTGGCTTTTAACATCTTTATTGATCCTGGCTATTTTGTATTTAATCTTGATCATGTTTTGACCATTATTTTGTATGTTGTTGCCAATGATTGAGTGAGCCATTTCCTTTTTGGGTGCTACCAGAAGTAAGCTGGGAGAGTTGATATTTGACCTAGTGTTATTAACGGTGAGTTTTGAACTTTAAGAATACTAAATATTAACTAAATGTAGAGATTTTTAAAAAGTAAGGGTTCTTTAAAGAGAGAGTCAAGGGGAAGCTTTCTTTAGGCAAGGATTATAATAGTTATAATTAAGACTCTTGCAAATATAATATTTGTGTAGAGATAAGTATTGTATTTGCACTTAATATTACCTTTGTTTACATAGGTTTTTCTAGTTTTTTGGGAGTAAAACATAAGATATAAAAAAGCACAGCATATAAACATGCCACTCAACTGTAGTTTTCAGATACAGTTAACTCCTTTATATCTAAATGTTGTTGACCTTTCAGTCTGTTTCGCTGTATGCATGTCTGTGCCCCACTTTCATGTTTGGAGCCTGTGGAGGTGAGAAGAGGACATTGGCTCCTGTAGAACTGGAGTTAGAGATGGTTGTGAGCCACCGTACAGGTGCTGTGAATTGGCCAGTTCTCTTAACCACTGAGCCATTTCAATAGCTCCTATTTTTTATTAGGAAAAAAAAATCTGATATTATAATTGTAATGCTTAAATTACAATTTTTCCTACTAGGTTTTATACCTAAAACATAATGGCTGTAAGGACTTTGTAATCTGTTTTTGTTTTTTAGAGGAATCTAATTACTTTAATGGCTTAGACAATGAAGAAATTCATCTGTATAGATAATCCATAACTGTCAGAGACATTTTCCAGATTTTATGCCATGGGCAAGTCTCAGAATCATAATGATTTGGGGTATTTGGCTCTAAAAGATAATTGTCAACCCTTGTGATAAGTAGCCTAAGAGTAGCCTAAGAAAAGGTTTGTTGTATATTTAGTCTTCAGATCCTGACCTGAGGCGATCCTTAGAAAAGCAGTCTGACAGTGGAGGAGGCATTTATCAATATGATAACTATGAAGAAGTTGCTATGGATACAGATAGTGAAACCAGTTCTCCAGGTAGGAGCCAAAACTTTGAACATTTTATAATCACAATTAAGCTACTCAAAATCTTCAAAGAAATGTCTTAATGAAGGTGAGATTTACTGATATGACACTGTAAAAACTTAGAGTAAATTTCTGTTGTATAGTTTTAGCCATTGTTTTCAAGTGTGCTTTCTAAAGATGTTTAAATTAAAACTTAAGAAAACCTTTTAATTTATTTCATGTGCATTGGTATTTTGTCTGCATGTATGTCTATCTGAAAGTGTCAGATCTTGGAGTTACAGTTATGAGCTGCCATATGAATACTGGGATTTGAACCCAGGTCTGTCTGGAACACCAGTTGGTGTCTTTAACTGCTGAGCCATCTCTCTAGGCCTAAGGCTCTAAAATGCTTTTTTTCTACTCTGTTAAGTATTTGATCTAAATGGTTTTATGAGTTCTGGGATTAAAGCTGTGAGCCACCGTGCTCAGGCACCTTTTCTTGATACTCAGATGGGATTGACCATGAGAGACCTATTCTAGTCATTTTAAACACCTGCACCTGAGGCAGGAAAAACATGACAGACAACATTTGAGAAGCTGGAGGATTTAGGAGATAAGATACTCAGTGTCACTACTCCTTGTGGTCATGTGGGACCAAATCGAAGCTGGAACTCCAGTTCCATGAATCTAGATTGGAGAGAACACAAAAACACACGACTTATGTAATGCTTATCAAAAGTGGTCATTTTTAAGGCATTGTTTTAAGCTGATGTTAGATAATCTTTTTTTTTTTTTTTTTTAAATAATGTATTTATGTTTATGAGTAAACTGTAGCTGTCTTCAGATACACCAGAAGGGGGCATCAGAACCCACCACAGATGGTTGTGAGCCACCATATGGTTACTCAGGACCTCTGGAAGAGCAGTCAGTGCTCTTAACCACTGAGCCATCTCTCCAGCCCCAAAGGCTTGCTTCTTAAGTCTGAATCCAACTGGAAAATTGCACTCTATTAACCCATTGTATACACAGCCCCCAGCACATTGGCCGGATTCAAAAGAATTTATTTTGTGAAAATTACATTTTACAAAAATGTGCCCTATTCTCTGTTAGCAGGTTTTGCACCTAATAGTGAAGTAGGTGGAAAGTGTCTCTTTGTTTTGTTTTGAGACTGTGTAGTCCTATGTAGCCCAGTTGGCCTTAGGTGGGGCATCCTCTTGCCTTGGCCTGGGATTTTAGGCATATGGTATAATGCCTAACAAAACTTAAATTTTGATGAATTAAATGCCAGCTTACAGGAAAGTTTTCATTTAAGAGCAGTTGTATATGGTTGGAGAAGGATGCATAGGCGTTTAAGATTTATCATACACTTACGAGATGTGATTTGCCCTCTACCTAGGTGTGTCTCCTTGAGCGTACCTATACGTTACTGTGCTCCTGCTGAAGCACTTCACTAAACCTGTGTCTTTCTTTTAAACAGCTCCTTCACCAGTACAACCACCATTTTTTTCTGAGTGTTCACTGGGTTATTTTTCTTCAACACCATCTGTTTCTTTGCCTCCACCAGCTCAGGTTTCAGTAAGTAAAAACTGAGTGATTTCAAAGAAATTACTGTGTCTCTTCAAATGTGTTGGAAACTGGCATAAATTGTTTGGTTTGAAGAGTGCTTAAAAATTATAATCACTAGTTAGAATTAATAGCTAGAAATATGTAGAATTAAACAGTGATTGTTTAGTTATCCACTTGGTAGTTTTTTTTTTTTAAACTATAGCCAATTTTAATTTTATTGATTTGAGACGCAATTCTTCTTTGCGTCTCAAATAATTGTCATTTATAAAATTTATTCTAAAACAATAAAAATTGTTGCTTTCGATTTTATTGGCTTTTTTCTTTGTTTTTGGAGGCAGGGTCTACGTAGCCTTGGATGTTGTAGAACTAACTACATAGACAGGATTGGCCTCATTCACAGAGATCTTCCTGCCTCTACTTCCCAAGTGCTAGGATTAAAGGCATGCCCTGAAATTTTGTTTTGTTTTGTTTTTTCTTTAGATAAGGTTTTATTAACTTTGGAATTCACTTTGTAGCCCAGGCTGTCCTTAAACTCACAGAGACACCCTTTCCTCTGCCTCTGTAATTCTGGCATATGCTAAGATGCTTGGCCTGAAGCTTTTTCTTAATGAATTAAGATTTAAGTAGGATACTTACTCTTATCATCGTTATGCTTCACTTGAAAATCAAGCAGAAGAAGCATATCATTCACATCTTTTTTATTTGATTTCTAAAATGCATGTTTGTGTATACATGTGTGTCAGTGTGCACATGCTACAGTACACATGTGGATGGGAGGTCAGAGTATTGCTTGGGTTCTAGGGACCTGTTTAACCCATTGAGCCACCAGCCAGTGCTGGTCTTCTCCATCACTGTTTGTTTTGAGACAGGGTGTCACTCTATCCCCCTGTGGTCTATAATTCGATTCCTAGATGACAGTGGCTTCAAAGATCAGCTACTCTGCCCATAGGCACCCGGGTTAAAGGTGCTGCTGCCACTCTGGCCAGCAGCATCCCCCCTTTTTTTCTTTTTCTTTTCTTTTTTTAATCACAAAATAAAGGTTTTGGAGTTATTTCTAGATGGAGAGCATCTAGAGATCAAACAGAATCTCCTGCTAGGTAAGAAAACCTATCTATTGAAAATTTTCTTGGTAAATGCTTGGTATCTTCTAGGGAGAGTTTATGGTAAGGGAAATTGAAACATTTTCTTTTGGGAACATGGAATGACTGAACTAAAGTGTGAGAATTACTGGGAAGTCTTTGAAGCAAAAGCATTTAAACTAAGGGCTTTATAGAAATTCAGTATCCTGTATAATCTCTAAGAAGCCATTTTTACAAGGATTCTAAGAGATGCTGGACAGATAGGTACTCTGGGGTCTTACTCTTATCCCTTTGATTTGTAATTTAATTTTAATGCTACATGAAAGTTTTACAACCAAAATATTTTAATTTGTTATTTTTTTACATTTATCCCAAAGTGTGATGGTACATGCCAGGGCTTTGAGGAACAGGCAGGCGGATCTCTAAGTTGGTGGCCAGCCTGGTCTACGTAGTTAGTTCCAGGATAGTCAGGGCTACACAGTGACACCTTGTCTACAAATACATACATGTCTTAACTTAAACACAATATTCCTTCTAGTTTTACTGTTTTTTTTTTTTTTTTAAAAAAACAAACTTGATTTGATCTGAAGAGAATGACCTTGTCTAATTGGATTCTTATACCAATTAGAATTTTAATTGTGCATAAGGGCAGGAGCAGAGGTATTTGTATAATTACTGTGAAATTTAAATTGCTTCAAATGTTATTAGTTGCAAAAGTAATATTTTATTTGTTGATTATTAAATTCTTCGCTAGCTTTGAGTTATACATAATATTTACATCAGTGTACACAGAACAAATAAAAATGTACTTTTTCTGATTGATATTTCTTCAGAGTTGTTTGAAGTTAATAAAATTTGAATCTAAATTGATTTCTTTTTTAAAACCTAGCCTGTGCCGTCTTTGAGCCAGCCTTATGGGGAAGGCCTGTGTGTTTCTCTTGACCCTCTACCTCCTCTTCCACCTTTGCCACCTCTACCACCAGAAGATCCAGAGCAGCCTCCAAAGCCACCATTTGCTGATGAAGAAGAGGAGGAAGAAATGCTCCTTCGAGAAGAACTGCTTAAATCTCTAGCAAATAAAAGAGCCTTTAAACCAGAGGTAATTTTGTGCTTGACCCTCTAGGTGGAGCTCTTGAGCTTAGCACATTCTCTCCTCTGCCTCTTTCAGGGCTAATGTCTTTTTCTAACGTTATTTTACTCCAGAGCTCTAAACGTGACATTTTTATTTGGAAATGTTTATCTTTTTTTTATTAGGAAGTATCCAGTAATAGCGACCCACCTTCACCTCCAGTTCTGAACAATTCTCAGCCTTTGTCAAGAAGCAATCTATCAATAGTCAGTATTAATACAGTATCACAGCCTAGGATACAGAATCCAAAGTTTCACAGAGGACCACGTCTTCCACGAACTGTGATCTCGGTAAAAACAAACATAAGACTTAATATTTTTATTCAAGTAGCTTATTAGAATTATTTTTACTGTCCTGTCTCCATCATCTAGTTCATTTGTATACAAAAATAAATTGAAAATGAAAACCTTCTAAAGAAGTTTAAAGGAAGAGCAGCATGTTTCCTTGAAGATTGGCAGAATTTGGTGATGGCGTGTTTGAGGATATGTTCTGCTCAGAACTCTTCTTTACTCTGCTCTTTTTAAAGAACTTGACTTGGTCCATTTTCAGTCTTTTCTGGTATCAATTTTAACAAAATCTTAAAATTCTTCTCTTTGCTTTGTTCTTTAAAAATTTTTATTTAATAGTTTTTTTTTTTAATGATTTATTTATTTCTTTTTATGTATGTGAGTACACTGTAGCTGTCTTCAGACACACCAGAAGAGGGCTTCAGATCCCATTACAGATGGTTGTGAGTCACCATGTGGTTGCTGGGAATTGAACTCAGGACCTCTGGAAGAGTAGTCAGTGCTCTTAACCACTGAGCCATCTCTCCAGCCCTAAATTTTTTTTTAAATAGGACTGAGAATTGTGACCTTCCCTCACAACACGGAGCATATTACCAAAGTACTATATCCCTAGCCTTTTTTTTTTTTAAAATATGTATTTGGAGATCTCACTAAATTGCACAAGCATGCCTTGAACTTGATAGTCCTGCCTCAGTCTCAAGACTAGTAGGAATTACAGGCCTGTGCCACCAAGCCACCTGGCTCGATTTTTAAATAATTCATTCATATTTTCAGCCAGAGAACATACTATAATGGAAGAATTTACTTAGGATGTTTATTAAGGAATTTGATCTGGGTCTGGTGGTACATGTAATACCAGCTTATAGGTGTTAGAAGTCTGAGTTCTATTTGGGCTACGTAATATGAGTCTGGAACAAAAAATAAGACCTGGGAATGTGGCTTGGTGAGAATGATCTCTTTAGCACGTATACAGCTCTGGGCTCAGTCCCCAGCATTAGAGAATTAAGGTTGCAACAGAACTCTTTCAGATATTACTATTTCCTAGTGGCTTTAAAGGAAAATAGAGCAAAGTCAAGTTGAAATCTTTTCTTTGATAGGACAATTAACATGATCAGTCACCCTGTATTTGTGGTCTACAAAGTTTGTAAATGATTTTTTGAGTTAATTTAGATGGCAGCGTATTTCCTTATAAAAAGAAAAAAATATTGAAGAAGGTGATCATTGTAATGTCTGGAAAATGTAGACTGTTTTTTGTTCTTGGATTATAACACATTTGGGACGTAATACAATGTAATTAGAAGAGCCTGTTATTTGTGTGTGTTGATATACAAAGAGTCTTAAATTAAAGACTTGTATGAAGCTATACGCCTACTTTTCAATGAATAATGAAAAGAATTGAATGCTTTTCCTGGGGAGCTGGAGGGACTGCTCAGTGGTCAAGAGCACTTGCTAGTCTTGTAACTAGTTTGGTTTGCAGTACCTATGTTACGCTGCTCAAAACAGCTGTGATTTCAACTCTGCTGGCTTCCAAGGCCACCTGCTGCACACACATTTGGTACACGCACATTTGGTGTACACACAGGCACATAGACACACAGACAGATACAATTTTTTTTGAAGATTTATGTTATGAGTGCTCTATCTGTATGTAAGCCTGCATGCCAGAAGAAGGCATCAGATTCCATTACAGATGGTTGTGAGCCACCATGTGGTTGCCAGGGATTGAACTCAGGACCTCTGGAAGAAGTCTCCAGACAAAAACTTTTTTTAAATGAAAAATGAAATGCATTTACCACCATGATTAACAAAACCATTGCTTTTGTAGCTTCCAAAACATAAATCAGTGGTTGTAACCTTGAATGATTCAGATGACAGTGAGTCTGATGGAGAAGCTTCCAAGTCAACCAATAGTGTTTTTGGTGGATTAGAGTCCATGATCAAAGAAGCAAGACGAACTGCAGAGGTATGTGCTATAGTTAATATTGAAAGACAGTTGTGTATTGTCAGTCATTCAAGTTAATTTTGCTTCTGAAAAAAATTGGACCTTAGAGTTCAGGCATTTTAAGTACAATGGTTTGTAGAAAAGTATTTGTGCTTTTAGGACTTATGTAATGAAGTACCTGTTGACTAGGTAGATTTTACTGTTTCGAAAATTGCCTTTGTGTTTCCAATTATTCCTTTTCAGAATAGTAAAATGTTCATTTGTGTACAAAAGAAACTAAATGTTGCTCAGCATTGTCTTAACTGAAATATCAGTTTTTAACTAAAAAAAAACTATAGTGTTTAAGCTCTTTCAGCATTTTTTGTTTTGTTTTGTTTTTTTTTCTGTTCCAGTATGACTCAGCTCAATATTTAAGGACTAGCTTTTGACTAGGTAGATTATGTAACTGGGTAATTGAAGAACTAGCCTGTTGAGTTTTTCAAAGGAAGAGTGAGGATAAGACTTCAAATGGTTTAACTTTTTTTTAATTTAATTTTTTTAGCAAGCTTCAAAACCCAAAGTACCTCCAAAATCTGAAAAAGAAAATGACCCTCTGCGAACACCTGAAGCTTTGCCTGAAGAAAAGAAGATTGAATATAGGTTGTTAAAGGAAGAGATTGCCAAGTAAGTGAGAGTCTATGTAATTCACTTGAGGGTAGTGTTTGCTACAGTTTCTTTTATCTGTGTAAAATGATACGGTCTATACATGGGGAGTCAGTCATGTGTTAGCCTAAGCACAGTGAGGCACTGAGACACAACTAGCTTAGGAAACACAGAACTGCTCTGTTAGCGCAGAGTGCAGTTGTCAGCTTGAGTCTGTACTGGTTGTGTAGTCAGTGTCTTTAACATGTATTTTATAAAACTGTATTTTAAAGAAAATGCTTTGTTTTACTCTTTGGCCTAATTCCTCTCAATTTAGTCGTGAGAAACAACGTTTGATTAAATCCGATCAGCTGAAGACAAGTTCATCATCCCCAGCAAACTCAGATGTGGAAGTGGATGGGATTGGCAGAATTGCAATGGTCACTAAGCAAGTTACAGATGCAGAAGCAAAGCTTAAAAAACACAAGTGAGTCTCATTCAGTGTCTGATTAAATAAGGTATATTTTTTATGTGCCTAGATTGGAAGATCTATATCTATATTTATATTTGTATATGTCATTAGTAAAAAAAATCACACTTCCTATAACTTATATTGAGGGATGTATGTGTGTGTTTATTTTTGAGGTGTGTGTAGCTCCAGCTGGCCTGGAACTTGGTGTGTAGACAAGGCTGGCTTCAAATTTGTGGCAGTGTTCATGCCTCTGCTTTCTCAGTGTTGGAATTACAGATATGTGCTACTACCCAATCACTTCTATTATTAAAGGTGGACCTGACTGTTGGAAATAGTTACTGTCTGTCTAATGAATAATGTTTATGCTGTCTGCACTCTTAACTCTTAGAATTGTTTATGTTTAATAGCATAACGGCTTTTTAAAGACAAGCTTTTAAATATTCATCTGGAGGTCCTTAAGGAAAAGGAATACATGTCCATAACCCCATTTCTAACATCAGACCCCTGGTCTTCTTTTTGTGAATCATGAAAATGAATGTAATTGTGATTTTTAAAACAAAAGCACCAGGAGCACTGCAAGACGGTATGACGTCTTCCATTACAGATGCTCTGCTTTCCTTCCGTATGAGACATTAGACTTAAGTATTCTGAGCACAGTATATTTGAAGTGTTTAAATTTGGATGTTTGTCTTGTGCTAAAGTATATTTTATAACATGTAGGATTTGTCTTCAGTTTATGACTAGAGTTGTCTCTTTGAAATTATATGCATATAAGTTAAAAATTCTTAATACATCATTATGTTATTAATATGATAAATTTCTGTTTTGATGGTGTTAGTCTGCTCATTCTAGAAAACAATAAGAATTTTGTTATTTATCACTCAGGATTCTCTTGATTAAAGATGAATCAGTTTTAAAGAATCTAGTACTGCAAGAATCCAAGAAGAAAGAGTCTGTTCGAAATGCTGAAGCAAAAATCACAAAACTTACAGAACAACTTCAGGCAGCAGAGAAAATCCTCAGTGTTAACAGGATGTTTTTGAAGAAGCTCCAAGAACAAGTAATGCTCTCAGTGTTGTAGTCTGATGTTTACTGTCTTTATTCTTGTGTATATGTGTGTTTGGTGTCTGCTGCATGTGTGCTGGTGCTCACTGAGGTCAGTGAGGCATTGTAGGTTTTTTTTTTTTTTAAGATTTATTTTATTTTATGCATGAGTACACTGTAGCAGACTTCAGACACACCAGAAGAGGGCATCAGATCTCATTACAGATGGTTGTGAGCCATTACATGTAGTTGCTGGGGACTGAACTCATGACCTCTGGAAGAGAGCAGTCAGTGCTGAGCCATCCTTCCAAGCATTTTATTCCCTGGAGCTGGAGTTAGGAAATTGAGCTGCTGGACTTGGGTGCTGGGAGCTGAATTTGTCTTTGGGAAAAGCATAAACTGCTGAACTATTTCTCCAAACCTAATGCCATATATTTGCATAGGCTATTTTTGTTGTTTGTTTGTTTTTCTTTTTTCTTTTTTTTTTTTTAAAGTGGGAGGGGGGAGATTGAACCTAAGCCATCAGCATACATGTAACCTGTGGTCTTTTATTGAGACATACTATTTGGATATTTTTACTTTGAGTTGAATATCTCTAAAGCTATTGTGTTTGAGAGGATATTTCAAAAGATTTTAATTTATGCTTTTTATTTTCAGATTCACCGAGTTCAACAGCGTGTTACCATTAAGAAAGCCTTGACTCTGAAGTATGGAGAAGAGCTTGCTCGGGCAAAGGCAGTGGCTAGTAAAGAACTAGGGAAACGCAAACTGGAACAAGATCGCCTTGGAGTAAGTTGTCTATAGCAATATTTTTGGAAATCAGGGCTTTTATTTTATTTTTTAAAGATTTATTTACTTATTTATTATATATGAGTACACTGAAGCTATCTTCAGACACACCAGAAGTGGGCATCAGATCCCATTACAGATGGTTGTGAGCCACCTACCATGTGGTTTCTGGGATTTGAACTCAGGACCTCTGGAAGATCAGTCAGTGCTCTTAACTGCTGAGCCACCTCTCCAGCCTTTAATGGTACTTCTAAGGGAAGAGATGTATAAATTAGTTCCAATTTTGCTGCAACTTCAAAGAGAACAGATTGTGTTATTATTTAAATTATACAATCTAGAGTTTGTTTTTAAGTGATACTTATATTTTAGATGCTTTTAAAATTTATTTTGCATTGGTTTTAGTTTTTGTTGCTCACAGATGAACTTGCAAACACATGTTGACTTGTTAAATTGTTTCACTCTCTATTCAGTTTAGTTTTGTGGTGTGTTGGTATAATATTCTAGTGATACCACAATTACTTGTAAGCAAGCAATTGTGTATGATTTCATAAAACATTACATACTTACTTTTCTCCCACAGCCAAACAAAATGATGAGACTGGATAATTCTCCAATATCAAGTCCAAGGAAGCATTCGGCAGAATTAATTGCTATGGAAAAAAAACGATTACAGAAGCTAGAATATGAATATGCCTTGAAAATTCAAAAGTTAAAAGAAGCCCGAGCCCTCAAAGCAAAGGAACAGCAAAACCTTGTTCCTGTTGTGGAAGAGGAGCCTGAGTTTTCTGTACCTCAGCCCTCACTTCATGATCTGACACAGGATAAGTTAACCTTGGACACAGAAGAAAATGATGTTGATGATGAAGTTTTGTCAGGTTCGAACCGAGAACGAAGAAG
Source organism: Micromys minutus (assembly GCF_963924665.1). NCBI lineage: Eukaryota > Metazoa > Chordata > Mammalia > Rodentia > Muridae > Micromys > Micromys minutus. The sequence continues at coordinate 18,379,941 of NC_137957.1, read as the reverse complement.
ATCCTTCCTAGAGTCTAATTCTTTCACTAAACCCAACCTTAAGCACACTGACACACCTAACAAAGAGTGTATAAACAAATTTAGCAAGAGCACTGTAGAAAAGCCCGAACTTTTTCTAGGGTTAAAAATAGGTGAATTACAAAAATTATATTCAAAAGCTGACAGCTTAAAACAGTTGATTTTAAAAACTACCACAGGCGTTACAGATAATGTTTTGCGTGGTCAGGTAAGTGGCATTCATATTTTCTATAAGATTTAGCGTTTACTTAGTACCTAACTTGTCTTTGGAATTATTGTGATTTCGGTTGTTCATTTATTTATTTATTTTGCAGGAGATTTTTGTGGATGTGGATTTTGTTACAGCACAGAATAAAACAGCAGAAGTGAAGCCATGTCCATTTAGACCTTACCAGAGCCCTCTTCTAGTCTTTAAATCCTACAGGTATAGAAGAGATGGTTAATAGTGTGCCTCCTAATGCTTTACCTTAAATCTCTCTTCATAAAAGCATTTGAATTATGGTCACTGGAAAACAAAGTATGTAAGACAAAAGCATGTATTGTCGCTGTTCTCAAATCACATCAGAAAGGGACTTCTAGCATATTCTTTGGGTCCAAATTCTAGGTTTCTACTAAGTATTTTAGGAATAGAGTCTTGTGAAAATTTTTATTTATTCATTGATTTATAAATATTTTTAAAGATAGAATCTCACTACCTAGTTCTGGCTGAAATGGAACTTGATTTTTAGCCTCAAACTTAAAGTAATCCTCAGCCCTCTGCCTCCCAGGTGCTAGTATTATAGGTGTGTGCTGCCATTCCTGGACAGTGACGAGTTTTAATTTGAGCACTCTTTATTTGTTACTGGCCAGCCTTTGTGATGTTGATGTAGATGTTCTTAGGTGGCTAATGTCCCACCCCATTTTCGGGATGCTAGATGCTGCTACCTGGGCATGGTTTTCTGATAGCATCCTAGAGCACTTACAAAGGTAGCATAGGCTCCTAGCCCAGCATTCATGCGGGCTGTGTAGTGTAGACAAGCAGTGCCAGTAAGGAGCATTTTCATGGGTGTGTGTGTGGGGAAGATGTTAGAATATAACACTTTATATATATTTTTCTGTGTTATAGGTAGTTTTAAAGGTTTCTTGTTATTTAGGGCCTCATACATGCTAGGCAGGTACATTACCTCTGAATGCTTCCCAAGTCTGGTGGTTTTTATAATTTTTCAAATGAGATGGAGTCTCCAGTGTCAGGTCAGCTTTCTTTGAACTCAGCCTCCCAAATGCTGAGAAACAGTTGTGCACCACCTCACTCAGTTTTCAACATGGCATCCCTCATGTTCCCATCATAAAAGTAGCTTATTCCTATTCCTTATATCATGGCTATTTTAGTTACTTTCGGTGGTTGATTCGATTAGTAAGCAGGTATAAAATTTTTTAACTGAGAAAGGAAATTTTAAGAAAGTGTCTAGTTTTCTATCCCTCTATCTAACCTGCTTATCCATTCTTTTTCTAGATTTAGTCCTTACTACCGAACTAAAGAAAAACTCCCCCTAAGTTCAGTGTCCTACAGTAATATGATTGAGCCAGATCAGTGTTTCTGCCGTTTTGATTTAACAGGAACATGTAATGATGATGATTGTCAGTGGTGAGTAGTTTTTATCTGGAAGATATTTCTAGAGAAAGTCATGTTTCCTTGATTTTGAAAAGTACACAGTTATCTTTTGTGCTCCTGTTTTATTTTAGGCAGCATGTACAAGACTATACACTTAGCCGGAAACAGTTGTTCCAGGACATTCTGTCGTATAATCTGTCTTTGATCGGTTGTTCAGAGACAAGCACCGATGAGGAAATTGCTTCTGCAACAGGTTTGTAAAGAGTCTTATTGAACTTAGGGAAGTTGAAGTGATCATGCACATCTTAGAAATAATTAAATAGATTCACCTGTAGGATTACTAGGTCTGCTTTATTGAACACAGTAGTGACTACCCACATACTTGCCTTTAAAGGTAAGTTTATATGAAGCCACACTTCATTCCTAGTCACACTTTAAGTACTTGGTGGTCAGTGGTGAGTGTGGGCCACTAGCTATGACAGCAGAGATGTACCACATCATGACTGTCACAGAAAGTCTTTAGTCATCTAAACGGTCTAGCTTAGAAGAAAAAAAATATAACATTTGTGTGACATTTACTGTTGATTCTAGCATAGCCTCTTGATTTCCTTTGCTGTTTTCAAAAGCTTAGGGCTAAAAGTTATTATGGGTTTAGCCTCTAAATCCTTTAGTGAAGTAAAAAATATAAATTTGATGTAGAAATCACTGATTATTAGCAAACACTGTACACTGGTGTTGTTGAATTTTCCCAGAGTTTGGTGCCAAATAATAAGTCTTTTGAATTAAAGGAATTAATATTTACTAGTTTTTTTTTTTTTTTTTTTTTTTTTTTAAATCACTATCCAGAGTGATTGTAAGTTACTGAAGTTACTTTGTCATTCCTCATTTGGGCTTCTACTTTAAATATTGTAGTTCATTTTAGTTCCTTAACTGCCAACCTTATTTATATTTTTTTATATTGTGCTATGGTGGGAAGGATTTGTCAGAGTAATCACGCCAACCATAGCTTTTCCTTTTTATAGGTCTTAGGTGTTATTGACTAGTGCCATACATAGTTTAAGTCTTAAGTTATTCTTTGTAATCTTTAACTAGTACAGTTATTGTAGCCACATTTTTATAATGATTATAGTATCCTTATTTTATTTTCAGAAAAGTATGTTGAAAAACTTTTTGGAGTAAACAAAGACCGAATGTCAATGGACCAGATGGCTGTTCTCCTTGTGAGCAATGTTAATGAAAGTAAAGGTCACAGTAAGTATGTGCATGTGTGTGTGTCTGTCTGTCTGTCTGTCTGTCTGTCTGTCTGTCTGTCTCTCTCTCTCTCTCTCTCTCTCTCTCTCGTGTGTGTGCCCATGCTTGTTTCTCATTTCTGTATGGTAGTAGACTGTCTAACATCTTAAAATGAATGTTGTCTTTTACTATCATGATGAAATAACTAGCTCTTTTAAAGTCTTTAAAACAATAAAAAAAATGCTAGTTACATAAATTAACAATCTTATCTCTGTTAGCACCTCCATTTACAACTTACAAAGATAAAAGAAAATGGAAGCCAAAGTTTTGTAGAAAACCAGTATCGGAGAACAGCTGCAGCAGTGATGATGAGCAGTCTACAGGACCAATTAAGTATGGTGAGTCATGCTGCTAGTTTTCACTGTCTTAAATGTGATGCCCTTCATGTTTTCAATATTAGGTATTCATTGTGCAGAATTGATCCTTACATTGCAGGCTGTTTTCATCCCCACTCTTTGCCCAATAAGTGGAAGGAACATTGTTTAATAAATATGATGCCTTATGCGTTTACAAACATGCTTTAGTGCGGTGAGCAGCCTCAGCTGAGAATCACTGCAAAGGCACATGTTTACAATCATCATCGTTATGCTTTATTTTTGAGTTTCTATTTTCTGACATGCAGTAAACATATGTGTGTTGAGTACATCATTCTTCTAGTTCATAATTTGTGGATTAATAATGAGGTCCAGGTACACTCATGTGCTTATCTGTGTTTGTGTAACAGTTCTGTAGTTGAGATGTAGAAAAAATATTTTGTAAATTTTAACTTTTTAAAAAAAGAATATATTAATTTATTTCATGTATGTGAGTACACTGTTGCTATCTTCAGACACACCAGAAGAGGTCATAAGATCTCATTACAGATGGTTGTGAGCCTCCATGTGGTTGTTGGGACTTGAACTCAGGACCTTAGGAAGAGCAGTCAGTGCTCTTAACCACTGAGCCATCTCTCCAGACCTGTAAAATTTAACTTAACAAATGGGTTTTCTCCCCTTCTTCTCCTCATTCAGGACAAAGTCTCGTGTAGCCAAGGCTGGCCTTGAACTCCTGATCCTCCTACCTCTACTTCTGGAGTGCTGAGTTATAGGTGTGTGCCATCTGGCTGCATTTTAAACTTTTAGTTTAGTTTTTAAATTATAATTCACAATTGAGTTACAGTGACATCACTTAAACTTAACATAATTAACATACTTACAGCAGACCATACTTCTAGTTTATCAGCTGAGTCCTATTTATTCTTATTTTCCTGATGCTTGAAATGTTTTTTTCTTCTAGAAGTATCTAGGTTTGGTTGGTTAATTATCTGACACATTTACTTTAGAGATGAAATCACCTGATTACCTATCATGAGAATTTTTAGGGAGGAGCTGGAGAGATGGCTCATTGGTTAAGAGCACTGGCTGCTCTTCCAGAGGTCCTGAGTTCAATTCCCAGCAACCACATGGTGGCTCACAACCATCTGTAATGGGATCCCCTCTTCTGTTGTGTCTGAAGACAGCTACAGTGTACTCATCCATAAAATAAATCTAACGACAAAACTCTTTAGGGATGAGGACAAAGATTTTTCTTGAGTGGTTGAAGATATAAAGCTAATGGCATTTGTTCTTACAGCCTTCCGACCAGAGAACCAAGTAAATGTTCCAGCTTTGGATACTGTTGTCACTCCAGATGACGTTAGATATTTTACCAGTGAGACTGATGACATTGCTAACTTAGAAGCAAGTGTACTTGAAAATCCGTCACACGTACAACTTTGGCTCAAGCTCGCATACAAATACTTGAATCAAAATGAGGGGTAAGTCAGCCTCAAATTGTTCTGAAATATTTGTCTTTAGACTTTATTTTACCAGTGGCCATCAGGTTTATATCTTTATTCTTTACTTTACTGATGGTCATCAGGTCTCATTATTATCAATGGGGTCTTTTGTTTTTGAGGCAGGGTCTCACTGTAACAGAGGCTAGCCTGACTCTCAGTTGGTGGCCTCACAGTCATGGTTCAGATTCCTCAGTGCTGACATTGCATGTGTGGGCCACCACACCTGGTTCCGTACTTCATGTTTTGAGACAGGGTCTTCTGATGTAATGTCGATTGGTCTGGAACCTGCTGTATAGTTGAGGATGCCTTTGAACAGGCCCTCCTCCTTCTACTTCCTAGATATGGAAGTTGCAGGTAGATTTTTGTCATACATTGTTTTGTATGACATGCTTTTTGACAAAGCCAAAAGTATTCTATTATTGTTCTAAACCTAAAAGTTAAGAATAAAAATTCCTTTTGTGTTCATGGCTCAGTGGATAACAGGTAGCAGATTAATTATGCTGAAGTTTGCTGCACATAGATAACATCTTTAATCCTATCAGTTGGATTTCTGGGAGTTTTAGGCCAACCATGGCTATGTAGTGAGATCTTGTCTTAAAATCCAAAAAGGGGGTGAAAATCTGTTAGTAAAATTGTGATGAGGATGGGACACGTTAAATTTTAGGTTAATTTGCAATGGAGATTTAAGTTTATTTAGCCATTTTAAAATTCTAATGGAATTGGTCTCTTTTTCATGTATGGTTATGTACATGTTAAGTAATATATTTCACAGCTAGTAGTTTCTATTACAAAATTCATACTCTTAACTTCTTTTTAATAGTAGAGAGCAAGCCAGAAATAATCTTTATAATATAAATTTGAAGTATAATAGTTTCTTTTATTAACAAGCAGTCTACTGGGAAAGACCTATCTTCAAACTCCATATAAAACCTGTTAGAAAGGCAACAGCAGCAGATTGCAGAGTGCTGCTTAAGCCACATGCACCTGAAGGGCCATTTGCTGTGCCTGTGCGTCTCCATGAGAATGGAGTAAGTCACAGTGCTTTCTTGTCTGACTCATTGAGTAAAGGACAAAAGAACCGTACATTACTCTGTGAGTAGGCTCATGAAAGAATTATCTTCTTTAAGAGATAGCAAGCCCTTGAGCTGAAAAGCACTATTATATTGAAAGCTTTGATACCTTATGCTGGCAGTAGCTGGCCTTGAGCGAGAGTTGTTTAACTTTCCTGTTTTCAAACAGTATAAATCATAAAAGGTATTGCTGAGTATGGCCGTGTAGAACACATTTGAAGTTGATAACTCAGGTGCTTTTATTATACTGTGTTCTTTATCTGTGGTAAATGTTACAGAATAGTTACTTAAAAAGAAATTATTTAGTCTGTGGGAGATCAGGACCTTTGGCTTTGACATACATGATTTGAAATCCCAGTGTAATACTTCGTTTCATAGTGATCTTGGCTTCTTGTAGGTTTTAGTAGAAAGTAGATTCTTAGTTTGGTTCATTTGATTAGCCCTGCTTAGATGTTAAATGTTTGAGTATTTTACACGGTGATTGGACATGGTGCCATGTGTCTGCTAAGCATGTGCTGTTACACTGAGCTGCAGCCCAAGCTGCTCAGCCTCTTAACAATGAACACTTTGCCCTTTCTTTTAAACATACAGACTGTGTTCAGAATCTTTGGATTCTGCTTTAAATGTACTGGCTCGAGCTCTGGAAAGCAATAAAGACAATCCAGAAATTTGGTGCCATTACCTCAGATTGTTCTCAAAAAGAGGGACCAAGGAGGAGGTGCAGGAAATGTGTGAAACAGCTGTTGAGTATGCTCCTGACCATCAAAGCTTTTGGACTGTAAGTAGAAAGATGTCAGCCATGTGGTTACGCATGCTATGATCATAGTTCCATGGTACATCTTAATTATTGGTAGGTAGCTTGATAGAGTATATAGTTTATCAGCATGTAGATTTACTTCTCTGGTTCTTAGGTTCCTGTCACTTCTCTACAGGGATAGAGTTTTGACTATACAAGAGAAATATTTAAAGAAGACATGATTGGGTTGTTAAGTATATTGGTTAAAGAAAGTTATTAGAAAAATTATTATGCAATTTTCATTTGGACAAAATTAAGGGAGTTTCACAAACATGAACATTTTATCCTTCTAAATTTCTTTCAGTGAAAACATATGATAGTTGGAATTTTTAAAAATCATCTTTACTGTTTTTGAAAATAAGTCTGTAATTACTGCTAGTACTGGGCTTTTCATTGAGAGAATAGTTTTTCTTATATATTTGTGACATAGATTCATGTTTGTTAATATCTGAACTTATGTCCACTGAACTCAGGAGCCATTAAATTCAGGGAGATTTTCAAATAAATAAGCAATGAGGTATCTTTTTTGTTTGTTTCTAAATCATTTACGATTTAAAACTAGATTCTTATAAATAATAAGACCCACATCACCACTGACTTACATCCTCAGTCTATAAACAGATTTGTTAAATTTACTTTGTTTCGTGTGTTTCTCTTCGTTAAGATAGTATTTCCTGTGTTGGTTAGGTTGTTGTAAACTGCTGGGTTAAAGTGACTCTTCTTCCTCAGCTTTATGGTGCCAGCATGTCTCAGATTTGTCATTGACTTTCTGAAACTCAAATGTTGGGATAACATATTACCGTTTAATAAATGAGTTGATTACTTATAACTTGTTCCTTTTGGATAGCAAAGACTATCCAAAACAACAGTATCTAGAGTTGGTGCTGTTGATTCTCATAATCTTTTCCAGAGAAAGAAATATTCAAAACTTGTAGCATTTTTATTTTTTTAAATTTGTCTGTTCTCTAGGGTGTTAACCATTTCTAATACAGATGCTCTTTATTTTTTATGTGTGGGTGTTTTGCCTGGGTGCATGTCTGTGCACCACTTGCGTGCCTGGTGCCCTTGGATGCCAGGGACTATAAGAAACTCTGGGACTGGATTACAGGCCACTGTGAGCTGCTGTGTGGTTGGTGGGAATTCAACCCAGGATTTCTAGTTGCTGAGCTTCTCCATCCCGCAGAACCTATTCTTTAAGCTTTGTATCTCTGTCGTGGTCTTGTTCACCATGTACTGATTGAGAATGAAGTATAACTCCTCTCGCTGATGACTGATTGGGAGAATGCATTTTTATCCTCTCAGTGATGATTGGGAGAATGCATTTTTTTTTAAATTCATCTAATTTTATGTACTAATCTATGACAGAAAGCAGATTTGAATATTATACTAGAAAGTAGGTTTATATATTTTTATAGTTACTCTTTTCATAAATAGTACATCTATTGAGACAGTGTCATCATTGAACGAGTTTGTAGCCGTTTCTTATAAAGCAGGACTAATTGCGTGAAATTGTTTCCATCAGTTTTTGCACCTAGAAAGCACCTTTGAAGAAAAGGATTATGTGTGTGAAAGGATGGTGGAGTTTCTGATGGGAGCAGCCAAGCAGGAAACATCGGATATTCTCTCCTTTCAGCTTTTAGAGGCTCTTTTGTTTAGAGTTCAGTTACATATATTCACTGGGAGATGCCAAAGTGCACTTGCAATTTTACAGGTAAACATTTATTATGGTATCTAGTCTCACCTTGCAGAGCGTGTACAGGCCTCAGACATGAGTAGCACTGTTGAAAAGTGAGGCTTTAGATTTGAACTCTTGTTACCTACAAGTAAGTTGTGGTGACATTCTACTTCTGTTTGGTCAGCACACTGCTTTTATAGTTACTTCCTAACCTTAACGTATGATCTAAATCGATCAGTCCATAAAGACTGATGTGGGCTTAGGGCTGCAATTTTTCAGTCTCTCTCCTTCCCTCCCTTCCTCCCTCCCTCCCTCCCTCCCTCCCTTCCTTCCCTCCCAGATTTTAAGTGTAAGGGATCTTGATTTTTCTTACTTCATTATTATATCATAAGCTTTCGTAAAATCTGCTCATCTCAGGATTTGTCATTGAAAAATTTGATGACTACAGAAATGTTCATTTATAAGCCAGTTGGTGGTGGTGCATGCCTTTAATTCCAACACTAATCTCAGCACTTGGGAGGCAGAGGCAGGTGGATCTCTGAGTTTGAGGGCTGCCAGGTTTAGACAGAAAAACTTGTCTTGAAATTTTTTTTTCTTCACTTACATATTTAAGAATCATTTAATCACTTTCATTCTTTAGATTTGAATCTTATTGTGGATGGGAATGAGTCTTTAAAAACATTTCCAAATGTTTTATTTTTTTTCTAGAATGCATTAAAATTGGCTAATGATGCAATAGTAGCTGAGTACCTTAGGACAGATGATCGGTGTCTGGCGTGGCTGGCCTACATACATCTTATTGAATTCAACAGTCTCCCTTCAAAACTTTATGATCCATCTAATGCTAATCCCTCAAGAATTGTTAACACAGAACCGTTTGTAATGCCATGGCAAGCAGCTCAAGATGTCAAGACTAATCCTGACTTATTACTAGCAGTGTTTGAAGGTAAGGGATGTTTATAAATTATAATATCAAGCATCACAAATTACAAAACCATTGTTCAGAATATCAGTTCATCTATTCATTATTATTCTTCATAAAATGGGATAACTTAAGTTATATAAGTATTTTTAATATTACTGAATTGCTTAAGATAGTCATTGCATTTATGAAACTGGAAAGCTTTTTTTTAAATTATGGCAAAAGATACAAGGTCAATGTATTGTTATTAAATGCATGTGCATCTGCATGCACACACACTTCCTGATAACATAATCATATAGTCAGGTTAGAGGTGTTGATCAAATTGTAGAACTAAGTTTGCTTGTTTATTTTATTTTTTTCTGCAGTCTTTTAAGGATGTTTTATTTTTTTTTATGTAGTTAATATTATATGCTAAACATATCTGCCATTGAATGTATAATTGAGTTTAAAACCTGTTCCACTCTAAAATAAGTATATAATCCTGTCAGAAGGTCTATGCATTTGACATAATTATAAAATTTATAAGACCATATATACAATTTATTAGTATGTAGTGTAAATTGTATGCTACAAAAGAACCTGGCATTTGTAGAATTATTTGGTACAAATCCTAAACTCAAGAGGGGGGAGATTACTGTAGGTTTTCATGTCCTAGGGAGGTGTGTGAGTGAGAGTCGGGCTGAGCTGTGCAGCAGGACTAGAGCATACAAGGCGGTCTTCTCAAAGATGCACTGTGCTTGTGTCCCTGTCTCCTAAGGGCTCTGGGTGAATTTCTATAATGTACTAAGCGCTTAGTAATCCTTGTTGAATATCCCAGTGAAGAGAGGGCAGAAGAGCTCATTGCTATTAGAGGAGCCAGGGAAATGAAAAACAAGCCAAGGAGAATTTTTATAGTGAATTAAAGAAGAATTTGAGGGAGAGTCCTTATAAAATTAGACAGTGGAAAGAATATGCTTGATTAATGGGATGATGATAGATTTTAAGATCCTTTAAAGTGTTCTTGGCTTTTTGATAGAAGAGAGTCTTTAAGAAGAAAACGGTTGAATTTTTTACTCTATATAGGAAAACAAACTGACTGAGGTATAGAAAAAGGCGGTGGCACATGCCTTTAACCCCTGCATTCAGGAGGCTGAGTCAGGCAGATCAGAAAGGAAGGAATAAAGAGAGGAGAAGATAGAAGAAAAGAACTAATGTAGGCCATGGAGAAGGCTCTGGATAAGGAGTCCAAGTTTGCGGTGGTGGTCCATCCCCAGGACCACGTGGTGGGAGGAGAGAGATTGAATTCCTGCGAGCATTCAAAGATTGCTGTGGCAAGTGCTTATGTTCTGCACAGTGACACTACCATTTCAAAGGAAGGTGTAAAAAAACACCCCCTCCACACACACCTGAAGGACCCTTCTTTTGTGGGTGTGGAGGGGGTGTAGTTTTTTAAAAGGAAAATATCTAGGTAAAACATCAAGGAAAGTCTCTTTTTAAATGATCAGAGAAAGATTTAAAGATAATTTTGTGGTTCTATTTTTGGAATGAGTTTTAAGGAATTTAAGGTAATTCCAGATACTTATTGTGTAGGATCTCATATGAGATAGCTCTACTTTTAATAGAAATATAAGGGCAGGAGTGTGATACCGAAGCCCATTTGGGTGCTGTCGGGGTTAGGTGAAGAAGGCTAGTAAGGGTGTCTGAGAGCTGGTAATGTAAAGAAGAAGGGACCTTCAGATAGTGTGCAGAAACAACATTCGGGGCTCCACCATTCTCTAAACCGGTGATCCCAGTCAAAGGCATGCAGCAGGCCTTCTTGGAACTGGGGGAACTCTAAAAGGATTAGATAATCTAAAATTTTTCATTGGTGTGTTCTGGGGGGGGGTCATAGGTGGTCAGTGGTCTGCATTCCTATGTCATGAATGGTTAACCATGTGATGGAAGCTGCCCAGCACAGATGGCCCATTCTGAGATACTTTCCCATTTTTATGGTTATCCCCAGGCTGATCTTTGGGAGGGGGTTTTATGATCTTGTTCTGGATTTTATGGTCTCTTCCTAGAGCTGGTATCTTATGATGTACTTTCTGGGACTTATGGTCTATTCATGAAGTTGGAGCCTTATAGTCTTTTTTGAAATCAGGCCTGGTCCTTAAATGGAGACAAATGGGGTTTATGTTGCCTTTTTAGTATAACAGTGAAATGATTGATTGTGTGTTTTGTGGTAGATGCGGTGAAAGCTTGTACAGATGAGACCCTTACCAGTGGAGAAAGAGTAGAGGTCTGCCTTCCGATTTATACAAACATGATCGCTCTACACCAGCTCCTAGAGAGGTAAAGCTTAATGAACAAACAGCTCTGTTAAAATTAGTCCTCACAGTGTCTTAGCCATCTTCTTCTTCTTAGGTATGAGGAGGCAGTGGAGCTTTGCAAACGCTTATTGGAGTCTTGTCCCACAAACTGCCAGTTATTGGAAACCCTTGCAGCTTTGTATTTGAAAACAGATCAGCATGACAAAGCCCGATGGGTTTGGCTTACAGCATTTGAAAATAATCCTCAAAATGCGGAAATTTTTTATCATCTGTGCAAATTTTTCATCTTGCAGGTAAAAAAAAAAAATTACTCAAGCTTCTTAAATACAGTGTTTCTATATTTTGTGTTCCTTCACCAGTGACTTCTCCCCATAGCATAGCCTTCTTGATTCTTCTGCCCTTTGTAGGTTTGCTAGATTTTCCTGTTCTGCAGTTTTACCATTGCACTTGCTCTCAGAGCTTTGTCTCTAAGAACGCAATAGCACAAACTATGTTATTCTTGTTTACACCCAAAGTATCCACATCAGTGACAAATGTGATGCTGCTAAGGATCTTGGTAGGGGCTGGAGAGATGGCTCAGGGGTTAGGAGCATTGTCTACTTTTCCAGAGGTCCTGAGTTCAATCCCCAGCAATCACATGTTGGCTCAAAACCATCTATAATGGGATCCGATGCCCTTTTTTGGTGTGTCTAAAGAGAGCCACGGTATACTCACATACATAAAACAAATAAAACCTTAAAAAAAAAAGAAAGAAAAGATGTTGATGGGTGAGCCTTTGATAATACTAGATACATTGTTTAATGGTTAGTTGAATTTAATTCAGAGGTGTTTCAGATTCATTTCTGTTGTGATAAAAAGCAACTTAGGGGAAGAAAGAGTTTATTTAAACTCACAATTCTAGGTTATTGTCCGTTTATTGCAGTCTCAGGAGCATTAAGCAGCTAGACGTACACACACTGGAGCAGCGAGTCACACACACACTCCAGAGCATGTGTGCTTGTTAGTGCCTAACATTTGCTGTGCACACTTACATAGACCAGGGTCCTCAGCCTTGGTAATGGTGCTAGCTAGACCCGGACTGGGCCTTCCATATCAAGTAACAATTAAGACAGTCCCCCAGGTGAGACTCTCTTCCCAGGTGATTGTAGGTTTTGTCAGGTTGGTGATTAGAACCAGCCATTATGGGATGTGAGGATGTGTTCAACAAGTTTACTCATTTTGTTCCCATCTCACCAAGAAAAATAATCTCATCAAATGTCTTTATCAAATACAAGTCTGACATGTGTCACTCCTTTCTTTTAATAGAACGGAGCTGATAAGCTTCTTCCATTTTTGAGGCAATTTATTGGATCCTTCTTTAAACCTGGCTTTGAGAAGTATAGTAACGTGGATTTATTTCGGTAAGTTGTGGAAAGTTTGGTCTGTGGAGGAATGAGAAAGAGTTTAGGCCAGTGGAGAGATGGTTTCTTCTTGTTGGCTGCTTACATTTCAGACTGCTTACTTAGCATTTTGAGTACACACCTACAGAGCTGTTATGAGGGCTGAAGATGAGCACATGAAAGCAAGATAGAAAATGCTGTCAGACAGTGTAAGGCTCTTCGTAGCTTCTCTAGCTTGTTGCTGTGTTGTTTAATCCTGTAGTAATACAGTGTCCTGAGACAATCTCAATGATACTTGAAACAATGTGTTTTACTTACTGGTTAACCATAGATTAAAAAAACCAAAACGCCCTTTCTCTCCGAGTTACTGTGAAATGGTTAGAAAACAGCTTTGGAGGAGTTTGTTGTCAGCCCATCAGTTTCTCTGTAGCTCTGTGGTTACTGTCCTTACTTTGCTGAGAGCTCTGTTACAACGTTAAAAATACTCAGACCATCAAAGAATAGAAGACTTTAAACTGTTCTTCCTCCTTCCTCATTGCTCTGTTTGGGATCAACAGTGTTTTTTTCTTGAACCAGAAAATACTTTTGGTTTGCAGGTTATGTGTATTATTCCTACACAGTTGTGGTGTTGTAGTGGGGGGGGGAAACTATAAATAAATGGGTGTGGCTGTGCTCCAGTAAAGTTGTATTTATAAAGATAACTAGTTTGCTGATTATGAGAAAAATATCATGAAAAATAAAATATTTATGATTCTCTCCATTATTCATTATATAAGTTATAAATTCTGTGTGTATGTGTGTGTAGTGCTAAGGAGTCCAGAAGGGGCATTGGGAGTTACAGTTTCGAGCAGCCTGTACTGGGAACTAACCTCCAGTGTTCTGTGAGGACAGCCAGCACCCCAGACCACTGAGCCATCTCATCAGCCCCCTAAAGGAATTCTTATAGAAATACTGATAAGTGAAAATAAAATCTTAGTTTTGTGTTCAGAAGTCAGTATATATGATGACACTTTTACCTCACTGCTGCCCTCCTCCTCTTCCTCCTTAGTCTACCTCTTCATAAAAACATGCAATGTCAAGTCGCATGTTTAAGATTTTTTTGTGTAGTTGTTTTGCCTGAAATTACTTAGGTCTATGTATCTTGTTGTGTGCCTAGTGCCTGAGGAGGCCAGAAAGGGGGCTTTAGATGCTCTGGAACTGGAATCACAGATGGTTGTGGGTTGCTAGAGCGCTAATACAATCCAGAATCATGGATATTGGCAACTGAACCAGGTCCTTTGAGAGAACAGCCAGTGTTTTAAAAACCTGAGCTCCCTGTCCAGCTAGTTCCCAGTAAGTCAGATTTAAAAAAAGTCCGTTTACCTCAGGTTTTTGGTTTCTTGTTTTTGTAAAATTGAACCTTTACACTTTATCAATTAACACCTTTAAACATTCTTAAAATATGTACGTTACTATTTTAAATATAGTTACAAGTAAAATGTCAATGAACAGACAAGGAATAGAAGGAATTTAGAAATTGATCTCTTCCACACCCAGTTTTTACCCCCTTTCTTTAAAATTAAATTGGTTTGCTTTCCAACTTTGGCAAAAGACTAATTCAAGGCCGAACAAAACCCTTGACAGACTTGTGTTCTGGTTTTCCCTTGGGCATGGAGATAATTGGTTTAGCTTACAAGGGATGATGCCAGATTTTGCCTTGGTAACTAATCAAAGGTCTTTAGATCTTGATGCTAGCTTAATTGAGCAGAATAAAAAAAAGTACCAATAAAAACTTGGAACTAGATTTCCTCTAAATCACCTTACTGCTTTTTACTGACACCTTGTCTTATTAAATTTTTTTGTGAAATTATCATATATCACCAAGAATTAGAAAAAGACACCTATACTTAGTTTATTTAGATACTACTAAAGTACTTGCATGCAAAAGGATTAATTTAAGAAACCTTTAGCTATGGTGGTGTACACCTGTGATCCAAGTACTTGAGGAATTGAGGTAGAAGGATTTGAGTTTGAGACCAACCCAGGCTATACTGTGAGAAAACAAAATGCCTTTTGAGTTAAATGTGAAGAGAGTGCCAGTAAATTAGGTATCTTTTGGCTCATTGTTATATTTATGGATATACACCTTAGGTCAATAATTGGTTTATCAGTAGAAATTAGTGCTCAAAATGTATTCAAGATACAATTCTATGCCAGAAATTATAAAACAAATTATGTAGCACTGTAATACTTATCTAGAAGTGGATTTGATCCACTCTTTCTCCATAGCGTTTAGTATAAAGATGACAAGCAGTAAGAACTTACCTTGGGTGTGTTCATTCACTTTGAGGAAGTTGCCCTGGAGATGATACATTTTTTTGTACAATAGATTTGAACTCATTTCAGTGTTCAATGGAGGGTTCTAAAGTCTTTGAATAGAGACAGCTGTGACAGTGTGGGGTCGAACCTGACTTCCAGATGTTCTGTGTGCTGCCTTCCCACAAACTGGGCTAGCCCTTTAAAACTTCTCCCTCAGTCCTTTTCAAATCCAGTGTAAGTGATTATACTAGATTGTCATTTTAAGAGTAGATGAATCTGAGATGCTATTACACATAAAGAGATTCAGATAACATTGGAAGGAAAGCTGAAGTAGTGAAAGTCAAAGAGGATTATTATTCAGGTTTCTAAGAACCTTTAATAATACTATTTTTCTTTTTTTTTTTTTTTTTGAAAAGGGGTAAATATAATTCAGAGCATTTTGCTACTTTAATAATGGCTCTTTTTCTGATAAATGCTTATAGGTAGCATTTTATTTGTTATTATGTCTAAATTGAACTTGTGTGTGTGTGTATTCAGATAACACATTTTGCAAGCACTTTGCCCCTACAAGAATGTACAGATTTTGTTGAAATTTTAGATATGTTGTAATCTCGTTTGATCTTTTTATTTCTAATAAGGTTCAATTAAATGATTTAGTTAATTTGAGGAATAAAATTACAAATTTATTGGGGAGAGTTAATTCATTTTGGTATAAAAGTAACATTTTGAGCAGATCTATTTTTAGAAATGTTGATTCCTTTAAAGAATTATTTCAATACAATGTCTGTATTTTACTCCATGTGTTCCTCGGCATAATTTCATACGGTCCTGGGATTTCTCCTTTCAGGTATCTCCTAAATATCCCAGGACCACTTGACATTCCAGCGTGTTTATGTAAAGAAAGTTTTGAGGATGATGTATTTAACAACCAAGTCCCTTACTTATGGCTGATTTACTGGTGAGACATTACCCACTGTGGAGAGAAACGCTGCATGTTAAGTTCTCTTTGCATTTACAACAGTTGATGTTTTCTGAATTATGTATTAAAGAGTCACTGAAGCAGATTCAAAGAGATGCTAAGCCTTTATTTATTGAAAGACAGAAGCAAGGGGACTTTACTGTAACAATGTCTGTATACTTAAAGTATGTGTCATTCCTTTATCTAAGGAAATTAAACTATAAGCATTTATTTTCCTCATTTCTTTAACAGCCTTTGTCATCCTCTTCAGTCAAGTATTAAAGAGACAGTAGAAGCATATGAGGCAGCACTAGGGGTGGCCATGAGGTCTGATATTGTGCAGAAGATTTGGATGGAGTAAGTTTAGCTCTGCTTAAGAATGTGATTTTTAGAGTAATTCTATGGTGGGGAAAAGGGTGATCAGTTTTTGGTGAGTTACTGGCTTAATTATTCTGAAACACAATGTCTTTCTTTTGGCAGTTATCTTGTCTTTGCCAATAATAGAGCTGCTGGATCCAGAAACAAAGTTCAAGAATTCAAATTTTTTACTGACTTAGTGAATAGATGTTTGGTTACGGTCCCTGCCCGATACCCCATCCCTTTTAGCAGTGCTGATTACTGGTCCAACTATGAATTTCATAATCGGGTAAGAATTTTAAGGTTTTAGGTTTATTTTTTTTTTTGTTTGTATGTAACAAAAAAAAAAATTACTAAAGACAGCAAAGCTAATTTTTATATCGAGAGCTTCTCCTGGGACCACTTTCCTAACATTCACAGTCCTTCCTGGGATTGGTTCTTTACTCTTCATAGTCCAGGAAAAGGTGCTTTTTCAGGCTTTGTAAGAATTAACATATCCTGGGATGGGGGAGGGTCTATGTGAGGTGGAGGGGCTGTAAGAGGAGAGGGAGGGCTGTGATCAGAATATAAAGTGAATAAATAAATGAATGGAAAAAATAAACAACAGCAAAACCAATCAACATATCCATTGTAGCTATTCTTGCTAAGTTCTATCAAGCAAATGCAGGCATAAGTCATCACAGAACTGAAAATAAGGTACTGTTTACATTCATAATAGTAAAATCTGGTTAATGATGTCCTCACAAAGGATGTATTATAATTAGTAAAACAAACAGGTTTGGTTTTTTTCAGAGTGTAATCTCAGTCAATGTAATGTAATCCAAAAGCTCCTGCTTACCACACAGTTCAGTGTAGTTAGATGTGTGCTCCCACTCCCTCTGTAGGATGGTTCTGGTGCTCATCAGGATAACTGATTAATGTATGATGTGCTTCTGTGCCGTTCTTTATCCCAGGATCTCAAACCACTACATGGACATTAAGTCATTTTCTTACGGGGAATCCATGAGCAAGATGTGGCAAGTACTGTTAGCCCTCTCACTTGCCCAGCAGTGCACAGCAAGTAAAGGTAGATTCAGGACTGAAACTCGGACTCCTGGCTTCCTGTCAGTCAGTGCCTTGTCCTTGGTTCTCACCCCTAGAGTGTAGTTTCTACTTTGTATTTGGAAAGTGGCTAGTATAGTTAATCACACATTATTTAATCACACATTATAGTTTGTACATTTGTGTTTTAAAGATCTTTATTTTTTTTTTTTTAAATTAAAATACATAGGTAACTGGAGTCTGCATTTTAGTTGGATTCATTTTCCTTCCTTCAACCTTCACAGGTCATTTTCTTTTATTTGAGCTGTGTTCCAAAGACTCAGCACTCCAAAACTCTGGAACGGTTTTGCTCTGTTATGCCAGCAAATTCTCAACTTGCACTGAGGTAAGAAAGATTTTGGTTTTCAGCTCAGTAGTATAGGCCCTTCATGTGAAATTAATTTTGAAAACTTGATAAATCTGCCTTTTCCTCATGGATTTATACTACTCTAATCTCAGAATTGTTAAGTGACAGTTATTCATACAAAGACAATGTAAATAATCTGGTTATTTCAGCAAACTGCATACCATTCGTTACTAGCATATGCATTGTAAACAGTAAACCTAATTTGCATGCTAAAGGAATAATATTTTCATGTCAGTTATTCAGATATTTAGCATGTATTGGGATCTCATGGGTTGGTGACATAAAATCAATATATTCTTAAAAATAACAAAGTAGGCTAGTTTTTTGTTACTAAAACTTAAACCAAATAGGTTTGAAAACCCTGTCTAAGCACTGACCTAGGATGTCCTACATTCAATTAGAGCAAGACAGTTTCTGAACAGTTTGTGATTTAATTTCTCTATCAGGGTAATCTTTTATAGTGCACTTTAACCTGTCCTTGCTTGGACACCCACTGTGTGGGCACTGCACGTTGCAATCACTGCACACTGCCGTCATTTTCCCTGTATTGATTGCATCTTACCATAGAGCACTTTTTTATAAAATACCTAATGTTTTTTTATCAGATATTATCGTTTGTTTTAAAGTATATTCTTCATGCTATGATGCATATGATATATATATATATGCATATATATAATAATCTGAAATATAGTATATGTATGAAAAATAATCCAAAGTCTTAAGTTCGTGAGAAAATTAGCAATATTTTATTATTCTATAATTAAATTTCATGACAACTGTGTTAATCCTCCAAAGTTAGTGGTGGAAATTTGAATAAAGAAAATTATCTTTGATATGCATGTGAAGTAGAAAATGATTGTATTTTTTTCTGTTTGTATCTAGTTTTTATTATGATAAGCATTTTTAAACATAGATAGTTTAATTGTGGGTAAGCCATACTCCTTTTGTTTTGGCACATTCCTCCTACAGTTATCCCTGTTACCTCCCCCTACCAGGAGAATAAGAACTCAACACTCAACCATTATATTTCCATTTTAGTCCCAGAAATATTCAATATTCAATATGCTTGCTCTAGGAGAGAAAAGTAGTTTTTAAAAATTACATTGGTGTATTGAGTCATTACCTTAAAAACACTTGGGGTAGAGGAGTGTGTAATGAGATTGCTTTTGTTTTCTGCATGCCAGAATACATAAGCTTTTCGTGTTGTTGAAGATAACCGTAGAACAGTAGTTTAGCACATTGTGATGCTGGGACAATTGTCATAAGAGACATTCTATAAATATTTGCTGAATGTCCTTGTTCGGACTTAACTGGCCCACCTTTGTACCTGTCCATTCTGTTATAGAGCGAGTGCGTTTGGGGCACCCTACACTTGGAGTGCTTTGTTCATTTTCTTGAATGTACTTCACAGGTTACTTCAGCACGAATGGGAAGAGAGCAATGTTCAGATTCTGAAACTCCAAGCCAAGATGTTTACATATAATATCCCAACATGCCTGGCCACCTGGAAAATGTAATGCAGCAATCATGTACATGTTTTTATAGCTATGCTTTTATTTGTAAGGTTGCTCCAGACAGGTAAATCTGAAATAGCATCTTATCCCCCGCCCTAGACAGACCTAGTATAGAGTTGTTTTGGGCACTTACTGTGGTTTAATACCTAGAGTAAGTAAGATGCTCATTAATAGCTGCTTCTGAGATCAATAATAATAATAACAGTAGTAGTAGTAATAATAATTTTAATGAGGGAGAACATTTAGATAACAGTATTATCAAACAAGTATATATAACACTTTAGGACCATTTTTAAAATGTAGGGTTTTTCCCTTTCATAGTCTGGTTTCTTTCTTATTTTAAAGGTGTTAGTGTCAGGTCTGTTTTTACTAGTTTTGAATTTGTTTTGTTTTTTATCCTCCCTTGAATCTTACTCATGTTCAAACACTGGTCTGCTTTATTCTTGTAAAGTTGATAAAAATTGTTGAATTTTTCTTTTCACTATAGGTTACACTCCTTGGAGGTTTAGCCTGTTACTTTCAGGAAGTTTTGTATTCAGATTCCCACAATCAGTATTCTGCCAGTTCTGGTGTTCTATTTTTGTTTGAAGATATATAAATTTTCCCCCTTTTCTATATTCCTTTTTTCCCTTAGAGCCATTGCTGCTGAGATTGCTCTAAAGGGACAAAGAGAGGTAAGCAATTCCTAATTGAATTATCAGATGGGCCACTTCTTTTTCCTTTTTGCTACTCTGCCCCCTTTGTTGGCCTCTCACTTTAAAAGGATTAAAGATAGAAAGAAGTTAGTCTTCCAAGATCTCTATTTGAAATCTCTAAACTCCCAGAGAACCATGTTTGACTTGAATGCTAGTATATTGTGAAGTTCTGCCTTGAAGCAGACAGGCTTTTAAAAGTGTTGTGCACCATGGTTTCTGATGAAAGCGTGTGTCTGTGTGTCTTGTAGGTCCACCGTTTATATCAGAGAGCCTTACAGAAGTTACCTCTTTGTGCATCACTATGGAAAGATGTAATGCTTTTTATCTTTTATTTTATCTTGACGTTTTCCTATAAATTTTCTGCATGTGCCATATCCATTGATGTGGTAAATGCTCAACACTTAGCTGTTTCTTACTTCTATGCTTCCCTGTCTTTTGCAGCAACTGTTGTTTGAAGCATCAGAAGGAGGTAAAACTGATAACCTGAGAAAACTAGTTTCCAAGTGCCAAGAGATTGGAGTCAGCCTAAATGAGCTCTTAAATTTAAACAGTAACAAAACAGAAAGCAAGAATCTCTGAACACTGGGTGCAGTCAGTTCTAAGCCCTTATAATAATTGCCAAAATTATTTGAATGATTCTTCAAGATTAGGCTGATCCCTGGCTAAGGTCTGTGTAAGGCAGACAAGCATTACTGATCATATCAAGTTTCCTACAATATCCTATCCGTAAAACCGGAAGCAATGAACATGAATGACACTCTTGGAATGGATAAATGAACTTCCTGTTTGGCCTGCTTCTGGGCCCTGCCAGATTCTCTAACATCATGTACGTAAGTATAGCTCTTCAAAGCGACTGACGTTTATTTTAATTTTCCTTTGTTTTTGGTTTCATTTTTTACTTTCCCTACCTTTATGTTGTGCTGTTCCTGGTCCACTTGACACTCTCTGATGCCTGAGAGATTCTTGTTTGGATTTAGTTTCCAGGGCTGTGTTTACAGTAAAAAAGCAGGCAGTCCCTTTTAGTTCCTCCTCTTAAGTCTCTGAGATTCTTCATTTCAGGGTTTAAACGTAAGCAGTCCATCTTAAGAGAAGTGTAACTGCCATGGCCACAAGTCTGCTAGTTGCACTTGAATGTTCTAGCAGGGTTGTTGACTGCCTTTCTACGCTCTGGACTCCTTGCTGAGACTGTTTAACTTGAAGATTAAAGAAACTATTGCAAATGCCAGTGCATCAGAACCTAAGAGTGGTCAAATATTATGTGCAATTTTTTTTGTAAAGAAATTTTAATTTATAATAAAGTTTAACAGTTTAAAAACCAGTTAATATTGGAACTGCTTTGTATTCAAGTACTACACTGTAGTTTTAAGTGGTTGGTGTACAAAATATTTTTAATATAAGTTAGCTTTTAAGTAATGGTGCTGTTTTTGTTCACTTCCCACTCTAGTGGGGAAGGGTTGAAGTAGGAGCTAGGGATTCTTCCCATGATACCATTGCTTTCTTCTTCTTCTTCTGCAGCTCTTTCCCCATTCAAAAAACAACAACCAATGATTTTGAATTGGTGAACATGGGCGTTCTCTTTTGAGAAGGGTAAGCAGAAGGTATATGGCTATGCCTCCATTAAGCATGGTGTTCTCAAAAATATAATTAGTTTCACCAGGTTGTAGTTTGACTTATCTACTTAGAAGCATGCTGGCTTCTGTTAAATATGCCAAGAATGAGAACCTGCCTTTTGTTTAGTTTACTGAGTTGTTTGTGCCTTGCTAAACCAGTCACAACTGCACAGGGCAATAAATGTGGCCTCACAGCCAGGTGTGTGCAGCCTGATGTGGGAAGCGGAGCAGCAGGCCCAACACGACAGGGGAACGAGCACACCTTTACGTTTGTGCAGTGCTTCCTCAGAACTGTATTTGGAAGAATCACTGCCTGATTCAAACACAGAGTTTGCTACTGTCTGGCTATGTCAAGAATGGAATTAATTGTCTAGTGTCCTTCACTTAACCAAAAATCAAAACAGTGGCTTTTGGATTTTTTTCTATAACCAAAGAAATTTTGTTAGAAGATGCAAAATCCCAGAGGGGTATCCTTCCAATGTGTGTATTTAAATATTTACCACTGAAAGTATTTCCTGTTCTGATTATTTAAAAATCCTGACTAGGTGCTTATGCTCAGTGAATTGTTTCAGGATACTCAGAAGGTGAAATGCAGCCTGAGTGAAGCTAACACCCAAGTTTGGTCCCTAGAGCCCAAAGTTGAAGCCCATGTTACAGTTGAAGGAGAGAACACATTGTCATCTGCTCTACACACATGCAGTAGTGGGCACCTTCCTCCACCGTCATACACAACTTTCCCATTGTTTCCATAGTTTAACAGTTGTTATAGTAATTGAAATGTCCCAGTTTTTAAGAAGACAGGGCCAAGTTTAAGCTTGAAATGTTTTTCCTTAGGTCTAATTCTGTGTGGGTTCTTTGCTCCCATATATGTGGGCACATGTGTGCACACATACACATATATGTCTGTGTGCAGTGTGCCTGCAGTGCCCTCAGGCTAGAAGAAGTTAAATGTAGAACTAGAGATGGATGGTTATGAAATGCCAAGTGAGTGCTAGAAATCAAACTCAAGTACTCTATAAGAGCAGCCAGAGGGCTCTTAGCTGCTGATCCATCTCTCCAGTGGCTTTTTTTTTTTTTTTTAATTTTTATTTTGTATTAGTAGTTTCATCCAGAATAGCTATTTTCCATACGTCACTTCTCCCGTGTCTTTTGGTTTCATGGAGAGCTCTACCCATTAGGTACATGAAATTCTGGATGCCATCCACAAAGGATGTACACAGATGTACAGGGTTTACTGTTCAGATGCCATATAGGAATAGCTGCTTTTTTTCTTGATCAGATGTCAAGTTGCTAAACCATAAAGGTATCCAATATTGACTCTTTTTTCCCTTGGTTTTAAATCATAGTCCCACTGTGTAGCCCAGGCTGGCCTGAAACTCCCTATACACAGCCAGGCTAGCCTCACACTGTGGCAGTCCTCCTACCGCTACTTCTCCCACTTGTGCTGTGATTACAGGTGTCCCTACTGATGATGGCTTATGTTGGCCTTTCTCCTGTCATTCACAAACTCACTTTACCTTTTCCAGAAAAATACCAAACACTTTAAAAATAAGGCTCCTGTTCTTTCAATATTTGGTTTCTTTTTTATGAAATGCTTTCAACAATAAGTTCTTGGGTTAAAATCAGAATGGTTAATATGCTACACGATAAAGTCTTTAGATAGAGACAGATTGAGATGGTGGGTGGTAAAGAGTATCTGTGAGAACCGCAGCCTCCTGCATCCTCTTCCTTGTCTGGACACACAGAAGGCATTTTATGTTATGGGGCTTTATCTATGATAAAGGAAATGAAGTGGTAGATTACACCGAATCTTTACATGTTTTTCCTCATTTTAGAGAATAGCTTAATATTTTTATTTGTCTTTTTAACGGAAAGTGGACCTTGTAACATTTTTCTCACTGGATTATCTAGGGCGGGTTGCTTTCAATGAAAGGGCATATAAACCCACATCATAAAGTAAGCAAGAATCTCCAGGTGCAACATCTAAGAGTTAGAGGCGCTCTGCAGACAAGCAAAAGGTGACTGAGACTGACAGCAAATACAGAGGGACTTTATTGGAGATTGTAGTTCAAATATTGATTTAGGGCTTTGAAAAGGTAGGGACACGTAGGTGAAATGCAGAGCAAGGCCATTTTTCTTTGTCTGCTTTTATATTTTTGTTTTAACAGTGGGAAGGAGAAAATGGGAAGATCTATCCTTATTCACCTTTAATATCTGAGATTGTTTTCAAATAACCATTCTCTTTCTGTTATATGTTTTCCTCGCTCGCCTGCTCTCCTCCCTCCCATATGCCACCCACACATTCATCTGCAAGCATCCTTTTTTTCTGCCTTTCACCATGGAGACAGGGCAGTGAGCAGCCATCAAGAGTGTACTGCCTGTCCCTCTGTCCATCGTTCAGCACCACACACACCACAGTGATGGTTAAGATTCCTGTGCACCACTCTATTCCAGCGTGACAAGTCATGTGACACAGTCAAGGTAGACGCAGAGCCTGCCTTGTTTTTCACGACAGTAAAATAAGTGTCTCCACTTTCTATTGCATGGTTCTTGTCGGAAGGATGCCACAAGACCTTTTCCAGCATTCTTTCAAAACAATCCATATTCATGATCTGCTAAATTAAGAGGTGAATAAAAATTCCCACACATACACTCTAACCAAAACAGAAAAGAACATGCTAAGGAAAAACCCTCACAGCAGCTCTGAACTTGATTTGAAAAAAGCCCTCTGGGTTTCGTCAGTATTACATCTCATGAAGGATGAAAACTGGTGTTACTTCAGGATATGATGTGCCAGCAAAACTGAGTTGTAAAAGGGTTTGCATTCTTTAGAAACAAACAACAAAACCAACTTGGGGCCCATGTAGTGTTGCACAGCTCTTGGGAAGCAGAGGCAGGATTGTAATTCCAGACTATCTTGGATACATTTTAAAACCTGTCTCAAAAAGAAGCAGCACCCAAAAGAGCTTCCTAGACTTTGTTTAGATTCATTTTTAACTTGTTACACATGACACTTAAGACTGGGAAGGCCACAGTGGCCTAACTGCTAGAAAGGCCCTCCTGTGGGTTCCTGTCTAGAGCCTCCACAGGTATCTGACTAGAACCTCGGTAGGCAAGTGTGCCTTATGGTTTCACCAGCAAAACAGGTTTCGGACTTTCCCAGGCCATTATGACTGACTGGTCCTCAATGCTGTGACTACAATAAGTGCTTGTGGGTCAGATATTTCCCCCCAATTCAAAGACATAACTTACTACTAAACAGAACATGTAGAATATGTGAGTTGCTTGTATTTTTTTAAAGTGTAAATAATAAAGGCCACCTAAAAGTATATAAAGCTATATCGCAAGGACTATCTTCAGTGAGTCAAGTAAAAAGCCTAAGTCCAAATATAAACTTTTTGACAGTCATCTTTAAAGAGTCTGTATATATAATCGGAAAGCTTCAGGGCTGATTAGCAGGTCAACTGAACAAAGGTGGCTTTCCATTGCTTGGTCAGTTAAACGCTGAGTCATGTACGTATTCTTACCTGGTGAAGCCAGTCTTGTGAAGATGAAGAGCACAGCTTGAGGTCAGTCTGTTTACACTAGTGGAGATAGTCGGGGCATCTGCGGCTCATGCCAAACAATTTGGCAAACCAAACAGCCACATTTGAGACGCTGCCTGGGGAGAGTTGGCCCTGCACGCTGCCTTAGATGAGGATCCAGAGAGCCTCAGGGAGGAAGGAGTGGAACGGTGAGGTGGAAGCTCCTGTGGAGGACAAGGTGTTAGAGCTGCAATGGCAGCCCGCTGCACTGCTGCCTGTTTATCACACCCACACATGTATGATGACTAGACTGATTTTTCTGGTATAATAAAGGATTGAGAACACTTAATTCAATAGTGAATTGAGAGTAGGCAGTCAAATCATTTTATACTTTTTATTGACTTTACCTATGATTGGCTTGGCAGAATTGACCAATTTAAACTTACAAGCAGAAATCATAAAATGACCTCATTGGGCCAGAAGCTTATATATAGTTTGTGTTGAAGGCACACTTAGGAAAAATATCCCCCTCTCTACAAATTATGACTTCAGCTGTGCCAAACAGGGCTGAAATTCTGTTCCCAATGAACTACTAAATCTGGTTGGTACTGTCTTGCACATGGGTCAGTGGTAAAAAGGCTTTATAATGACCGTGAGCAGATGGTTCTGCTCTTGCCCATCCTGTGTGAACTCTGCTTCCAAAGAGTTCCCAGATATACTTGGTGTGGTCTTACATGTGGGTACACAGCCAAAGGCTGAAATGGGGATGTAGTTAAGCCTTGTAAGCCATTCAAGCACTTCTAGCTCAGTCAACTAGCTCGTTCACTACGAGTGTGAGTCTCAGTTGAGCTGGGACCTACCTTCCAGAGAGCACTTGACAGGTGGGTCTGCTAAACTGCACATCACTGGGAAATTTTGGTCCTGATGATCCTAAACTGCTTTCCCCGGCAATCCTTTTCTTCACGTGTGGCTTAGCAGATCAGAAACCCTGGGGAAGAATCACAAACTTTGAAGAAAAGAAGGTCAAAGCCACTTCCACTCTTCCTGTTACTTAGAACAAACAACCACTTCTGTGGGGGCTGCACTTTTTTTCTAACGAGCTATGAAGACAGCAAAAATAAAAGTGGGTAGTACATGCTTGGAGTACCTACCTCTAACATACCACTGTCACCATATCACCATCGAGTAAACAGACCAGTGTGAAGTTAGTGATGCTAGCTCCAACAACCACGGATCCCTTAGAACCCTTCTGTTTACAAATTCCTGCAGTTCTTTAACTTGAAACAGGAAAGGTGAAAAGAACACTTGTGGGTTTACCTTCTTCCATGTGCTAGCTTCTCACATTCTTAAATTCCCATATACATACTGTAATCTTCATTTTACAGCTACAAATCGAGTAACAAGAAATTAATACAAATCACAAAGGTAGCAAGTGAGGAACCTAAGGAAACAATGTTTGAATGCACTCCTTTGCATAAAATCTCTCCTGTGAACTTGGTTCCTATCTCAAACAAAATTTTTTACATTTGCCAAGAGGACATTTTAATAAAGGATTGAAGACAAAATAGCGGTGATGAGTGAGGTAACCCAACAGAGATGAAGCCAGGACCTTTCTGTTGTCTGAATGGGATGTGTTCACATGATTAGCACATGGCTCGTCAGTGTGGTTTGTACTAAACATCTGAATGATAGAAATCCAGCACTTCTGGATGACTCAGCAGGTCAAGACTTGTCACCAAGCCTGGATACCTAAATTCAAGGGACCCACGTGGTGGAAGGAAAGAACTAACCCCATGGCATTCTCATGCCTGCATTACAATAGATGATACCTGAGCTGTAGGACTCAACACAGGTTTTTAAGCCAACTCTGCCTTTAGCCACTGTGGTCGACTCAGCCGGTATGGATTCAAGTGACCGAGAATACTTTTAGAAAATGCATCTTGCTGAGCATAGTACTACACACTGTAGCTCCATTACTCAAGAGGCAGAGGCAGAAAGAGTGCTGTAAGTTAGACTAACCTGGGCTATGTAGTAAATTCCCCTACTTCAAAAAGCCCAAAACAAAAATTCATAGGACAGACCTTATTGTCACAATTTCTATAATGTAGAAATCATGAATGCTGTATGAATACCGAGGGACAGTTACAGAAGTTCTGTTCCTGCCCGTTTTTAAGAACACAAACTTCTAATACATCATCAGTGTGTTTTTGTCTAAAACTGTTCCAACTGACTTCCCAGTTTTAAACAGTGACCTTGAAACTAAAATAAGCCACTATGTGTTCATTTTTAGGAAAGTTAAGTTACCCATGGCAGTGTAGCCAATTACTCTCTAAATTAGAAGCTTAAAGCAACAAATATCGCGGGCACAGTGGGGTCAAGAATCCTGAGGTTGAGGTTCTCATGAAGTTGGCTGGGGCTGGTAGTCTGTTCTTCAAAGCTCAATTTCCTTCCTGACTTGCTTATGTAATGTCCACAGGCTCCGCTTTCTCTTTCTGTGGGCTAAATGGCTTAATGACCAGGTAGCTGATCCCTCAGAGGGAGTGGACTGAAAGCTTAGCACAGAAGCTTCATAATTTAAAACCCAAGTAGAGAATACCCTGCCACCTAACCAGGGAAAGACAGTGTCACACATGCAATGCATTACTGGCCATGGGGTCTCATCCAGTATGAAAGGAGACCCCGCAGACGTGAGCAAGCAGAGAGGAATGAGTGCATCTTGGGGGTATGGCTACAACGTGGAGGGAGAGCCTCTCACCTGCGTGAAGAGTTGGGAATAGAAAGAGATGTGTGGGTCACAATATCCCTCTTCAAGTCACCAGCAGAGCTGTAGAAAAAGGAGGGGCTTTTCATCTCAGCTGGATGTGGATGGTGGAGAGCGGGAACACCTCAGCTCAAGGCTGCCTCTGCATTCCAAAGGAGAGCTGCGCAGAGATGTCCCAGCGTTCCTATAATTCATGACAGTCTCAAAAAAATGAGAAAGGTTTACTTGTGTGATCAAACATTCCTCAAAACATGCCATATCTGTGAGGCATTCTGATCTTATGTCAAAGCTTGGCTTAAAAAAAAAAAAAAAAAAAAAAAAAAAAAAAAAATTTTAGAACCAAAGAACTAATAAATGACGAGTTTGGCCACCTTTTGTGACTACCGATCTGAGGTTTGCAAATAAGGAAGTAAGCATTTTGGGTACCATTTCTCTTTAAAATGAGATTGCATCTTTTCGCCTTAGTTGATATCACCTGCTTCTTAATCATCTTGGTATATCTTAATTCTGTGGAGTCTGCTACCCTACATGAGGCATACATAGCAGCCACTATGCATTTCATATCAGGACCTGTCCCTTTATGACAATAAGTTATGTGGAGTTGTTTATCTCCATTGGACTTTGGCAGGGATAGACACTTCTAGCTACATGTGAAGAAAACCTTTAAAAAGATGTTTTCATGCTACCAAGGCATTCAAGGGAAATTGGCTATTCCTGAGATTTAAATGGGCAAAAATCAGCTGCACAACACTTTTCTAATCATTGTAACAAAAGACATATTAAGAATTCTTACTTTTTCCTTTGATAGTTAAAATTATGTATTAAGAGACAGTGACAAATTGTTCTGGTTTAGATCAAAGGACCTCTCTGTGTCCTACGAGGGCCAAATTCGAGTCCTGTTAATACAAAAGCCTTGAGTAGAAAGTATACATTTCATTCATTTTTTTCTTTTTTTTACAGCGCATCTCATTGTTGCTTCGAATAAGCCTCTCACTGATTAGCAAGCTTTGAGTAAAATATAATATAAAATAGTTTGCTGTGAAATAGTGACTTAAAATTTGTGTTCATTGCATAGAAATCAACAACAGTAACCTCCCCCGAGCAAAACTTCTGTAATTATATATTTTACTTCTTTTTAGATTTTTTAACATAGTTACTATAGTAGCTAATCCCTTTAAGGCTGCTGGTGGCTTAGAAATAGTGTTTCTTACAGTTCCGGAAGTCTGCAGTAAAGAAAGTGGTGGGTTTGGTGTCTTCTGGGAGCCTGCTCTGGACAGCACCTTCTAGACGGGCCGTCCTTTAGTGAAGAACAAGCTCTTTAAGAAGAACACTGGTCCCAGTCACAAGGGCAGAGCCTTCTAGAACCACTAGTATATGGGAAGCATATGATTTTTGGAGGAGCACAAGCCAGTTGAAAAACAGTTGGACAGTAGACTTCATTGCTTTAT
Source organism: Micromys minutus (assembly GCF_963924665.1). Taxonomy (NCBI): domain Eukaryota; kingdom Metazoa; phylum Chordata; class Mammalia; order Rodentia; family Muridae; genus Micromys; species Micromys minutus. Next base: position 18,350,478 of record NC_137957.1, on the reverse strand, counting down.
GAAGTGCCACATGGGTGGTCTTTCGGTACCGTTTTGTAGACCTTGTGGCTTATTTCGCACCCTGAAGAAAGGTAAATAAAAGTGCCTGACCACTGAGGACAGGAGTTGAGATTTGAACCCAGACTTCCTGGTCTCACAATCCGACTGTCTCCTTCGTTGTATTGCCCTTCGATGTGACCACTCTGTGAATGGCCAACAAATAACCTCCTTACTCTAAATCCCTGTAGTCAAGCATAACACAGGTAGAGCTGTTTTTCATGCTTTAGGAGCCCTGCAGTCAGTGCATTGAACATCATTCCCTACCAGGTTTTTTAGTGTAAAATACAATGCTCCCTCCCCATTACTGCTAATTTTTTCTTTACTCAAGGTAACCACCGTTCTTTACCTATTCTCTGTTGTCCTATGGCTGACGGCCCTGTTTCTCGTTAGACCCTAGGCCTTGTACATCATAGGCTGCAAATGGCTCTCAAATGTGAGCTTCCGTCAGAATCACCCACCCAGGACAGTAAAACAGATTGCTAAGTACTACGTCTTCAGTCTCATTCTTAAATCTAGCATGAAGCCTGACGGCCAGCGCTCAGGGACTGACTGCTCTTTGAAAAGTGTTCGAGTGGGTGTTTCCAGAAATGAGCCTAGGGCCCCTTACCACTATTTCCCGGGCAAGTGATTTTTGGCTAGTTTAACCCCTCTCTCTTCCTTGCCTCCAAAACAAACACCACAATGAGATCTATCTTTAATTTAATTAGGCTGTGTCCTAATTAAATGATGCATCATACTTAAAGAAGCTAACAGGAGATCAAGCTCACATAGTAACCATTATGACGAGCTGCCTGTCCTAGGCAAACAAGCTGAGGTATGTTCAGTTAAACGACTACGCAGGACAGGAAGCCACTTCTCATTAGGTGGATCTGCATCTGTGTCATGATCCGGGTGCTTCCAGGATGATGTGGACACTGGGTGGACCTTTGGCCTACCTGAGTTAAGACACTTCCTCCCTTGAACATTTAAATGTATTTTTTATGTTTATGTGTGTATATTTAAGTGTGCGTGTGTGTGTGTGTGTGTGCGCGCGTGCATTTGTGTGGAACCCGGACAATAGTGTGTCGTTTTCAGAGACATCAAAGAGTACATACAGAACAACCAATCCATCAAGGGGTCAGGACTTTTAGAAACTCTAATGTTTGTAAAGCTTTTGGGCTTCTGCTATGTTTTTCTGTTTGATTTTGTTTATCTGCAGTGGGTTCTCACTGAGAAGATCAAGCTACCCTCTAATTCAAAGCAATCCTCCTGCCTCAGCCTCCTCAGTGCTGAGATGGCAGATGCAAACCACTGCTTTCATTTTTTTTTTTTTTTTTTTGCCATGTAACATTTAGTCTCCTCCCCAAAACTTCAACAGGTGCAGCTTTGCTTCCTGCACAGTCAGTGACAGTCACCATTCAATCTGACCTCTTCTGCATCCAGTCGCTTCCCATCATAAGACCACCGAGGGTGTCAAGCCCATTCTCCTAGGAGTGAAGGCCTTTAATTTGAAATTTTAGGAGAACAAACCTAATAGCTCTGAGACTTGACATGGTCTACGATCAGAAAGTGTTTGCAAACCGTGGAGACGTGAGCTACACAGTGCTTCCAACCTTAGTGAGGAGGAACAGAAATGTCTGAGATCAGTGGTTCTCTACCTATGGGTCACGACCCCTGGAAGGGTCAGACGACTCTTTCACGGGGGTCACCACACCGTAACAAAGATATTGACATTACAATTCACAGCAGTAGCAAAGTTACAGTTATGAAGTAGCAATAAAAATAATTTTATGCTTGTGGGGGATGGGGAGTCACCAGAACACAAGGAACTGTATCAGAGGGTTGCAGCTTTAGGAAGACTGAGAGCCACTGATCTAGAGGGTTTGGCCTGATAAAGCAATACCACTGATAAGAAGCTAGGGAGGAAAATGCCCCTTCCACAGTTCTGGGAGCTAGAAGTTAAAAAAAAAAAAAAACAAAAAAAAAAAAAAACAATTTCAGATCAAAGGTTTAATGTCTAGGGAAGGCCTGTGCTGGGAAGAGAGAGAGACAAATAGATCTCTGGGACTTGCTGGCCAGTCAGCCATACCTGCATGATAAGTCCAAGACTAGTGAAAGAAAAAATAGTCCCTAGAGATGGCCAGCCAGGTAGAGGCACTGAACCCAAGCCTGATGAATGAATGCCATCCAGGAATCCTCAGGGTGACAAGACAGATATGACCTTCATAACCTGCCCTCTTGCCTCCGTGTGGCAACACATAAATGAACAAAATAGATTTTTTAAAAAAGAGTGGACAGCGCGCGCACACACACACACACACACACACACACACACACACACACTCTATTAGAGATGAAAAGTCGGACTGAGCATGGGGACCCCAATGGAGGACTTAGAGAAAGGACTGAAGGAACTGAAGGGGTTTGCAACCCCCATAGGATGAACAACAATATCAACCAACCAGACTCCCCAGAGGTTCCAGGGACTGAACTACCAACCAACGAGTACACAAGGAGGGACCCTTGGCTCCAGCTGCCTATGTAGCAGAGAATGACATCATTGGCATCAATAGAAAGAGAAGCCCTTGGTCCTGTGAAGGCTCATTTCCCCAGTGTTGGGGAATGCCAGGGTGTTGAGGTGGGAGGGTAGAAGTGGGAGCATCTTCACAGAATCAGGGGAAGGGGTTATGGAGAGCGGGGAAAGGGGACAACCTGACAATATTTGAAATATAAATACATAAAAGATCCAATAAAACAAAGATTAGAGAGAGAGAGAGGGAGAGACAGACAGACAGAGAGAGAGAGAGAGAGAGAGAGAGAGAGAGAGAGAGAGAGAGAGAGAGAGAGAGAGATGAGGTGGAAGGAAAAGGGGACCAGTCAGATTGTCCTGTAAGTAAAAGTGACTACCACACAAGCCTGACAATCTGTGTGTGCTTCTGGGAGTCCACATAAAGGACACAGTGAAGGGCACGTGTACGTAATCTCAGCATCCCAAAGGCAAGACAGAGAAAAGCTCGGACACTCTCAGGAAACCTAGTCTAGAGTACACAGTGCAGCTCAGAGACAGCTTGCCTCAACAGGTGGCACGGAAGAAGTGATGAAGAAAGTTGGTTTTAGACCTTATACGGACCTAAGAGCGTGCATGTATATATACACATATGCACAAAAAAAAAAAAAAAAAAAAAAAAAAAAAAAAAACTTAAAAATTGGAAGAAGGGGCTGGAGTGATGGCTCAGAGGTTAAGGGCACTGACTGATCTTCCAGAGGTCCTGAGTTCAAGTCCCAGCAACCACATGGTGGCTCACAATCATCTGTAATGGGATCTGATGCCCTCTTCTGGTGTGTCTGAAGACAGCTACGGTGTACTCATATATATAAAGTAAATAAATACTTTTTAAAAAAACTGGACAAAGGGGGCGGAAAGATGAGAGACCAGATGATAAACAGCTGCAGAGGAAATATTTTGTAGCCTCTTGGCTTTGCTACGTTCCCTTTATTGCTGCTGTTTCTATGATTTTGAGCTATGCCTCTGGTTACTTGCCTTTTATCTGCCTTTCTGACCCGGGGCAGAGAGCAACAAAAAGAATGGAGTTTAACCCTTGGATTTCCTGCAGTAAGAGTTGTTTGTTTGTTTTCATCAAGAATTGGAGGGAAAGGATCAGATTTAGTTAAAGGGAAACCACAGAACAGGCCTTGAACTCTACAGCAGTTCCCTGATACCTTGAATGAAAGTCTATGTCTTTCTTCACTGCAGTGGGTGGACTGTCTTCCCACCGCTTGTGACTAAGAACTGTGCTCTCTAGTTATAGGACATGAGTTTGATGACTGAATGTTCAGGATGATCTTGCTTTGGGTTACGTAAGGTATTCACCTATGGCTCCTTGTTCTTTAAACAACAATCCTCTATGATGCTAATATATGCAATGTGTTCTTTATTTCTAGCTCCTCATCTTTGACCTTGAGAAATCATTTTTCTATTCTTCTCCACTATACCCTCTCTTCTCCTCCTCCTCAGATAGTGTCTTAGTCAGGGTTTTATTGCTATGAACAGACACCATGACCAATGCAAGTCTTATAAGGACAACATTTAATTGGGGCTGGCTTACAGGTTCATAGGTCTAGTTCATTATCATCAAGGCAGGAGCATGGCAGCATCCAGGCAGGCATGGTGCAGGAGGAGCTGAGAGTTCTACATCTTCATCTGAAGGAAGCCAGGAACAGACTGGGCATCCTCAAGGCAGTTAGGAGGAGGGTCTCCAAGCCCACCCCCACAGTGACACACTTCCTTCAACAAGGCCACACCTTCCAATAGTGCCACTCCCTGGACTGAGCATATGCAAACCATCACAGATAGTTTGGCTGGACAGTCAGACATGTCTGGGTCTTTCTAGGTACGACAGACAGGCTGACAATTCGTGAGCCTCATCCAGGGGTGAGAAGGACAGATAATAGGCAAGTAACCAGAGTCATAGCTCAAAATCATAGAAACAGCAGCAATAAAGGAAACATTCCAACAGCTGGCTCTGACACTCGTTCTTAATGTGGAAGCTCTCAAGGCCTGCTTTGCTCATTCTGTAGGACTGTGGCTGTGTAATGTGTTATGAGGATGGGGGGAGAGAAAGACCTCTCAAGTACTTTTCATACTTTCAGGTTCTGTGGCAAAAGTGTAAATGCACCAGTTATCATTACTATTTCCAATGCGATGAGCCTGGAGATGTCATTTGTGTCTCATTGTGGAGAGTGTTGGGGCTGAGAAGAGGTAAGTACCAGTGTATCCCATACAAATATCTGAGCCAGCTTTTGATTCCGGGCATGTCTAGCCATCCAGACTGACTGTTCTAGCTGGCCTGTTACGGTCTGGTACTAAAGAAGACATTCAGTGAATCCCAATCATTTGAACCCCTCATTTCATTAGTATTAACCCCCATTCCTCAGGTAGGGGGTAGGGTCTTCTCACTGTTTCTCTTATTCTTATTTGGGATGTCATCTTCTGTCCTACACCATTCGTCACACTTCTTCACTGAGAAGCATGTTTAGCTTGTCCTCTCTTGGAGCGCAGGAAGTCGTGCACACGGTAACTGGTGCTCCACGCACTCCTCCAGTTCTTGGCACTTTCTTGGTTTTTGGTTTAAACCCCACTTCTGCATTCAGAGGGACTAAAACACGATCATCTTATCCCGTAGGCATCGGGAACCAGACGTGCTGGGACCTGTGTTTGAGATGAACAAGTGAGTGGAGAGTCTGAGTTCAGCATCCTTAGGAACGTGGGAAATACCAAGAGTCGTCACAACCTGGCCACTTCACCTTCGAGAGAAAGCAGCCATAATCTAATTGTCCTTTAGGGCCTCTGTAGCCAGACAAAGAAAGTGGTCGGTGTCTAGTGGTCTAAATGGGAGATGGTCTCCTTTACATGTAAAATGTATGTATAATGTAACATTTCTAAGTATGAAAGAGCTATGGGCACAGGGAGCCATCCTCTTATTTTTATTTTTATTTTTTACAGGATTTGTTCTCATGATAGCTAATAGTTTCTGGAGCAGTTAACAAAAGGGGTAAGATCGATCCTTCCTTCCTTCCTTCCTTCCTTCCTTCCTTCCTTTCTTCCTTCCTCCCTCCCTCCCTCCCTTCCTCCCTCCCTCCTTCCTTCTCTCCCTCCCTCCCTTCCTTTCTTCCTTCCTTCTCTCCCTCCTTTTTTCCTTTCTTTCTCTCTTTTTCTCTTTTTTTTATGTGTATAGTTTATTTTTATTTTTATTTTTATTTTTGTTTTCTGCATGTATGTACACCATGTGCATGCAGTACCTAAATAGGCCAGAAGAGGGCATTTCCTATACCCTGGAACTCTAGTTAAGAATGGTTGTGAAGTGTTTTGCAAATGCTAGAAATTGAACATGGGTCTTCCGAAAGAAAAGACGGTGCTCTTAACTGCTGAGGCATCTGTCCGCCATCAGCCTCAGAAGCAGGTCACTTACTTTTTCAAATGTTAGATCTTTTTCAATTTTAAATTTAAAATACATTTAACAAATTTTTATTTTATGTATATGAGTGCTCTGTCTGCATGTACACCTGCATGTCAGAAGAGGGCGTCGGATCCCGTTACAGATGGTTGTGAGCCACCATGTGGGTGCTGGGAATTGAACTCAGGACCTCTGGAAGAGCAGCTAATGCTCTTAGCCGCTGAGCCATCTCTGCAGCGCAAATAAATATTTTTTTTCTTTTGCTCTTTAAAGGACAATGAGTTTTCTTGATGTAACAGGTTGAATGCAAAAGCAAGAGATGTGTCCGCTTTAAGAATAAAATAATCTGCCTTTCCAGAGAAACCTTTTCGGAGCCCTGCGTCTGAAGGAGGACGCTTGTCACTCATTGCTGTTCTTGTATCTTAAATTCCTTCATGTTCCTAACAGATGTTTGTTGATGGTCTATCACCCTACCCTGCTGGGACACAGGTTGTGGGGCCTGTTCTCTTATTCCTAGTAGAACGCTGTACTCCGTTCCCACACAGTGTCTGTGGAATGAATAAAGGTAGCTTAAAAGTATCTTTATGGACATGGGTCTGCCTACGTGTGTCTAGGCACGCATGTGTCTACATGCTTATCTGGGTGCTCGCGGAGGCTGGAAGACAGCACCAGATACCCTGGAGTTGCAGTTACAGGCAGTTGTAAGCAGCTTGATGCAAGTGCTTCGTACTAACCGCTGGTCCTCTGTGAGAGAAGCAAGTGTTCTTCCCTATACACCACCCGAGTTCGCCTCCTCACCCCCTCCCATGGACCGCCACTGCTTCCTGACTTCTGTGCGCACTCCACATTAAGTAAGTGTTCCAGTCTGCCCTCCACACACAAGAGAAAGCGTGCAGTGTTTGTCTCTCTGGGCCTTGGTCCCCTCACTCAGAATGATCGTTTCAAGCTCCACGTATTGCCTGTAAATAATATAATTTCAGTTTTAGCAGTATGCGCGTCCTGACTTTATCATCTATTGTATTTTCTGATTCTTGTGAGTGAAGCAGCCGAGAATGCGGACAAGCAAGCCTATCTGTAGGGTGATGTAGAGTCGGCTGGGATTATGCCCAGGAGTGGTATAGCTAGTTTCTGTAATAGATCTGTTAGAACTGCCGTAGAACTTCCATCCCGATTCCGTATAACAATGGCTGCGCTGTTACAATTCCACAGCAGTAAATGCACAAAGTTTGCTCCTTTCCGCATCTCTACACCGGCACTGATTGTCATTTGTAAAACTCTTAGCCATTCTGATTGGGGTAAGATGAGATCTCAAAGTAGTTTGAATTTGCCTTGATGACTAAGAATGCTGAATACTTAAAAAAAAAATCACTTTAGGGCTGTAGAGATAGCTCAGCGGTTAAGAGCACTGGCTGCTCTTCCAGAGGTCCTGAGTTCAAATCCCAGCAACCACGTGGTGGCTCACATCCATCTGTAATGGGATCTGATGTCTTCTGATGCGTCCAAAGACAGCTAGAGTGTACTTATATAATAAATAAAGTTTTTAAAAATCGTTTAAAAACTCTCTTTTTAGCTCTATAACCCAATTAAAATTTGGGCTGTTTCTGCTCTTGGTATTTAGATGCTGTCCTTCATTGTACATTACAGATAACAAACCTGTCAGAGGCAGAGATGGTAGAGGTTTTCCCCATCTTATAGGCTGTCTCCTCACTCAAATGATGAAGGGCTCCTTGGCTGTACATGAGCCTTTTAGTTGGTGAGGTGGCATTTGTCGGTTGTTGGCCTCAGTGCCTGTATCCCTGGGGTCCTGTTCAGAAAGGACGTCCCTGTGCTCACAAATTGAAGTGTGTTTCCTACCCTCTCTCGTAGCGCTTCTCAACCTGTGGGCTGCGACCCCCCCAAACACATTGACATCGCGGTTCATAAACAGCAGCAGCGTTCCACGTGTGAAGCAGCCATGAAGACCGTTTTATGGCCGAGGCTTTCACAGCATGAGGAACTGTATTAAAGGGTCACAGCATTAGGAAAGTTGAAAACCAGTCTTTTATCAGATTCAAGGCAGCCCGTGTGCCGAGGTCCTTGATTGCTTTGGAGCCGAGTCTTTGTGCAGGCTGCACGAAAAGGGTCCAATTCCATTGTTCTGCACGGAGCTAACCCGTTTGGTTAGCATCAGTCATTGAAGAGGCTGTCTTTTCTCCAACGTGTGTCTTTCTTTCTTCTTTCTAAAAGCCGTGCGAAAACAAAAATTTCAAAACAAAGCCAAAAACACAAACCCAAATCAAGTGGCCGAAGGAGCCTGGGTTTTTCCTCTGGACTCAGATCACAGTGCCTGGTTTTATAAGGAAGCCATGCTGTTTTGTTCCTGTAGCTCTGCAGTGTGATTTAAAATTAGCGATCGCAAGACCTCCAGCAGCGTTTCCACTGTTGACCAGTGTTTTGTTTATCCCAAATCTTTTATGTTTTCTTTTACGAATTTTAAAAGTTAAAGAAAAAAAATCCCTGTAAAGAGTTGTCTTGCAATTTTGGCAGGGATTGCATTAAATCTATAATTAATTTAAATTTAATTTATAGGTTGCATTGGGTAGTCTGCTTCTCCTTATTAGGGAATTGAGAATATTAACATTAAGGCTTATTATCGGCATCGGAGAATAGCAGTGTCTGGCATCAATGTGAGAAGAGGCCATTGGTCCAGGGAGGGCATGTTTTCCCAATGTAGGGGAAGCCAAGGCGCTGAGGTGGAGAGGGTGATTAGGAGCTAGTGCACCTTTGTGAAGACAAGTAGAGGGGGACAGAGGATAGGAGTAGGGTGGGCAAAGGGGATAACATTTCAAATGTAAATAAAGAGAGTATCTAATAAAAATTTTTAAATAGTTATTATTTGATATATATATAAACATGACAAGTTAGTCCTTGTTCTCAGACTGAAGACTTGTTTCTAGTCTTCTCCTTAAAGCCGGTTTTGTGCTAAAAATTTTCACTAAAATTATTTTATCATAAAAGTCTTTATTTATTTAGTTAGTTATTTTAAGAAGTCCCACTACATAGGCCTGGCTGACCTCAGATGTGTTATGTAGACCAGGCTATCCTTAAAGCTACAGCGATGTGCTGGCGTTCTGACTCTCAAGTGCTGAGATGAAATTTGTGTGTCACTGTGTCCACCTCACCTGGAGGTCCCCTCCCCCACCTTCTTCTGCGATTTTTAAAACATTCTTTTTTTAAAAAAGATTTATTTTATTTATATGAATACACTGTTGCTGTCTTCAGACACACCAGAAGAGGGCATCAGATCCCATTACAGATGGTTGTGAGCCACCATGTGGTTGCTGGGAATTGAACTCAGGACCTCTGGAAGATCTGAGCCATCTCTCCAGCTCTCACTTCTGTAATTTTAGTGAATAATTTTGCTGCATATAATAGCCTGTGTTGGCAGGTTTTGGCCATTCTGAACTTGGAATATATCTTTACCCACCAATCTGGCTGTAAAAGGCTTTGTCAAATGATCAAGTGTTATTCTGATGGGCCTGGCTTTATAAATGACTTGTTTTTTTACTTTTGATATTCTTTTAAAATTTGTGCTTTTAGTACTTTTAATTTCATGATGAATTTCTTTCCCTGGGTTTGCCTATTTGATGTTCTACACATCTGTTTTTTTTTTTCTCTACTACTTCACTATGATATTGGTTTTTTCCCCCTCTGTCCATAATTCAAAGGTTGGGTCTTTTTATGGTGTACCCAGATTCTCCCATCATTGGACTTTACAGCGTGTTCCAATTTCCTGTCTTGCAGTCCTAATTTTTTTTGCAGCAGAACGGTTTCTTCACCAATCCTGTCCATTGCATTTCCCCCTTTGACTTCTCTTAACTTCTTGCTTCATTTATGTCTTTGCCTTTGTTCTTATGCAGTAAATCCATGTCTTTTTGAGTTGTCTGAACGTTTTTATGATCATTTATACCCTTTAGAGCCCTTTGGAAGTTCTTCCAGGTCATTTTGATTAGGTCCTATTGCTTGTGGGATTATTAATCTGTGGGTATTCATGGCGCCCTGGCTTTCTTGCTTTTCTCTTTCTGCACTGGGCTTTAAGAAACTGTTAGCTTGTTGATTGATGTGATGGTTTGCATATGCTTGGCCCAGGGAGTGGCACTAGTAGAAGGTGTGGCCTTGTTGGAGGAAGTGTGTCAGTCTGGGGGTGGGCATGGAGACCCTCCTCATAGCTGCCTGAGGATGCTTAGTCTGTTCCTGGTTTCCTTTGGATGAAGATGTAGAATTCTCAGCTCCTGGATGCTGCCATGCTCCTGCCTTGATACTGGACTGAACCTCTGAACCTGTAAGCCTGCCCCAATTAAATGTTGTCCTTTATAAAACTTGCATTGTTTATGGTGTCTGTTCACAGCAGTAAAACCCTTACTAAGACAATTGAGTTCTTCTTCTTCTTCTTCTTCTTCTTCTTCTTCTTCTTCTTCTTCTTCTTCTTCTTCTTCTTCTTCTTCTTCTTCTTCTTCTTCTTCTTCTTCTTCTCCTTCTCCTCCTCCTCCTCCTCCTCCTCTTTCTTCTTCCTATTATTATTATTATTATGTGTTTTTTGTTTTTAAAATTCAAGTGTCCCAGTTTTCTTTTTATGGTGGTGTTTGCAGTATCATGTAGGGATAAGTCACAGTAGGGTTGAGGCGTGTTTTCCTTCTGTGGCAATCACTGGTGGTTGGAGATGGGGGCTCTATCTCAGGTCTGCCTAGGATGGTCACGTAGTGTCCAGTGCTAGCTTGGGCTTCCTGCCTGGCTCTACAGCTTTTACTGTGAGCTGAGGAGTTCTCTACGAAGCTGTGGGCCTTTTCCAGAGTTAGATCTAGTCCCTCCCCTGGGTCCAAAGGTTCTGATGAGCCACTGCATGATGTGGAACTTCAATAGTCCTTACCCAATGTCAGAATTGGTTTCTAACCTGGGTCTTCTGCTTCTGCTAAAACCTTTTCGAGATGCAGAACTTCCCTGTACTTCTTAGTCTAAACCAGAGTCAGATCTGGTCCTTATCCTGGGTCTACTGCTTCTGCTGAAGCCACTGCAGGATGTGAAATTTGCCAAGCGCCAACAGGCTTTACCGGAATTCAGGACTGGCTGATACCCTGCCTGGATCTTCATGGTTTTGTTGTTGTTGCTGTTTTTGTTTGTTTTCTTTTAAGCTACGGAGCCACTTAAATTTTTAATTTTACTACTGTTCAGCCTGTAAATCCTTGTTGCATATTTTCCCTGCAGATCTTCTCAGAGGTCACTCCAGTTCTTCCTATGAAGCAGAGAGCATTTCTCAGGCACTGGAGAGCAGTTTTCTGTGAGGTGTGACTAGTGTTTTGGTTTTAAAGTAATGGAGTGTGGAGGCTTGTTTTTTAACAGGTCTTTTCCCTTTTAAAAGTGGGGTGGAGAGGGGGATCAGAAGGGAGTGCACCTCTGTGAAGGCAAATGGAGGGGGGAGGGGGATGGGAATGGGGCAGGGAAAAGGGATAACATCTCAAATGTAAACACAGAGTATCTAATAAAAAAAGAGAAAAAATATACATTGCCTGTGCTTCCTTCAGTAGAAGAGACAGTGAGGCTGTTAGAGCTTGTTCCAAACTTAAATTGTCCAAAAATGTGGTCAGAAGAACAATGGAGGTACATTCTCTTTTACCTGGGTTAGAAAGGATGGGACCAAGAGGGACAAGCTCCTGTTTTACCCAGACATTGGTTAAGTACAGACTGCACAGCAGGATCCCGTTAAATACAGAGGGATTCAGGATATGGTTAAGTCTGATGGACAAATGAAAGATAGTACCAGGAATCCTGGGAATGTGCTGTAAACATTGGCTACTTTTATTTTTTTTTAAGATTTTTTTTTATGTGTATGAGCACACTGTAGCTGTCTTCCGACACCAGAAGAGGGCATCTGATCTCATTACAGATGGTTGTGAGCCACCATGTGGCTGCCAGGATTTGAACTCAGGACCTCTGCAAGAGCAGCTCTTAACTGCCGAACCATCTCTCCAGCCCCAAACATTGGCCACTTTTAACCATCATGTTAATCCTCCATTGGATACAACCCAGAGAATCACGGTAAGATCCTATTAAAGTTGCTAGTCTGACACATTCTATTTTCTATATTTTGGGCAGTCATAATTAAATGGTAGCAGTGCATTTTATTGCATACTGGGAGTGAATGTTCTTGACATGGTCATGAAATTTGTATATATCAAATTTATATTTATATATTAAATTTCTAGAAAACTCATGCCCACCTTAGACAATTTAAGATTGGCTTGTTTTTTATATCTTCTTTCCTAATTAGGCTTTAAAATATCTTTTTTTCTTATATTACTAAAAAATTTGGAGCCAGTGTGTCATATACAAATCATCACTGGGCACAACAAATTACACCAAAGCCATGACTTATCAGTTACAGGGAAGATAATTCAGAAGCTAAAAAAATATATTTTGATTCATTCTCATGAAATATTTGAGTCCAATATACCTAAAGGATTAGAGTACAAATCTATAGAAAATATACACTAATAATTAAAAACAGAAAATCGTGTATTTGTCCATATTCTAATCAATACACTTGGAGATATATTTTGTTTTGCAAGTCACATGTTTTATTACAAATTTATTTTGTGCCCAGTAGAAAAGCAAATTCTGAATCTATTTACAAGCACTATGTATTTACATATATTATATACAATGAATGAATTTAAAGGAAATTGGCAGAGAAACAACGTGTTTGGGAGAATATGCCACTGTACATGGTTTACTATCATGTTCTTTAATGTCACCGTATCTTTCCTGTAGTAATAAATACAATTCTCTATGTACACATCTTATAAAACATCTCATAAATGTATTTTTTAAAAAAAAATTCCTAAAACATCTGGTCAAAATAAAACATGCTTATATAAAAATATATCTACCTAACAGCCTTTTGGTTTTAGGTAATGTGGAACCACAGGAGTTAAGAACGAGCCTTTCGCTTTTCAAATTTAACAACTTGTCTTGAAACATCTAACACCCGTGTGAACATGGAATTAGCAGAGAAGTAATGTTCTTCGTATGTATCAAGTGATTGATCCAAAAGGGACACAGCTAAGACCAAGCTAAATACACAGAGTAATACTTTGCCTAGTTTCTGTTGAGCCCAAAGTGTGGTGAGGCATTGTCGCTAGAGCCACTAGGGACGGTGTGTGAAGTTACACTGTGGACTTATGGAAATACTGTCTTTTGTAGGTAAGCCACTGCTGACAATGAATTTTCCGAGTTTTAGACTCCAGGATTATAAAAGACGAATCAGAATAATCAAATTTTCCCTATATATAATTGCTGTAGGAACCATTTACGTTAATAGTCCTTTCCAAAAACTTGTGATCAGTTTGATGTCATCAAGGGAGGATGCACTGAGTGCTTATCTATAAAACCCAGCATCTTAATGTATGGATTAAAAACATCCGGCATTATCAATCCAAGAAACTGGTGTCTCAGAAAGGATCCTCTCAGATGAGAGGCAAAAAGACACACAACCATCTGTGTAGCCACTAAAAATGGAAGTCTGTGGGCAATGTAGCCCATTAAAAATCCGTCCTTACTTAAAACTCTACCCTTTTTAAATAAGGAATTTGTGGACTTAAATACACATTGAGTTATCCAACAAAACTTCCCACTACTGGTGACTATGCTGGTTGAGTTTGAAGAGAATACAATTAAAACCAGAGAGTTTATTTATTTGATTTTTGTTTTTTTTTTTTTTGTTTTTGTTTTTGTTTTTTGTTTTTGTTTTTTTGTTTTTTTGTTTTTTTTTTTTTTTTGAAAAGCATTTTGGTCTGCTTTTCTCACCTGGGTTCACCTAAGTGACTTGACGGGTTTACTTCTTGGCTGAAATGACACAAGCAGCGTTGAGACTGAAAGTCACTCTCTGGCATAGGTAACGTTTTCCGTACCAATTTAGAGACGTTTGCTTGTGTTTCCGGCTAAGCTCCAGCTTCCCTTCGCTACTGCTCTGACATAAATCGTCTTTCAGGTTTCCAGCCTAAAACATCCCTCTCTCACAATAACTAGAGACATGGGACAAAGGCGACTGAGGAGAGGTGACAGCTTTCAGTCACCGGGTAAGCTGATGATGACCGGGAATTGGAAGGCAAGTCATAGGCTATGCCGGCGTGGGTAAACGATACTAAGGCTTGAGTCGAGTCACAGGACCGTTTCTCAACGTCGTCCGAGTTAATGGACAACAGGCTTGGGTGTTTGGCTCTTGTCCAGAGACGCGTTTGCTTTCCCAGGTGGCCCATGTCCTCCTTAAAATGGGGATTGAAGACAATGTAGAGAAGGGGGTTGAGACATGCAGGAAGAGGGACAATCACTAGAAGTATAAATTTAATTACTTCGGGACTGATAAATGTGAGGTTCAGCAAAGAGGAGAAGGATAAGAAGGCCACAGGGCAGTAAAGGATACAGTTGGTGAAGAGCAACAGCGCAATGTGCTTCACCATGGAACAGTCCCAGAAGTTCTCCAGCTCTGCTTTCTCCAAGCTGCAGTAGAGCTTTGTGTAGGCAACGGTCATGATGAGGAAGCAGAGGGAGTTGAGCAACACGAGAGCCACCATGTAGCCCGTGGTGCTGGGGTCCCCGGAGGGCAAGGGCAGGCAGAGGGGAGAGGCATTGTATTCGCTGCCCCCTAGCAAGGGGACAGTGGCGATGGTCAGGGCCAGCAGGACGCACAGCAAAACGATCGCTTTCAGGCTACAAAGGGGAGCTTTCACTTCGAACTTTGACGAGCACTTGACAGAAAAGCCACGTTCCAGCGCGGCCAGAGTGAGCAGGAAGACGGATGATTCGGAAGCAAAAACGGACAGGAAACCAACAAGTTGGCAGCCGATCCCACCTTCCCACCGTGCACCGTGTTGAGCAAAACTGCCGAAAGTGAACGTGTCCACGAGAGCCAGCACAGCACTGGAGACCCCCATGAGTAAGTCTGCTACGGCGATTACCCCAATCAGCAGTTTTATGGAAGAGAGGTACAGAGGGGTTCTGAACACGGTGAAAGCCACCAAGGCATTACAGGAAAGCGCCAGTACTGCTGTGGTCCACACCCCGATTCGGATCAGCCAGCTGCCAAATAGATGCTCACAGGGCTTGAAGGGATCTGCGTGAGGAGGGAAGAGAAAGGCCGTATCAGACTGGGCTGACGGATGGAGCAAACTTGCCAAGAGACAGAGGTCAGTAACCACCATTGGAACCACAGTGCCTGACGGCTTTGCTCCCGCCCCTCGTGTTCTTAAACTGGTGGGAGGGCCGCCTTGGAGACCCCGTAGCACCGACCCATTGATGGCCCAGGTTCTTGTGTTTCCAGAGGACGTATAGGAAAATAGAAATGGAAAATTTCAAGCCCAAGACATAGCAGTGAAAAGCCGGATCTCCTAGATTTCTCCTAAGACCTTCTGAATGGCTTCTGTGGCTCCACAGCCCAAGAAAGAGACGCTTGGGGAAATAGGGCCATATGAGACGTCACGTGGGCAGCAGGAGTGTGCACTTCATGGACTTCTTAGGGAGCAAGGGACACATTTATTGGGAATAAATTATTAATCAGTGCCTTTCCCCGCTAAATAACCTACTGTTTCTCTCCTAGGACTAGGACAGTTTAATGAATATTCATTAAAATTCATCTATATTCTATTTGTGTGTGCTTTTTTGTTTGTTTGTTTTGTTTTTCTGTTTTAAAAGACAGGCTCTCTCTACATAGCTCTGGCCATCCTGCACCTAACTATGTAGACCAGGCTAGCCTTGAACTTTATGAAACCTGCCTGCCCCTGCCTCTCAAGTGTGGAGTAAGGTCTGAAGGTATACATCACTACACGCAGCAAGGGCAAAGTCCTAAGCATACTAAACAAGCACTTTATTCTTGGGCTAAATTTCTAGTCTCTAAATGGCCATTTATAAAGATGATCTAAATTATTAAAATGTATTAATTATGTAAAGCAAGGCTAGGGGGTACCATTCCATACTGAATAGTAATATTGCTTTTTAAATCCTATATGCCTCCAAGTACATGCTAACTCTTTAGTTTTTTTATTAGCCTGACCCAATAGTTCTCCACATTCTATTTGTGAATGGAGAATGACTCTAGGGGATAGAACCTTGTTTGTATTTCATAAGTTCTGATTATTGGACAGGGAGGCACCACGGGCCGGCAGAGATTTCCCTTCTGAAATATAGCCACAGTGGTCAAAAGCCACAGAGTTCAAGTGACCCTTGATGTCAAGGTAGTTCTGACGTCTCTCTTACCCGGGGGAGGGGAGCACTGCACCGAGTGGAGGACCTTCAGGTCATCCTCAAAGTCAAACAGGAAGTCTTCAAGGTCCCGCTCATCTGAAGGGATGAGAAACCCGGGAGGGTTAGATGGAGAGAGTCGTGGGTTGCCCTCAAGACATGAATTGTTACAAAGAGGCAAGACTTTGCTGCAGGTTGGCTAGAAAGTCCCTGGTTGATGTTCTCTTCTGTCTGCTCTGGCCCTGCTGCATCAGAGCAGGGCGAGGAAGAACCCATAGCGCTAGGTTAAGATACCAGAGCCCTTTGATCCCGCTGGGCCCAGGAGCTTGTGATGGTCTTAAGTTTCCCAGCGCAGGAAGCGCATCCTATCCAGTTTTCTGGAGACTGAAGATGCGCCTCAGTGGTAGAATATTTGCTTAGCATGCTCAAAGGCCCAGGTTTGATCTCCAGTACCTTTTAGAAACAAAAACGGAGAGAGGAGCAACCCCGTTTTCTAACATTGAAATAGCTACTACAGTGGGAATATCCTAGGCCACTTTCTCTGACCACAAGATGAGAAATCAGTTTTGGCGGTCCTTGGGGGATTCTGTGTTACAAAGACAAAGTAATGAAGGGTGAATGGTTTAGGTAACTATCAAGAGAAAGTTGTAATTTGATACATTTCCTAATGAGACACATTTTCTTGGTTTTGTGTGAGACTTGGGAATCAATATTCTCCTCTCTCTCTCTCTCTCTCTCTCTCTCTCTCTCTCTCTCTTTGTATGTGGGTGCATATGATCATGTGATACTCAAATGAACACGTGAGGGTGTTGTAGATAGGTGTTGGGTTACCCTGTTACATCCCTTCTTTATCTTCTGAGACAGGGTCTCTTACTCTCACACATTCTACTGGGCTGGCTGCCCATCAAATGCTAGCCATTTCTCTGTTTACCTCATAACACTAAGAGTATAGCTATCAACTGCCACTACCACCACCACCATCATCATCATTACTGTTGTTGTTTAATGTGGGTGTTGGAGGTCTGAACTCAGATCTTCTAACTCAGCCACCTCCTGGGCTCTGGAACCAGTGATTTGTCAAAAAAACAAAACAAAACAAAAACCCTCCTGTGTCGTTCTAAAGTGTGGCTCACGGCTGAGAATCGCCCATCTTGAAAATGAATTCCATGAAGGACATTAGTGTTATAATGTAGTCCCCAGGGCTGATGTAGTGTCTGGAAGATAATGAGCTCTAGGCTTTTAAATTTTAAGGTTTTCATGAGTAAATGCAGAAGAGGTTAGAGCTGATGGGGCAGGAAGAGCTGAAACCAAAGGAAGAGAGCGGTACGTGCTGTGTGACCCAAAACAAGCAAGCAAGCAAACAAAGAGATGAACAGAGAAGGCTGTTAGCTCTTTCAAGTGATAGGTATGTGGACAGGAAATTACACTTTGGAATCAACAAATCACTCAGGCCCTAAGAATGAGAAGCTATCCTGTTGGACTTTGTGCAAACTCGCAAGGTTGGCATCGAGTGGAGGGGGCGCTGCCCAAGGCGCCTCCTCTTTCCCACAGGTGTGGAGATGCATTGCTTTCTGTTTAAGTAACGTCTTACTGCAAGGAAAGCCAGGGCTCTGCAGACGTGATCTCATCCCGCCTTCCTGACAGATACCCCTGTGGGGGACCAGGAGAACATGATTTAGAATTAGTTGCTCGAGAAAATGAATTCTTAGGCCCTTCTCCGGGAATACGGGGGGCGGGGGGAATTGCAAATGTCTGCCTACACACTCACCCCCTTTCTCCAGGCCAGAAAAGTAAGCATGTTTTTTTATTTTTTTTTCTCTTGCAGGGAGAGAAGAACAGGAAAATATTTGGAAAAGGATAAGAGCCTTTAAAAAAACATGGACATATTGATATAGTGATTGCCTCCGAGCACTGCGTATACCAAGGATGATCTAAGTATAAATAAAAATGCCAAGATTTACCCACGGAACGGGTGGCAATTCTTCTGTCTTTGGGAGTCGGTACAGAATAAGATGGACCCTTCCTTTGCTCATTTGCTGGGTGATTACACAGGGACTCCTAAATTTCTTTTCATGACTTTGCTGACTACAGTTTCCTCCCCACGACATCAGTTCTCACCTTGTGCTTGAAATAAGCCCGCGTCTTTCTTATGAAGGTCGTCCACACTGCTGCTGTCTTCTTTGTTCCACTGATTAGAAACTTTATGGCCATTCTCACAGGCCCCAAACGCACAGCACTGGTAAGCATAAGGCATTTCTATCACCCTTCACAGAAAGGAGACAAGACACATAACATAAGAACAATGGGTCATGAATTACACACCACCCAAAAGATAAGTTGTTGGCACAATGGTGGTCATTCTAGTAACACTTAGAACTGCAGTTATTAAAATTTACCATCATCAAGTGTTTATAAGTGTGGAAGTGATGGGAGTTAAATGATCAAAAATTTCTATAATAAAATGGTTTATAAAGTGAATGGTAGGAAAATTATGGCGAAACTAATGTTAAGTAACTAAAATATATCCTAACGTTCTATGCATGCTTAGCTCCTAATTAACTTAAATGATGTAAGACATAGCCTAGAAACAAACAACATAAAATGTTGCCTAAGGTGGCATTTTTAAAATGGACTTTTTTTCTCTTTCGTACTATCTTTTGGGTATTTTTTTTTTATTACTTTCTTTATTTTAAAATATGCAGACAGGATAGTGGTTTAATTGACAGAACCTTTAAGATGTTCCCTTATTGTTAATCAGCATAGCAGTTTTAAAGGGCACTACTTCCTCAAACAAGTATTCATTTAGCCCATTTTATTAGAACATACACATGCTTGGAGAATGAAAAATTGTAAACGGGAGCCCAGCACTGTTGCAATGTGGTTAAATTACATGGCCCACTATCTACCCCATTGATCAGTGCTTTTAAAACTCTTTCCATGGGCTCTGGGATCCCAGGAAGCATCTCTGAGAGGGAAAGAAAATGTGGTCGGAAGATAGTTTTCCACTCCAGGCTTGTCCTCACAGTGTCCCAGGGGTGGGGACTGAGGGCATGAAATGCAATTAAAACGGGTCTCATGACCTCATCATCTTAGGAACCACTAGAACCTATCTGTTCTTTCACACGAGCACACATGTATCTTGTTCATTTTAATGACAAACTCACTTGAGCTCTGGGAAGTTTGCAGATGGTATCAGGCTCTGTAAGGCACGGTTCCCTGTTAACTTTAAGTGAGTTAAACCACGGAACCCAGTCACAGGGAACGAAGACAGGAGGTTGGATGACAGGTCCCTGCAGAACATCAAACAGTTGGCTTTTAAGTAGTTTGCATCGGCATAAAATGCACATGCTTACGAAAACAACCCAACGATGACCACACTGCTCGATAAAAAAAACCTTCTAAGTAGCTCCTTCCTTTTAATGGTAGAGCTAACCGTGTTGGCTTTTCTATTTACCATCAGAACTGTAGAGGGACATGTTTTGGATGCACCAAAATTGTTCTGTATTTGGCCTCATTTTGCCAAGTAGGTGCATCTAAAATCAAGGGGAAATACACATTTATTTGAAAACACATAGGAAGGATTAGTAAAAAGCTTAGCAGTTGATTCTACCCCTCTCCCCTTCTGTCAGAGCATGGAGAAGCTGGAGAGAAGAAATGAATTCTCCTCTTATTACACTCAGCCTGATTTCTCAGTTGTCTCGCAGTGACCCCCTTAAGAGCTCCCTGGAGGAACAGAGCATCTTCCCTGGCCAGGAAGCAACTCTAGGCAGGGAGAACACGGTATGCTGGCTGTGCATTGTGGGTGACTTCAGACAGCAAACATTTTCATGAATGCAATGGTCCCTAATTATTGGAAAACATCTCATAAACAATAAGGGAATACTCACAGCTTTACCAGAGACGGCAACGTAGAAAAAGCATTGGGGTGAATGATGGCAATTTTATTCCATGCTAAGTTCCTGTTTGTGTTTTAAAAACAAATGAGATTACGTTAAAAAGAACACTCAAGATTTTATCGTACCTATCCAGTATCTACCCAGTGTAATTCCTAGTTAAACGAGGAAGAGCTGGCTCATCAAATTCTCCTGCAAGTAAAGATATAACGGCCTATAATCACTAAAGACAGAACTTTAAATCAAATTAAATAAGCAGAGACACTTCTGAGAAAATTCTCACCAAAAGATACAGATACATAATTTCCTGACCGAGTTATAGAAAAAATAGAGGAAAACTTATATTAGAAGTAAAATCTTTCAAAGCATGGGAAAATACTTTATGGAGAAATGAAATCTACCTGTCCATACATATATGTCAAAGTAAAGATGATTGAACAAGAATAAAATCCTTCTCCAGACAATTCTTGTCAGACACAAGAACTTCCATATTTAAAAAAAAAATGAACTCTGAATTTAAGACCTCTCCTTTCCTCTCCCCCTTCCTTTCTTCCTTCCTTGGTGCTGGGAATCACAGTCAGAGCCTTGCAAATATCAGAAAGTTTTCTATGGAGATTTTTATTTTTGAAATGCCTAACACATTAAGATAGGTAAGAAGCAGACACTGGAGAAAATCAGAAATGATCAGAGTCAACGTTTCTCAGGTTTGAATAAGTGCATGACGCTGGGCTTCTGAGTAACTTCAGGTGAATTGAATTCACAGAACAGTCAAACTCTCATGGAATGGTTTCTAAAGGGGATTTTCCTCTCGTCCTATAAATGTGGCAGCCAGAACACTGTCGCAGGTGTCTTTCTATGAATGTCGTCTGCCATGTGTTTGGAGACAGGGTCTCTCACTGAGCTTCGTGGGGCTAGGCTGGCCAACCGGCAAACCCCAAGGCTCTAACCTGCCCCTGTCCTCCCTGGGCTGGGATAACAAGTGTGTGAGAATTCACCAGACCTTTCACGCGCGTCTAGGAATTGAACATGGGTTCTCAGGCTTGAACTACTTTCAACATTTTAAGTCATAAAACAAAATTAAATATTTACATATCGATTGCCCTAGAGACAGAAGCACTTTCTAGCATTGTACTGAAACTGAAACCATGGTAGGTTTGCTAAGACACAGGTTCCCAGGCTGTGTTCTCCAGGTTCCAGACAGGAGCCTTGTGCAGGCCTTTGAACAGGTTGGCCTATTTTTTTTTTTTTTTTTTTTTTTTGTTGTTGTTGATGTTTTTTGTTTTATAAATAAAGGATGCATTTGAAAGGATTGGTTGAGAACATAATCACAAATTTGCTACTCCTATTTTTTCATTTTTAAAATTTATATCTTGAGACAAGGTCTTACTATGTAGCCCTGGCTGGTTTGGAACGGGCTGAGCAGACCAGCCTGGTCTCAAAGTCACAGAGATCTACTTGCCTCTGTCTTACTGCTTCTAAATTTCTCCCTGGAAATTGTGAAGGGCAACATATTTGTATTTCCTTGTTTTTAAATAACAAGACAAATGTACAGTAACACAACAGTAAAAGAGATCGATCGTGGAGGTCCAACAGAGAGAGAAGCAGTGGGCGCTGAGGGAGGGAGTGAGGAGGTACTCACAGAGATCGGAGGTTGAACAGATGCTCAAAAGTGCTGCCTTTAATTTCATAGATCTCATTCTGCCTCAGGTCACTGAAAAGAAAGAGTCCCAAAGACGGTGGCTGTCAGAAGAGTCTTCAGAGAACCTTTGACACTAGGGTTACATGTCCTAAATCAAAGGAGCTGAGGAAATGTGGTGGTCTCCCGGGTAGTGTGACTATCTCCAAGCAAGAGATTGGGTTCTGGTTCATAAATACCACCGCAGTTTTTACCTTCACCTAAGTACTGCCTCTCTTTCAAGAGAAGCTGGTTATCTCAAGGGAGTCTAGAACAGTACCTACATACATTGTCACCATCCCGGGGGAAAAATAGTGATGGCTTAACATGCAGGAAGGCTCAGCTTCTGTCCCCAGCACTGCATAAATTAGTGATAGTGATAGTGTGTGTCTGTAACCCTAGCCCCCAGGCAGTGGGAAAAGGAGGCTCAGAAGCTCAGGGTCATCCTTGGCTATGAGGCCAGCCTGGGATACATGAGAGCTTCTCTCAAAAGACAAAACAAAACAGGGACCCTTGAGAAGATTTCATCTGTAAATGTGCTTGCCAGACAAGTCTGTTAACTTTGAGTTTGATTTACCCTGATCCTTAGAACAGGAGAAAAGATGGAAGGAGAGAACTTACTTCACAAAGTTATCTTTTGATTTCAAACATGTGTGGCTTTGTACATCAGCACCTGTTCTCTCTGTCTCTTTGTCTCTCTGTCTCTCTGTCTCTCTCTCTCCCTCTCTCTCTCTCTCTTTCTCTCTCTCTCTCTCTCTGACACACACACACACACACACACACACACACACACACACACACACACACTCTATTACCACCACCACCATCAGCACCAGCAACACAAAAACATTTGAGAACATGTTTCTTTCACAGTTTCCTAAGCCCTCAGTGTATTCATGAAAGGTCATCTGAAGGGTCCAATATATTTTTAATTACATATTTGTGTGTGAGCACGTGAGAGCTGCTATGTGTGAAGGCCCGAGGAGCTGGACCCATCGCCCTGGGCATACACATGGTTGAGAGCGAACCAGTGTGTTATTGGAGGCCAAACTCTGGTCTCTGAAGAGTGTTACTATGTGTTCTTAACTTCTGAACCAACCATCTTTCTATTGCCTCAAATCTTTACACTTTAGGAAATGAATGTATATTTTCTTCCTTCATCACCCGAAGGCTGTGAGAGACAACCTAAGTGTGAAATGGAGAGGTGGTTGACGTGGTTCTTATAAAAATGGAAGCGTGACCAACCACAAAGCGACATGGCTAACATCTTTGTGGATGTAGTTAAAACTCCAAAAGGATCTATGGCACCATCAGTGACAAACGCGTCATCTTCTGTGGGACAAACCCAAGTTTTTGTCATATTCAGAAGTAGCACCACCAACTGGAGTGGGAGTTTTGTTGTATTTGAAAAGGACAAGAGAACTTAGCCCGTGTGACATACACCTGTCATTGAGCTCTTGGGAGACAGAGACAGGAAGGCACAGGAAGAGGGAGATCGAGGCCAGTCTGGGTTACATGAGACCTTGTCTGCGTAAAAAAGGAAAAGTGCCCAAGCTCAGACTCACCCAATTCCCTATTACACTGAGCTAGGAGAAAACGGAAGACACTGTAGATGGATGAGAAAAGCACTATTACCCAACTTTCCAGGCACACTCCACCTCACTGCCAGTAAGGACCAGCGTGGAGTAAACCAGTAACCCCGAACAATAGGAATT
Source organism: Micromys minutus (assembly GCF_963924665.1). NCBI lineage: Eukaryota > Metazoa > Chordata > Mammalia > Rodentia > Muridae > Micromys > Micromys minutus. Next base: position 18,326,954 of record NC_137957.1, on the reverse strand, counting down.
TGGGCTTCTGACTATTTGCTGAGTTACTTAAAGTCTTTCAAAGACGTACATTTTCTGAAGCTTCTGGCAGCCTGACAAACTGGGTAAGTCTTCGAGCAGGTTATAAGACAAATCTCTGGAAAGAAAAAGGTGCAGAAGAGAAAAATCTGTTACACATTAATCTTAAGGAAATGCTTCTTCCTCTTCTTTTCAAAGCCCTCAAGATGTTATGTGCCTCAAAGGCAGACTCTGGACAATCCCACAGCCCTGACAAGCAGCAGGTAGACACAGGCATTAGTGGATTAGGCAAGGGGCTCAAATATTTACTGAAATGTAAGTTAAACTTCTCTAATTGATTTAAATAATTTACTTAGTGAACTTATTTATTTTGTTAGTGAACATCTACAATGTTCAAGCTCTTATCTTACTGAAATGAATACAGATTAAAGTAACTGTGCCCTGTCTCTGGAAACAACTATTCTCTCTACAGCTAACACAACTCAGTGCTGGTTCTTTTCTAATCAACTTAAAAACAAAACCCAACCATTCAAAACATAGCACTAACTTTGAAATCAATCACTAGGAGGAGGGAGTCTAAGAGAGGCTTCAGCCAAAACCCAACAAATTACAGAATAACAAAAACATCTGGACACATTTATACTATAATATAAACTAATCTAAACAAGCCATGGTAATTTGCAGAAAGTTTTCAAAAAAGAAAGAAAACTAGTAGATTAAGTAATATAGAGGTAAAAAAAAATCTTGTCTCATGTTTTAGAAGTTATCAACTAATCAACTAACCATTTCACACTTGATTCTAACTCTTAAAACCACCAAAAACAACTGGAAAAAAAATCAGTATTATTTTCTAAGAGGTTTTAAATTGCTCTATCCTTATAACTGATCAATTTATCCTATTATAATTTATCCGACATTTATTGAATGAGTGGGGTTTATATAGGAAGGCTTCAATTATTGTATATAAATAATTCAGATGAAGCTGTCTGTAGCACACATCTGTATTTTACATACAAGTTTGTATCTAAGCACTAGGGGTTTGAACGACTACCCCCTAAAACAAACAAAAAACAAACGGACCAAAACAAACAAGCAAAAAGTCTGTACATCCATGCAGACGAGACCTGTTTAACCATATGTCATGTTGTTGAAAAGGAGTGACTTATGAAAATGTGCACATATATTATCAAGGAGGATATATTGATATGATAATAATGATGACATTCATTAATTCAGACTGCTCCGGGAGACCATTGTCTCTTATGTTTATATTGTGTAGCCCAGGCAGTTGTTGAACTTAGGCTCTTCCTGCCTCAGCCTCCTCAGGAACGGGGATCACAGGTTGAACCATCAGATCCAGCCTCCTCATCCTTACGCAGGTCTCAGGAGGGAGGATATGAAACCTTGAACACAAGGACACAGTACCGCATTTTCTACCTTCTGCCTAACAAGTCCAGGGTTCGTGTGGAGCAAGCATTCCTTATGTTGGCACCATGTTCATAGCTTTACTTAAATTTATCCCTGGGATCACCCCATGACAGCGACACTGTGGGTATCCTCATACCTTGGGATGACTTCTGTAAGAATTTCAGCTAGTGAGTGAAAAAGACATGTGGCTTAAATAGTGGAGTAGGTGGTTTTTATGAAGGTAAAGCAAGAGGGGGAGAATGCACACTCACAATAAATTCTCATGTGCTGACCACCACCACCACCAACAGCGGAGTAGAACTTCCCAAAGACCCTATAGTAGAGATCAAGGCCCTGGGTTCTGGTCTCAAAATCAATAGGTTTCTCTTGGTGAATGTCCTGGTCTGAGCACTTATTGTTTCGTTTTGTTTTTCTTCTTAAAAGAGACGATGCCTGGCTACGTCACAAAGAACGAATGAGCTGTGTAGGTGGAACTTTGAAAATGGCGACGCACCATCATGAAGCACTCAGGTGCACATATACATATTTCAAGTTCCAAGCAGAAGGAGTAGCATCTTTTCCTGCTTGCTTACTTGCTTGAGACAGACTTGTTACTTACTGCTCCTTAGCCCAGATTGCACTGTAGCCCAATCTGGTCTCCGACCTGTGGTCCTTCTACCTGATTTTCCTAACTGCTAAGACTACAGGAGAGATTCAGCGGTGACATGTACTGGCTGCTCTCGGCGAAGCGCAATCAATATCTGAGATTGTCATCTGACCCCAACATTATGGGACGTTATTAGGACGTTATCACACCAACACTATGTGAACACGCCTATACAAGATACAAGTAAACAAAGGGAAAATCCCGTTGCTTTCTTGAAGCATGACTTTGACCAGTGTGTCCAGGATTCTCAGTTCCTTAGAGAAATGTGGGCTAGAAGTTCAAGGCTTGCTTTAGACTTCCTTCCTTCAGACACGTGTGACTGACAAAGCTTCAGCGTGCTGCCACTGCACACAGTCATCTGCAGTGACAGGGTAGTCTGGGGACCACGAGGAAGGGCAGAGTCAACCACGCAGCAGACAGCCCCATTCCACACAGCATCTGCACTGGGCTGGTTCAGCTGCCAAGAGAAGCTAATGCTGATATAACAGTTGGCTGACTGATTGTGACAGACTTCTATTCCACGAGAGAAGAACCGTTTTAGAAGAGATCTCGTGTCCTTTTCATGGGTCCCACTGATGCTCGAGAGGACAAGGGGGTTGAGTGGGGTTCACAGGGGGGAAAAAAAGCAAAATGTCAAAAGTTATTCGAATCCCTGTAAACTACTTTTTAGGAAACATGGGAAAGGCAGGGGCAAATGCGATTGGAGGCAACAGTAATGACATTCAAGCTGATTTGCCACCAGATGGAACAGTAGAACACACTATCTGTAACTGTACCAAAAAAATGTTTAGTCTCCCTATCAAAGTTGGTGCCTGTCTGATACTTTTATTTTTGACATTAATATTGGGCTGTTGGTCCATTAAGCTATTTTATTCTACTCTGAGAAACCTTTAGAAAGAGGAAATGCAGGGTTTTTTTTTGTTTGTTTGTTTTTTTGGTTTTGCTTGTTCACATTCATTTTCTGAAGGGAAATGTATACCAACTACAACTCTAATGGTCAGCTGTTTACCCTCAAAAACAAAGATCATGGTTACCAGAGTAACAGCTGGGGGTCTGGCACAAAGGAGGCAAAGGAGGAACCATGACCTCCTGGGGACCTGCAAGGAAAAAACTTTCTCCTCATTTCCAAGGACTGTTGAGATACTGTCTGCCATTTTTACCCCTAAATGGAAGTTTCCTGTTTATACAACATTATTGCCTTACTGATACGTACAGCACTTGGAGATTAGGTAAGTGATCACAGACGGCTTGGGGAAGAGATGAGATCTTTGCTCCAGTTAAAGTCCTGTTAAAACACAAGCCAGACATGATTCTTTCATTCCCATATCATGTACTGACATATTCTGATTCATGGATGTTGTTGAGGTTGATCAGCTCCAAAGTTGATGCATGTTCTGGGAGGAGCTAAGGGTCTACTCAAATACTCACAGACTTTCCAGGGTGGTAGTTCCCGTTAAGTCAGGAAATTCAGTAATTTGGGAGGCGCCATTCAAAGTCCTAGGAGAAATATGTAAGTGTTACTTGGGGAAGATTCTAGAAAGGGCTCACTTTTACTACCAGTGTCCCCCTAATGTCCTAGCTGTAGCACTCATTTGGCCTTGGCAGCAATAAGTCTGAGTGGAGGCAGCATTTAAGAGCAATAGATACTCACAGTGTTCTCAGTTCAGGTAAATGTTGAAAAGCAGATATTCCAACAAACTGGATGGGATTGTCGTAGAAATGTCTGAAAGATCCAAACACCAATGGGTTATAATAGAGCTGACGGTCAAGAGGAATATGTATTTCAACAAATATACAACGTGCATTTGTTGTGTTTACTGATTACTGTACATCCTTATTACTCAGTGTCAAGTGAATATTAAGTGTTTCCACTCACACTTTGAGACTGTTCATTCATTCATTCATTCATTCATCCATTCATTCATTTGTGTGTGCTTGCCACAGTGTATTTGTGGGAGTGTGAGGACAACTTGTGGAATCAAGGTCTTTCTGTGTAAGGCTAAGTTGTGGATGTGGGCTCCCAGCATCAAACTCAAGTTCTTAGGCTGAGAGGCAAGGGCCTCTGCCAACTGAACTGCCTCATTAGCTTGCTTTCTGAGGTTTTTGGGTAAAGAATCATTTCTATATGAAATTTAAAGGGGGGAGACTTTGGGGGAGGAGGAGGAGGATTTAGAGCAAAGAAAAATGATAATGTGTGAAGATGCCATGCTGAAACCCATACTTTGTATGCTAACCTCCAAGATTAATAAAAACAAATTAACATTTGCCCAGCAGGGCTTGTATGAATAATGGTTACAAAGTGTAAAAGTACATGAATTAACTAACTGTACTTAAAGACTTTGTCTGCCTCCAACACTTTGAATACTGTAACAAAAACATAATCCAAGTTGCAATTCAGTCTGTCTATCTATCTATCTATCTATCTATCTATCTATCTATCTATCTATCTATCATTTATATCTATCAATCACCTATCCTTATCTATATTTATATACCTATCATCTGTTATCTATCTATCTATCTATCTATCTACTTATCTATCTATCTGTCTGTCTGTCTGTCTATCATATGGGTCTATTTATTATCTATCAATCATACCTATGTGTTATTTACCTATCCTTTATTGTTATCTCTATATTTACAGAAGGCTCCATTGTGATTAAATATAATACCATAACATCTACAAAGCGCTCTCCATTATTGAGAAGAATGATCTACTGTGGGATTTATCTAGTGTAAGAAATGTCTTGAATTAGTTGTGAGTCTAAAATGGTAGACATTATTAAAACTTTAGGATTATTTTGTTTTCTAGACTTTTTAATGTAATCAAAATCTAGCTCAACTTTGTTAGTGGAGCCCCGCATAGATTTCTTAGCTGAGGCACCGGGGTGGGGGGTAGTTCAATTAAATACAACAGATCCATGCTTGAACTCTGAAGCAGGGATGGCAGAGATTTAAAGGGTTGTTCATTAAAGAAGGTATCCCTGGAAATGATTCTAAACGCTGTAGGTTCAAGGGGAATGATAAAATATCCTTGCCTAAAGGAGCTTGGCACCAGCGGGAGTCAAACAAGCAACAGCACATCCCCTTCTGTCTGACAAAGCAGTTGATCAGTGAAGTTGATCTGTGCAACTTTTATCTAAGATGCAACTTTCTTCTTTCTCCAGTGAGAAAACCAAGGCTCAGATATCCGGGAAAGCTCAGTACATCCCAGAGTCTCAATTTAAATGAGTTGGTCACATACAGGCTTTGGGTAACAACTGGAAAAGCTAATGCAAATGCAACGTCTCACACAGTACCTGAGGCGTTTCATACCTGGCGCAACACCAAAGTGCTTGCTGTCTATGTTGCTGTTCACCTCTCCCTTTCCCTTGGGTTCAGATAATCATTAAAAGAATTGTGATGGGGGAGGGGAAGCCTGGGTTGCACATGATCAAGGCACAGAGCATGGACTTCTCAAAGAATTAGTGAAAGAATTTTAAAAAGAATGGCTTTGTGGCTCCAAAGAGAGTTCTCTCCATAGCACCCCTTCCTCGACTACACACTTACATGCATATAATTACACACGTGTATTTATGTATGCATGGGGAAGGCATGAATATATGCACTTGCATGTGCACTGCAGAAGTATCACCACTACTTTAAAAAGGTCCGGGGTTCTCTGGAGGCCGCTCTCTCATTTGTTAGGGGGAGGGTTAAAAAAAAATCATGAAATACCATTTGAAACATACATGAAAGACAGAGTCCCAATAATCTTTGCCCAGGGATGGCCTTGTTGGAGAGGGCTTTGGGGAAGTAGGTTAGGAAGGTTGACTGTGGAAGACTGTGGATGTCAGAGTAAGGAGTTTGCATCCTGCATGTCTGTTTCATAGCAACGGAGTGGCAAGGAAGATGCTGTTTCAAGCATCTCTGGTGATGTCAGAGATCAGCCTAGTCTGCACTGGTAAAGAGCAAGAAGTAATGGCAAACAGGGGAGGTGGTGAAGTAAGGACAAAAAGAGGTCCTTAGGTTGAAGATCAAAGAGGCAGAAATGAGGGCTGGGTCACCTGCTGACAGGGCTTGGGGCAAAACACACACAGAGGTAGCTGTCTTGGAAAGTGACAAGAGACTTGTGTGAGGAAAGCTGAGGGAGGAGAGAAAGTGTAACACTGTGAGAAGGGTGTGAGGGCTGCTCCTCATGATGCATTAACATGCCAAAGGACTGATTCAACACCAGTCCAGGGATGAAGAGTGGCCAAACCATGAATGCACTAATCTTTTAATATGCAAATGCTCTCTAATGAGGACTAATGTTTATTCAGCGAAAGAATGCAAAAGCCCTTAGTTTGCCAAAATATTGTCAGCCCACTTCAGAGGTGATGAATGATTTTGTTTGCATGTGTATTAGCTCCCTCCTCCTCCCCAGTAGTCAAGGCTAAATGGCAGTTTACAGCTCATTTGTGACAAATGACACATGGTTTCAGAAAACCTTTCTACCAAGTTAGTACAGGAAGACTCCCCTGGCAAGCAGTATCTTTAGCCCAGGTTCAATGGTTACCTTGAACTCACCTCTATGATTGATTTTACTAAGGCCAAAATGATTCCCTAAACCTACCTTTGACATGTATCTTTTATCTAAAGCCAACCAAATAATTTTAATTTTCTTAATGTTGATGCATAATAAATGTTCTATCTGCCTTAGGCGTGAAACAAAATTATTGATATTCTGTGATTATAAATCTATTTTATTTTTATAACATATGAGTCTTTATATTTTCCTTTCCAGAATACATGCATCTTTCTAGAATTACACTCTACTTTTGTCGAGGCTGGGGCTTGTGAACGAATAGGCAGAGGACATAAAACAATATTCCTTTCATTGAACACCCATACCAACAGTTTAAGCCAGAGACGAACTGTTTGCAGCGACCCCCTTTTTGTGTATAATCATTTATTTTTCTAGAGTACTTGGGGGTTGAACTCTTGGATAACTAAGTGATCTAGCATTGCATATTCTATAACCAGTTTTATTTGCTGGAAAACATAGGTAGGCAAAAGCCTTTGTAAGATTAACTGTGACACGTGACTTGGCACCTGGAGACAGCATCTGTAAGGTAAGATCGATCTCCAGTATCGTTTCAGTGTGTAACTGAAACCTCGTGAAAGACATCAATGTGGACACTTGTGTAAAGACTATTGCATGGACTGACAAAATGCAGGCAAACACATACCATCAATCGCGCCGTATTTAAATGTGCAACATATTTAAAACTCTTATATGGCAGGAAGGACAAGGACAAGGAACCCAATGGCCACTTACATTGTGATAAGAGAAGGGTTGCCTACAAACGCTCGCTCCGGTATTGACCTGATGTTGTTGCTGTGGAATCCTCTAGAACGAGAGACAAATATTACAGAAAGCCTTTGTGTGTGCGCGTGTGCGTGTGCGTGTGTTTACTAGCACTCTTTGCTCTACCATGTAAACACAATCAGCATCTTTAGTAGTGATCAGAGAACAGGCCACGCCTCCCTGCATCTTGAACTGTGTGTCTACTGCAGAGGGGCAGAGGGAGAGGGGCCGTGCTAATCCCAACTGTGCTTTATGGAAACAGGACATCACGTTCTAAAGGGAAAATCGTTTTGTTGATATCCAGTAAAGAACTGTTGCCTAACAGCTTGAGTGGGGGCTGTCTTTGGAGAGAGGATTAAGATCACTTCCAGTTTGAAGCTTGGGAGAAGGGAAAATTGACTGCAGCCGCTATGATGGTAGAGATGGATTAGTGGGTCTGTAGTAACAAATCGAGTTCCCCAGGTTGGGGCAAATGTATCTGAATGACAGCGAGGCAGATTCAAGGATCTTTGGGTTTTCTAGGACTGTGGCTGTACGCATGCGCATGCGTGACAGTTACTACTGCCCCCTTCCGTGATTCTCTGAGGCAGAGCCCACAATGGCTTTTTCCTTATAAACAATCTACCTGTCCATCTGCTTTGTGGAAATAAGGTCCCAGTTTTTTTGTTTGTTTTTTCAAGTGTTAGGACAGTGCTTGAAGACGCTATAGGGTTTTTTTTTTTTTTTTTTTTTTTTTTTTTTTAGATAAAAGGAAAAGCTAATTAAAAATACCCAATGGTCAAAAGTTAGTTTACCTTTAGTGAAATTGTGCTTAAAGGATTAAATAAGGTTCACCTAGCATTCAGAGAATACTGCATGTAATAAAATATATGTGAAGGAGTCTGTCACTATGCATAGAACACAAATTTTTACTCATGTAATTTTATATTTGTGCAACTCAAAGATGTCTAGATTCCTAGAAATGTTTAACAGATAACTAAATCTGGCTACAGTTGTTATTATAAATATATAAAGGATGTAAATGGCACTAGAACACATAACACTTAGGAAATAGGTTATAGAAACATAAAGTATATGCTTTTACATGCAAACACGGGAGGTCACATATAAATCTTAAAGCTCTGGTGATTTTGAAATCAGTTAAAACATATTCAAGTACACGTAACTATTATATAAATTAAAAAAATTTCAGCTGTCATACATAGCAATCATGCCAATTTTAAAATAACTTTTACAAAGAGTAAGAGTTCATTCATCAAGCCGGTCTTCACACTTACAGTTCCTTAAGGTTGGAGAGTGTCTTGATTGCAGTGGGGAATTCATCAAGGTTATTATAATTTAAATCTCTGAAAATAAGAAAATGAAATCTTCGGTGAAAACATTTATTTATTCTAGGTACAAGGTAAGTTGGTATGCTATTCCAAAAGACCGGAAGATGCTTTTTGGGAGATGATTTTTCTCCTTCCTCCAGTGGGTCCCAGCAATGGAACCCAGTTCATCAAGTTGAACTGCAAGTGATTTCACCTCCTAAGCTATCTCTAGGGCCCTGGCCACCAACAGTCTGAAAACATTTGCATTACAATAGTCATTACCCCAAAGAAACCGAAATTTCCTGCCAAAAACCAAAGGCTTCTTTGGGTCATTTAAAACAGGGAGGGACCTGCCACAGTTTTAACTCTGAAAAGGAGTGAGGTTTGCTTGGTGGGCTCCAATCACTTCAGGATGGAACTCTCCAGTGGGAGCTGGTTCACAGAATTGGCAGCTGCTGTTTGCACTCTTCAGTCTGGGATCCATCCCTTTTCTTGTTCCCCCTTTCCCGCTAGGAAGCAGGACCAGAACCGCCTTGTTCCTGGCTCACAGGGAGAGCCTGTGTCTCACCCAGCCTGAAGTCCAGTACAAGATATGTGTTTGGAATGGTTTCTGTGATACACAGGACTCTTAACAAAGATGTAAAGTCTAGAGTTTCCCCAAATTCCCAAATGATGATCCATTCAGAAATCTGATGTTTGTCTTGGTTTGTGAGGCAATGCCCTGTATCCCATACACAGTGATAGACGCACCAGAGAGGCTCAGAATCATTCATTTCTCTATCTGTAACGACACGAATGGCTTTCAATGCCATTCCTCACACATGTTTTATAGACTTACTCTGCCTACTCTTTATATGAGAAAGGAATTGCTGTCTGGTCCCTGGGTATGGCGGATTTCCCCAGTGACACAAAAAACCCTTTTGGTAAGGCAATCAGATGTGGTTAGAGCTCTTCAGTAGACAAAATTGCTATTTAATTTTAAGAGAAAGATGATGTGGCTGAGTTCTACATGAATCAAGATTCCTACTTGTCTGGCAGAAGCCATCCTTAAGCTGTTCTGCATGCAGGAAACTCAAGTTTTTTTTTTTTTTTGTGGACCATAAATTTTCTTCCTGTTTGTAAATCTCTCCAGATGGTCTTTTTTTCTTTTTCTTTTTGATTAAACGAGGACAGGACCCTTATAAATTACTTAGCTTTCTAGTCAGGGAAAGGATGAGGTTGGGAATAACCAATTTACCGATCCTCCGTAGCTCTGGGCAAAGTGGGGCCAAACAGTAAGATGTACAGATTTTTGTCCTGAAACTTTTTTGCTTTGTGGTACTTCTAAGCATTTTTCTGTAAGGCTAGTTCCTCGCTCAGGACTGGGGATGGAAAAAGCGTTTGTGGAAACACCCAGGAAAACTGATCTTGTTTCCCAGTTTTGTTTGTTTCCTCTCCAGTTGTTCTGTGGCTGGGGAAGTGAAAGAGTTAATTAATGAGAGGAACAATGTAACTTTTTCCTAACAAGGACACTGCTCTGGGGGGGGGGGGGGCGGGCTGTCCAGATCATGCCTGAATGAGTTTCCTTTTGACACTCGTGGAGAGGGGAGCGGAGGGACAAGTCATTCTGGAAGGAGAGTTGTAGGTGTTCATCTGTTATAAGAAGACCCAGAATAGAGGGCTCTCTGGAAGCTGGTTGATATAGAACTAGGTAGGAGCTAAACAGGCCATGGGTAAGTTGTTATAGTTCATACGCAAATGAACCATGTTCCCTAGGGTCATAGAAGACTTGGTTTTGTGACCACCACAAAGGCCTTGAGAGATTGAAAAAGAATAAAGGTATTGTATTTTAGTATTAAAATGGGAAGGGACTTGGGGCTATTGCTGGAGCCACCTTCCTGGACTCGCACACTCAGATCTTTCTGCCCACTACACACCTATCCTTACTGCACTTTGTCGGTTCAACAGGGCATTTCAGATTATCTCCTGGAGGAGGAGGAAGAGGGGAAGGAGGAGGCTTGTGCTCCGGGTAGACTGTGTGATCTCATTCCTGGCTCTGGGATCTGACTGGATTCCCTTTTATCAAAAATACCAACAAAAAATCTGAGCTATTTCTGTTGTTGTTTGTTTAGAAAGGGGCCTTACTATGTTGGGCCAGGTGAACCACAGACTTCTGGGCTCAAGGGACACTCTGCTAAAGCCTTGTGACTAGCTCGAGGCCACAGGCACATGCCACTGCCACCAGTGGGAACTTTTGTCCTATTCTTGGAAAGTAGCACCTAGAGATAAACATGGATTTCAGAATCAGGTTACAGAACTACTGGCGAAATACGTAGTCCTGGTAAAGTAACTCAGCGGACTCCAGGACAGGCTAGGAATGGCTGCTTAATAGGGTATTTGTAAAAATGATTCAAACAATGTACACCACTGATCACGCGAATATTCTGTACGTGGTATAGTCTTTTGGATTGCTTCAGTCTGAACCTTATTCCCAACGAAGGGGCTAGATCTCAGGGTCGGCAGCTTCCCTTGGGCAGAAGGGCTCAACTCACACCCAATCCAGTGTGCCTGACCAGAGCGGGTGCTCCTCAGAGGAGAATACACATTCCTAAGCAGGCAATAAGGGATCACTTATCAGATCTCATTTAACTTTAATTTATCCCCATAATTGGCCACTCTCAAGAGATTAAAATGGAATCACAACTTTATTGTTTAGCTCTGTCTCTCTGTCTCTCTGTCTCTCTGTCTCTGTCTGTCTGTCTGTCTGTCTGTCTCTCTCTCTCTCTTTCTCTCTCTCTCTCTCTCTCTCTGTGTGTGTGTGTGTGTGTGTGTGTGTAAGATAAAACCACCGTATATATCTGTTTAAAGTTCAGGCTATTAACCAAGCCAAACATCACGTTTGGCTCTAAGGCTGTTTTGATTCCTTCAGAATATTCATGAAAACACTGGGAAAAGGGAAACAAACAGAAGGTCAACTCACAAAGTCTCCAGGCTGTGGAGTCCATCAAAGCATTTCTTTCCCAGGGAGTGGATTCTATTATTATGCAGATGCCTGGAAGAGAGCATTATGGGCCGTGAGGAACAGCGAGGGCAGATGGGATGGTGAAAACTGAGGAACAGCAGTTTGGATGTCTAAACCCAAAGACATATAAAAGATGCACAAATAGTAAGAAATGAACGTTAAAAAACATCCCCTGTGCTGCCTTCACTGTACAAGATTCTAAGCATTTGAGGCGACTACTGTGTGTGTGGCAATGTGACCGATTCGCCTTTTTCATTGTCCTCTCCAAGTGTGGTTTGCTCATGGTGAATTGGAGACATGGAGTGCTCAACAGAGACTCTATCACTGAGGTCATGGGACAGAGGGAAGGTCACACATGGATATCACTCCCAGAATGGGGCTATAGGTCAACAAGAAAGGATGTTAGTGACAGGGCACAGTCATCAGACCTTTTCTGCTGCCCACAATTGGTAATCTTGACCAACTATTAATGTGTACGGTCATCGTCTTAGGCTCAGTTGATATGTCAGTTATGCCAGAGTCAGTGAGAACAGCTGTGTGTACGACTGAAAAGTACACTAACTCCCAAAGAGATTTTGGAAAATGGGTTTAAGGGAGGCAAGGTTAAAAAAAAAAAAAATTAGTCTTTGGAGAGATGGCTCAGTGGTTAGAGCACCGACTGCTCTTCTAAAGGTCATGAGTTCAATTCCCAGCAGCCACATGGTGACTCACAACCATCTGTAATGGGATCTGATGCCCTCTTCTGGTGTGTCTGAAGACAGTGAGAGTGTGCTCACATACATAAAATCAATAAAACTTAGTCTGGGGTGGGGGAACCATCACAGAACAAAGCCATGGCCAGCTTCTTCAAGGTCAGGGACATCATATTCATGTAAAGAATTCAGAGTAGAGAAACTTGGTAATATCCCTTAAATTTACTTATTTATTTTCCAGACTTAAATCTTTGTCTTAAGAAATAAATTTTGGTTTCAGGTGAGACCTACGTGTCACTTATTCAAGGTCTTTTATATGCCGAGGATGAGAGAGGGGATGGAGCGAACCCCAAACAGATGAGTCTACATTCTCGTACAAGTACCTGGTGGGCAGTCAACGTCAGCAGTGCATTAGGCTGGGAGAGGACAAGAGAAGCATCTTTGTTCCTCAGTAGGGTTTGTGTCCTAGACGGCTGTCCCATAAGCATACGGCTTGGCAGCCAGCCTGTGGTGTACCAGATGCTGGTAGGACCTATGAGAGGTGAAGCCTAGTGGAAGGAAACTGGGTCACTGAGCCTTGTCCTTGAAGGATCTACAGGGTCCCCAGCCCTCTCTCTATGTTTCCTAGCTGCTATGAGCTGAGCAACTTTGTCGTACCGTGTATCACTCCTCAGAGTGCTCTACTTCACCAAAGGGCCAGCGCAGTCAATAACCGTGGAAGGAAATCACTGAAACTGTAAGCTCAAACTCATCTTTCTTTCCGTTACCTTTCTCTCCCTCCCTGCCTGTTCTGCCTCCTGCCTCCCCTCCCTTACACGATCTTCCTCTGTAGCCCACCCAGCTTGACCTATATACACCTCTATATACACCTATATACATACATAGTCAAAGGCCATACCTGGGACTGATTTTCAAACTCACTGCACCCTCTTGCCTCTCAGCCTTCTAAACCCCTAGAATTATATGCTTGAGGCCCCATGTCCAGCTTTATCCCAAGCATTCACCGTAAAACGAGCACACCAGACGAGTACATCTCTTAGTTCTTCAGGTAGCAACTGCATCCAAAGATCAGAGCAAGGTAAATGTTGGTTGTTCTATTACGCACACGGGGGATGCCGCTTTACTGTCAAAGAAGACTCCTGACTCCTTTCCAAACTATTAGCTGAGAACCATTTTGTAAACTGGAGAGAGGTGAGGCCTGGCCTGGAATCCTATCCTGGTGTGGTGGAGGCAGGATGTCTTTAAGGACTTTGAGGTCATCTTTGACTGCACAGCAAGTTCAAGGCCAGTCTACGTGAAACCTTGTTTCCAAAACCCAACCCAAACCAAACCTAAAGAAATCTAGATTCTCCAAGAGAAAAAAGGCTGCAGGGAAGCAGAATTGCTCTCAACAGATAACGACCTCCTCTCGTTCTCCCCTTCTCTCCCTTCGCCGCCCTTCCCCTTTCTTCCTATTTTCTCTCTCCTTCTTCTATCTTTACTAGGTCTCGGACCCAGGCGCAGATGCTAGACAGTCTGCGGTTGGGATACACCCCCAGCTTAGCAATGATCTGCCTTCTTTTTCTTAATTAAAAAAAAAAAAAATGCTTGTCAAGGCTATGAGCATAGTTTACTGACAAAGTATTAATACTTGTCCAGCTAGCATTGTGATGTCTGGTTCCATCCCTAGGACTGCAAAAAAAAAAAAAAAAAAAGTGTGTGTATATATATATTTCAGAAAATTGTTTCATTCGATTTGTGATGATTTCTTTTAAAATGTGAAATAGATTCCGCTAAGGTAGATGTGCTATTTGAGCTTTGTATGCCCATCAATGTTTATCGATAATCAGGTCTATCAGATGCTTTTAAAGTCATCCACACAATTGGAAAAGGTATGTCATTTATGAGTGTCTCAAGAGTCTTTCCCTCTCTTTAACATGCCTCCATTCAAGTTTTGAGGTCCACCCCTTTAAGGCTAAGATCTCAGAGGGGAAAGGTGATAAAGAGAGAGCCGAGTCACTCAAACTTACAGAACCACCAGGCTGGAGAGGTTTCCAAAAGCATAGTCTGCTATGTGGTGTATTTTGTTCAGGGCCAACGTCATGGCTTGCAGGGCTGATAAACTTCTGAATGCCTGGACAGGGACCTCTGTGAGAGCGTTGTCATCTAGCCACAGGTGCCTCAGGGAGTGCAGGCCACTGAAGCAGCTGGGTGGTACGTAGCTGATATGATTGGCATCCAGACGCCTGGAAGAAAAGGTATCAGTGTGGGAAACAGCGAGGCTTAGGCAGAGTAGGACTCAACTGGAATAGGTATTCCGTGCTCATTAGCCAGAGCAAAGCAGTCTGGGAGCTCCAGGCCCCAGACAAACTGAAACATTTTTTCTCTTCTGATCAGCCCTCTTTACTCATGGTTAGATCCCGAGACCCATGTTCCCCCCAGCCCCCTTGAGGTGCTCTGACTTTCTTCCAGGTTTGTGGGTACATGCTTTCATGCACTGGAAGTGGCCTCTCTGAGGTGTAAAATTGTGTCAGGCTCACGTAGATTTTCTCTCACCTCGTTCCCACCCCAAGCCAGATGAATGGCTTTGCCAGCCCAGACTGTTTGGAACATATGAGACAGCAATCTACAAGGTTGTTCCTAAGAGCTGGGAAGAGATTGCTTCAGTATTTGAAAAGAATCAGCAGTTCTGAAAGGCTGTTCGATAGGCCCCTGGGAAGAGCTTTGGAACTGCCTCTAGGAGCCTAGCCGTTTGCCCTGGGCAGGTGCTTGTTCTTCTGACAGTTTAAACGGATAATAAAATTAGCAGCTTTGCAACTCTTGCTTTCTTTTCCCACTTTCCATTTCTTTTATTTTCTTTCTTTGTTTTGTTTTGTTTCTTTTTAAAACGGGGAAACAGTACTAAAAATAGGGCTGGTTAATAAGGTGCTGTAGCCTCTGAGTCAGCAGAGGGAGTGCAGGACATTTATTTTGTCCCAATTCAAGGGCAACAGTGGCTGTAATTAAGCTGACCTAATGTTTCTTGTGGATATGACAAAACTGAGGTAGTTTGAGTTTTTTTTTTGGGGGGGGGTTGAGGTATATGAATTCTTGAATCACGGTCAGGGTTTTTGTTTGTTTGTTTTTGTTTTGGTGAGGTATTTGAACAATTGAATCACCACTGTCAATCAATTATGAGCCCATAGCGTTACCACTTTTTATAAGACTTTACATTTGCTTGCATTTTGAAAACTAGAATTAAACAAACAAACAAACAAACAAACAAATGAAAGAGTTGCATTTTATGCTGCTTATGTAGTAGGAAGGATTAGAAAATCGCAAGAGGATGGATTAAAAAAATGTTTTGGAAGCATTTAAGACTAAACAGATGCAGGGAGCGGGTGAGAATCACAGAACAATCTGGTGCAAACCAAATCTAACCGGTTTAGAAATGGAGAGAGCTGTCTGTGGTAGACAGCTGATCCCTCTGGAAAGCAGATTCCTCACTTTTGGCCACATACATCATTGTAGTCATCCCCCAGTTCCCACTTCCGTCCCATCAATGGGACAGGTGACTCCCGATGGGCCCTGAGCCAAGCTTCAGTAATAACTGAGGTAAGGTCACTTGGAACAAACGTTATGGCTTGGCTGTCATTGCCAGTACCCACTCACGACCGTGGGAGCTGAGACAGGGTCTCCTGACACGGCAGGGTTCTGTCAACAAATGAGCTGGAGGAGCTTGGGGGAAATCCATCACTGTCTCCGGCCCTTTTCTCCAGCAATCTGCCTGTGCTACGGTACAGTACAACTTCCTCAGGGTGAGGGGTAACTGATTTTATTTGGCTAGAAGTCCATGTTTAAACTGGGCATAACTACTGCCTTAACCGTAGCTTCTCAGTTGCACCCCACGGTGGGCCTCCGGTGCGCAAGGCAATTCGTCTTTCTATTCTAGTTGCTTAGGCTTCGGCGCTGCAAATCGCTCCCAAAAAGCTTGCAAAAGACAAACCTCCAAGTTTGATGCACTGTTGGGGAAGCCTACAAAAGATTCTGTCAGCAGGGAACCATGGGCTTTCTCCTTTGTTATTTTAAGTTGGGACAGGCCAGGAGTAGCCAGAGAGCACTCGCCAAGGTGAACACATCCATTCCTTGGGCTAGGCTCCTCTAGGGACCATCCCCTCCCCCAAGACCCAACTCCCACCCCTGCTCGCGACCCTCCTCAGATGGAAGATTAAAATCTGACCATACTATTTAAACAAAATTCTGTCTGAAACAGAGAAGTCAGAATAACTGCTGTCACATGTTCAACGCTAATGAGCACTCCCAGACCTGTGGCTTTTTAACAGACTCTAGGTGTCCTGGGCGGAGCCTTGAGATGTCTTTCTACGATACAGTTTTATCATTTAGGAAACTCCCTGTGACAGGTGTGGGAAGGGCTGAGGTCCCCTCTATGCATGGCTGAAAATGTCATGATGGAACCCGTTACTCTATAAATTAATATACACCAGTAAAATATATAAAAACGCAAACTCCGGAAGACTGTGCCCCCTAAAGGTAGTGTTTTAGAACCAGAGTCTGCCCGAAATTCCACCTTCATGCAGATATGAGTTTATTGTTTACACTCAAAGGCACTATCTAGTTCAGTTTGTAGAAAATCAACAAATAAAAATGTAAATATTTACAGGGTGTACCCGTAATGTTTTATTACGAGTATATAATGTAAAGTGATTACCTAAATCTTATTAAACGTATTTATTCTTTTCATACATGCTTTTCGTGGTGTGTGAATTTCCGAAAATTTCAAGTCTACATCGTTATTAATTATAGTCCCAGACCTCTACAGATCAGAACTATAAAATAGGTCACCAATAACTTCAGCGTGCTAAGGCTCTGTGTCTTGTGACCAGCCTTCCCCAGTTTTTGCCATTAACCCCCAGGGCCCTGGCAATCATCCTTCTGCTCCATTCTCTGATATCTGATTTAATTCTAAACTCCCCCAAGGCTAAATCAGAGTATGAAATTAATTATCTACTCGCTTCACAGGTGATCCTTACACAACAAGGTTAAGCCTGGTAGTGGTCACTTTATAACTTATATGCCTGGAAAATTCGACATTTGAGCAGAGAATTAAGGCTTCTGTACAGTACAAGAAAGAACATCTACACACTGGGGCTGGTGAGATGTGTCACTGGTTAAGACTCTTTCTTGCTGTGAGACCATGAGGAACAGAGTTCATAACCCAGCATTCACCTAATAAAGTGCTCATCCCGCAAAGACCTGGCCTCTGACTCCAGCTCCAAAATATCCAAAGCTCCCGTTTGGCTTCCTCTGTGTGCACAGTGGTCCACACACTTGCAGATAGTTCACCTTTACTCAAGGGGACAGTTGGCTCTCTATTTACATCCTATGGGTTCTGGTAATCAAACTCGGGTTATCAGGCTTGGCAGCAAGCCATCTCCCTACCCTCTTCTTTTCAGACTTTAGTAATAATTTTGATCTATCTATGTACATGTATGTATGTATATTTTTAAGTATGAGCGAACATACATGCGCATAATAAGGTCATGTCTTGTTAATAACAAATCACTGAATATAACATCTTCATTTCAGAGGCTTAGGACAGGTGTTGATGTGTAACACATAGCACATTCTCAGAGAAAGTTCTAGCAATGATTTGGTGCGTCCATCACTATGTATCAGGGGTAGCACAGAACCTATGTGGTTATGCATAGTGAAGTGAGCTAGTTAAAAAACAGTAGAAATGTCCTTGCTTTCAACTCAGATAAAGCCTCTTCACTATGATCTTGAAATACAATCGGAAAGAATATGGCATTTATTTTATGCTCCTTATATGTTATTGCTTCTGATGAAATTGCAGATTTTATACCACTTATTTAAAAAAAAATTAAAGTGTGTGTGTATGTGTGTGTGTGAGAGAGATAATGTATGTCGGTGTGTGAGAGAGATAGTTTGTGTATATGTGTGTATGTGTGTGTGTGTGTGTGTGTGTGTGTGTGTGTGTATGCCATATGTATGTGGGTGCAAAAAGCAGCTAGAAAGTGGCTTTGGCTTTCGTGGAGTTGAAGCTATAGGCAGCTGTGAACTGCTTTATGTGGTGATTGGAACTCATGACCACTGGAATAGCCACATGCTCTTAAACTGCTGATTCATCTCCAGTCGAACTCCCACTTCTTTCATCATTGACAACAATTTCCATTGTACTGAATTGGAAAAACAAGCAAAGCTAAGCTAAGGGCCAGGAAGGGTGCTTGCCTTGCCTGGACATGAACCTGAGCTTCATCGCTAACATCACAAAAACCAACTAGCCAACCAATGAACCCACCCACCCACCAACCAACCAACCAACCAACCAAACAAACAAACAAACAAACCAAAAAACAAGCCAGCTAGCCAATGAACCAACCAACCAACCGACCAACCAACTGACCAACCAACCAAACAACCAACCAAACAGCCAGCCAGCCAGCTAGCCAGCCATCCAACCAACCAACCAACCAACCAAACCAAAAAACAAGCCAGCTAGCCAATGAACCAACCAACCGACCGACCAACCAACTGACCAATCAACCAAACAACCAACCAACCAATCAGCCAGCCAGCCAGCCAGCCAGCCAGCCAGCCAGCCAGCCAGCCAGCCAGCCAGCCAGCCAGCCAGCCAGCCAGCCAGCCAGCCAGCCAGCCAACCAACCAACCAACCAACCAACCAATCAACCAACTATCAAGCAATCAACTAATAAAACAGTCAACCAAGCAGGCAAGTCAACAAATTTAAGTCAAGATCCTGTCCCTTATCAATTTTGAAAATTTGGGCATATTGATTTACATGTCTTTGGATAAGTTTTCACTGATAAAGCAGAATCACAGTATGTCACAGAATTAGTGTGGGAATTAAATGGAAATGTTTTGAAAGCCAATACATGTTAATATTTGAGGGTAGTCTTTAGATCTGTGAGCAATGTCATTTTTCTCTCTGTAGTTTTTTTTTTTTTTTTTTTTTTTGTGATCCCTTAATCCATTGTAATTTCATATCTCTCTCCAGGCAAACACCATGTTTTGGTCCTATGAATGAACAGATCTGGAGATTCTCTTATTTCTCACTTACCCATTAGTATGTGTCTTTGGCAGTTATGTTCTATGCTTTGTTGCCTATTAAAGTAAGCTTTCCAAAGAGATTGTGCTATTCAAGCAGGGCAGCCCAAAAAACTGTCTCTTGTGAATTTGAGTTGCCTTTCCTTATTCCTATATGGTCAAGACCATCCAGTTCACCTGACAGGTTTTAAGAGCTTTGAGTCTGAATAGCTTAACTTTCAGAAGATTTCTGGATCATCTGCCTATGAGAAATGCCTCATCCTCTCCAAGAAATCTTCAAGGCCATATAAAAACATTTCTTTAGACTGATCAGACATTCATAGACATGAAAGTACTGTAGAATGTTCACTCTGATAGCAATGTATAAGAGGAACCAATAAAAAAATGAAGTTAATTGTAGTCAATCTTTTGAGAGTGATGAAAGCCTGGAAGATGTGTGGAAAGGGAGAAGAAGTGATTGATCTAGGGGTGCTAACTAAGTCACTACAGCTAGAAAGGGAAGCAAGAAAGCTATGGTGATTCATCTTTCTGGTCTGGACAACTGGGCTGATAGAGATCATGTGAAAGCAAGAAGGAGCACCACTGTATTTTACGTAAAAACAAGGTAGAATTACACAGGCACACTGACTGTAATTCTGCAATAGCTTGTGTTCTACATAGCAAAGATACAAAGCATTAAGCAAAATGTTAGTCTTTTCTTACCTGGAATGGCAAAAACACCTTTTTGTCTTTTCTGTGTGAAGTTTTAATCTTAATGCTTTTATGCATAAGGCATTAATGGCAAGTTTCCTCTCAAGAGAAACATTTTGTGAATCTGCTCTATTCTCCTGAAGGGAACCCTTGCTTTATAAACAGTGCTATTGTAGGGATTAGAGGTGCTATGAGATCACTGCTGCTATTGTTATTCTTGAACATAGTTCTTTATCTATCTTCTAAATGACACATTGCCAACAATATCCCATAAGCTTGTATCTTTGTTTGAGAATGTCCTTGATGAGCCATTAACTACAAGGAAGAAAGCGTTAGTCACAAGATAAGCCATTGATCTTGGCTAATTCCATACCCAAGATGACCATAATGGTGTCAATTATTAACATAGATGGCTGAGAGAAAAGAAGGGCCCAAGTGTGGAGACAGTTGCAGCTGTGCTGTACAGCTTGTGGGGACTGGATAATAAACAGAATTATGGAGCATGGCATTTTCATGACTGGCTTTTCACAGAATAGCATTTTTTTTCCTCATAACATTTAAAGATATGACCCGCCACTCTCGTATAGTAGATACATTTTAAAAAACAACCATTTGTGAGATCATTTTGAAGAAAGCATGAATAGTTAGGGAGCTACAATGTTCTGTCTGGGTCACTGGTAAACTCCAACAGCTAAAGGTATTCTCAACTATCACTTTACTTGTCTAGTAAAATGGAAACTACCTGACTCTTAATTCATTTTCAAATATAGTACAACAGAATGCACAGATGTTATGGTAAAATCTTATTGTTTTGAACCGTCTGTCCTGGAATCAATGGATGATTGCCATTGAATGTAACCATTGAATTAACATAAGATCATTCTCCTAGTGCCATCAGGATAGGAGGTCGTCTATGTAATAGAGTGACACATATCGAAATGAACTCCTCATATTATTAGAATGATTTTCACTGTTGCTATATCTATTTCTAAATATTTTAATACATTTTAATCCCATAACATAGGGACTCCACCTTTTAATACATTTCCCATACAGATGAGACAATTTCGATATCTTATGAAGACAGGCGTGGGGGTTCACAGGAAGGTAGATGGGAAGTTTCTGGTTTCGTTTCCCCTTCCCCACCTGATTCATTGGTAAAAATGGTGTGGTTCCCTCAGGAAGAGAACCACTGCTTCAGACATATGTCTGAAACGGCAATGATCGTGTCTCTCCTCTCTTTGCAAAAGTCTGCAGGTTCATGAAAACGCCCTAATTAATTTTTGTTCATTGCCTGGGGAGCTGGATACAAAGTAGCTGGGGTGTCTAAGCCTCCATTTCTTTGGCACTCTTTCCAGCACTGCTGGAGATGCAGCTTAAGCTTCCCACATGGTGAGGGGTAGAGGCTCTGTCACTGAGCTTTGCCCCAACACCAATGAAGAATAGATTTCAGGTCACGGTTCATTATGTTGATCTTTTTTGTTTTGTTTGTTTCACAGATCAACACTGCCATGAGTTTTGTGACAAGAAGATGGCTACAACAAAAATAAGGAGGGCAGTCACTTCTTCAGTTTCATTTCTCTCCAACGGAAACAAAGGCTCTTTTTGTCTCAGGGACCCATTAGTCTCCCAGATACCAACCACCGGGATTTGAAACCTCGAGTCTACTTTTGATTTGCCTTCCAACCATCCCTCAGTAATTTCTCTCTGTTTATCTTCATCTCTGGGTTGACTCCCGGGCTAGGACTCTTATTGTTTCACACCTGCATTGCAGGCGCGGCTTCTGAGCTGGCCCCTTTTGCCTTTGATCCCTTATCTTTGCAATTAATCCTGCAGACCGATGCCAGATTAATCTCTCTGAAATTGGGCTTTATATCATTCCCTTGGTAGAAATCTATGGGTCTTCCAAATTACCATTCCTTTCAAATCTAACCCCTACCCCCTTTCTGACATTCAAGGCCCTCCATCTACTATAGCTGTTTGAACCTTTCTCTTATTTCTCTGATCTAGTCAAATGTTTTTTTCCCCCTATCTCTTTCCCACAGTAATTCTAGGCTTTGTGTTTATGATCATCTCTTGTGTTTAGAAGGCTCTCCATGCCTGTACAAATTTTATCATTCTTCCAGTCGGCAGGCTTTTCCTCCATCCCTGCTCTTGAAGTTCGGAATCTTGGACTAACAGAAGCAAGAAAACTGGTAAGTAGGTCAATTCCACTATCTCTGCAGAAACCAGCGGTTCAACTAAATCAGGGAAGATATGTGGAAAAAACCATACACAGATTAGAACTTGGAGCCAGGGAGATGAGCTTACAGTCAAAGTAGGGAACCCAGAGCATTAGTCTCCAATTCAACTTCACCTCTGGATCTTCAGTTCATTTTAATAAATGATGCCAGAAGGCCGTCCTTGTGTCTCATACTGGAGATGCAGCACTAAAGCCACACAGGCATGATTATAGCCCTTTTTGAGACATTTCAGTAGTGAGACAAGTTCTTATCATGAAGTGTTTAGGGAAGAGAAGTGCATAGTAGGAGGTAGGCGTCACCCCAGCTCCTTTAAAGTATAGCTCTGGAATTCAAACTACATGTCATGTCTATTTAGTTCTTTCTCCTACGGCACAAGGCAGAAGTCCTGATCCGTTCCCTCTCCTCATGTAGTCATCTACAGTGGTGCTTATCCCAGTCACTGCCTCATTAAGCAAACTGTTGGAGAAACTAGAAATGTAGAGATCATTCATGATACTTTCCCCTTCCATTTTCCTCCCTCCCTCACCTCTTCCTCTTTCTCTTCTCCTTCTCCCTTTCACCCTCCCTGTCCTTCTCTTTCTTCATCCTCTTCCTCTTCTCTTGAGAAGGTCCTCACTATGTGACCTTGGCTGCCCTGGAACTTACTATGTAGACCAGACTGGCCTCAAACTCAAAAGATCTACCTCCTGGGTGCTGGAAGTAAAGGCATGGGCCATCTCGCTTGGCTTTTTTGTTCTCTCTTGATACTTCATGAAACTTCATCCTCTAGGTGTTTCTCAAATCCATCTTTTTTTGATCTCCAGCATCTATTCTGATAAAGGTTCCCTTTCTCCAGTCTGACGTCTTCAATAATGCGGATCTCATCAGCTCCCTCCCTTCTCAATACTTTCCTGTAGAGTTCCATCTTGCAATAAGTCTGATATTATCTTTTCTGTGCCCCAGGCATACTTTCTTTCTTTCTTTTTTTTAAAGATGTATTTGTTTATTATATGTATGTACACTGTAGATGTCTTCAGACTTACCAGAAGAGGGCATCAGATCCCATTACAGATGGTTGTGAGCCACCATGTATTTGCTGGGAATTGAATGAACTCAGGACCTCTGGAAGAACAGTCAATGCTGTTAACCACTGAGCCATCTCTCCAGCATTCAGACATACTTTCATAGAATCTAGCCCAAACATGACTATTAAGATTGTCTTGATACTTATCTCTTCCTTGGGAATATCACTTCAGCCTGTTGCAGGAAATTTTAAATTCTACTTGAGGTTTCTACCTCACCTTGATCATTTAGTGCTGGATAGAAGACAGGCACAACCTTTATATTTACGATAAGCCTTAAACAGCACAGGAGCTGGGCAGATATCCACCCTCTATGCTATGGAAATCTACGTTCCTATCCATAACTCCAAGTTATTACTTACTATGTTTTATTTGGGGTGCTCTGAATTCCAATTCACCAGCCTTCAGGGCTTGTATTCTTACATTAGTTTGTGCCCCCCAAACTGCTCATATGAGTGTCTGCACATAAGACATTCTAGGACCCTGTACCCAGTTGGCTCTGAATGGTAAAAAAAAGATGCTGACAGTTAATGGTTGGGCAGAACAGACAGAAGTGGGACATTTAGAATTCCTGGACTAGGGAGAGAGAGGGGGGAGGAAGTAAGGAGGAAAGAGAGACAGAGACAGAGAGGAGAAAGGCGATCTGGAGAAGGAAAGAAAAAATGTCAGGCCCGATAAGGTACAGGACACACCATGTAGGAGCTGGGGAAGAGTGGCCCCAAGAGGGCTGCTTGACTGGGACCAGGGCAGCAAAGAGGGAATGTAGATTTTAGAAAGTAATGACTTGGGAATATTGGAAGGAGGTGGCTTAGCCACATGGAGGTTAAGAAGTGGCCTAGCCATGGAGCTGTTTTAGGCTTATCAAACACGTCTCCATCTTGACTTTTTATCTCTCCCTCCACCCCTCTGATGCTGTTAAACCTTGGACAGTCTAATAGTTTTGCTTTCTCATCACAAAGAAAGGGGTAAGGCTAGCACCTAACCCATGAGGACATGAGGATGAGGTAGGATGCTGACAACATTGCCTTCTCTCATCACCATGGTAACGAGTCTCTTTGCTCTTCCCCCTTCTCTCCCACCTTTTTTTCACCACACATCTCATCTATCTAGAAACATGTCTTTCTATTCACAGCTCCCCTTCCCAAAACTGTTACCTGGTTAACATATCAAAGAGTCCACTCTGCCTTAAAAGGTTTATTTGACTTCTAATTTCCTAACGACCATGTTCTCCCTACCTTTCTGGTGGGACTTCTATTACTCACTATCACAGCCCTGCAGATGACTTGGCCTAGGAACCTCTCGAGAATGGCCTTTTTAAAATCAGCAATTCGCATTAGTCTCCATCTATGAAGACTATGCTCCCATTTTAGCCCCTCTTCTTGCAAATATTATGTAGGAAGAGCTTTTCCTCCAAAACCCACTTCCTCTTCATGTTTGGGGGAAACAGAAAAAAAAAAAAGACCCTCTTTTTCTTTTTTTGTAGGGATTCACTGGATTTACATCTGCTTTCATGAGACGAATGTTGGTAGTTCAATAGACAAAGTCTCTGGCCTCTAGAGCTTCCCTTCCAAGTTTACCTCCATCCCAGTATGTTGGTGTCTTTGGGCTGGGGCTGGGGGGGGGAAAGAAACAGTATATTTCTTTGTTGTGTGAGCTCATGATTTCTCTATTTTACTGGAAGGACTAATGTCACCAGTACTAAAGCCACTTTATTTTTAGCCCTTCTGCTTCTATAATATTATGCTCTAGGTTTTCTCGTATTCTTTTCGTCTGGCCACACTTCCTTGTCTTTTGTTACTTCCTTCCCATTCTATATCCAGGGTCTGAAACTCAATAGGCTCCTAAGTGTCAACAGGAGAACATGCTGCTGTCCTGGGCTTGCCTTAACTCAGCTCAGAACTATGCCCCGCCTCTTTCTCCTCCCCCACTCATCTAGGGCATTACCTCTTTAAAAACAACTATAAGCAGAAACAAGTTATGAAGAGCCTGGATGAAGTCGCTGATAGACCTTTTACACAGTCCTGGGGTAGAAACTGTAGCCCTTAATATGAAAAGTCTAGTCAGGTCACACTTTAGACAGGAATTGCACATCCCACTTGGTTTTTACATAGACTCTTATACCCTGCAGATGAATATTCGCTAATTAGAAAATGAAGACAATAAAAAAGATATGCTTGATTCTTCTTTCATTTTCTATTTAGCAACCCATTATCTGTATGATACATATTTTACACAATTAGCTTTGCTAATGAGGCTTTGGAATTAAAACAGATGTTTCAAATAATCCCTTCACTACTTGGACAAATATGAATGAATAATTTTTCTCGGTCAGCTTAAACCTCATGTGTAACTTTAAATCCATTACTGGCTGTCACAAATGAGGTGGTCTTTACACGTAGATTGATTTCTTAACTACCAATAAAGGTGGGAGGCGTGGGAGCATTAGGTTTTGAGGTATCAGCAGATGACTGTAACTCAACTCTAGCCCTCATATGTTCGCAAAGCCAAAAGTTTCCAAGTGAAATACAACTCACTGTGAATTCTGATTGCATTTCTATTCCCTTCCAAAAATACAGAAAGGAAATTAAGTTATATCTGATTACATTACAAAAATCCATTTGGTGTCTGGGCAGTCACAGCCATGTCAGAAGTCAAGTGCACATGTCACACAGGAGTATGTTCTGTGCTGCTGGCCTCTGGCCCTTCTGCTTCAGCTGAGCAGTTTGTAAGCATCAGGAGACAGTTAAAAGAACACAAATGTACCTATGTTATTTCATTAGGAACAAACCAGTTTTTGTTTATGGAGAACAAGTGGAGAATTAGAAACCTTGAAACTTAAGAACAATCTGTCTCGTCCTCACAATAACATTACCAGTTGCAATAGATCAAGTTCTTAAACTTCCTCCAAGAAGCCAAGTATAGGTGGGTGGAACAGGGTGTGTCGATCACTCGGTAGGGTAATAGAACACTGAACACTTTAATTCCTCAAGCATATTCCATATACAGATCTTCTAGAGCCTTGCTAAAATAAAAAAATCGTATTAAATAACATTTAGCTGGGCCCCAAGGCTCTGTGAAGTTTAGGTGGTGCTTATGCGGCTGTTCCAGGTATCACACTGGAATATCTGGGAAGTATGGCATGTGACCTTTTAACTTCATGTGTCCAAGGTAGTCAGTAGAGTTAATGGGCAGAGAGGTGAACTGTTTTCAATTAAACACAAGGCAATGTTCATTTTTATATTGTACCTATATTATTAGCCTCAAGTTGGACTGTGAGGTATGGATTTTGTGATTTTTTTTTCCCCTAGACTTGAAAAGAATTCAGAAAGATTTTCATATCACCTGAGGGAATAAATACCACCTGCAGAACATGGAATTTCTAATCTTTTACTTTAAGAGATACTTATGTATACAAGAAAGCTATTAGAAAACACCAATGCATGGAACCCCTCCTCAGGGCTGTGGTTTGAGTGGGGGAATGTCAGGCAGAGGCTCTTGTGATTGAACAAAGGGGCCCTTAGATGATGGCACTGTTTGGGGAGGTTGTGGAACTTTTAGTAGGTGGAGTTTTGGTGGAAGAAGTGGGTTAGTGGGGGTGGGGCTTAGGGTTTTGTACCTTGGCCCCACTTCCTGTTCTCTCTTTGCTTCCTGTTACGCAATGTGAGCAGATCTCTCTTCCATTCATGTTACCATGACCTCTCTGTTCTCCCATTCATGTCACCATGCCCTCTCTGTTCCCTCATTCATGTCACCATGCCTTCTCTATCATGATGGACTGTGCCTAGATTCCCTCAAACTGTAAGCCAAAGTAAACACAACCCTCTACCCCCACCCCAGGTTGCTTCTTGAGAGGCATTAGTCATGGCAACTCTCAAAGATTCTAATTTGCATTGTTCTGGGGTGTGGGTAGGTGCCGGGGACTCTCTGGATGATGATTTGTCACCAGCATTGAAAAGCTTCTCTGATGGGGAGATATGTGTAATGAATGCAATGTCCCATCAACTGCCTCTTAGAGGGTAGTATAGAACACAAAGAAAATCTCTGTTTATTTCTCCCTCACACCCGTGTGTGTGTGTGTGTGTGTGTGTGTGTGTGTATTGGGGTTGGGAAAATGGGAGTTAATTAAAGAGAGTAGAATAATAAAGCCACCATATATTAACGGGCCCAAGTGTTGACCCAGGTCCAAGAAGAGGCTGTGATTTGGTTGTTAGAGAGACTTCTTAGTTCTGGTGCAGCAGAGAAGATGGAACCTCACCCTGACCCCCTGTTCTTGATGGTGAAGCCACACAAAGTGAATGTTCTTGCATCCCAGGTGAACAGCCTAGACTCAGGATGGAAACCGATAAGAAATGTGATGACCACAGGACCTACTCTAATATTTTCATTTTGGAGCTGTTTAATGGAAGTATGAGGAAGACAATTTACCACATTAAGCACAAGATAACAACACAACTTGAATGGAGTTTGTGGTTCCCAAGACCTCCAAACCAAGGCAGGGGCCACCTTTTAGTCTACGCAATATGGTCTGTGGGGTTGGTGGTTAAGTTATGCTTGTGAGTCTTTTGTGAACAGACCCCATTTGTTACACCAAAGCAACACAAGCAATATCGTGACACAAAGAATCACACCAGCATATACCGCCTTTGCCTCGTAGCTCGAACTGACTGAGCCCTGGGCAAAGGGACCTTGTGACCGTTTGTCATACAAGCCAGCTGACACAATGCAGTCTGAGCCAGGGGCTGAGAACCTGTCTAGACGCTTCATTTCGGATGTGATGTCATCCTGGGAAATTAACCCTTGACTTTTTTCCACAGGGAACATGTACTTATGTATTTATGAGGTCTCAGAAAGAAATGCCTTTGTGAACCAGAAACCGGGAGACACCTGGTGCACAGTCAGTATGTAGCCGGTCAGAAACTAAATCTGAACACCTTTATCAGAGAGTCACCGCCCAGTGGAAGGGAAGAAAAGGTTCATGGTTTTCTCTTTCTCAAAGAGTTCCCTTCTGTTTGTGATCTTTCAGCCAATGGCGGATTTCGGTTACAAACTCTTATCCTGGTATCTGCTACCTGCCTTGCAGCTGGTTAAGTTCCTATTGGGCACTGGTGGTATCTCAATTTCCATTCAGCTACCAGATCCCCACACCCCTACAGCCCCACCGAGGCAGTTGGCTTCCCTCTGCTTGTTTCCTTCAGGTAAAGCTAGCTCAACAAAAGCCAGAGTGACACTGTCCTGTCATTAAGGAGTGGCTGGAAGTGTAACAGCCCCCATCCCCAGCCACAAAGAGCCCCTTGTGCGTTTGTTTATCTATAGGCTGCTGAAAACCTAGGAAGTCACTTTGTTTGACTAGAATAAAAACCAACCCAAAGCACAGATTTCCTTTCATTGAAAAGGAAGATCAAAGAATGAAGGTCTCATCTCCAGATCTCACACCCCTTCTCTCGTTACCGCAGCAGAAAGCATCAGGCAAACTGTATGTAATTATTAACTGATGGGTTCCTGACGGAGATTTTTTTCCCCAGCTAGAGTCTGCAGCACTCGCTTTGTTCATGCCTTTATCTTCCTCATCAGTTGGGACCAGAAAGCAGTGCTTTGTTTGACAGATGAGGACCTCCAGTGTAAGTATAATTAGACAGTACTCTACACACATGTATATCAGAACTCATGCAAAGTGTTGTAATCATTCCTACATCCTGATGAGAAGACAGTTTACTAGCACGGCAGTTGTGGCGGAGACTTGCCAAGTAGTGATTGAGAACAATTGCTTCCGACCCAAGTTCCCCAAACATCTACTTGGTATGGATGCTCCTCATGTGGGGAATTACTTATTTGTTTATGTGGGTGCTGGGAGGGGAAGCCTCTGATGGAAAGGTGTGTTCCAAGAAAAAGATATCAGCACCATTGTAGTTTGTGTGTGTGTGTGTGTGTGTGTGTGTGTGTGTGTGTGTGTGTGTGTGTGCTGTGTGTCTGTGTGAGGTCTGAGTCTGTGCATGTGAGCCCTGTGGGACTCTTTGTGATTATCTATGTGTGAGGTGATGGGCAGCTCATGGTTTAAGCAGTAGCTGTGCATGAGGGCACACGGTAGATCTTGATTTCCTAATTTGGGTTCTTTGACGGATGATACAGAGTTTGAAGCACTGGCATTTATTTTGCTCAGTAAAGTTGGATCACAAAGAAGCCCAGACTGTTTAAAGATAAGACAAATTAAAGAAGCCAAAATATCAGATTGTCCATTCCAGTTTTCTAGATAAAAGGCAAGCATCACTTTTTGTTAGAATTCAGGAAAAAATATTAATGGGAATGTGGATGGGATTATATACATGAATATTTGCTCCCGAGATGCCAACAGATAGGGGGCTTTTGGCTGAAGATGTAATTAAATATCTGCCTGGAGACCCTAAACTTTAGGGCTAAGACTTCAAGTCCACACAAGCTCATGGGTAAAACAGGACACTTCCTTCTCAAATTGAGATTCACGATTTGTAGTTACAGCTGTACTTACAGGGACTGAAGGCTTCTCAAGTTCTGTAGGGCTTCCTCCGGAACCTGTCTCAGCTGGTTATTCTGCAGCATGCTGTATGCGAAACAACAACAAAAGAAAGACAGTGAAGAAAATTAGCAGTCGCTGACCCTAACGGGGCAGCATCAGATGCTGTCCCAGGTGCCTTAAAAACACCAGGGCATCATACATGTCACGTTTTTGGGGTTGGAGGGAGGTTAAATTCCTGCGGGGGAGTGCAAATAATAAATAAATAAATCCTACAAAACCCCTAATTATCAATTAAGACCACATCTCTCATTCAGTCACCTTCAGATGACAGAACAAGACAGGTTACAGCGGTTAAGAGCACTGGCTGCTCTTCCAAAGGTCCTGAGTTCAAATCCCAGCAACCACATGGTGGCTCACAACCATCTGTAATGGGATCTGATGCCCTTTTCCGGTGTGCATGAAGGCAGATACAGTGTACTTATAAAATAAACAAACAAATCTTAAAAAAAAAAATCTGTTTTTTTTTTTTTTTTTTTTTTTTTGTTCGAGATGCTTCAGTGGGAAACAAAGCCATTCAAGGGCTTATGGTACTGCAGAGCACATTTAAGACTGAAAACTCTCACATGGCTGTTGATTTTTTTTTTCTCACATACCTTCTCCTTACTGAATACACCGTACACAGTCTAACATGTTCTGAGTTGGGATGTGGACACGTAACTCTGTTTTATCATCTGAACAAGTGGACAATGGGAACATGAGCTGCCTCTGTTAGAGGCAGGGGTGTGATTTTGTATTTTCCTAACTTCTTTTCTGGGCATATTTAAAACAGTCACTATTTGAGGCTGCATCCTCGGGCTCCTCTAAGGACACATCTTTGCTCATATTCTTGTCTTCTTTTTCCTCTAACTTTTGATCAGCAACAGTAAATGAGGACAGATAAAAGTCAGAGATGGAAGAGGGCAACTTCCCCACAGTCTTGAAAGTCCTCATAGCAGGCAGAGAGCCTCCATGAGCATCATTGCTCTGATGTCAAGACAGTTTGTTATTTAATGATTTGGGTCTCTGTGGAATATTAGTCTCCAAGTCAGCAATAACAGCAATAAAATTCCGGCAGGACCTTGCTGCTCCCCAACCCTCACCATTTGTTAGGGATCTGACTAAATTGTAAAGTCTAAACATTCCTTTCCTATCACCTTTTCTCCAGCTCCTCATTACACTTAAAAAAAAAATCCACATTGTTTTAACATGACACTCGAGCTGCCCAGAGTGGGAATCTTAAGACTTTTCTTCAAATGTTCAAAACTCTCTTTTAAATGCTAGAGCTTTAATTTGTTTGGGAGCTACTTCTTCATCCCAGGTCTTTCCCACCTGTGTGCCTCTGAGTACACTGTCATCAGGCAGCTGCCATCTTACTTGGAAGGTTAATTCCCACCTGTACTTTCAGATTCAAGCTTCTGTGGGGTTGTGTGTGTGTGTGTGTGTGTGTGTGTGTGTGTGTGTGTGTGTGTGTGTGTGTGTGCGCGTGTTTTGCTGCAGGGAAATCTTTTTTTCTAGGAAGCCAGAGCTGAACCCCAGACTGGGCTGAGTGTTTCACAGCTTTAAGGTTGTACAGTTGATCATATCTCTATTCTAGATACACTCTGTTCTAGAAGCAGAGGAGATCTGCTTGGCTATCTAGAGCCCATAATCTGTTTAATGACATTTTGGGCATTACAGTCACCAAGGCTTGCTAAATCTCTGACTTAGAAGACTGGAAACATTGGTTAGTTAGGAATATATAAAAGGAATTGTTTTTAAAGTGACAAATCCTTTCTTTCTTCATAGGAAAGAACATAGAAGCAATCATGTTGTCTGATGGGAAGCTGGAGGGCTCCAGGGTCCAGGTTTGCTCTTTTTATAACAACCCCTACTCTGTGGAGTTAACTAGAATCTCAGTGAGAATTGTATTAATCACTCTGAGAATGGCTCTTCTAATGACATGGCGACCTTCCAACACATAAAGTCTGAACATTAACAAGCCCTAGCCCTTAAAGGTCCCACTATCTTAGCATTACCCCACTAGAACCAAATCTCTAGCACATGAACCCTTGGGGGACCAACTTGAACCATATCCAAACTACAGCTTCCAAGACTTATTTTAAAAACCAGTTTAGGCCAATGCTGTCTAGAGTGTTTAGGCAAAATGCAACACAAAAAGCATCAAGAATATGTGCAGAACCATTCTGGGCACATGAAACCTGCTTATAGGTAGAGACCCATATCAGACATAGAAAGCTTGTTTGATATGTGCCCAACAGATATTCTGTAAATAAGTTGAAACAGTGGGTTCACACCATACAAAACTAAGACAGTGGTGATGTCTAGAGCATCTGTGTTTTCTCATTTCACAAATGTTTACTGCGTGCATCCTGTGGTTAAGGTACTTGTTAGAGAGCTGGGATATACCAATGACCAAAGCATCAAGTTAGAGGAGGGAACTTCAACTAAGAAAAATCCCTTTACAAGATTGGCTGTAGACAAGCCTGGAGGCCATTTTCTTAATCAGTGATTGTTGTGGGAGACCTAGCTTATTGTAGGTGGTGCCATCCCTGGGTTGGTGGTTCTAGGTGCTAGAAGAAAGCAGGTTGAGCAAGCCAGGAGGAGCAAGTCAGTAAGCAGCATCCTTCCATGGCTTGGGCATCAGCTCCTGATTCCAGGTTTCTGCCAAGTTTGAGTTCCTGCCTTGGGTTCCCTCAAAGGACTGTGATTAGGGATGTGTAAGCCAAATATAAACATTCCTCAAGCTGTTTTTGGTCATGGTGTCTCAATACAGCAATAAAAACCCAAACTGAGATAGTATTTATTAATACTGAATTTTATGACAACAAATTTGCAAGTTGGACAATGAATGTGAAGAAAATTTACGTACAAATACATTAAAAACTTCTTTTTTTCTGTTCTCTGGCTCTCTCCCCTGCATAGAAGTCAGGGCTTTGAATAGAGTTGGCAAATGTACCACTGAGCTACATCCCAAATCCAACATTTCTTAATGAACAGCTGTCCACTTATGCACCCAAACTTAGTGTTTGGTTTAGTGTTTGAGTGAGCCCTTACTTGATATAGCCTAAGGAAGCAAATTTCAAGGAAACTTGAAGCTGTGATCTCATTATACTTGTACTACAGTGAGTTATTCAATTAGTGACCAGAGTCTTTAGGAACATGTTCCCCAACTGCATGGCATGGAGAAAGACATTCTTGTATGTGTGAGTAGGTAAGGTGGTTGGTTATTTAGAGGCAAGCAACTTTAGACATAATGTTAGAGAGGAAGAGAAGAACTGTCACACACAGATTATAGCCAAGTATTACACGGTTTTTTGACATCAGAAAAAGGACAGAGGGACTTGATACCCAAATTGCACCAGATATTTGCACATTAGTTAGCAGTCATGTGACATGAGAATCGGGACTGTTTTCAAGTGACAACACTTGATTTACTTACAGAACTTTGAGATTGTGAAGACCTGTGAATGCCCCCTTGGGAATGTGTGTCAAAGCATTTCCAGCAAGACGTCTGTGGAGAGGGAGAGAGGGAGAGAGAGACAAAGTAAGCACAATTTCCTTCATGTGCAAATCATTTCACTGTCAAAAAAATGTTAAACAACTATGTTCAAATCACATAGGCAATTGTAGAGAACCTTGTTTTCTTATATTTTGCAAACACTTTAAATTCCCCAAAATGTGTTGGCAGAAAAGGTGCCTAAGGAAAAAATGAAATAAATTATTTTACGATAAGTCATTTAACAGCTTGTAACGTGTATGTATATATTCCTGCCTTTAAGTCTTTATACAAATAATTTAAAATAAGTAATGTTAGAATGTGACTTATATAAGTTTTACAACCACCATTTATAATAGGAAATAATCAGTAGGAAATTTTCACTGTAATTAGATCAGGATATACTTATTTTTTTTATTATTGTAAAATAAAAGCGTGTATTATCACAACCAGTTTGTTCCTAAACCACAAGATAGAGAAGCTTCATTTAACATGCCTTAATTGAATAATACCTTAAATTGGAAACAGAGCTTAGGTTAGGATGTGCTAACATGAATGACTTAATGGCAAGTTTTGACATTTTTTTTCCCCAGTAACATTTGAAAAGTTACTTTTACAATGGCTTCATTGAGAAAATATGCAAAACAGCTAGTGAAGTATGTAGCTCCAATGTTTGGTTCTTTACTGATTTAGCAGCCTACTACCAAGCAGGAAACCCTAGACTAATTTAAGCCAGAAAAGCATGGAACATGCTTGAGAATCTCATCCCATGCTAGGGCCAGAACATCTGCAGGTCAAGACAGCCCCGTTGTGTAGTAATGAAGATGTATGTTAGGTGGAAAGGTGGAATTGGTCCACTGGGGGGTAGACCTTTTTTTTTTCTAAAGGGTCTGATGGCCTCAAATACATCTTCTTGGTATTATATCTAAAGAGAGAGAATCCATCCAGTCATGGAGAACTAGTGTTGTGACTGAAACAAGCCAGTCACTGTACAACTTTAAATATTTATCCACTTGCTTGCCCATACCACGGACACTCAACCACATGTGGATATTTAAACAAATAATACAATTGTCTCATGGAGAGAATTAAATAGTATTTGTATTAAAGGTACTTGCGGGGTTGGAGAGATTGATCAG
The DNA here is from genome assembly GCF_963924665.1 of Micromys minutus. Classification (NCBI taxonomy): domain Eukaryota; kingdom Metazoa; phylum Chordata; class Mammalia; order Rodentia; family Muridae; genus Micromys; species Micromys minutus. The sequence goes on along the minus strand of NC_137957.1, from coordinate 18,292,328 downwards.
AGGGTGAGTCACTTGTTCTAGAGGATCTGAGTTCAGTACTAGGCCCAACATGGAGTACCCATCCCCAACCCCCGCCATCTTCCTGTGGTTACATGACTACGTCAGACTATATAAAAATGCTACAATGCAGCTTCTCTATCACCTTCTAAAAAGAGGTTGCTTGTCCCTAGCTTCCTCGGTCTTGCCTTTCGTGCAGAGATGACTGCCGGAACGCCACCTCTGATTCTGATTTGCGGAACATTGCATCAAAGATGAAGTCAGAAGAACGCAGAGGGCTGAGGGGTTGGCTCCACACGCCAAACGCTCTGCCTACAAGAGTGAGAACCTAAATAGGGTCCCCAGAAGCAACGTGCAGTCAAGTGCAGGAGTTCACACCTGCAATGCCAGCGCTGCACCAGTCGCTGGGAGAAAGAGACATCCCTGAAGGTTGACTTGGTTACGTATTAAATAATAAAGAGACTCAAACAGTAGGACACCAGCAGTTGTTCCCTGACTGCCACATGCAAGCGGTGGTAGGCGCATGCGCAACACTCACACATGAGAATGAACCCTCTCAGAAAGGAGCTAAGTGAGTTGGGTCCCCAGATAACGTTGTGCAGTTGCGGATCCAGACTGTCCCACAAGCCTTGCGGACTCTTTTGGATGAATAGCTGGATCAATATAAACCTGGGTTATCTTCTGCAAACAAATGGATGATTGAAGGCTTATTTAGCTGGCAAGGAAGTATCACACCTGCCTGAAAGCTGGCCCCAAGGACCGATGTTTACAAAGCTGTTCCAATCGTCTACACTCGCTGTCACTGCTTCTGCTGCCTTTTATCTTTGTACTGTTAACCTGCAGTTGGCACACCTGAGCTCTCACAGCGCTGCCGGCTCCTGTGCTCCTAACAACCACTCGGAGCTCAGACCAGCTTGTATCCAGCGAGCATTTTGTTGAGCCCCTGTGTATGGGAGGTACCGTCATAAATATGAGATTCATGAGCACCTCCACCGCCGGACTCGTTGAGCTTACACTCCAACGTGAGGGGGTTGCCATTGGGCCCAAAAGTAAGCAAAGAGTAAAACATGAATATTTCTCCGAGAAGAGAGTGACAAAGGGAAAGCGATAGGGAACCGAGGGCTGTGGTTATGGACGGTGATTATTTTAGATACAAAGGTGTAGGAGAGCCTTCCTCCTGCGAGGACATTTCCACAGAGGTCTGAGCCATACTGGGAAGGGCGGAGTGGAGTGGCAAGCACGTGGTGTGGTCCAGATGCTTCTCCAGGTCGAGTGTGGAGAATGGTCAAGGAGGAGAATGTCAGGGAACGGGGACAGAAGCTGTCCAACGCTGGTGCTTAAAGGGCTCTGGAGGACTGCGTATGGTCTGCTAGAGTCAGAGAACGACACGAACAATCCTTTCTTTCCAGTGGATCCTTCTCATAGAGATATCTTAACCAATTTTGCCAAGAGCAAAAGTACTTAGGGAATTTGGACAGGAGATCTGGTGTTGTGGATACTACAGGGTCAGTGGAGGCGGCAGATCCTGGTGTAGAAGAAAAAAACAGTCTATTCTGTTACTATGGACGCACCATGAGAGTCAAGGCACAATGTATTTGGTTAAAAAGGAAAAAGCAACATTCTGTAGTCGTGAGTGTATTACATGCTACCCACCTGGATTTGATTAGTGATACCAAGAACAGTAGGAAATAATGGATAATAGTATGAGTACTCCATATAAGAAGTCGTCCATGACACGGAAGAGTTACTTGTTGAAGTAAGATACTCAGGGTTGGCCACTACAGATGGCTTCATAGATGCACCAGCAAACTGTGACTTCAGTTGGGAAGCCCCTCTCTCAGTTCACAGTCATGTCTGCAGTTCAGCTGTGAATATGGTTTTCAGCTTTGTGTTTACTAAATTCTGCTACTGTATTACTGTTAGGTAGGCACATGGATTTTGAGACATTGACTTTGGAAATGAAAAAAAAATTAAAAAATGTGCATCCTAACCCAGCGACAAAGTCTTTGGTCAACCATGGTGACCTGGTAGCAGGATGTGCTTACACAATGCTTGCACAAAAGTTGTGGGCGTAACCAACCACTATCTGGTTGTATTTAAGGTCTACTCCATGAGACAGAACTCATGCCTGAAACTGATCAGGTGGCCAAGAGCCTGATACAAGATAGCTCACAGACCCAGGAGAAAACCAAGTACTATTATTCTACTAAAGGAAGACAACAATAAAATGACCCCCAATGACATTCTGCTATACTTATAGGTCAGTGTCTACTCATTAGAGTATCTTCCTCCTGCCGTCAGTGTGAACCAACACATAGACTTACAACTGGACAATGTGCAGAGAGGAGAGACCGAAACACTCAGTCCTCAGTAGGATGGCGGACACCAAGGAAACAACATCTGCTATGCAAGTAGAGCTGGCCTACATATGAGCTCACAAGAGACTCGGGCAGCATGCACAGAACCATCGCAGGTCCAAGTCAGATGGGGTCCCAGCACTGAGAGGTGAACTGACCATGAGTCCCCACCCCTAACCCGGAAGCGATTCCCAACTGACAACTTCCGACAAAACAAAATCAATTCTCTCCCATAGAGTATGTTATCCACAATTAAAGGAGACCTATACTCAGCTTTAGGTGGTCAACAGAAAATGAACTCAATGGTATTTTTTGGAGATGTTTTGTCTCATAATGTTTTCTTTGGGTACTTAAAAAATTGCTTTATTTATTTATTTATTTTTTAAGTATATCTGTTAGGATTTCTATTTTTGTGTTTTTATGGGTTTCTCCTCTCTCTCCCTCTCTTTCCCTCTCTCTCTCTCTCTCTCTCACATGCATGTGCATGTGTATATTTCTTAGTGCTTTGAGGTTTTCTTTTTGTATATTTGTTTCTTTTTATTTGTTTTGTTTTTTTTTCCCTGTTTTCTGAAGAGAGAGAAGGCATGGCGTTGGATGGGGGTGGGGTCACCCCTCTAGTTCTCACATTCTTTCCACCGCTTCTTCTTCATGGTTCCCAGAGCCCTAGGTGGAGAGGTTTGAGGTCTGGGAGTTAAGGTAGGGGAAACCATGATCAGATTATACTGTATTTAATAAAAATATATTTTTAGGGCTGGAGAGATGATTCAGCAGGTAAGAGCACCGGCTGCTCTTCCAGAGGTCCTGAATTCAATTCCCAGCAACCACACGGTGGCTCACAACCATCTGTAATGGCATCTGATGCCCTCTTCTGGTGTGTCCAAAGAGAGTGACAGTGTATTCACATACATAAACAAGTAATAAATCTTTAAAAACTATTCTTTCAAAAAATCTGTATTCTAGTCAGCTTAATTTATTGAACATGTTTGGGTCATGTTTCTTGTACCTTACTTCACAGTATTTATCTATTTTCTTATTCTCTTCACAGAGACTTCAAATGCAGCAGAGTCTGTATAAAGAAGTCCCCTGTGAGTCACTGCCCTGTCATCTGGACAGTCTGCTCCAAAACAAAGGGACTTGCACTGTGCCATCAGCTGCCGTGAGAACTAGCTAGATGGCAGGTCTGCCCTACTGACAATAACAACAACTTATGGAAATGATTATTTTTTTTTAAATTTCTTTATCATGTGGGGGTAAGTTAAGTAACTTTAAAACTTAAAAACCTCTAAACTAAAGAAGAGGGGAATCCTCCTCAAACTTTCAAATGTGAACAGTAAGAGTCACATACAAATCTTTCCTTCCCTGAAATGATTGGACTAATATTTCAGTCCTAGAGACCTAAATGCCATTGGGCTGAAAGCTATTCTTTAAAAGTGTTTCCAAAAAAAAAAAAAAAAAAAAAAAAACACACTATTTTATAAAAGCATCTCTTTCAGCATTTCTGTTTCTAAAATAAGATAGAACCTAAAAATTTCATATCTTTTATTCTAATATAAAGATTATCATGTACCATGCATGAAACGCATTATTCCAACATTATTTGCTTTCTTTCTTTAACCATTAAATTGCAAAAGACTATTGGTGCATCTCTCCCCCAAACAGAGATGATTGGCTGTTGTAATAATAATCTAAAACATCTTTCAGATGTATAAATATCATCGGTTCTCTAAAGTAAGTTAAAGTAATATGGACCCTTTTGGTGGTAGGCAGCCTGTGCTTTATTTTATAAAAGGGAAACCTGATTTTTTTCTGCTCTGTGCTTTTCCCTTGAAAGACAGGGAGTGTTCTGAATACCCCATGGGCTGGGTTCCAAGGGTGGAAGGGGCATTGAACTGTGCTCTCTGCTCAGGTCCCTTTGGAAATGTCTGTGTTCGGAACAGGCCCACGGATCACACACACTGTGTTTTGAAATCTAAGCAAGGAACATGGCTGTCTGTTCCATGAACCTCACGACTCCTAATTTAGTCACTTTTTTCCCCTTTTCCTTTTTGGTTGTTTATCTTCTTATTAACCTGCTGTGAAAACATTTTTCTTTGAAAATCACTTTACTTCTTTGCCTTCATGACGCTCACTAAGGGGCAAAAAAAAAAAAAAAAAAAAAAAAAAAAAAAAAAAAGGAATTCTTCCGGGAGGGTCTTTTTAAGTAAGGTTCTCTTTTGGTAGGTAGCAGCCCTGCTTGGCTTGGAACTTCTGATGCAGAGCCATCATATTCTGGTGTTCTCTAGGGGACATGGATGCCGTACATCAGCCGGGACACCCAAGAGCAGAATGGAGCTGCATATGACAAATCTTACCATTTAATGGGGAGACTAAGAAAAGTTTTGCCGGTCCACAGAAATTAATTTTCCGACTTTTAACAGCCTTTGAGGCCTAGAAGGCACAGAATCTTATGAATAAATGCATTTTGCTCTAGAAATTTGCAGAGTGCTGACATCAGGGTTAAATAGTTGTCCCATCCTGAAGATCTGGGTAACACGTAACTGTCCCCAGCATTTGGTACCATTTCCTTCTCCCTGGATTCTTCTCTACTGAAGGCGGGGGTTCTTTACCACTCTGCTTCTATTTGTGTTCTTTTGGCTATAACTTAGCTGAATAATTACTGTCAAAGCATCGCTGAAGTGTGGGAAGTGCAGGGACTTCTGGGTGCGCCTTCGGACTCATTCGCTGCAGGCAACCCAGTCATTTTCCTTACAAGGCTGACAACGCTGTCTCAACCGATTTTCTCACCAGGAAAGAGCGGCATGCCTTTCCTAGGGTGTCTTCATGAAACACCGTGACAGCCGGTCCATCACTTCCCTTCGCTCAGTCAGCTAAGCACATTAACTCGTTCAAAACCAGCCAATAGGTTTCCAAAGCCAGCCCCTCCCAAAACTGTCTAAGGACCATGTAAACTGTGGTTTCACTTTCAGTAGTGATGAGGAATATTCAGATTTCAGGGTTCATGCGCTAAGAACTATTGAAGCCTAAAGATCTCTGGGCTGAATAAATGAACTCTTTCAGGACAACAAGGAGCTCATTAACGAGCACAGAGACCCCAAGATTTCTTCAACTACAGCCTAATAAGGCTCTGTTTCAACTTCTCTGTGAAGTCGGCCACAGTGAGCTCGATCCACAGACGGGGTCCACACAGGACTTGCTGTGAAGATTCACTTTCTGCCCTTTGACGTGTGGTCTGATTATTGACTCCTCGGGTCAAGAGTCATATTGCCTGCACAGAACTGGGAACTCAAAGATATTTATTATCAGCCAGTCAATCAATCAATCAATCAATCAATCAAGATAACTGATCAGGTTTCTGAATATAACTGACTATAGTTACTTCCTCTGTGGCATGAATATTCTGAGATGGTTAGCTCTTATGTACCCAGATTAGAAACAATCAAAGAATATTCCCTTCATGTCACAAACGAGATGGAAATTCCGAAAGTTGGGGTCCTTTCAGTATGCTGCTGTGCGCCGTGTTGCAGACATACAAACGCAAGCTCCCTTCTATAATTTCACTATCTTTTTACCTAAGCAATTGATAAATGCTAGGCATTTATGGAGCTATTTGATGATTGTAATTAGACAAAAGGCACCAATTTTCTCCTTTCCCAGGTGGTAAAGTGGGCGAAGAGACGTTTAGATGGTGCCAGTGTTGTTCAAAGCGGGCCAGGCAGAAGAAAGGGCTTCTCGGGGATGCGGTTCTGGGTTATTTTGGTTCTGAACATCCCGACTTTGAGAGTGCCGAGAGAGCAGTAAGAGGAGGTGGGCATTCACATCTGCCCTAGCTGGGAGTCATCGCAGTGTGACCGCAGCTAAGCAGAATCCTCATCACCTCAGCATCTCCTCCATGTTCTGGATGCTCTCCCCCTACCCACTAAGAACGTCTGTGACGGGGCCCAGAGATGTGGGAGGAGCTCCAGGCAATTCTGACATCACCAGAAACACCAGCTGTCAGGGATGGTCTTCAGACACTGTCATCAGCCCTGCACACGGCAGGCAATTTCCTGAGCTCAGGATCCAGATTCTGCCTCACTAGCTGGGGAGGGCACAGGACTTTGTATTTCCTAAAGCACAAAAAAATAAATTTCGATGGGGAGTAAGCAGCGAGATTGTTCAAATGATGCTGTCCAGGGAGTTAGGGTTCTCAGTACTGAGAACCTGTCAATCAAAACCAAAACAACCATGACAACAACAACAACAACAAACCTGGCTAAGAAATTCGAATATCATCTGTACATGAGAAATATTCTTGGATTTTTCACCCATCTGAATTAATGATTTTATTAAATTAATGAATTAATTAAAGACTCCTAATGAGTCTTTCTGCTCCCATAATTTCTCAGTCTGTTTTTTTTTTCTTTATTCTTTTAAAGATTTATCTATTTTATATATGTGAGTACACTGTCACCATCTTCAGACACACCAGAAGAGGGCATCCGAACCCATTACAGAAGGTTGTGAGCCTCCATGTGGTTGCTGGGAATTGAACTCAGGACCTCTGGGAGAGCAGTCAGTGCTCTAACCACTGAGCCATCTCTCCAGCCCTAGTCTGTTTCCCTTCCCCCAAACAGTTATATCTTTTTATAAAGTCACATTAATTTATCTGCTGCATGCATGTATCCCTCCAATGGCTTCCCACCGCTCCTACTGAATTCTACATCCGGCCTGGCAGAGCCTTCAGGATTTGGCCTTTGCTCCTTCACGCTCAGGCCTCGCTGATATTCTCTGTTCCTCTTCCACAAACACCTCACACTCTCTGCTATCTCTGGGTCTCTGCTTTCATTGCTCAGAAATGCTCTATCTTAGCTGTCTGACCCCCACCAGCTCCTGATGAGAGTTTTGATGTCACCTTTCTCTTTTTACATTTATTATTATTTTTTTAAATTAAATTTTAATGGTATTATTTCCCGATTTTCTTTCGTCCTTCCAGTGCCTCTCACATATCCCAACCTCCCTCTCAAATTTGTGGTGTCCCCCCCCCCTTTTTTTTTAGTTGTTATTACAATGTGTGTATTCATAGAGTTGTATGCACCCCTGTTGAGTTCAGTGTTGCTCATGTGTGTATGATTTCAGGGATGGCCACTTGGTATCGGATGACAGTCTAGGGTTCATTCCTGTTGATTTCTATCCTGCTTTCGGTATTCTTCAATTGCCCATAGTGCTTTTCCTAGAGGTGAAGGCCCTGTGAGGTTTCTCTTTTTATTTTTATTATTATTTGTTTTATGTATGAATGCTTTTCACGAATGTATCTAAATGCACCACGTGTGTGCAGAGCCCATGGAGGCCAGAGGAAGGTGCTAGCTCACCCGGAACTGGAGTGAAAGGTGGAAGTCCTTCGTGTGGGTGCTGGCAACCAACCCCAAGTCCTCTCTACATATTGAATGATAGATGTAAGAAGCACTAAGGGGAAAAAATGATAAAATTAAGTGGAGAAATTGTGTGGGCATTTGTATATTATAGGAGCTGGGGATGAGGGTATGCTATAGGGATACAGAAGAAGAGACAGAGGGAAAAAATTCTTTAAAAAAGTGTTCTAATTGGCAACAAGATACACACAGTATATGATACCCAGGGGTGTATCTCTATCTAGGTGGGTTTTTATTTGAAGAGAATCAAAATCATTGGCACAGAATCAGATTGGGAGTTCTATCGAGTAGAATTGAGAAACAATTGTAAATAAGAGACTAAGGACATGCTAAGGCCTAAGAGCATGAAGACTGTTCATGGGTATGACAGTATTTTCACTTGACAAGCAAAACGTGCTATAGTCTACCACAGTTCTTCCTTAAAGGAAAATCTCAAAAGACAGGAGGGACGGCTCTCACCGTTTTCAGGCCTGTGTCGAGGGAGTAAGAATAGCAAGAGTGGATTATGCTTCAGAGTGTTTGGTGGTATCTCTCGTTCCAAATTTCATTGGTAATGATAGATATCTACTATTTATGTAGAGGTTCTTCAAAGCCAACCATAATACGGGCAAACTGTTCCAGGGAACAATGGTAACTTAAAAGCAGACCTCCCTAGAGCCTCTCGTGTTTCTTTGTGAGTCGACAATTTGATTCCAATAGCGCTGAACTCTGGGAAGATTTTAAGATGCAAGCTGGAAATAAGGACTTGGGAATATTTGAAATGGAAACAACTGCCTGGTCTAATCAGAATTCCAATCTAAGTTTACTCTGACTGGGAGATGCCAGCAACAGACACCATCTGCCATTAGCTCCTGAACTCTGAGCCACACTTCGAAGGCCAAATGCAGAATCTTTTGTTTGCCCACAAAGGAAGAACATGAAGTCCTTAACAGTGAGTTGAGCTGGAAGAAGAGATATTGGTGCCAAAGGCCAAGATTGTTCAAGATGTCAAAATTTGATAAAGAACTATCGGCATCAATGACTTTATCGGTTACACCAGCAACCAGCTTTTCCTCCACAGATCCCAGGTTCCTGGGTTTACTGCAAAATCAGGCTTATGAAACAAGAAAGGAACAATTTAAAGGTCTTTGTGTTTCATGACAACTCAAAACATAAGTTGGGGATTGACCATATCCTTTCAATTCCTGCCCGTTGGTTCTCAGACACATCCTAGAGGACAAGTGGGGTGGCTTTCACTACTTATGACCCAAGGCCCAGTGAAGTTCAATGAAGGTAACTGGCACATCCAGGTCAGGGTGCCCGGGGCTTCTGGATGTGTGGAACTAGACTTTCTACATTAAGAAAAGGGCTCTCCCTTTCTTTACCACATTTAAGAGTTAGCAGAGTGATTGGCTTGTGCAAACCGGGTCACTAGAATAAATTAACAAATGAAGGAATGAATGTGCCAAAGCTAGGAATAGCCTCACTGTCCCTGGATGTCAAGCACAAGAGAGGAAATCATTTCCCATGATAGCATTTTTTCCCCTGAAATATTTGTTGCAGAGAAACATGTTACCTAGAGACATACTTAAAAAATTAACTCCTTGAATATCCTCACAATTGTGTCCTTGCTATATTCCAATTACGGTTCCTTTGCTAAGCTTAAATGAGGGGTGAACTGTGAACCCCAGCTGTCTACATTGCTGTGTATGACATCATGATATATATATATATATATATATATATATATATATATATATATATATATATATATATATATATATATATCATAAAGTCTATAACAAATGAAGCAAGCCAGGGAAATGATGTATTGGGTAGTTAGAGCAAAAGGATGGTGACTTGGACTCACTAACAGTGATCTTTACAGACTGTTGTGATGGGATTTTATTATTGATAATATGGGCAGCTCTAAGGAGACATAATTGGCTGGGTAAGCTGAGTGGAAGGCTACTACCTTGTCAATAACTTCTCCACTGTCACAACGTCACACACATACAGATTCCTAAACACCCGTGTCAGCCAGCGTGGATGGCAATCTGTTTGCTTAAGGAAAATACTCCATAAGCCACGGTGTTAAGTACATCTTTTTATACCCAATGTTATTAACACATGTTTTAGGTCTGCTGAACAGCGTCAGACTTTACACTTCCAGATTGTGACGATACTTCTCAGGGGTAAGGATGTGGGATTAACATCTGAATATGTGCTCCCTCCTCGGGTTGCCTCCCAGTTCATTCTGTTTCCTTCTCCCACACAGACAGATGCACATCTACCACTGAACATCAGTTTCCTTAACTGAGTCAGAGGTGTTTGACTGGGAAGCATCCTGTACCTGGCACTTGGGTGATGAGGTGAATAGAGTAGGAAAGCCATGCATAGCTCCTTATCCCCTCTCTTCCTTTCAAGCACTGCTCTAAAGTCGCTTCGCTGTGACTCCAGCCAAGCTCTTAGTGCGGATGCCAACCAACTTTGTTACCTCGAGTCTCTCTTATTCCCTCTCAGGCTCAGTTTTCCTGTCTGCTAACCAGGATTGATGATTCTATCTTTATGAGTTAAGATGATAGGATGGGATAATTTATAACAAGCACATTGACCAGTAGAAAGCAAGGTATTATTTTTGCTTTATGACTATTATTTTAAAAATTTAACTTAATGTAGGTTTATTTTCATACAGGCATACATTTTATGTTGAGCATATATGTGACCCCTTCAACTCTCCTTACTTATCCCTTGCATTCCTGTTTGTCTTCTTTTTGCTTGTGGACAATTTCACCTTTGCTATTGTTTTATATAAACATACTATATAATCTAATATATTATAATTATAATATATATATACATGTATATATACATACATACACATAGACACACACACACACACACATGGCTTTATGTGACTATATAAAATCCAGGATCACAAAATGAGAGAACATATTTGTGTCTCTGTGACTGGCTTAATTGGCTTAACATGATTATCTCCAGTTGTGTCTGTTTTCTTGCAGATGACCTAACTTTGTTTCTGTTGGAGGCTGAAAAACATTCCCTTGTTTCTATTTGTCCAGCTCTCTCAGTTGTTGGACCCCTGCATTGGTTCTGTTATGTGGCAACTGTGAGCAATGCTGCAAAACCCACTGGTGTACAACTATGTTAGTGTTACGTTGACTTAGAGTCTGTGGATAAACACCCTGAAGTGGTGGTGGAGGTGGATCATCTGGCAAATCATCTATCTCCCTGTTGATTTTCAGAGCCTGGACCAGTTTACCTTCTCATCAGTGTATAAAGATTTCCTTCTGCACCCATCTCCAGAAGCATTTGCTGTTATGTCCTTTCCTTTCTATTATTAAAAGTGCTTCGTTTTATTTTGAACACGTGCCTGTGTTGGGGGTGTATGCATCTGAGTGGAGGTGGCTATGGAGACCAGGGAAAGGTAATGGGTCTCCTGGAGCTGGATTTATAGATGGTCACCAGTGTGGGTGCTGGGAGCCAAACTCAGGTCCTCTGCAACAGCGAAATATACACATAACCTCTCAGTTATCTCTCTCGTCTTTGTCGCTTCTTTTATTTTGTGCTTTGGTTAAAAATTTTGATGAAATTTGTTTCATACAATATATGCTGATCATGTTTTACCCGCCCCAAACTTGTTTCACATCCTTCCCACCTACCCAACCATCTGTGTATACCGTACCCTATGTGTGTGTATGTGTTAATGCGTTAATGGGTGTCTATGTGTGTGTATATGTGTGTGCTCACATGTTTGTATGAAGCAGTCAGAGGAAAGTTTGGGGCGTTGTTTTGCTTCTTTCACCATCTGGGGTCTGGTGATCGGATGGTGTCAAATGCCTTCCTCTCCTGAGCCGTCTCATGAGTTTCAGTCTTAGCCTTAAATGCAGCAACTCAGTCAGCTTAGCAGATCAAATTCCAGACCAGACAAAGAGAATGGGAATGGTTTTAAAGAGTGACCTTTAATTTTGGAACCCTCTGGTTCTATGACCAAGGTATTGACGGAGCCTCCGGAGAGATAGGTATGAGCTGGTTCACTGAAGCCCCTCTTTAGAATGGTATTCTCGTCCCCTCCCTTAATCTGCTTCCCCCCTCAACTATCTTTTGACAAACTGCCCTTGAGACAGAATTAACATTTACTTCGAGAAGAAAGAGGAGTTATTTTGAATGGGCTAAGTCACAAGTGGGGGGGCAGGGGCTCTGTTAAAAGTCCTTGGGGGAAGTGAATAATTTATTGTTTCAGTTTGTGGTCTAAAGTCGAAGTATGTGTTGGGGAAGAAAGGAAGCATTGTGCCTTGTGATATTTAAAAGAGAAAAGGGTACATAATTTTTAATCTTAGAAATATGATGGTACAGAGAGCTAAAGTTTGCATCTTAATTGGGCACGGCAAGGAGAACAAGAGAGTTGTAGTTAAGCCAACAGTCCTGATGTTTGAAATTTACTTAAATCAACCACTATGTACATACATGTACACACACACACACACACACGTGTGTGTGAAGCTCCTCCTAAGTGTTTCACATGTTATTTTTCAGAACTTTATTATTTATTATGTACAGACCATGACTCAGACAGATATAGCCCTAGCTTGTTTTGAAGGCTAAGTTGTAGCCATGTAAGTGAATGTGATCAAGTGTAGAGAGGAAGAGAGAGAAGTCTAGGTATAGGCTGAATATATTCTGTAAATGATAAAAAATCTTGCTATATAAATTACTATCCTGATTCCCCGCCACACTATGTGATAATCACTTGGTCATATTCTTTCCTGAAATAAGAATAATAACGCTCTTTAAGCAATAACACCATTTAAAAAAAGAGAAAGAGATAAAGCTCTGGCATAGAGAATTTGGGAATATTATCCTCTTGAAGAAATGATCACTGTTGTACAATTTGCTTATGATGGAATATTCCACCTCCCGTGGTAGATCATGTGGTACACCAAAGATTTCAAATACTTCTCAAATTGGACCCGGACTTTGGGGTTTAAAAGGGACGCATTTTCAAAAGAGGTCATTGCCGACACAATCCCTTTAATCAACCGTCAGAGGATTTACCCAACTGATGGTGCCCAAGCGTCCTTCACGGGGGCCATGGTGGTGCAGAGTTTCGATCACTCACCAGGGTATGAGGATGAAATGAATTTGCAAATGCAGAATTTTGGTATATACAGTTCTTTTTCATCTTCTGGAAGGTGATCACTAGACTTAATCAGGGTTTCTCTGTGCATCATTAACTAATTTTATCTTTCTCCTTAAAAACAATTTTTTTTTAATAGTGACTTTAGAAGAACCCACTCTTAAGTCCCTCTGGATTTCATGTTTTCTCCATTGAAGCCTTGAGGGAAGCTAAATTTAAAAGTAGGGAAACAGTAATTAAAAGTGATTAGGACAAGAAGTTTTGGTGCTATACAATGTGGACTCAATTCTCCCAGTCCCAAGCTGAACCAAGCGGCAGTTTTTTGGTTTTCATTATAGCTTTACTTGCTATTTTAATAAACATGAACCAGTATCCAAACTTTTAATACCCTGCTGTTTAACTGTTTCCAGAGAGTCATCCAGCCCTTTTAAATAGCCCTTGCTTTAAAATGTTAATTTGTTTGGCTCAGTCTCACCTTAGAAAGTTGTAGCCTCACGGTAAACTCTTTTATAAGTTGATTTCCAGAATCATAAGCTCGTCTTCCCCCTCACCCCCCACCTCTTAAGTGTTTCCTCATGCGCCAGAGTTGTCGGTGCCGGTGCCGACAGCTTCCCTGATTTATCTGATTCCCACAGCAAGGATGAGAGACAAACGCAGGAATGCGCTCAGCATAGACTGACTGGAAACATCCAGACAGCGGTGGTACTTACAGCTCTTCTAGGAAGCGGAGGCGATGGAGGAGGCTGGGGGGTAGCTGACTGATGTTGTTCATACTGAGGTCCCTGGAGGGGAAAGACAGACATCATGTGAGGAGCGGGATATACCACAGCAAGGACATCCCGCTGTTTGCTTCCCACATTTCCAAGCAAGACAGTAAAATGAACTCATTCCTCTGCTTGACAAACGAATGGTGAGTTTCCATACATCCTACCAGCCAAGGTCAGGAGCTCTCTCTCGGGATTAAACACTCTACGAGGAACCTGCATGGAGTTCTAGATGGTTTAGACCATTCATGGGCATGGTTGTAATTCTTCATGTTTAAAACGGTGTTGTGTAAGACAAGAAAAGGAAGCAGACGAAACTCGACTTTGTGTCTCGCTTTCAAAGTGACAAAGAGTGTGATGTCTTCACCTGGCGACTCTAGGACCCCCGTTCCTCCGGGATTTCAAGCACCTTGTAAAAACAAATGTTTTGATCCGAAGAAACTTAAAACAAGACAAAAAGCCTGTTCCGTCTTCAGACTTGCTCCTTTTGCAGCTTCTCGGATTGCATTGAGTAAGTGAAATGAACCATAAAGGGAGGGTGTAAGGCGATCCTGTTCTGTGTCTCTTCCTGCTGGGCCGCACAGTAGTTCCTGGCACAGGAAACAACCAGCCACTTTGGGCAGAACTCAATCAATTTTTGTTTTAAGTGGAAGCCCGTGTAATTAGATTTTATTGTTTTTTTTTTTTTCTTTCTTTCCTTACTGTTCCTCACATGTTGCATAGTGTCTATGGTTTTCCTGTGTCTCAGAACTCCAGAGACAGCTAGACATACCAAGAGCAGACCAGCTCAGACTACACAGAGATGTTGCAGGTTTGGGGAGAAAGTGACCTGAGAATGAATGAATCCTGAGAATGGATACCATTGTAACATCAGGTCTGGATTTCATACTTGAAGCTCATCTTAAGACTCGGGCTTCTTTGTTAAAGTGCACACACCCACAGCCACTCCTCAGCTGAGCAGATGCTGATCCTGTAGTTGCTTTGACAAATGCTAATGCTAACTCCGTGATGCTATACGAATGAAGAGTTATTTTAATATTAACAGCACAAGGATGGGGAGACAGCTCAGTGGATAAGGCATCTGTTTTGCAAGCATGAGGACCAGGCTTAGGATCCCCAGAGCCCATGTAGAAGCCAGGAAGGTATGGCAGCCATGTCTGATCCCAGTTGTCTGGAAGCAGAGAGACAGTGGATAGTTGGGGCAGCCTGGCTAGCTAGACAAGTTAGAATCAGGGATCTCACAGTTGGCCAACAGACCCTGCCTCAGCACAGTGAGGAGTGACTAGATACACACTGTCATCCCTTAGGTCACCATATGCATGACCACACACATGCACATGTGTACACATGCATTTGCTTGTGCACACTAACACATTACCTCCACATGTAAATATGTATACATACATGCATGCAAAGCACACATGTATACATGCAAAAAAGTAACAAATATGTTCAAAGGAAGCAAAATGTTTTGCTAGATATTTGAGTATGATAACCTTAGAACTACTATCAATGTTGACACCTACTAGTATACAACCATATAGTCAAATACATGTTATATTCTCACCTTAAAACTAAGCAGAGACAAAAATATGGAGTAAAATATGTCTATGCTTTTTAAAATCTGGATTTTCCTGAGATTATCTTGACAGTAAAAATTAAAAATGACAATTTTATTTTTCTTGTACGTATGCTTACCAATAGCAATGTGTTAAAACAGATCAATGTGGTTTCTAGATATCCCACTATGACTGTGTAATCTCTGAAAAGACTTGACAATACGAGGTATAGTCATAGCTTTTGTGTGAGTGTTTGTGTTCAGCTGCTTTATGCTCTGGTTACTGTGGAGACAACATCACATCCCATGGATTGTACCCTCAAACTGTGCGCCAAAATGATACCTTCCTTCCTTCCTTCCTTCCTTTCTTCCTTCCTTCCTTCCTTCCTTCCTTCCACCTATTTCCTCAGTTATTCTCTCATAGCAACAAGAAAAACAACAGACACACTAATGTAATAGAAATTTCTCTTCCAAGAGTTTCTATGGCTTCCACAGTTGGCCATTTAAAATTCATTTTTTTCCTCCCATAGTTTTCTTCTTTTGACAAATGGCAGTTGACCGCTAACACTGGTGAGGCTTTATTCTAAGAATATATTGAGAAGGAAACAAATTGATCATCAACCATTCCTTGTCCCATCATTCCGACATCTGGGATCCATCGAGCATCAATTTTACCTAGTCACTTCTGCATCTGGTTCTTCTTACTTATGGCTGCTGTGGGTCAGGTCGTCTTCACACTGACCACTGCCCTTATACTTCCCCATTCCAGGACATCCTCTGTCCTATGGCCTCAGCAGTCCACTGGGCCACCACTCCACCCAGAGCCACTGTTAGCCAGCAAAAATTCCTCTCAAGTGGAAAACTTAGGAAGAAGAGACCCCCTCCTGATAGACCCATCTTGATAGGCAGAGAAGAATTATAGGAAAGTGTTTTCTGGATTTCCAAGTAAGACCGAGGAGAGTCAGTTGCCTTTGTGTGGTCCAGTGATGGTAAATAGAATAAGAAAAAGTAGAGACCAGTTCCAAGAAGGGAAAGAAAGGAAAATCTTCAGAAACTCACAAATGGGATACTTAAAATATTCAGAGAAAACCATGACAGACAATGGGGGAAAAATCTAAAGATGCTCTAGCTGTTTAGCTTTCTGGTGGGGTAAATGGAGTTGACTAAGACTCCCTACAAGTGTTACTACGAATTGAACCTGCAAAACTAGACTGTATAATAAGAAGTTCCCCACACAAAATTAGGAGATCTTCAAACCAATAGATGTACAAACTGAATCACAGAAACACGAGAAATATGAAAAAGCAAGAAACCTTAGTTCGTTTTCCTGTTACTGTGACGAAAATACTCTGACAGAGAGGATTTGAGAGTTGTGTTAGTAAATGTCTTGTTTTTCCCAACTTAACACAATCTGGAGTCACCTGGGAAAATGGAATCTCAACTCAAGAATTCCCTCTACCAGATAGATCTGCCGGTGGGCATTTTCTAGCGTGTTCATTGATACGTAAGGATCCAGCCCTCTGTGGGTGGGTAGTGCGTCGTGTTGAAGCTAGCTGAACGTGATCTAGTGAGAGAGCAGGAGGGTGAGCAGCATTCCTCCATGGCTGCTGTCTCAGTTCCTGTCCCGACGTTCTCAATGACAGACTGTAACCCACAACCGTAAGCTTTTTCTTGTAAGTTGCTTTTGGTCAAGGTGTTGGTCACAGCAGCAGAAGAGCAACCCAGAAAAAGTGGGGAAGGGTTTATTTTAGCTTGCAGTTTGAAGTTGCAGGATATTATTCCACCAGAAATCACGATGGTAGGCACTTGAGGCACTTGTCAAACTATACCCATAGTAAAGTAGCGGAGAGCGACAGATGAATAGCTACACACTGCTCATCTACCTCTGTCCTTTTCATTCAACGTGAATTCCATCCCATAATATGATGCCACTTACAATCTGTTGTGATGTGTGTGTGTTTTCCCACACAATTAGCCCAATGAAAATTCATCACAAACACCATCAGAGGCCTATGTTAGACTTTTGTCAACTTGACCTTGAGTACAAGGGTTACGCCATGACTCTTTCAAAAGATACTACAAGCGCAAAATTCCAGCTACAGACTTAGAGTGACTACTAGTAAAAATGATCAGTGACTTCAGAGAGTATACAAGCAAGCAGATAAACTCAATGGATGATCTTCAGGGTAAAGCCAACAACATAGAAGAGGGGAAAAAAGCCAAAAAAGTAGACAAGAAAAAATCAGCAACACAAAAAAGTTATCAACATGGAATAAATTTATCATAGAAATTGAGAATTTTTTTTGACAAAAACTCAAGCACAAAGCAGCAATGTTGGAAATGAAAAAAAAAATCAATGGGTCAAATAAAACACACAAGGGGTAATGTTATCAATTGGCTAGACATGGTTATCGGGGACTGGGGACAAGGTTGAGAAAATGCTATGCTAAAACATCAGTGAAGGAAAAAAAAACCAATATCCCAAACTCTGGAACATCCTTGTACCTGACCTAGAGAAGAAACATAAAGACCCATAGGATAGAAGGAGCTGAGATAAAGACTAAAGGTGCTGTCTTAGTTATGCTTCTAATGTGGCAAAACACCAACAGCGATCGTTCTGAAGCCATAGCAAGAGTTCATCTCTTCATCTACAATGATACAGCTTATTCAATAAAGCCATGCTTACTAATCCTTCCCAAATACTTCCACCAACAGGGGACCAAGTATTCTATGTTCATTCAAACAACCACAGGTACTCTCATATCTAGATAGGACATCCCAATAAACTCTGTTTTTAAACAATACCACAATGTAGTAGATGTATAATAATAGATAGGTAGTAGATAGATAATAATAGATCAAATGGACCTATGCCAGGGGTCTTGATCTGACAGGGTCATATACTGAAGTGGGACACAGCATTTGACAAAGGACAAAGGTTAAAAGCTGATGACCTCTGGCCTTTAACTCTCTCTTACTGTTCTGGGGGCTAGAAGCTGATGGCTTCTGCCAGTTTAACTCCCCCCCCCCCCCGCCTCTGGAAATAGATTTCTGCTGATATCAACAGGTGAATAAGAAAAGAAATAGTTACTCTAGCTATTTTCTCTTTAAGTCAGGGTGGGGAGCCTTTTACTGGGCAGGTGAAAGGCTCAGAGTTCATTAAATCTTTGTGAGCCAGAGAGAAAAGAAAGTCACAAACCACCCATGCACACGCACATGTGTGTGCATATGCGCCCTGAACAAAGCTGAAAAGGGCTACACCAAAGTTTTATTTTGCTTTCAGTTTTTTTATAGCTTTTTAAACAAGAAGTTCTCTAAGAAAAAAAATTATCTCATAGGTGAAATATTACATAAAAAAGGAGTTACAGAAGGATGTTAATAATAAGTTTAAAGCAGTGTGTCCCTTTATAAGCTCATTATAAGTTCAAAGCAACAGTTTCACATGACCTTGCTTTATCATATTGTGCACACCTGTAGCCTCATCTTTGAACCTGACCTAGAATAAATGTTTTCCTCAATCGCAAATCTGTTCCAAGACTCTTTTCTTAGTGTAATTTATGAAATCTCACTGTATTCCTTATGCAGACTTTACTTACTATTCTATGAGGAGGGGCATGTTCTATTCTTGATTCTAACTTTATTACATCTTTCTGGCAAAACAACTAAAATTATCTCTATAAACTTTTTTTTTCTAAAATTATTTGAATCAAATTAGGAATTCTGTAAAGTCATTAATTCGTCTAAATAGAATTAATTCATGAAAGTTCATCTTCATGTTGATCTGCTGGAAATTTGCCGAATGCTCTATTACTTCGGAAGTAATCACACCAGGCTATATAGGCAGTGAGAGTCTCCCTGTGTCCATTTACACCAGGCCAAATAAATGAGGAATGTGGCAATGCCAAACATGAGAAACTATATCAGTAGCAAGAAGCAATCCTGAGATGAACTCTCTGGGGCAGTGCCTCACCAGGGCGCACCTGTCACAGCAGAGCAAGATGGAGGGTCATCTCCAGGGAGCTTACTTGCCCACTGCAGCTCTTTGTGAATGGTGTCTGACAGACCTAGCAGGTATTTATATAATATTTCACAAAGTGAAAATTAAATACACATTCTTCTCAGAAGTCCAGAAAACTATCTCTAAAGTAATTTGTATTTTAGGTCACAAAAATTATTTCAGAAAACTTCAAAAATCTAAAGAAAGAAGGGAATACCCCAATTTAAGAAGCATTAGATGTCATCAGAGAAGAATTTCTACATATATATATATATATATATATATATATATATATATATATATATATGGTTAAAAACTGATGGTGAAATGTGTTTTAACCAAGTACAAACTAGGGGCTGGAGAGATGGCTCAGCAGTGAAGAGCACTGACTGCTCTCCCAGAGGTCCTGAGTTCAATTCCCAGCAACCACATGGTGGCTCACAACCATCTGTAATGGGATCCAATTTCTCTTCTGGTGTGTCTGGAGACAACTACAGTGTACTTAAATAAATAATTAAAAAAAAAAACAAGTACAAACTAGGGCAGCTCTTGACCACCAACTCAATATTATGGAAGATATTTAAATGTATACTGTAAAACAGGGAGGAAGAAAGATTGTAATAATCACACAGAGTATAGGAAAGTATAAATTAAGGAAAGGAACAGAAAGAGTAAAGCTAGAAGGGAACACATTATATCCAAGAAAGCCTCTTATACTAACAGGTGATATATTTAGGAACAAACAATAATTCAACCAACCAGAGAATCAATAAAAACACAAGACTTAGTACACATCTTTCAGTAACAAACTCAAATGTAAATAGTCTCAACTCATCAAAAACATACACACTAGATGACAGAGTGGAAAAATTATATACAGCAATTTTCCCTCCAAGAAACACACCTCACTGATAAGGTGTGTTTGGGAAGATAAATCAGAGGAACCAAGTTTCAGCTAAAGAAAAACGGAGAAGTGACACATTAATATGATTAGAGTGGATATTATAATCTCCAGGGAAATCTAGAGACCACTAGAGAATGTTTTGAAAACATATTCTGAAGAACTGAGAAATCTAGAAAAAAGTAGATAAGTTCCTAGATGCATATGACTTGCCAGATTTAAAAGATATAAATAATTTAAAACACATCAGTAACAGTCAATGAAATTGAGGCAGTTATAAAAATTGTCCTTGTGGCCTAAGTGAGGATGTTTGAATCTCACTTGGAAGGGGAAATAAAATAGACACTGGAGGCAGGGGGTGGGAGGGAACTGGGTGGGGGAGGGGATGCAGGGGAATGAGGGGGTGGTGAAGTAGGTATAGGGAGAGCCCAGGAGAAAGGGCCTGGAGAGTGAATGGAAATAGTGTGGTGGCAGGGTTGGGGGAGATGGCTCCCAGGAATCCATGGGAATGACTCTGAGTCACCTAGTAGTGGAGGACATGGAACCTGAAGAGGCATCCTCCTGCGGCCTGGCAGTGGAGGGAAAAGGATATTAACTCACCCACAAAACCTTGTGCCTCAAATTTGTCCCGTCTACAAAAAATGCAGGGACAAAGATGGAGCAGAGACTCAGGGAAAAGCCAACCATTGACCTCACCTCCACATTTACACCCAGAGGACTCCAGATCAACAAGCCCCTGAGATCCCTGAAGATCCGCAGCACGGTTTGCAGTAGGAAATGGAATTAGCTTAGATGCCTGTCAGATGAATGAATAAAAGAAACACAGTTATAGACGCGCAATGGAATTTTCCTTAGCCTTCAGGGAAAGTGAAATCACGGCATTTGCAGGAAAGTGACTCCGGAAATCAGTACATTGAGTAAAATAAGCCATTTAGGGGGAAAAAATATCCACACGTTTTCTCTCATATGCGCCCTGAATTTAAGTTTACAAATTTGCGCGCGCGCGCGCGCGTGTGTGTGTGTGTGTGTGTGTGTGTGTGTAAGCACACTTGTGTGTGTTTGTACACAGGCATAGGCTAGCTACAATGAGAGGGGAAGAGGAGATCTTAAGGTGTGTGGGGGTAGTGGAATACATGGGACATGAAAGCCGATGGGGGATGTAGATGGTCAGCAAGAGGAAGTAATGGAGGATGGGGGAGAGCAGCTTGGGGGAGGGGAGAGCGGGGATCAATAGGAACAATACAAAATGGCATCCATGTGTGAAAGTTCTGGAAGGAATGTGTTACTTTGCATGCTAACTTAGAAAGCAAACAGACCTCCCCCTGTAGCAGTTGCAGAAGAATGGATGGTTTGGCAAATGTGGTTTGGCCCAGGGTTGAGGGCCTGGGGAAGAGGAGTCTCTGTGCAGGACCCAGCCTGTATCAACAGCAAAATAGGCTGTGTGAGATGCCTCTGATTGCCTTGTCTTGGAGCTTCTGCTGGATCCAGAATGCCACAAAAAAAAAAAAAAAAAAAAAAAAAAGAAAGAAAAAAGCCCTACATTACCTCAGACTCTTAGACCTGGTTTAACATATGCTCTCTCCATGTCTTAATTAGTTCTTGTCTGTATTGCTCTTCTCCCCCCCATGACACCGTTCAACAGACCCCCCTGTCTGTGGCACAAACTCTGCCTTTCCAAGTTTGCAGCCAGTCTTCGGAGGCTTGAGGGGTCAAATCTGTGCTCTTGCTGAACAGCTTGGCTCAGACCAGGTGGGTTCCTGTGTAGAGGATGCTCCGAATTTCATAACTCTCGTTTGCTTTCATCTCCTGGCAAGACCCCAGCCCTGGAAAAACATCAGGATTTGTTTTCTCTTTGACTAGTCCAGGTTACTGAGTGCTACTAGGAGAGAGAAACCCACAAATGTACAGAGCGAAGTCTATAAATTCCTGGTCTTCGTGCATTTCCAACTGTACTACACAATCCTGTTTTTCTGTTATTGCCCAACTCTTTCCTCTGGGAACCGCTCCCCACTTTACGAGTTGCTGTGTACCTTTTAATCAAACAACTTCTCTCATCATGCCCTGGGGATGCCTTCCCTTTTACTTCATGGAAATAACTAGAATTCTTTGGACCACCAAAGATGAAACAGTCCAAATTCTATTCTCCTCTGTCTCCTGCTTACTACAGTCACACTTTCTTCCCTGCTTCACCCTTTTTAAGGGTCCCATACTTCAGTGTACTGTTGACAGTGAATGGTACATTACCCTCTGCTACAAATGTGATGTTTGTGCCCTTATCCCCGATCCGTTAACCTCCGAATCCTCAAGGATAGTATTTATAGATGGAGCATTTTAGAAATAATCAGGGCATGAAGATGATGTCCTCCTTGCAGAGTTGATGTCCTGGTCTCTGTTGTTGGCTTCAAGGCGACACAATGGCCACCTGAGAACTGAGGAAATCTGGCTCACCAAGTCTTGGATCTTGGGTTTTCTAACCTCTAGAGTTGGGAGAAATAAACATTTATTGATTGAGCCACCAAGTCTATCCTAAATAGCAGTTAGAATTAAGACCCTCAGTGAACACTTCGGTTTTTTGTGTTTGCAGCATCTTTCCTTTCAGTAGATGAGCATGGGGGCAGGTCTTGCCCACTATTAAAATGTAAGGAGAATGTGAGCTCTTAATTTCTTGTGATCTGCTCTTGTTGGAATGGTTTCTGGTTTAGTTTTCCCAGTCTGAACCTCTCAGTTCATCTCTGGTCCACAGGATGCCTCATCCCTCCCACATACGGAGCGAAACCGTTCTTGCCAAGGACTGCCCACCTCCAAGCCAAATTTTATGAGCTCAGGACTCATTGGATCTCTTGCACTACTTGCACTCTTCATAGAAGCGCTGTCGATTTTGAAGTTAACGTTCTCACAGTATTTTCCCAGCATGTCTGTGGGCTCAATTGTGGAATTTTCTTCTGCCTATTGTGTGACTGCTGACACTCTCTGGAGTTTTTAATGTTAGTGAGCTCTCCTCACCATCCTCTCCCTCTCGTTCATCCTGTGGTCAGTGAATGGGTATGCACATTTGCACGTCTATGCTCACACATGTGGATTGAGAGCATGTGTTTTGCGTAACATCCCTCCCTGACCCATTTTTGTATCTAGTCGAGGCTCTGCCCCACAGTTACTTGGCCACATCTAGGTGTGCCTGACTCACTAGAAAAGGGGCTGCTTGCTCCTTCCTCTCTCTCCTGCCCTCTTGTTCTTGTTCCCATTCCTTACTCTTTCTTTCTCCCTATTCCCTCCCCCTCCACATCCAGCCTTTACTCCTCTTTACTCCTCCCTCCCTCCCTCTCTCTCTCTCTCTCTCTCTCTCTCTCTCTTTCTCTGTCCTGTGGTTGGTCCCTCAGGGGGAAGGGATGCCTCAGCATGGGTCCACAAAGGCACCCCCTTTCCACACACCCAACTACATATCCGCCAAACATATTCCTTTCCTCTTATCTTTTATCAAACACAACAAACCAGAACCACACTAATCCAGCTGTACCAGCTGGCCAGCAAGCACCAGAAATCCTCTTGTTTTTGCTTCTCGGAGCTTTTAAATCCAATTCTCCAGTGGATTCTGCTCTGAACTCAGATGATTAGCTTTATGTCAGTAAGCCCTCAAATGCAGCTGTTTCCCACCTCCTTTTCCCTCTATGTACCCGCTGCTGGCCCTCAGCATCCAAACAGCTCCAGGTATATAGCTGCCTGCTGTCGGTGTTTTCTTCCGAGTACTCAGCAGGGGCATCTGGAAGGATGATGGAGCACAGAATGATCCCAATTGTCACTCTGCTTAAAACCCTTCATAGATTCTTTTCAAACTTTACAAATGACACCTGCAGGTCTCAGCATTGCATATGAGCCCCATGGAAGAATCCCAATTCTTTACCAACCTTGAATACTCACTCTGATTTGATCTTTCAAAATACACAAGTTAGTTGACAACTTTAGTTCCATCTTAACAGTGTTACTGTTAAACTACTCAATACAACAACAATAACATTAACAGAATGGACTTTTTAATTCTCTATGCTTTCTTCCTTTGCATGCTGTGTAACTTCATGACTCTGGCTTACGGTGACTTTAATTTTGCCTTTGCAGATTCAGTAGCATTTTGCTCTCTGCCAGATATCCTTTTTAATAACGGATCCAGGCTGGGGTTGATCCAGCACTTTTTTTCAAGGGATCATTTTTCAAATAAACTTCCAGAGGAAAGCTGTCCAGTGAAATTCAAAACAAAGGCCTAGACTTTAGGAATATTTTATAACAGCCCAAGTAATGACAATTCTGGGTACCTTCGTTAACAGTATTTTTTAATGACAAATGATGTATTCTAAAATATTCGTATTGAAGTGTAACACATACAGGAAAATTTGTAAGTCCTTAGAAGTCAGTGGATTGAATTTTCACAGAATTAACATTCCTAATAAACCAGTACAAACCAGTACAACAGGGAGAACTTGACTGGAGTATCAGGAGCCTCTCATTCACCTTCCCTTACCATTTTCCTCCAAAACAACTATGCTCTTAAACACTCTATAAATGGGTCCTGCAGTGCAAAGTTGTGTGTGTGTGTGTGTCTAAGATCTTTTGTTCATTTTCAGTACAATGTAATACTCTGTTTATGTTATCATACCACAATTTATTTGTCTATTTGGCCGATGAAGGACTGGAGTGGTTTCTAGTCCATGATATTATCAATAGTGATCCTATAAATCATTTTAAACTTGCCTTTAAAAACCCCTAACAATGGGAGGAGGGGCTGTTCCTAAAGCTGGAATCCATTCCCCAACAGGGCTGCTCTATCTAGCCTCAGTGGGAGAGGGTGCACCTAATTCTGCAGACACTTGATGTGCAGGGTGTGTGTGTGTGTGTGTGTGTGTGTGTGTGATGAAGGGAGGGACTGGGAAAGGGCAGTGTTTGGGGTATAAACAAATATGTATATATACACACAGTTATAATCTGGGTGGTGATGGAGTATGTTTTTAATTCCAGCACTAGGGAGGCAGAGGCAGGCAGATCTCTGAATTCAAATCCTGGTCTACAGAGTGAGTTCCAGAACAGCCAGGGCTACACAGAGAAACCCTATCTCAAAAAAAAGTATATATACATTTATGCATTGATTTCCCTTTATATACATTTCAGTTGGGCATACAGATAGGATTGAAATGGTTGGATTTTGGTGTATGTGTATTGTACTTAACAATATTACATGTATTTATTAACCTAGCAAATAGTTTATGAGGACACTTGATACTTCTCCTCTCATTGCATCTGATAGCCATCACAAAGACTGATAGGCTTTCTCTTGGCTATTTTTGTCACTTTGCCAGTCAACACCAGCTGACTGCAGTTTTAATCCACATTCCCCTAATAGAGTTAATATTCCTTGTACACAACTTAACCATTAACATAAGAGCCTTTCAAAGTTCCAGCAAAGTATTTTATCTTACTGGATGACTTTCAAATTGGGGGTAAAACACACTATTCCTATTAGTAAGTGCATACTGAGTTGTTAAGAGAAGAGGCCCCTTTCTCGCCCAACATTACATCTCCTTGGCGTTAAGGCTGACAGTGTGAGTTTTCATTTGCTGTTTGAGAGCTGAGCAATCTTGAGCAAGTTCTTGGCCATTTTCTAACTTTAGTCCTCTCCTTTGTTTCACCATGGAGATAATAACAAATCCTATTTCATGAACCTGTTGTGAGAAAGGATTGCACTACCATATGTAACTAACCTCCAACCTGACA
Organism: Micromys minutus; assembly: GCF_963924665.1. Classification (NCBI taxonomy): domain Eukaryota; kingdom Metazoa; phylum Chordata; class Mammalia; order Rodentia; family Muridae; genus Micromys; species Micromys minutus. The sequence goes on along the minus strand of NC_137957.1, from coordinate 18,266,452 downwards.
CATTGTAAGGACAACATATTTTTCACATATTATTAAACAGATTCTTTTTTTTAAATTTTGTATTATGCATTTGTGTCTGACTTGTGTATTTTGTAATATGTGTCTGTGTATCTTGTGCACATGCCTGTGGAAGCACAGAGTATCAGTCTCTGGAGTTATAAAGGACTGCAACCTGCCTGATGTAGATGCTAGGAACTCAACTCAGGTCCTTTTCTGGAGCAGAACTTGATTTTCACCATTGAGCCATCTCCCAGCCCCTATGAGGGAATCTTTTAGACAGTTTTGAAATTTTGTCTCTTACTTGTACTGATACAAAAAGCATAAAGAAGTAAGAGTTCATTAAAATTTATAATTCTCTTGAGGCATTTTTAAAATTATAAGATATTTTAAAAAGATTTAGCATCAGCTGACTTGTACCTTTGGGTCTTTTTAAATGGCTATCTTAATATAATTTTTAACAAAGCTTCAAAAGGAGTAAGCATTAACCTAAAGTGCACTTGACAAAATTATATTTATCATTCTAATGGTAAAGGGTAGAGGTTGTTAACATGACTAGGCATTAATCAGTCTTACTATTAATCAGTCTCTCTAATAAGAGAACAATTAATTACCAAGAGTTACATGTGGGGAGATGATATTTCTAGAAATCTCATGTATTCGGGTTACACTTGCAATATAAAGAAGTAAACAAGCAGAAAAGAAGACCAAGCCAAACCCAAAGCAACCAACTAACCGACCAACCAACAACCAACCCCACAACAAACCAACCAACCAACCAACAAAACAAACAACCAACCAAACCACCAACCAACAAAACAACCAATCAACAAAACAAACAACCAACCAACCAACCAACCAACCAACCAACCAACAAAACAACCAATCAACAAAACAACCAACCAACCAACCAACCAACCAACCAACCAACCAACCAACCAATACCACCAGAAAAACAATTTCCTTTTCAATACATATCCAGAAGCCTACAATGCATAGATACAATGTATAGAAATGTTGTTAGGTACAAATGTTTTTATACATTTCTGAGAGGATGGCTTTAGTTAGGAAGAGCAGTATTTACTTGGGCAATCGAGATGGGTGTTTTTGATTTTTTTTTTTTTTCAAATCTATGCCAGCAAATTACTAATGGTGGTCATATTCTACAAGACTGACCATGACACAGAAAAGTAAGTTTGAAATAACAGCAAGAACAAGATCAAACATGAAATTGAGTGGTGGCAGTGAATGTTTGTCATCCTAGCACTCAGAAGTTTGAGGCAGGAGGATCATGAGTTTGAGGACATTGTAGGTGATGCAGTGAGATTCTCTATATACATATTGACCATTCGATGTAGTAATTGTGGCTATCTCAAAACTTCTCAAGGGTGATTGTGTATTCCCTGAAGTGAATATAGTGTTGATTAAATTCTGTAAGAACTGTGCTATTAAGCACATCACAAAAACCTAAGCATCTAGGATAGTGGTTCTCAACCTTCCTAGTGTCTGTGACACTTTAATACAGTTCCTCATGTTGTAGAAACCTGCAACCATAAAGTTGTTTTTGTTGCTACTTCATGACTGCAATTTTGCTACAGTTAAGAATTGTAATGTAAATGTCTGTGCTTTCTGATGGTCTTAGAGACCCCCTAAAGGGGTCATGACCCACAGGTTGAAGACAGAGGCTCTATCTCCTCTGGTTTTCTCCTCTTCATCTATGTGCCTATTTCATAGGCAGTATTATTTAGTGTCTTAGTCACTTTTCTATTTCTGTGAAGAGATATCAAGAACACTGCAACTCTCATCAAAGAAAGCATTTAACTGGGGGGTTGCTTACAGTGTCAGAGGCTTAGTCCATGATCATTGAGGGAGGGAACACAATAGCTGAAAGCTACTTCCTGATCTCCAGGCAAGGGTTACTGAGACCCCAAAGCCCACCCCCAGTGACTTTTCCCAACAAGGCCTCATCTACTCCAATAATATCATATCTGCTAATCCTTCTAATCTTTTCAAATAGTTCCACTCCCTAGTGACTAAGCATTCAAGAAGGTGAGCCCATGGCGTCCATTTTTATTCAAACCACCACATCTGGCTAGATGGAATTAACATTGGGAGCAATCACTAGCCTGGGCATTTTGCCTGAGATACAGGCTTTTCTTCCAATAGCTTTTTTGAACTTTTCTATGTGGTTAACAAACGAGTTACCAAAACTCAACAGTTTTAAATAGATCTCAATTTTTTTTTCTTCTTCTTCAAACCAGTTTTTTCTTTGTGTTTTCTAAGCAAGACTAACACATCCTTGCTCTCTCAGTCAACCAATCTAGAAGCCTCAGGCCTATTTCTTTTACATCCTGTTCTCATTTAAATGGTTAGCAGCTCTATTGACTATATATCTCTTACATGTTTCCAGAATAATGATATCTAACATTTAATAATATCCAGGTACTTCATACACACAAATACACATACAATTCATTTCTAGACAAGGATCTTTTTCACAGGTGAAGAAACAGAGTCATGTATAACGTAAGTAGTTTTTCTAGGTTAACTGACCCTTTGCTGGATTCCATGTGCCACGATTCAAATATAGGCCTCAAAGATGCCTGATTGGTTTCACTCTGAGAAGTTCTGTAGGTGTAAGTAGTTGTCACAGGAAAAGTGTCTCTCTAAATTTTTGAACCTGTTTACCACTTGTGGTATCTCTGGGTGACCTAACTTCTCTGCCAGCACACTTACTCTGGATCATCTACTCTGCTTCAACTTAGCCTTGGGACATCATTCTTTGTCCCCTCCCAACATTTCTATTTTTATTCTATTGAGACAGGGTCTCCTATATAGTCAGATCAGCTTCAAACTCATTGTATAGTCTTGGTTGGTTTCCAAGGTGCAATTCTTTCCCTTTTTCTGACCTAGCTGAACTTAGTTTAATATTTTATCCCCTGGAGAATATACGAATTAATATTACATGCCATACCTCTTTTTCTTATAATTTATTTGCCTAGAAACTTAAGGCATAGAAAGTACTTGTATCATGTTTACTAATTACTGCCAATTTGACTTTAAGGCTGAAGTAATGTCAGGACATGGTTGGTGTTAAATTTCTAAGAATCATCTATGAAACTTATTGTCAAACATAGCTTGTCTGAATGGTAACTGAAACTGGATATCAGTGTCCTGACAAAGATTCAAGTTCTCATATTTGCTTTAGGTATAACATGTGCTTTTTTTCTGCTTAGAAAGATGACCAAGTAACTGATTTTGGAACTAGGAACTTCAACCTTTATGCTACTTTTGATATTACTGAGATTTTAAACTCTGAGTTTTATTGTTGTGAGCTGGATGTCTTTTGCACTGTGAAGTACTTAGCAACACTTTTGGCTCTGGATACCAGTGGCACCCTTTACAGTTGTGAAAACCCAGCATTTTTCTCATTGTTTGTGGTGAAATGTGTCTGCTTAACATTTGCATATTGAAATTCTAGCTCTGAGTAACTAGGAAGGAACTGACTGTAATTGGAGTCAGGATCTTAAAAGCACAGTTTGGGGCGTAGGGGGAATGGGATTGGCGGAAAGGGGAATAACACCTGAAATGTAAATACAGAGAACATCCGATTTAAAAAAAAAGAGGAAAAAATGTTTCACACAGGACCATGCTTAGATGTTGAGCCACGTGCCATCAGTTCTGCTGATAGAGTGACACTCAGGTCGCTTCAAGTTCAAGCTCTCTTATAGGTATCCCAATTACAAGTGGCCAGCTCTAAACAATTACATGTGTAGGTGTATCCATGTTCTTGTTCGTGTGTAGGTGTTTGGAGATATGTATCACAATTTGGTTAAAATGAAGTTACTGGGCTCTAGCCCATTATAAATTTCATTTGCCACAGGTGGGAAACCTTGGCATAGGCACTACAGAAGAGGGAAGGGCAGGCCTTCGGAAGGAAGCAGCTGTGTGGATGTTGGATCTTGAGTCTGATGCAGTTGACCTGTTTCATAAACCAGACTACGGCACTTTGTTATAGTAGCCCTGGAGGAACCACAGAGGACAGTGACACGTAAGTGAACGCGGGGGCCGAGTCACATGAATCACACATGGCACGCTATTAATTTTGCCTTTTGCAAAAAAAAAAAAAAAAAAAAAAAAAAAAAAAAAAAAAAAAAAGCAAGTTTCCAAATAGTTTCTTCCTTTTTTCTTTTCTTTTCTTTTTTTTAAACAAAAGATGGGTTACGGAGGATCTTTTCTAGTTCTTTCACATCGTAAATGCTTTCAGAAGATAATTTCATCACTTTGTAATTAGATAATGAAGATATAAAATAAGGAGTAGTGTAAAAGGCCATAAAGATATAGACAAGGCTATAAAGATACGATGTATACATAATCCCGGGAGTGACTCTGGGGCTGTGCCATGGAGTGTTTGTGAGGTAATTCTGGGGTTCAGGCTATACCTGATGACTATACCATCTGAACAGACAAAGCTTCCCTAGGGACACTTCAAAGAGAGTCTTCCAAAGTGTTTTGTGTTCACTGAAAACCCTATTTTATTTAATTCAGACAGAATTCCCACTGTATTTCCTATCCTGAATAATAACCAAGGTACTGAAATACCTCACAGGTTACAAGCCAAGATGATGAGGCCCTTCCAGGCCAATGGGATGAAATCTTTTTGTTTTTCCCCATAGCTCATCTGACATTCTGAAACACTCGTGAAGACTCTTGTTTATCATTATTAAAGAGAGTGGACCTCCGGACCAGTAAGTGCTCTCACCTGGAATCAATCCACAGCTCTGAAAAGAATGATAGCACAACATTTTAGAGAGTGTGTACTTCAGATTAAGTTTCTGTACCAAAAATACTCCAAAATACAGCAGCTTAAAATGTCAGCTCCTTGTCTTTCACCTGATGGCCCCATATTTACAAGGAGTGGCTAGTCAGTCTGCTCTGCTGTGAACAAGGACCTATGAGGGTCTTTAGGTCTCTGGGTCACTTTGCTATTATCTTCAGGATTACTTTATTTGTTGACATTTTCCATTCAACAAGCAGGAAGTTCAAGGGAAGCCGTTCTATACTTAAGAGAACACGAAGTTACATACTACTTCTAACTCGATTTTCTTGTGTCCCCCCCACTCCCCAATTAAATGCTTTCTTTTATCAGAGTTGCTTTTCATGGTGTCTCTTCATAGCCATACAGCCATGACCAAGACACCTCTTTTCATAAATCTCATTATCCAAGATATGTCCTTTGCCTTCCACTCTAAAATAGGTTGCCTTTTATTGTCCCAGGTTCTGTTGCCTGCCTCTGGTTCCCTTCACACCTCCTCTCCGACTCTTTCCGTTTATAATCGTTTGTGGACACACTGTTCTTTACTTCCTGCATTCCTTTCTTAAATGCCAAACCACCACCTCTTATCTTAGCGTGGCTTCTAGCTAATGCTCAGCCAATACTCCTGAGTGACGGATGGTCCAATGGATGCTGTGCCTTCCTTTCTCATTCTTTCCCTTTCTTATTTCTAGGGAGCAGGTTTTTTTTGAATCACTGTGTCTTTTGAGTTTTGAAGGATAATGCAGCAGACATCTTTGAGAACGCTGCTGCTGGCCTGTGCTCCCTTCCCGTACTGGCTAAAAGACACATTTGCATTTGTTGTACATGCTGACCCACTTAACCAAAAAAGACATTAATGAATAAGTGATGGAAAGGGGACACAAATGAAGTTTGCTGACTAATCTTTGCGTTACTTTTCCAATGAATACAGGGGATATGAAAATGAATACAGAAGATATAAAACCGTGGCTGTGTTTTTAAACTGGCAGGACGTGAAGTCCAGCCTTAGTTTGGCTGTTGAGTCATATGTCAGTTTGTAAAGGTATGTAGGCCTTTCCCTAAAAATAGGGATTTTTAAAAAAAATAAATGGGAGATCTTTACCTTTGAGAATGCAATATTTATAATGCATAGTCCAGGCTCTTCTGAAATGTTCAGGAAATAACAGATGAGTATGTTTCTGCAACGCTTCAAGAATTTTTAAGGAGGGACTCAAGAGAGCAAACTGCTTCAAGATGAGCCTTGAACATTAACTACCCAGGTACTCACTCACTTAAGCTTTTCTTTCCTTTGAGTTGAAACAACCCATGGATCCTGCCATTGACTCAAAACTGGGGAGATAAAGCAGCCTCCTGCCACCGTGGCTCTTCTCAGAAGTGTTGTGCGAATAACTTCGAAGCCTGACTCTCTTCCTCCCTGCAAGCTCATCATTTGACTTCGGAGAGCTATTTTTCTGTTTTGTTTAACTTAGATTCCAGTAGAGGGAGCAGATTCAACAGCTAGATGAGAGAGATTTCTAAAACTCACACACACAGTGAAAAGAGCAAACGGGCGAGCAGTTCATGGGAGAGGCGTGTGAGGTTTCACACTAGCTACCGATAGTGTGGCTTGCTTGCTGAAAGCACTGTCTGAAGACACCCCCTTTTAACATCTGCTGCAAAATGTTCACTTGTATGCTGACACTTGTACCAAGAGATGGGAAACACTGACACATCTAATGACAGCAAAAAAAAAAAAAAAAAAAAAAAAAAAAAAAAAAAAAATCTAAAGGCATCTTTATTGTTATCAGTTCAGTAAATTACCAGGCTTAAGACAATGTAAATTATAATATTTAAACTCTCTTAGAAAAGCCTGGCTAGCTGTATAATCAGAACCTAAAATGTGAGTGTGAGCTACTTCAAGTGGGTAATTAGCTGTTAGCTGAGAGAAGGCCGGGGTGGGGGACGAAGGGAGAACTCATCTCTTTAGAGTAAACTTAGAAGGACCCACGTGTAGTTAGCCCATTATGGATGCTCACTCGTAAGCTGAAACACCCGAGAACACAAGGAGTGGACCACACCATGAGGAGTCAGGTTCACAGAAGCTCACTGCAGATGAAAAGGCACCATTAATGCCTGCGAACTTGTCAGCTCCAGCTGCCCTAGGATTAGGGTGTGCACAGCTGTGCGCTGTCTGTGGCTGAACCCCGCAGGCAGTGGAGTAATTTATCAGGGATGATAAGATTGTTATCCACTAATCAATCTCTCTCTCTCTCTCTCTCTCTCTCTCTCTCTCTCTCTCTCTCTCTCTCTCTCTCTTATCCTAAATGTGCAATCTAATAATATGAAACTTTCATTATTTCTTGTTTTAAAAATTAAGTGCGTGTGGGGTGGGTGTGTTTGCACATAGGTGCACAGGTACCTCGGTGGGCTGGTAGAGGTCAGAGGTCAGATGACAACTCTCTTGGGAGTCCTTTCTCTTTTGCCATGTTCTAGGGTCGTGGTATTGAACCCAGGTCATCAAACCTATGTGCCAAGTTCCTTTACTCACTAAGCCACCTCACTAGGCCTTTTTATTTCTTTTATAAATTAAAATTTTACTTTAGCTCAAAGAGGCACAAATTATATTTATATTTATATATATACATATATATTAATATATCATTACACATATCAGATATGATATATATTATAGTACATATGGTTGTATGTATATACACTGATAAAGATATCATTAAAAATAATTATAATTATAAGCCTTATAATAAAAAAATTAAAATTAAAGCCTAAGTATCACCCTTCTTCCTTTGATTCTCACTGTGAAGAGGCTAGCCCCTGTTTTTTACCTCTTTGTCCAAGTCTGTGGATGTCACTCTTCTCAGTGTCTAAATTCCTGGTTTCCTACCAGGGTTATTCTTGTGTGTGGTGTGTGGCTGGTGAAGAGATGGTTGCCTGGCTGTGTGAGCTAAAGGATGTGTTTGTTATCTGCTCACGTCCAACGGCTTCCTCCTTTCAGTGGTACCCTGCTCCCAGAAAGGCCCTTGGATAGGCTTCACGGCAGGCACCTGTTTGTTACCTCATTCCAGGCTGTTTTCTCTGCTAAGCCGCTTCACAAATTTGTTAACACATCCCTTCCCTTCTAATTTTTTTCCCCATTCTCTTTGTTTTTGTTGGGTTATGCTTTTAGTTTTTTTTTTTTCCCTGCCACTTGAGACACATCCGCTGTTCCCCCCCTCCTCCCCCGATATATTTCTTAAGCTGGAACCACAAGCCAGTCATTCAAATACCTCCTTGTCTTAGGTATAATGTTTTATTTTCTCAATCCACGCCAGCCTGATTAAAAATAGCCGCAGTATATTTATTCCACAACTTTGCTCCTATTTATACTCAGGGACGTCAGTTTCCAGTAGTTTCCTTTCCCAAATCACCCCACCGCTCTGGCCTTGGCTGGGAAGCTTCGTCTACATGTCAGGACCTAGAGCCTTTGACTACACTGCTGCCGGTTCTGTGCCCTCTTTCCTGTCCTGACTTGCAGTGATGAATCAAGTCGTCGTTAGTGAATCACCAGCCCGCTGTTCTAGAAACCTCACTTTGGGCTTTTTCTGCCTGAGGCCAAGAAGAATCCAGGGCCCCGTTGATAACTGCATGGTCAATACCAGCGCTGCTGTTCTCGACCATAATTTCTTCAGCAAAGTACCATCGCTTTGAGAAACCGCTTAGGAGAATGCCGCGCACTTCTATGTCGGTCGGTGGGTCTCAGCTTCTCTAATGTCAGGACCCGTGAATGCAGCGCCTCGCGTTGTGGGGACGGCCAACCATGACATTATGTCCACTGATACTTCACAACTGTAATTTTGCTACTGTTATCAATTGTAATGTAAACATCTATGTTTTCTGACGGTCTTAGGGGACCCCTGTGAAAGGGTCACTAGACCTCTCCCCTCCCCAAATTGGGTCCTGACCCACAGGTTAAGACCCCACTGCTCTATGTAGACAGGCTGTTCTTAGGTCAGGGTTGAACTATATAGTAGACACAACTTGGGGGGAGAGTTAAGGAATTTACCCCGAATGATCTCACACATTTCTATGGGACTGAAGAACTTACCTTTAATTCATATCTGTAAAACTGTCAACACATTGCCATTACTTGGGGAGGAGATTCTTAGATGACATGGCATTTTATAGCATTACAAGGGGAATTGTAAGAGAAGGTGAGATTTTAGAGAGACTTTGGCTAACTGCTTTGTCACCCCCTTCTGCCCTCACTCCCAAATCCTGACTGATCTGGCTGGGTTTATAGTAGACATGATCCCAATTAAACTCAACCCGCAGCATCCATGGAAAGGTAGAGAGAACCAATTCCATAAAACCATCCTCTGACCTTTGTGTGAACGCCGTGACACACGTACCCACCGCATCATGTGAAATCATACGTAATAACAATAAACTGAAAAATTAAAAAGTACAGCCTTCCTAAGTACAGAATCCTGGGTAATCATTCTGTAACTCAATGGCAAGTTTTCTATCTTATGAGAAAAGAAATACACGTCAGCCGCCAGAGTCTGAGCACTTCAGGATGTAAAAATGTCCCAGGAGAAAAGGCGCTGCACAGCATAAAGGTCTTCATTGTTTAAGTCAGATGCTGCTACTCAGAAGTTCTGAGATGTCCATCATCCCACGAGACATCTCGTAAAATCTCTCACAGGTCTTAGCTGGTCGGGAATTAATCACTTATTCCATTAAACTTGATAACAACCTTCTTTCCATACGCATTAAACAATTAATCACCAGCTCCCTAACATTAAGTGTTCTGAGAGGCACCAGTACTTGAGTTGAGTCTTGAGAGGTGTTGGCTAGAATAAAGGGAGGGCCAAAATGGGAAAACAGAACAGCATGCCCCAGGGCACTGGAGCATAGGAGAGCAGGCTGCTTTCCAGAAACTGCAGAACAGTTGGAGTGGTTGAGTGGAAACGCTTTTGTCGAAACGTGACCCATTGTGAGGCCCCCAGAGCTTCAAGGGTCAGAGCTAGCTCAAGCTGGCCTGCCTGGTCATGGTGCAGTGCCCAGACTCTCCTGGAGAGTCTTAGAGCCCCCTGAGACATTAAGTAGGGGAATGACGTCATCATCTTTGGATTGAGTAAATACTTTAGTAGTCTCTCCCTCTCTCAATAAAAAAAAAAAAGCGATGTTTTGATTTTGGAGACTGTGCATCTATTTTAGGTGATTCTCTTTCTTGATAGTGAACATTTTGGAATGTTGGGTCTTTTTTTTTTTTTTTTTTTTTTTTGTGCACATTCTTCATTAGCTTTGAGTTAGACACAGGGACAGGCTTCAAAGAAACCAGTCCTTCACACATCTTTCAGTTCTGTGGTTGAACAATCTTTCTAGATGCATCCTTAGGAGACTTAACTGTGAATCCTCACACTAGATGTAAAGAAACTTCTGGAGCTGCTCTTGCAAGGTCAAGTTGTCATAGATCAGAACACTGATGCAGACAAATTTGAAGGGACACCCCAGACTCTCTCCCTTAAGAACTTCCATCTCTGCTTTGAGACATCAGCAGAATCTTCTCCCTCTGAACACCCCAAAGGCAATTCAGTCTCCTCTGACCAACGTTCAAGATTTAAAGCAACTCTGTGCTGAGATAAACGTTTCATTACTTTCCAAGAAAAAGCATTACATAACGCTCTTTTTATGGTTCTCAACCTGTGGGTCCAGACCCCCTGGGGGGCTTGTCTAACCACTCTTCTCAAGGGCCAGTCTAAAAAAAAAACCCTCTATAACTTGAAGTTAAGTAAATCAAGTTTTCCTTATTTTGTCCTGTGAAGTTGCTCTGTCCTGTTTGATGATAAAATGTGCTTCCTGTAATCCGCTTGCGCTGTGGTGTACAAAAGCCATGTGCACAGTATCTTCTTCCCTACTGACTGACATGATCGACGTCAGATGCTATGTGCTGTCCTTTAGCCAGTATTTTTTGAACAATAGTATAATGAGAGACAAGGATCACACCTTGTGGTGCAGACCGCCCGGGATTATCCCTTCTCAGTGTGTTTGTTTTATAGCATCCTCCAGACAAAGGCTCTGCCTATTTTCCATTTCAAAAGAATATTTCTTATTGTAAGCTCTCTGACAAGACAGGAGGGCCCGTGCATACAGGGGAAATGTGTTTTAATAAGGGGAGCATTGTGGAGCCTGTCATAGCCTCAGGTAGTTCTCTGGAGGTGGGGGGCGGAGTCACTGTATTTGTTGAGCATGTGTACGTAGGCACGCTTGCCCAGAGACAGCCCAGTGTACAGGAGAGGGGGACTGACCTGGGGAATCGGATGGTCTCAGTCCTGACATGCATTAAACACGGAAACCTGAATGACTTATTTTCTGGAAAGTGGTGTTAGCTCTAGTTCTTCCGGATGATTGTGTTGAGATAGAGTTAGTATGGCACATTCATGAGTTGGTGTGAGGATCCATGGCTTCGTGCTAGCTGTGTGCACATTGTATGTATCCATTTTATTCCCGTGGTATATGCAGTTTGCACTGGGTGGCTTATAGCTAAGAATGTTCTATCTGCTACAAGATAGATTACCATTCTCACTCATTTACTTTCTCGAGACAGGGTCTTGCTTTGTCGATCAGGCTGGCTTTAGACACAATCCTCCTGCCTTAGCCTCTTGAGTGGTGAAACTACATGTGTGTGCCAGAATGTTTAGCATGCCACCATTTTTGGAAGTACTCGAACACAATATTACAAATGTATCAGGATAGGCATAACCTCCCAGCGCAGAATCCACTCACAATCTTTTCCCTTAGTGATAGCTAATATTCTCTGAGTGGCACTATGTTACCAGCTAGTCATAGTCAGTCTTTGGAATAGTCCTTTATGTTGGGACTAGCCTCATCTCTTTCCCACAAGAGGTAAACTGAGTCACAATGATACTAATGATCTTACACATGATCACTAACTAGCAAGTTATGGAGAATTCAAAACCAAGCAGTGTTGCTCAGAGACGTCAGTCTTCAATAGGAAAGGTTTCACTGAGCTCGGGCGTGACTAGTACATTGATTTAAAAAGTATAAAAGTCATTGATTTTTTTCCATGGGTACAGAGCTGTTTATGATTAGCATAAAATCTGTCATTATAAAATCTTCACCCCTAAATAAAACCTGGTGTTCACTGTATCATTAACCAGCACTTTCCCACCCCACCCCCAGTCTTAGGAAAGACTCTAACTCCTGATCCATACATTTGCCTGTTCTATACCCTGTGTACGTAGAACCACACATAATGTTCATTTCGGTCGGATCAGTTTAATTCTTCTTGTTGCAGAACAGCATCCGGTTGCATGGTTACATTATACAGCAGTTACCCATTCACCAACTTGTGGACACTTGAACTCACTTTTTAGTACTTAAAGGAAATTGTATTATTTTAAAATCATGTATTATACTAATGCTAAATTTTGGTGCTTTGACATCTCTATTTGCCTTCCTTATTTAAAAAACAAAGCAAAACAAAAGACCCCCTCCAAAAAAAACTCAAAAACTCAAGAAAACTGAAAAACTTTAACCTACCATTTACTGAATACTACAGGCCAGGCAAGTGTGTCAGGGATCTGAACGCATTTCTTGTCCTTGCAGAATTTCCAGAATAGCAGGAGAAATGTAATTTAGAAGTCACAGAAGAGGTAAGGGCTAGAATTAAGATTCAGCCAAGATTCTGTGTAAACTCCACAGTGAGGACCCTCCTTCAGCTAAGGGCAGCCTGGGTAGGACTGATGAACTTTTGGGACAGACTGGCTTTGCTGAGGACCTTTGTCTTTGTGCTGGATCTTAGGGGATGAAGAGAAATGACTTAGGTGAACAACAGCATGAAAGGCAGTTTGGCAGCAGGGAGAATAATAAATCCATCCACTGGGGGCCCAGTGTATGCTGGGAACCCCAGGACATGGAGTTAAGTTGATCTGCAGACTGGGGTGGGGATAAGATTATTTCGGGATTTATAAAGTATGTAAGAATCGTAGGCCTCTGCTCATGGTTTGGCACTCTTCAACTCCTTAATTTGCTATAGAAGAGTAGTGTTGGGTTATTTTGTGTTAAAATGCATTTGTGGCACACACCTGTAATCGGAGTACTTAGGAAGATACAGGAAAATTGGTGGTAGAAGGCTAGCCGGGGCTACATGGCAAAACCATGTCTTAGTGTGGGGATGCAGTTCAGTGACAGACAGACTGCTTGCTTAGGAGGGCTAAGGCTTTGGGTTCAATGCAAGGTGGGTAAGCACATATACAACATTGCACATGTAAGAATACATATGCATGTAGACATATATGTATACTATTGTTGAGAAATAAGATGACCCCAAAGGCTCATCAGGTGTCAAAGGCCTACTCTTCAGCTGGTAAATGTGATCGTTGTAATGATTTGACCATGAGCTCTCTGCCTTCATTAACAGATTAATTTCCTGATGGATCTATAATATGATGACATCCCTAGGAGGTGGTAGATAAGTAGGTTGCGAGGCTGATTTGGAGGAAGCACAGCATTGGAGGATGCTATGGAAAGAAAGACCTTGCTCTCCAGCCTTCTCTGAGCCTGCTTCCTACTTTGGATCTACTCTATCATGGGCTCTTCACCACGACACTCCACCTCCCAGAAGCGACAGAACCATGTGCTGAAATCTCTGAACCTGCGATCCAAAATGAATCTTTCACCTCTTAAGTTGTCTCTTGCACAACAAAACCTGAACAGCACGTTGTGATATGTAGATAGGTAGTAATTCAAAGCACTCAGAGAGTTTAAATGAAATGGGAAATTTCTATCACCTACAAATGACAAACCAATATTATCTGTCACAAGCAGAGGGGAAACTGGATCTCTACAGTTGATACCGAGCAGCCTAAGTAAGCTTTTCTCAGATTTCTAGTTAGATATGCCAAATCAAGCTAAGCCTAAAGCTGGTTCTCTGTAATAAGAGATGCTGGTGGGTCTGAGAGAGGCGTTTGAAGGTTAGATTTATCGCATAGAAACTTTCTCATCGATGAAGCCAGAAGGGCCGAAAGGGAATTGGAATGGTACTGTAGTGTGATGTTTCTAATGTAACGACACAGTGCTAAGATTTCTGTGTGTATAGCATAGAGGCAGTGAAGGTTTTAACTTCAGCCTTGGTGGTGGCAGCCTGGAGGATGAACTGGGGGACAGGCCACCCACAGGCAATGCTGCCAATCATCCAGGTAAGAAGGGAGGAGCAGGAATGGGTTGATGTGCTGGGGCTTGTGGTGCCTTGCAAAAACCCTGCCTTCTTGTGTGGCACTGTGTCTTTAGTTGTTACCACGGCAGCTGAGGGGGCATTTTTTTTTTCCAGGGCTTGGGGGAGGAGCGGCTGACAGACCGTGGGCTGAGAAGCGGCTCTTAAGCCTTCATGTGTTTTATCCTTTCAACTTTCACTTCACTGGCTTCTCTAAGTTTCTCCGCTCCAGGCTCTCTCCCCTCTCCTGCCTCCTCTTGGCTTCTTTGTGCCAGTGTCACCTCCTGTCAGATCACTGTCAGTAGCTCAGGGAAATGGGCAATCAAGGCCAGGGCTCTAGAACCCCATAATCCCTGTGGGGTCCACGGCAGGGACAGGGCACAGGGAATGACAGGCCCGCCCAACACATCTGTGACTCATCTCACACCCTCTTTGGGATTATGGGAGGAGGCACAGGCAGACTGCTCCTGAAATCACCTCCAGACTTCATTGGTAAGTGCAAGCCAAGGGGGGGGGGATGAAGTGGGAGCACATTTAACAGGATTCACCACTGGATACGTTTTAAAACTGCATTCAGACTTTTGCTATAGTTTGATATAATTTCCAGGAACTGGATACTTTTTCGACTGAGCTAACTACCCCACTCCCCCGCCCCGCCCTACACGCACACATCCCAAACTCCAGTGACTCAGTGCACAGAAGAATGAAGCTGGGAAGAGAAATACTGTCTCTGTTCACTAACATCTGATTCAGAGGGTTGGGATGCAACTCCATGATAGAGAACTGGGCTTGAGCCTCAGTTCAATTCCTGGTCCCAAATCAACCAAAGCAATAAGGAAACTGACGAAAGTTCTAGCCAAACAAAAATATGATGAATAACACATATATAGGCAATAGTATTATAGAACTCTAAAATAATCTGTACACCAATCTAAATAAAAATTAACACCAGACTAAAATATCAAAGCTGAAAAAAAATTCAAACACCTTGCTTGGACAATGTTACATTATGGTTTCCATATTGGGGGTGGCGATTACAATTCCTATATTAACATCAAGAAACTGAACAAAACTATGCTGTTTGTGTAGGATTGTCCGGCAAGAGTTTATGCAACCCTAATGTAATATGGTCTCAGCATAGAGGTATAGTAAAGAAGCTCTCCTGCCCTCCATTTTTGAGCCCTGCATTTGTGGAACTTCTGCAAAATAAACAAACAAACAAACAAACAAACAAACAATAAATAAGGGGAAAGATAAGACTTGCCCACAAGCACACACTTCACACTTCAAGACCGTTGCAGAGATACTTTTCCTGCAGTGACACTTTACCGGCATCTTCTTCTACAGTGGGGAGGATTTTCCCGTATGACCCTTAGAAAACAATAAGGCTGACCCTGAATGCTTAAATAGCATTTGTCAACCTTTGCAATTCCCAAGTAAATCTTGGAAATTGTCTCTGCAAACAGGCCAACTCAGAGTTTCGGCTTTTCCCATTAATCTTTGGGTGGGACCACTGAGAACCTTTTCAGAGTTTGGATAGTGTCTTCATAAGAAGGCGCATTCAAGACTGGGACATTAGCCTCCCCCTTGGGTATGGAGCCATTTCTCCACAGTGCTTCATAGGCTGTTATTTCAGTTTTGTAACTGTATGCCAACTTCCTTCCTTCCTTCCTTCCTTCCTTCCTTCCTTCCTTTCTTTCCTTTTCTTTCTTTTTTTTTTTTTTTTTTTTTGCTACAAAGCCTAGAGTGGAGACATTCTTTAGTCAATTGCTCAAGTCCTGCTCCTCTACATCTCATAGTTCCTTCTCTTCTCTACCAGATATAATCAGTTCAGAGTGAGGCCCTAGGTGGACAACCCAAATCTCAACTGGGCAATTGTTACCTTTGGACGCAAGAGCCTTATTTTAGTTTTCTCAGTGTTTCACTGGTTTTGCTCAAGGACATGCACCTGTGTGTTATCTTATTTACTAGGTTTTTTTCTTTTGTATTTACAGCACGGTTTCTGTTCATTCAAAAAGAAATAGACGAAGATAAAAGCATTAGAAACATTTAATGATCAGTTTAGTGGATCAGGTATCAATATTACCTCATGTCCTTAGTTCTATGTTTAAAGGCATCTGTTTCAACTTTACAGAAATGCTGTGAGATTTAATAAGAATTCAGATTAGGCTCTGAGAAATCTTGGTTTCGGATTTTTCGTTAACAGCACAAAGCTTTGGCGCCTCAGGAAGTTAAGGGATGTCCATTTAGGGACCTTACTAGAGGATGAGATACAGAATTCTCACGAAAGAAAAAGTAGTTTCTGGGTACAGTATATAGGACTCTGGCAACTGGGATGACTGTTTGCATTGGCATGGTGACCTGCTAAAATGCTATCAAGTGACATACCTGCTTTAATCATATCATAAAAATATAATTTTAAGATATTTTGGAAGTCATTAATTATCCCTAAATTGCATGCAGTTAATAAACAGCATTGGACAGAATGACCAGATGACTTTGACTCCCACAGAAAAGTCATGATAATCGGAGATGTGGATGAAATGCCAACCAACCATCTGTGATGCAGGTATCAAAAATCATACCCCAGAGCTAGCTGCAAGGATGGTTCAGTTGCTGAAGTGCTTGCTTTGTAAGCTTGGGGACCTGAGTTTTGCCACCAGAACCCATGTAAAAAGCCGAACATGGTAGCTTATGCTTGCAATTGCTGTGCTAGATTACAAAAGAGGATTCCTGGGGCCCATTGGTCAGCTAGACTAGCCTACTTGTTAAGTTTCAGACTATTGAGGGATCCCTGTCTCTAAATACAAGGTGTATGGTGCCTGAGTAATGACACCCAATGTCATCAGCTAGCTGTTTCTGGGTGTGCATGTTCCTGCTCTGACATGAACACACATTCGTAAGCACACGTATGCACATACACATATGTGCACACACGCACACAAATGGGCAAACAATGGCAAGCAAGTCCATATCTTTAGGACTGAGTTTTATGACATTTATTATTCCCCCAGTTTTCATGTAAAAGTTATTGACAAAAGTATCCACCAGTATAATATTGAACAAGACTTTCTCAAATGGACAATTGCCCTCACCACATTTAACATAATGTCAAAATTTCCAAAAGACAGTTAAAATGGTCATCATGGCTAATGTTAAGGCCAAGTTAACATTTGGAAAGTCTTCATGGAGTCTTGGGGAAAAGCACCAGCTTTAGAGTTAGACAGTTTTCTATTCAGTTCCTTCCTCACTGTTCATTATGTTTGAAATCCTGGAAAATTCCTCAACTCTCTGATTTCATTATTTATGGACTAGAAGCAAACCTCACTGGTTTGATGTTAGAAATAAATAAGTTAACATATGTGAAATCTGGCACATCAGAACTGGTAGCTATTTTCATTTTTCAAAGATAGATACACATTATTTTCTTTTTGGCCTTCATTATCCCCAAGTATTCAGACACTACCTCAAATAAATATCTTGGTAACCCTCATTATCACTCCAGATCAACTTCAAAGCCAGCTGCAATCATTTTACTTCCAAGGATAGAATGGTACCAGTTTTGCTAAATAAATAGCCCTCGAAGGAGCCAAAGTTATGTTCCTAGCTCTAGTTTCTGTAAATTTGGAATACCCATGAATGACAGCCAGACGTTGGAAACCAAGGGGAAGCATTTCAGTTTTTCAGTTCATTATATCTTGCCAGAGTTCTCTCTTAGGTACGAGAGACAGACAGAGGAACGTGTAGGTCATATGTTGAACCTATTCCCTTGTTTTGCAGAGACCCCCCAACTGCAAAATACAGTGCTCAGAAAGACCTGCCAAGGCCGGGCTGTCTTTCTTTCATCTCCTTAATCTCCAAATAAGTTTATGGTTTTTACGTTTAATCTGCCACATTTACCATCCATTTCTTCATCTCGTTCCTATCGGATTTAGAAGTGTCAACACGGGGTGACTTGACCCCACAAAACATCCCCAGTTCTGTGCCAGCCAATATTTACGAGCAGTCAGAAAGGATCACAAGTTTAGTGACATGTTTTTTGAGCCCCATTTAATGAAAGAAACTCTTTGCTAAAATGAAATGAAGGAATGTTAAGCCCTTTCAGGGTCTATGATACAGAAGTAACATAGTTGCTTAGTCCTCCTGGCTTCTTGCATTCTCTTGCTGAGATCGTAAAGTAGGATTATAGTGGTATATTTTATCCTCATTTAAAAAAAAAACACAAACAGGGGAAAAAACTGTTCTATTCAATGGCTAATCCTCATAGCAGTCTGTCTGGATGCTGTAATTCATGACTTTCTATTTCTACATAAAGGCACAGAAATCACTGAAGAACAGCCTTCTAGTTGGTGGCAGTCTGCCAGCCTTCCCAGGTGCAGTGTTGGTTAAAAAACTATCTCATTCAATGGAGTTCTAACCGTGTACTAGACATTGCGCAATGCAAAGGCGTATGGGACAGGTGTGACTCCTGCTTCTTAAGACTCCAGAGCTGAAGACCAACAAAACATCCTCGCCGGGCTAGCTGAGTTAGTTTTATTTAGATTTGCCCAAGGTGTTAGGAAGTGGCCATTTGATAACCTCTCCACTGTGGATTACTAGAGACTGTTTGTTTTCCCAGTTTCCAGTTAATCAGTTTGTGTTACCCGAAGAGGGTGTTTCTAATAGAGGAATTAAAAAGCATGCTTTTCCAGGTGTTAAATCACACGGCTCTACTTGGAGGACAAAGAGAATATAAATGCAGAAGGAGAGGAAGTTTACATGGCTGAATGGGAGATGGGGTGAACCACTGTAGTAGTGTTCAGAGCCTATCCTGTGACCTAATGAGAGATTCTGGGATACTTCTTCTTCTTCTTCTTCTTCTTCTTCTTTTTTTTTTAAGTAGAAGAAGGAAGCCAAGGAACATCCCTGTCCTTTGTGAGAATAAAGAGGCACACATGTATATGTGATACCAACGGAGTGGCTTTGACGTTTAAGGAGACTAATAAGTAAAACACGGAGGAAGCAGATTAAACTGTGGGACAGGTCAGGCTCTTACTGATGGCAGAGCATTCTTTGAGTAGCTTAGGCTCCCTGTGAGGTGTGATCCCTGGTGCCTGTCCCCTCCCTCTTGTAGACAAAGCCCTTCTGGACCAGGGGTAGAAAAGGGTATGCTCTGCTGACTAGCCACCTTCTCTCAGGGTTGAATTTCTCATTCCACAGGTAGGATTCAGACACTGACTTGTCCTTGTTGTTGTAGTCTCCTTGCTCAAGGTCAGGCTCGGGGAAGGAGAGAAAGAGACTCACAGTCAATATGAGACCTTGGAGGGACACTTGTGAGGGCTACCCCAACCTCAGCACTCCCTGTGGGACTGCATGCAGGCGACTTCATCTCAGTTCAATGGCCTCATGACCTCCCCAATCCTACCTCCATGCCAATCTACCTACATAGGAGATCTTCTCTTCTGTTTTCAAATCTCCTCATCTAAAATTGTTTCCAGGAAAGGTTTCTTTTCCTTCCTTCCTTCCTTCCTTCCTTCCTTCCTTCCTTCCTTCCTTCTTTTTCTTTTCTCTCTCTCTGCTTTCTCCTCCTCTCCTCCTCTTCCTTCTCTTTCTTTTCTTCCTCCTTCTTCATCTTCTTCTTGAGACTGGATCTCATAGATTCCAGGTTTGGGTACTGGAGGATTACTAGACATTCCTATCCTTCTCCTTCCAGAGTATTATTCCGAATGTCCATGGTGCTGAGGTAGGACTCAGGGCTTTGCACATGTTAATCGAGCATGCCACTGGTTGAGCTACAACCCCCAGCATTCATAATCCAAACACAGATATCAAGTGAAAATAAAAAATGAAATTTCCAGAATTTTAAAATTAAAGAATCTTGCTTAAACGAATCAATTATGACATTGTTCTTGTTCAAACAACACAAATGTCCTCCCGGGCTCCCACCTGTTAAAATTCACTTTAATTATACGGACTCAGAACTTACTCCCATTCTGTCTACCCTAGACTTTTTTTTCTCTTTCCATCCTTTTCTGTGTCAGTCTGGCACCCTCCAACCTGAATGTTTCTGACACTGAAGCCTGGGTGAGAAAATGGACCATCAGAATCTACTCTGGGTGGTTTCCTCAGCTGTCTCTGTGCATCCTGCACAGTTCAAAGACTTGCACAAATAGGCCACAAGGATGGAGAGCTCAGGGGACATCATCTTCCATGGCTAAACTATTTTTTGACTGTAGATTCAGCAAAAGGGCGAGTCATAGCCTTTAATCATGTGCCCACTAGTGAGGCTGCCAGGCTCCAATGGACAAATCTGATCCAAAAGTCACACAGATGGCTCTGGTTAAATTCGGTCAAAAGTCACAGATCTGAGAAAGGAACAGGTATGTGGTTAGTTGATAGGAAGTGTGAGAGGAGACAAGAGAGGAGAGGAAGAGTAAAGAGAACACATTAAATATGCCTGTTAAATCACCAAAGAGCTGACTTAATACATTAAAAACCCTAACAATTTATGTCTTGTTCAACAGCAGCAAGAGTGTGCACTCAGCAACCCTGAGCACTGTGATATCATCCAAGAACATGTGCTAAGGTCTTTTTTTCCCAAATCAAAGTCACTGTGGGTGGTACCCAGGAGTATGGTGATAAACGTACCTCAGTGCTCCAGGACTCTTTGCTGCCATTATGAACCAGTGGACTGGAGGGAAGTATGCAAATGTATGGAAATATTTATGGAAAGCACTTTCATATGTCAAGTGACTAAGCGTGCTGCGACGTACTAAGAGTTATGATTTTAAAAAAAATTGCTAATTTAAGGTTAACATATAAATTTATCTAGTTAGCAATGCAATTAACATCTTTAAAGTGCAAGCCCCCTGCAGGCTCGGAGGCTTTGTCAGGAATTTGTCCTGCAGATTGGTTGGCAGGTTGGACATCTAATCATACTTGGAATGTTTCGATAAACTGCTGCGAAGCCCAGGATAAAGATTCTGGGTTTGACTGAAGCACATCTAGGCATGGCCTTAATACGGTGCGGCATGACCAAGGCTGTCCAGAGGAAGACACAACTGGCCAGTGTGTCAAGGTTAGAGCGGTGGGGCAGGGAAGAGGGAGGAGAACATTTTAGGGGTCCAGAAGACAATATTCAACATCAGTGGTGGGACATGCAAGTACCCCAGCTGTGGATGAGGAGATGGCACTTGAGGGAAGTCTGGCATAGTTTTCTACATGGAGGTGTATATGGAGCCATTTCAGCCTGAGGACAAGAGGGGGTCGGCAGACAGTTAAATGGAAATGAAGGCCAGTCCAGTCTGCATAAGCAATGTAAGAAACTTGGATGGAAAACCATGGCCAAACAGGATTAGAAAGGTGACAATCATACCATTTAGAGGAAAGCACCTCAGCTGTAGATGAAGCCAACCTTTCATTCTTCTAATGAAGATACACTAAGATAATAATAAAATGTTATTCAATGACAGCTAGTTAGGGACCAAGGAACATGGGGGTCAGACTCTCGGGTTCCAAAGTGCCTGCTGAGCTGAAGTTGTGCATGCCCTGAACTGACTGTGGGCGTCTTGAACGTGGGGCTCTGCATATATATTTCTTCCTTTGTGTCCTCCCATGGTGACTTGTGTGCCACCTGCTCAGTAAAAGTTTGTACAAGGAATAAGCTATGGGTCCTGGAAACTGAAGAGGAATAGAATGACAACTTTAAGATAAGATTTGAAGAGAGACAGGGCATGTCACTTCTGGGACATGAGAGAAGAGAGAGGAAGGCTCAGAGGTCATTGGAAGCCCAGAGGTCTAGACCAGTGGTTCTTAACCTGTGGGTCATGTCCCTTTGATGTCATGTCCCAGTTATCCTGAACATCAGATGTTTATGTTACCATTCATAATAATAGCAAAATTATAATTATGAAGTAGGAATGACATAATTTTGTGATCCAGGTCACCATGACATGAGAAACTTTAGAGTCTCACAGCATTAGGTAGGCTGAGGACCACTGGCCTAGAAAAAGCAGCCTATAGATTCCAGTGTACTACTCAGAAAATCAATTCTACCTTACAGTAGTAAATGGGAGGTGTACAGGGCAGCTTGAAATGAAGTTACTGAGAAGGAAGATGGAAGAATAAAAAGGGGATGAGTTTGAGAAAGGAAGCCACTTGGGAAATAAACCCAGTTTCATTTTTCTTTCCCCCTCTTCCACGGGTTTAGGGGCATACAATATCTGTGCATTCAATGTGGTTAGGCATTCATGCACAAGTAGAGTTTCCTTATTAGTTAATCCAGGTCAAGGTTTGCACTAAGATGGGCACTGGATACATTTTTCCATTTGCAGATGACATATCAGAAAGGGCATATGGTGCCTCTTCAGCATATAATTAACTACTGCCTACTGAAGACAGAAGGGTGGAACCTTAGACTCTTGGACAGCTGTGGAGGACCCCATGATTTGAACAACAGATTGAATAAACCCTGAAAACTCTCTTTAGCAGACAGAAGTAGTGACTGGTACTGAGCATTGTTAACAGCCAAATTAGCCTCTGAACCTGTGGCTTTTTTTTTTTTTTTTTTTTTTTTGGTGTGTACTGGCTGGTTTTGTGTCAACTTGACACATGTTGGAGTTGATCACAGAGAAAGGAGCCTCCGTTGAGAAAATGCCTCCATGAGATCCAGCTGAAACACATTTTCTCAACTAGTGATCAAGGGGGGAAGGCCCAGCTCATTGTGGGTGGTGCCATCCCTGGGCTGGTAGACCTGGGTTCTATAAGAAAGCAGGCTGAGCAAGTCATGGGAAGGAAGCCAGTAAGTAACATCCCTCCATGGCCTCTGCATCAGCTCCTGCTTCCTGACCTGCTTGAGTTCCAGTCTTGATTTCCTTTGGTGATGAACAGCAATGTGGAAGTGTAAGCTGAATAAACCCTTTCCTCCCTGACTTGCTTCATGGTCATGATGTTTGTGCAGGAATAGAAACCCTGACTAAGACAAATTGGTACCAGCATAGTGGGGTATTCCTGTGATAACCTGACCATGTTTTAGGGAGGACTGTGGAAGGACTTTGGAACTTTGAGCTAGAAGAGCCATTGACATATTAAGAGCTCTGTGGGATGTTCTATAGGAGCTTGGAAGATAATGTTGAAAACAGTGCAGAAGATGGAGGCCTGGCTTATAAAATTTCAGAGGGAAGATTAAAGACTCTTGTCAGGGATGTTGCTGTTTTGATTGTGAAGATTTTGTGATTTTGGTTAGCTGGGGCTGAAAAATCAGCTGTGATTAACAAGATACCAGAACTACTAAAGCAAAACATTTGTATTACTGGGACTTTTGATGCTGTCAGCTGGAGCTAAGAAACTAGTGGTAATTAAGAAGAGACCAGCATCATTGGGGTGAAAACTTCTGGGAAGTGTTTTCTGAGAGCACAAAGAGGCTGTGTTCCAGTGACAGCCAAGGTTGTACCTTGTGCTGTGGCTGGACTTGGTGATGTGTAAGAGTCACCCAGGTGGTACTGGTTTTGAAAGAATGAAGGGGTCATGGAGAACAGCTGAGGCTTGGCACTGTGAGAGGCCATGGAAGGCCATTGGTGAAGGTGCAGCCTCAGTTGCAATTAGTGCCCCAGGACTGACAGTAGTGTTTTGGAGATGCCAGTGTCTTGAGATGAATGCCAAGAACAGCAGCTGCAGTGGAGAACAGGCAACTGGAGCCTAGAAGACAAGGTGTGTGCTACAAAGGGCAGAGCTGGAGAACTGAATCCTTAATCTGATAATGCTGCCGGGAGATGGGGAAGTTAGGATATGGAGTCTAACTAGGGTAAGTAGGCCATTTGGGGCATATATTAGAAAGACAGACCGTGTTCCTGGCCCTCCTTCTTTCTTTCTCTTGACTGCCTTTAGATGAGTGAGACACTCTTTCCCACCATACCCTTCTACCATCAGGTCCTGCCTATCTATGGTCCAGGAACAGGGGTGCCAGCTATCTTGAACAGAAACTTCTCAAAATGTGGGTCAAGTTCATTCTTCCTCCTTCTAAGTTGTCTATAGTAGTATTTTTGGCAGTGATAAAAACTAATGCGCATTATTTTCTATGCACCATTTCCACTTCAAGTTTAGACGCAACCCCCGTCAAAGTTGAACACACAGCCTGCTCTCTTCTACACTTCCCACCATCCTAGGCGTTTCTCTGACAACTTGGCATGAGACTCTATAACCTTGTAATTCTTTCAGTCTGCATACCTGTAAAATGAGCACCATATGGATGATGCTGGTTTCTCTACCAACTTGAGAAGTAACCAGGCCCCTTTGGACCACTGCTGTGTTGGCTTCTGAGTGTCCGAATCGGGGAAATCACTTTCCTAAGTAGACTTCTGCTAGAAGAGGCTCCTTCAGTCTTCCCTTTGAAAAGTCTTTCAAATGATTTTCTACTTTTTTTGCACCCTTCCACAGGTGGGGGTCTCGCTATTGTTCCAATGTCAAGTGTGGGACTTCCCTTCACTGTCACTAATCATTGTAACAATCAGAGCAGGGCTGTCTGCTCTTGCTCTGCTATGGCAGGAAACTCACACACAGCACTTTCCACCTCTCACCGTCCACCCCTCCTCTTGGCTCCCAGTTCTCACTATAAAGATGGCTAAATGCATGCCACAGCTCTGTTCTGCAGCCCAAGTGCCATGATGTCTTAAAAAAATCCCTCTGCCAAATTTTCAGGATTCGGGTAGCATGGCGACAATTTTTTTTTTTTTTTTTTTTTTTGTCAGAATGCAACAGGAGTGCCTGAACCCTCATGACTCTTGTCACTGTGTACATTTCTACCAGCACTCTGGTCTTCTAAAGTCCTAATTGGTCAGCTCCTTCTTACAACATTCTAGGGCTTATACAGCCTACATCTCCCACCTCTACTGCATTCCTCTGACATAAGCCAATTTTGAAGACCTAAGAGGCACATAGTTACATTTAATCACAGTAGTGATTCCTCTTTTCCTGAACCGATTTTTAATATTGCTTTTGCCTCATTGGGCTGAAATGCTCAACATAGCAAGGGAGGGAAGATATATTTCAGCTCACAGTCTCACCGGGTTTCAGTCCACTGTATCAACAAAGGCATACGAGAGGCAACCTAGTTCATAATGTACAGGTCAGGTTGGGACCAGGATTGGGAAATCCCATTCCTAGTAACCTATTTCTCCAACCAGCCCCCCACTTCTTAAACTTCTATAGCTCTAAAACTAGTACTGACAGTTGAGGCCCAGACGTTTAAAACATGAGCCTGTGGGGGCAATTCTTAATTCGAGACTGACCAAATTGTCTAAGACTTCACAAACACATTCTGAAGCACTGTGGTCTACTTTTGTCTTCCTGTCTCTCTTACTCAGTTAACAACCAAACTCTAAAAAGCCTTTTCTATATGTTTAGTTGCTTTTGTTCCTACTCTAGAACCTATCTGGCAGTCAATGATACAAGCATCTTAGCTGAATAATTGAACCAATAAGTAACTGTGTATTCTTAGGTTTGACTAAGTTTCCCCTCCTCAAACAAAAACTGGTTTACTTTGAATTACAGGAGAAACAGTTGGAATCTTGCCTCTACTCACAGTGGGTAGTGAGATTCTATCTTCCTGAGTTTTGTGTTTCTAATTAAGGTAGAAAAAATGTATATAGGTTCAGACAACTTGATTACCCTTCTTTCCAGACTATTGGTACAAAGAAATGAGTTTATAGTTATGTTTCAGAAGTACCAAAAAAAAAAAATGTCTTATTGGAGTTGGTGTGTCACTGTGGGTGTGGCCTCAAGACACTCACCCTAGCTGCCTGGAAGTTAGTCTTCAACTAGCCACCCTCAGATGAAGATGTAGAGCTCTCATCTCCTCCTGTACCATGCCTCCCTGGATGCTTCCTCGTTACTGCCTTGATGATAATGGACTGACCCTCTGAACCTGTAAGCTAGCCCCAATTAAATGTTGTCATTTATAAGGCTTGCCTTGGTCACAGTGTCTGGTCACAGCAGAAAAACCTTAAGACAGGGCAGATACTGTTCCTGGGGTTAGTTATGTTTAAGATCTCCCCTAATACAGGGCACTTGCTGGTCCTCACCTCCAGGTGGTTATTGCTGTTATAGCATCTGTGGATGGGAACTGAGCTGGGATGACTCCATTATGAAGCCTCCGCTCAGACTGTTTTCCCATCTTTCAACTTTCTCTCAGATTCACCCTCCAGGCTCCGGATTAAACATCCTTTTCTAAGGGAACTGTTCTCGGACCACTGGAAGCTGACCAAGTTCTCTTTTATGGTCCTTCAGTTCACTGTCAGAACCCTTTCACGGCTTTAAAGTGTTAAGGATGCTCAGTGTTGGTTTTCCCTACAAGTTGGGTTCATAGTGGACACTGGTCCATTCTTATCATCCGGCACCCAGTGGACAACAATAGATGATCATTTTTGGGTGGATGAAGGAGGAGTATAAGGCTAACAACATTCAAGGCCTCTTCACAGCCTTGTCCTGACCTTTTGTCTGGAACTGGTTGCCATCATCTTCGAACTGAGGGATGTTGGCAAGAGAGGAAAAACCATCTTATTTGAGTTTTCAAGCATGGCTAATGCTAAGAAGTTTGAAAATAATGTTAAAGGGGTTAAAATATTTTCTGGCCACAGATTTCTTTTTAACAATGAGGAACACATAAGTAAATGTTAGCCAAACTGAAATAATTTACAAAAACCAAGTATGCTAGTGGTCTTATAGCTTCCCTTGTGATTATTTTGACATAATGCTTTCTGCAGATTTTATCTATTTATTTATTTGTAGAGAAACAAAACATAGCATCACAACCTAGTGAACTTCAACCTTTTTAAAAGATCCACTCATTTTATTAGAGATATTACACTCTAACCTGAAATGTACTCTTTGGTATCTAAAAAGATTAGCAGCCAAAAAAAAAAAAAAAAAAAAAAAAAAAAGCAATTAAATTTATAGCAGGTTACAGATACCATATCCAGCACAACAGTTTGGTTCAGGAAGTAACATGAAGGTCATATCAACAAGACAAAGATCGCCAAATAGGAGATTTCTCTGAAAGAAACAGAATAGAATCTCATACCCTGCAATCTGTTCTTCTTATCTAATAACTACTTGTGTTTGGGGTTCAGAGAAGTATGTGGGGGTGTTGGGAGCGAAGCAGGGTGGGTGAGGCTGCACGCCTGCACAGTCAGGCAGCTGGTGAAAGCATCTGAGAAGTCAGAGTCCTGCTTAGCTCAACAGCTCCATCTCAGACCCTAGGTTAGTGCACCCACAAACGGCGCGATCTTAGGCTGGCTACATCTGTGTGCTTAGAGAAGCAGCGGCCCTACGGTTCAAAGGAAAGGAGCCAACCATTCAGCAACCTTCCTGAAGAGCAGACTGATGTGCAGGAACAACCAATGCAGTTTAAGGACTGGCAAGTGATTCTATGTCTTCATAAAAAGGTAAGGGTGTCCCCAGAAGGAACAGGTCTACCTGATACAGTTATAAATCCTCTTCGGCAGTTTTGCCTTGCCTAGAGATTCCTGGCAGATTCTGCGCTCTCTGATTGTTCTGCGACCCATGAAACTGTTTTGCAATGGGGATCCTGTCCTGTCCTGTGTCAGTGTCCTATTTTAAATGAATGATGCTCTCAGATGAGCTGGAAAGATGGACATAGGTCCCACCATTACAATTTCTGATCTCCCTTCGACCCTTCGAAACAGCACGAAAGCCATATCTCCCTAATTATTTTTATACAGCCCATAGAAAAATTAGTTTATCTTTTTGAACAAAGCAAATTAGGCAGATCATGGCTGATTAGAATGTAACAGTGAAATCTCCATCCTGTTTCTCTTGGAAATAGGGCCTGTGTCAAATATGGGAGGTATTTCCCACGGCCAGGACAGACTCTGATTCCAACAGGGTCTGTGGCTTGGACAATGGTTCTCACATAGACACTGGAGTCCTTTAGTTCAGTCATTGTGCTGAAAAAGAACTAGTAACCCCTTAGCTAGCATTTGATGGAACATCTAGATTTACATATTTCCTTAATTGCATTTTTGAATGTGAGATTTATCTGACGAGAGTTAAATGCTTCCTTTATTCCTGTACCCAAGGCAAAATTTAACTCCGTGCTCTCTAAAATAAGTGAGGTGGGGTGGTATGGAATTTTACTCAGTTCCCATCTGAACAAATTTTAGGGATTCAGCAAAGTGG
The DNA here is from genome assembly GCF_963924665.1 of Micromys minutus. Classification (NCBI taxonomy): domain Eukaryota; kingdom Metazoa; phylum Chordata; class Mammalia; order Rodentia; family Muridae; genus Micromys; species Micromys minutus. The sequence goes on along the minus strand of NC_137957.1, from coordinate 18,238,253 downwards.
GACGAGGGGGTTGTATTACCAATGACAGAAAAGATACATCTTTACCGTTTAAAGTGGAATGGCCAATTTCTAAAACTTTGGCTTGCTTGACTCTTCAAAAAGCCTATTTCGATATTCTAAACGAATGCTATTCCTTACTGACAGATTTTCCCAAATTAGTTGCTAAGACGTTTCAAAATTCTTGTCCTTAAATTTTTCTCCCACAATCTTTCTGCTATGTGGCGGTCAAGACCGGAGGGTGAGTTTAATTTTCATTCTTTATTTACTATAAATTAACAGTAAATCGTATACTTAGCTCCATTTAAACCCTCCCTCTGCAGCTGCCCATTTGAAAAATAAAATGGTTGCCTTCTTCCACTTCAGTGGGCACAATACAAAACATCCATTGAGTTTTCTCTTTATTGCAGCTGCCAATGCCCAGCCGACTTTTAACAAACCAACCAAGCGGAATCACAATGCGGCTGTAACATTTTATGGTATTTCTGTTGGTTCTCTTTTGAGACTGAAGGTGTTAATTAGGAATCAAAGCACACAACCCTGCCAGCTTTCTTTCACAAACCATGGCCTGGCCACTGCAGTTTTCAGAAGAAAAATAAATCTAATAAAGGGATAAAAATGTTGTTTGTCACACCAGTAAAGTGTACTTAAGACCCTTTGATCAGAAGCTTTTCGTGTAGTCTTGTCAGATGGTCTGGAAATATTGTATTTTTTCTCTCTCTTGTCTCCCTCTTTATATTCAGAGTTCTCTGAGTTTGGAATTTTAAAAGTATGAAGTCATGTAGGAGATTCTTTATAGACAGTATCTGGTCTCAAATAGTTGATTTGCTTCTGAGAGAAAAAAAAAATACATTCAGAAATCAACCATGTCCTGGCTCCACACCACTGCATCTTCTATTAGCATATTTATGGTAATCTAATTGTAAACTTTTTTTTTTATTGTAAACTTTTTTTTTCTGCTTAAAATATAAATGTCAGCATTCTTTTATAGATATAATTCTATAATCTAATTCACTTGCAGTGTTTAGGAGGGTCCCTTTTAACATGCACAGAACTGAGTCCTTTCCCAAGCATAAAATTTATAGATAGCCTACAATACTTTTCTATCAAGTACTTTGTCTTTTTATATGATTTTTTCTGATGCATCATGAATATCATTCAGCCACATATAGCACTGCAAAGTCTTTATGTTTAATCTTAAGCTTAAAGTGAGTTTATGAAGTTAGCACTTCTGGGAATTAGTCAAGCCTGCTAGCTTTCTCAGCAAGAGGTTTAGCTCCTAGATGCACAAATCAAGCCCAAATCCATTAATCCTGCTAGAGAGAAGGAGAAAGAAGGTCAGCTTGTTGATTTAATGTTAATGAAATGAAGGGGCTCCTGAGGCTACCTTAGGGGGGTGCCTCTAAACTGTAAAACAAATAAAGTCATTTTAAGTCCAGCTCATTGCTGGAGAGGAGACTCTGCTGCTGGCTTAGCTGAAGAAACAGGAGGGGCATGCCTGTGCGGACACCTCCTGTTTTCAGCAATCTGACTACACCTGCTGCTGCCATCCCCCTCAAATGTCATACTGACAAACTCCTCAAGTGAGGATTGTCAGTGCAGTGCTCCCCAGCAGTGCTCCTATCTCTAACTGCACATGCGCAGTAGCTGAGAGGGAGGAAGCCCAGCAGCTGGAGAGCCTGTGGTTGATTGATGGTCCAGCTAGAACTTGAGCAGTGGTTCTTCCTTTTTAAACACTTCTTTCTACAAAACAAACATCGTCTTTACTTTGCTTCTGTATAGATTCCCAAGGGAAATGCCCTTCAAGAGATACATTGACTGACTAAGTTGGGCAGCATGTCTTTAATTCCTAGCACTGTGGAGGCAGAGGCAGGTGGATCTCTGTGCTGGTCTACAGAGGGAGTTCCAGGACAGCCAGGACTACACAGAGAAACCCTGTCTCAAAACAACAACCAACCCAACAAACAATACGACGAAAGATACACTGAAGTTTGAGTACCCAACACCTCTTTAGGCTGAAACAAGCTCACAGGGTAACTTGGGAGACATGTGCAGACTTTTGATTTTTTGCTTTTCTATCTGTGTATATATTTTTTGAGGCCGTTCTCGTTACAGAACCAAGCTGGACTTAAACTTGGGGCTGTTTTGCTTTTCCAGTCCTCATTTTTTTTTAATCGATATTTTCTTTACTTACATTTCAAATGTTATCCCCTTTCCCAGCTTCCCCTCTGGAATCCCCCTATCCCATTCCCCTTCCACCTGCCTCTATGAGAGTAGCCCCTCATCCACCCACCTACTCCCTCCCATCTCCCTGTCCTGGCATTTCCCTACACTGGGGTATTGCGCCTTCACAGGGCCAAGGGCCTCTCCTTTCATTGATGCTTGATAAGGCCATCCTCTGCTACATATGCAGCTGGAGCCATGGGTCCCTCCATGTGAATTCTGTGGTAGGCGGTTTAATCTCTGGGAGCTCTGAGGTTGGTTGATATTAATGCTCTTTCTGTGGGGCTGCACACCCCTTCAGCCCCTTCAGTCCTTTCGTCTAGTAGCTTTTCTTCCAGCTCATCTCTTGGACTTGTTTGGATTCTGCTATCTTCTTTCCTTTGCTCTGGTGACAATTTAAGCTGTTTTTATCAGCTAGGTAGACAGAATCCCCTTCTCTGGTCAGTGTGTCTGGCTGACAAGTAATAGAAGCATGGCTGCAAGTTCTTATGATTTGCCTTTGAAATTATAAAAATGAGGCTCCCTGTAGACACACGTAACCCTCTACTTCCCAGGAGCTGAGATCTCCTCTTACATGTGGGAAGATAGAAGATTTTCTGCCTTCAGTTTAGACCTGCCGGGTGGATTTTGCTGGCTTGGATGGACAGAAGTGTCTCTGTTGCAGAGGGTCCAGGAGTCTGCAAGGCATGCATTCATTAATACCCGTGGGTGTGAACCCAGCCCTCAGCTCACCCCCTCAGCTCGCTCTCTGAGGTAAAACACTCACAGAGCCATCAACCATCCTAGAGACTTTTTGCAACACCTGTACACCTATGTGCAAATATAAAACGTCATTCAAAACACAGAGCCTTTTATTTGTTTGATACAAAGGATAAGAGATGAAAGGATATTTTCTTTTCTAACAGATGCCGACGATACCCGCTGCATTTGAAGTTACCCTTGCTTGCTTCTTTTCTTTGCCCCTCTTTTATCTACCCAGGGACTCCACTATCTCTCCTTTATTTTAAAGATTATAATGAATAAAAATTGCATTTGTATAAAAAAGTTTCAGGTTAAATGACTTAAGTATTTTAAGGCATCAAAAGAAGAGACAATGTAGCGCAATTACGGTGGTGTCAGCAACCAAAAAATAGGGTCTGGGTTCTAAAGTGGCTGTTCTCAGCCTTTGCTGTGAACCTTTAGCACAGCATCTCATGTTGTGGTGACCCCTAACCATAGTTATGTTGTTGCTACTTTATAACGTGATTTTGTTACTCTTAAGGGTTGTAGTAGAAATCTGCATGGAATGTCTACAGTGGTCGTGACCCACAGGTTGAGAACCACGGATCCAACGGCTGTGTGAGTGATTTTTTTTGCCAGTCTTTACAACAACCCCATAAGGAAGATATTGTTATATCCAGGTTTCAGGAGAAAGACCGAGACACAAAGTAACGCACAAAAGAACCTGTTTGCCAACTCCATATAAAGTTTCATTAGACTCTTTGTTTTACATTTATTTTGTGACAAAGGAAGAAAAGGCATCTCATACTTTAAATATAGACAAAGTCTTGTATAGAGTTTGTGGCAGTGGTTCTCAACCTATGGGTTGCGACCCCTGAGAGTCAAATGACCCTTTTCTTTTACAGGGGTCACCGAAGACCATCTGAAAAACAGATATTTACAGTATGATTCATAACTAGCAAAAATTACAGTTAAGTAGAAACAAAAATAACTTTATGATTGGGGGGTTCACCACAACACAAGGAACCATATTAAGGTATGTCCCATTATGAAGGCTGAGAACCATTGGTTTAGGGGAACAGGGACCTTCCAAGAGAAAGCAGTGCCCTTTCTTTGTAGCGTACCCGAATTGTGTCCTCTTGGAGGTAGCACCAGGCACTAACCTGCGGGAGCAAGGGATGGAGTGTCTAATATTATATAGGTATGAGGAGGCCGAGAGAACAGGGGCACCAGCTGCTGGACATACAGGATCTCACAGTTTCCAAGAGGAGCGAGTACCACAGAGTATATCTGGTCACCCAGCCAAGGGTCAAGGTTGGCAAAAGGCAGAGAGAGGGGACGAAGAAGGCTGGGCCACTGGAGCCTTCCTTTGTGGTTCTTGTTGACAAGGCATGGGGGAGCGGCCTGGCACTGAACTTGACTAGTGTCAGTGGGTTCTGGGGCAAAACCTGAGAAGACCTGACAGAGACACAAGGCCAGTGCTAAGGGAGAAAGAGACATCTGGTTCAGTGAAGGTCACCAATCAGTGTACTGTGACTTGCAACATATTTAACTACTGCAAATGCAAAACTTGGATGTAGCCATTCTTTAGATAAATTCTGAGTGACTCTTGTTCCTTTTATTTTGATGAACAGAATTTTTTTTTTTTTTTTTTAAATATCGCATTGGGATGTTTTAGTTGCTCCTACAGTCAACTAAAATCAGATGATGTTAAAATTTAGGGCACACCCTTAGACACAAACACATATCATAGGAGACCAGCAACATGACACTTGGCATCTGGCCCAGGGAACTGAGGGTTCAGATTTCATTTGACAATTCGAGCAAAGAGGCCAAGAAAGGGAGCACTGGTGTGAGGTTTTTAGGGGACCTGGGTTCTGGGTTCATCTTTGCCAGTTGTCTACTTTGTGGAACATGATTTGCTTCTTCTGAACACAGATCTTGTCTCATGTGAAATGACATTTGCTGGCTTTCTGTGTCCTTCCTTTTCTAAGTTCCAGGGGTCAACATGGCTTTTGCCTCATCAAAATCCTCTACAGCTCATCCTAGTGATTTAAATCTATTCTACTTGGGTGGAGAAGGTAACAATCTAATGACCACATTTTAGCTCTGCACTTTATGATTTGACCTCTTGGACACCACTCTTTCAGTCCTGTAATTTGTGGATGAAACATTTTCCTTAGAACTTTAAATTTTTTAATTTAAAAATTAAAATTTAAAACTATGAAATTAAAATTTTAAAAACTAAAACATGTACTTATTTATTCATTGGGGGAGGGACTGTGCCGTGTGTCCATGGAGACAGTCCCCTCCTTCCACTATATGGGTCCTGGGGACCAAACTCAGATGGTTGGGCTTTGTGGCAAGCATCCTTTCTGGCTGAGCCATCTTACCACCCTGCCTTTTTTTTTTTTTTTTTTTTTTTTTTTTAATAGACTTTTTTTGTAAGTAGAGTTAGCTGTTACTTTGAGCTCTGCATTGCTTTGTTTTGTTTTTTAAATAATGAACAAGAATCTACCAATGTGAGCTGTTCCTTCTCAATATTTCTGCCCTGAGATATTTCTACAACTAATGCAAACAGGGCTTCAAATTACTATAGAGTAGTCATTTGGGACCAGACTGTATCCACCTAGCACTTCTCACCGTGGTAAGACCCTGGGGAAGTGGATGTTTTGCTAGAAGGCCAGCAGCTGTAAGAGGAAGGGAGATTGCTGTTAGTTCATCATATTGCTAAAACTTTCGAGTTCTCCAAATGAGATACACTTACATCCCGGGAGAAACAGGCTTAACTGGGATTTCCTTTTGCTATCTGAGCTTGAGGACAGAGGAGAGAACGTGAACTTTTCCCCATGTTCTGTCGCACAGAGACCCGGAGGATAACAGCTGCTCGCACAGGGCTGGTGGAAGGTATGAGCCCACTCTAGGGAAAGAGTAATGCATGAAACTTCACCCAGGTGGAATCCTAGAGCCCAAGTTCTGGTGCACATAGAGTTGATATTTTAATCCTAAGGGCTTTTCTCTCCGCATATATAGTCTGAAGGCCAGTGGTGGAAGACAGATGTCATGGGTAACTCTTGTCCTTGTCTGTCACCATCCATAACCATGGAGATGGGTAAAGGGGTATACTGCCCAAGACAGTTGTCTGGTGGAATCTTCTTACTCAGTCTCCCAGATCTGTCAGCTCTCATAGTCGATTCCCTTAGTTAAGCCATTTCTCCTCTGTTGTCATTTTTTTTTTACTATACTTGATTCTGTGGGGCACTTGACAGTCTAGCAACTGTAGAGAAGTTGCCAACAGCAGGCATGTTGGCTCAGAGACCCCTTAGGACAAGAAATATGAAGAAAAAAAAATGGAGATTTTTTGTCTCAGACTTTACTAGATGGCTGCATGTTTATTCTAGTAGTTAATCAGACTCTGTGAAATCGATGTTTCTATGATGCCTATTCATAAAGGGTAGCCAAAAAAACCTCTCCTTTGACTTTTGTAGTCAAGTACTTCTTACCACCTCCGTAAAGAATCAGGACAGCTATTTTTGTATCTATAGAGTTAAAGACCCATTGATTATATAACAGAATTCCTTCAAGCAAATGCCTCATAAGAAGATTTATTACCTAAAAGTGTCGAGCACCTTGTAGTTGTGTTTTGTGTCCTGAACCAATAAGCTGATTAAAATAACACCAAGCGAACCCAAACACGGCACAATGAAAGTCCTAACACAGCCCACATTAACCAACCAACTTTAAAATAATATCGTTGTTATGTACTAAGGTTAAAAATTCAGCAAATTCCTTATATTTTTTCCACTTGAGATCATGAGTGGTTTTCTACTTTCCTGAGAAATACACTTCTGTGGCTTTTTGATCAAAGCAAATAGAGATCTCTGCCCTACTTAACCAAGGTTTTGAGAGGAAAAGAAAAAGAAGACAAACGTATGTACAGTTTTTTTTTTTAAATGTGAAAGTTCTTAGTCCCTGTTTACAGTAGACTTTAGAAAAAATGTGCTCAGAATGTTACTTTGCTACAAGTGTGCTTGAGTTTGAGCGTGTGCGTGTGCATGTGTGTGTGTGTCTTGGGAGGGAGGGATTGAAGTGGGGGAGGAGACAAAGGAATTTGGCTGCAAAATTGAGTAATAGTTTGTAACACTTGGCTTCCAGTTGTGAAAGATGAGTGGGGGGGGGAGGCTGGGCTAACAAGGATCCACTTGAGGGAATGAGGGAAGGTTAATCTTGGCTGGCAGGCTGACATAGAGTTCAGCTCAGAGCACTCCTTCCCTTTGCCAGGACAACTGTGTGCTGCGTTTCAGCTTCTGAAATGAATTGCAGGTCCCTTCAGATAGCCAGCACCTCTGTCTCTCCTCTAAAAGGGTTGTCCTGTCACTGCTATGGCCTGTTAAGGTCCCCATGGATCATTTCTGCCAAGCAAGAAGCACAAAGGGAAGAGGTTCTTATTGGTATGTTCAGGGGTGTGTAGTGGGCACATGAGATCACTTTCCTCATGACAGTTGCTGGAGCAAGATTTCTTCCGAAGGCAAGAGGGATAAAACAGGCAGATATAAGAAGTGAGATACTTAGAAATTAGTAATTGCTATACCTTTTAAAGCAATCAATGTTAAGTTCATTACAGAGTTAAGGCACAGGAGAAGCATTCTAAGAGACCCTAGAGACTATGCCCTGATGTAGCCTAAAATTTCCAAACAGAAGCATTTATTTGTACTGAATATAGTTTATAGTGAGTTTTTCACTCATTTTTCCCCACAGTGATGTTATAACATCAGGGAGGTTATAATATATATATATAATATATATGTATGTATATAATAACTATATAATGTATGCCAGGTTTGCAATAGCAAATGAATTGCAAGTCCAAGGACGTTAAGCATGAACTTCAGGAGAGGCTTTGGCCTTAAGGAGGAGATTTTCTCTAATTTACCAGGATCTGCTGGTCTACAAGACCACATCACATCAATCTTGCTAACCTGCATAATTACACTTCTGGAGTGTGTGTTAGAGAAACAGCTCTTTATTGTAACTCATCTCGGAAGCCCATCATGGCTCCTTTGTGACGCCCACTCCTCTTATTTATTTTGAGAATAAAAATATTCACCTGTTAAAGAGGGTTCTTAATGCTCACCTAACAAATATGTTCAATGGACGCAGCTCCTTTATTCAACACACGAGGCAGCCACAGAAACAGGGAAGCAAACGAGTGAATCTTGCCGGCAAACTCACTCACTGCTCTACCTCAGTCTCCAGCTACTGCAGCTTCCTCTGACTAGGAAGCAAGAAAAAGTCTTCTGGAGTAGCAAGAAAATGGACACATACATGTTCAGTTTATAACAGTGGCCCTAAACTATATACATCAGAAGGAGCATTTTAGAAGAACTGCATTTGCTTGGGAAGTCCTTGAAGGCACAATTCTGATAATGAGAGTTTCATTAATTGTCTTCCCGGAAAGAAAAGTATGCAGTCATCATGGGTCATAACTAGACATTAATAACTGGTTTTCTTGTATTTATTGAGACAATGACCTTGATGGTAATTTCCATATCCTTGAATAAACTTACAGACCTTCATGTTATGAAAAATAGTGTGCATATCATAAGGCTGTTATGGTATACTTAAGTCAGATATTCATCAACTTGTCTAGCACTCAGGGGGACGGTAAATTTCAATTATTTTTATTAAGGCAATAAAGTAATTTGGATATGTTAATTCTCTCATGTGTTAAGCAATTTGTGACGTCATGTAAGCTGACTAATTTAATCATATTTCAAATGGGACTGAGTCATCATCACTCACACTTTTATTCCACTCTTTATCTAATTTTTTTCCTTATCCTTTTTTTTTTTTTTTTTTTTTTGCCATGGGGGTTCCAGCAGCTAACGCAGCCAATTATGTTAAGTTCAACATTCCAGATATTTGTTGAACATTGATTAAAAGCCAAGCACTGATGTGAGCCTTAGATATGAAGTGGGAAATTTCCTTCTCTACAAGAGCTTGCAGCTAAATAAGGAGTCTATACTGAAGAGAGGAAGTCATGAAATCTGATTCTGGAGTGTTCCCCTCAGCTTAAGGAGTACATTTTTGCCGTCATGGGTTAACGCCTTTGTGTGTACTCAGAGTACGTTTCAGTGTCTTCCATTCGAGATAGATATACAGTTGTAAGGACAAAATACACAGAGCATGAAGAAGTCGTCCGGAAGAGGAAGGGTGTTTTAAACAACCCCTTCACTAATATTAACAGCATTGAGAGTCTTTCAGTGTGCTTACTAGGTAACGTCACTCCATTTCATAAATCAAACAACTCTTGTTCTTTTGTCGACTTTTAAATAAGTAACATCAAAAGGTTAACTCGAGAGATGGGAGAAAATACGTTTCAAGAATGGACCCACTTCCTACTACTACATAGCACATGGATAACAAAACTAATATTGAACTAGGAAAGCTTAGTAATGAGTTGTGCATTGTAACTTGTGGATTCCTTTTCGTTCAGCTACTGAGTTTCCCAGGTGAAACAGTGCTAAACACATGGGCACCAGCAGAGAGGCATGGGGAGCTGAACTCACAGATGTAGCCAGTGAATTTACCTGGAGGTATCCACTGAATGTACCAAACATCAGTGAGACAAGCAACTTGTTTCGTGCTGTCTGAAATTCATCAGTGTGGCTTTAGCACTTGTCTGAATCCATCTCCCTGCGACCGAGCAGGACTCTGTACGGGAACATTGTGGTGAGTGTGAGAAAATTAATATTGACAAGAATTTGCCTTCTTGTGAAGACCCCAGTTTACCAGAAATATCAACTGGAGGAAAAAGAAGATGTTTACATGGAAATGTGACATTTCATTCTCTCCCACATTTGTGGAAGCATGTGAACAAAATAAAACCTAAAAAAATTGCTCAAGCAGAGTATACTGTAGCTTTTCATCAATGTTCTATAGTGTGTTTTAGGTGTTATGCTGACCGGAAGGATAGTTACATGTATTATTAAAATTACCTAAGTACTTAAATTTGACAGAGTATGAACATTTACTATTTATTAATAAAATATTATGAATAATTATTAACAATTATTTAGTAGTAAAAATAGAATATTCTATTAAGGTAAATAAAAATTAGATATCACCTTGACAACTACCAATATTATGTAACATTTACTTTGATGGTTTTATGGTATCGCTTACTCAATGTTATTTTAATGCCTTAGGCAGTTCTATGATTTGAAGATTAAAAGCAACCAATTAGCTCAAATAAAAAAAAAACTGAGTTATGAGAAGTTATAGACAAATTTTGTGCTTCTGAACTTCTTTTGGCTTACTCAAGTGTAAATGTTATCACTGAGAGCTTATTTCTTCCTTAGTCTCTCCTAACCTTGATGATGGCTGCATCTTTGGTTCCCTTCTAGTTAGAAGAAAATGTAGACAGAAGAAAAGAACCCAAAGACCATGTCGTTTTATGTGCACATTCACTGAAGCTTCACAAACCGTTACATACATATTGGGCATAATAAAATCTGTAGCATATTTGTTCCAAACTTACGTTATTAAATTGTCTGAATCATAACTCACCATGTAGAAATTATTTCAACTAATTTAGCCAATTAGCATCAATAGTTGTTCCCACAACATAATCTCTACTGGACCAACCCCCAATCCTGGGGAAGTCAGAACTTCATTACAATGTAGAAAGGCTTATGAGTGTTCTTCTTTAAACAAAATATCAATAATGCACATTCCAAAACAAGCAGTACACATTTGCAATTGGTCTAAATCATAGGACACACCTATTAAGCCTCTTTGGAGCTATTTCTTTCTTTTTTTAAACTTTATTTTAAAAAACAGATAAAAGAAAAAAATTAAACATTTTTGCATAGATGTATACAAATACAATTGTGTCAGTGCTTGGCTTTTTTTCCTTTTTTCTTTTTTTAAGGTTTGATACTCTGCCTTAAGGTCTTACTAGTTACAATGAGCAAAAAGTACATGTAAAACAGGATGTAACCCTGAATTAGTCAACGTTTTCTTGGTGTGTTTGGAGCTATTTCTAAAGGACTAACATTTTCTTTTGCTTAAAACACTTGTCTCTGTCTGGTGAGAACCAGGAATGTTCAATTTTTGATGAGGGTTCTAAAGCATTTTTTAAAAAAATTTAACTTTGAAACTGCATCTTAAGTATTTAAAATGTATAAAAGTCTGGAGCCATACATGGTAGAGCTGAGATTTTCTGATTAGTTCTAAGTAACACTAGTTTTATTAATTAGGTATAGAATGAAAGTTTGTTTCAAAATACCATATGGGGAAGCAACCAAATCACATAAATATAAAGGTTCTTTTGATTCACTTTGTCCCTGTGGCCTCATCTGCAAGGGGATGGAATATTCATGCTGTTAAGCCTCTTCAAGGAAAAGCTTGGTTCTCATTTAAAAGTAAAAGAGCTAGTGGACTATTTTCCATATATTTCCATATAGTGGATTCTATGGAAAAGAAAGTAACTTTATTAGCTTACCTGGGTACCTAGATGATGAAAACATAAACTAGTATGCAGAAGTCCACCTTTATGAGCCTGTTAGAAAACTGCCACATTGGATGGACTAAAATAACTCAGCAGAAGACGGTCAGAAGATTCCAAACCCACTTTGCCTCTGATGGTTCACCAATGAGGTGATTTAAACGACTTACACAATGGCTGTCTACTTTCTGTTTTAACTTCTCATCTTCTGCAGAGTGAACCCATAGCAACGGGAGTGGGTGACGTAGGTGGACAAGAGGAAGGAAAGAGCTGAAGGAGAAAAACGTCAGTTTTCAATGATGTTCAATGGTCCAGCTATAGGTCACTGGGGAAGAATGAAGGCTTGATGTGACCTGTAGAGGCTGCCTCTGGGAAGAGGTTATAAAACAATGCATGTTCATGCCTTCCATGAAGATGGGGAGGGAACCTTTACCTATAATGTTTATTAGCCAGCTATCAGACTGTGGCTAATCTATGTGGCAAGTACTTACAGCTGGAACTTGCTATACAATCTGTTTGAGGGAAAACAAAACAAAACAGAACACTTGTCCTTTTCCTTTAGAGAGGTTGGGAGATACCATTTTGACAAGATAAATGGCGATACCCTACTGCAAACAGTAAAACACAGTTTTCTAGGCCATTCACCTATGTATCTTGGTGCAGTTAATAACTACAGTGTGTAAGGGTGGTGACGTCATAATCTAAATGCTCCTTTCAAATATTTCAAAAATAATTTAGTTCTTAAAACAAGGAAAATCAGGAAATCACACGATTATTTACTTGAATGTGAGTAAATAAAAAGTCCCCATTTGTAGTGGTTCTCAACAGGTAGGTCGCGACCCCATTGGCAAACCTCTGTCTCCAGAAGATTTCACACGATTTACAACAGTAGCAAAATTGCAATTATGAAGTAGCAACAAAAATAATTTTGGGGTTGGGGCTCACCACAGCATGAGGAACTGTATTAAAGGGCCACGGCCTTAGCAAGGTTGAGAGTCATGGGCTGAGGCATTGACAACCACTCCAGAAATGCTCAGATAATACTTGGGGGAACGAAAAGAGGGCACCAATTACTCCTAAGTCTGCAGAGAAACCCCCTGAGTTTTCAAACACAAAATCCAAATCTTCAAGCCAGGGTGAAGGACATGCTACTGCTGCTCCTGGCATTTTGTGCCCAGAAGAAGAAGGAGGAGGAGAAAGAAGGAAGGAGGAGGAGGAGGAAGGAGAAAGAAGTAGGGAGGAGGAAGGGAAGGAAGAAGAAGGAGGAAGAAGGGGAATGAGGAGGAAGAAGAAAGGAGAAGGAAGGAGGAAAAGGAGGAGGAGGAGGAGAAGGAGGAGGAGGAGGAGGAGGAGGAGAAAATCACATGTTAGGAAGGACAGGCAGGTTCTTCATAGGATGGCTTGCTATATTGAGCCCTCACCTCTCCAGAAACGTGAGCCCTCAGAGGAGTCTACCAGTGTTCACAGACACTCCGAGTTTAATGTTACAGAAGGCACAGAGAGCCCTTTTCCTTAGACACGGGGTGCGGAATGTCATCAAATAGCATTCGAATGCAACAATACCCTTCCTAATCGAACCTTAACTTCCAAGGGCTGTCTATAGTGAGGGACAGAGAGCAGTGGCAGTAGGTGGCAGTGACTTCTGAGATGAGAAGGAAGAATGCAATTGGATACATCTGAGGCATTCGGGAAATCGCGTAAAAAAGAATTTTAGGCTTTTAGTAACATAAGCCCAACAAATGTTCATTCCTTCACGCGGGAGGGAAAAAAAGTAAACCCCGCACTTAGTCAACTTGTTTGCATATTTTGTGAAATGTTCTATGACATGCTTGCAATGTCTATGAGGGGCTGCTCACTGCATTTGTGTATAGTCATATTTCCACAGGGTCGGGAGAAATAGCGTAGTCCCTACAAGACAGAAATCACCAAGCTGATCTTAGAAACAAACTGGAGAACACATTATCCCTGGAATTACTGAGGCTAGCGGTTAAACTAGGGAGGCTGGGGGAAGGGAAGCCTGCTGAAGTCTGCGGTAAGACAGCTGTTCGGAAGGAAATGTAAATTCTGAGAGAACGCTTGTTTCCCAGAGCAGAAATCCATCCCTTAAAAAAAAAAAAATTATCGCCGCAAATGTAATGAGTTCAACTGAAGAGAAACCTGGTGGGGAAAATTATGTTCTATCCAGGTAAATAAAAGTAACTGGGATGTTTCACGGAGCAAGGAGGGGGTGCTCAACACGGAAACCAAGGAGCCTGGTCTCTTTCTTGAGTCGCAATATCAAAACAGGTTGAACGATATTTTCTGTTGCTCATTGTCTCCAGAAACAATCACTCACTGCCTAGCAGGGGAACATTGTGTAAGCCTGGTGTTTCTTCCCTCAAAACTCCTAACCAGAGGGGAAAATGAACTCAAAACCATGTCAGCCAACCCCTGCCAAGGTACATCAGAGAAAGCCGAAACTGGGAACGCGGGATTTGGGATGGGCTCGGCAAAATGTCTTGATTAAAAAAAATAATAAAGACCACAAGTTTCACCTCGTAGTAGGAGATCGGGTTACCCCAAGGTGGCCTCGACCCTGGTCTCTGGGTCCCAAGGAACCCAGCTTCAATTAGAAGGAGAGTTGGGAGGAATACTTATCTCTGTCCCACAGAGATGAGTGGGACTTCTGAGTCACCTCATCTACCCCACCACCTGTCACCTTCCTGCCTAGGCTTCTCAGAAACCACATCGTAAAGGAACCGCAGCCTCGTTTCCAGGGTCAGGGATTTGGACTCGGTAGCAGGGGCAGAAAACCTGGGGCGATTCCCAGGGAGTGATAGAAAGCTCCAGGTCCCCCTTTGGACGTCTGCGGCGTCCCTGTTTACCCGCCCGGCTGCCTTCAGCCCACTTCCCTTTGCTGCCGCGGGGGAGGAGATGGTTAAAGATTACAATGTGGCCGGCGGCACTTCAAAGGGCGGTTCGGCCAGCCAAAGGTAAAGATAACGTTCTGGCAGCTCTATTCGGGGTTTGTGGTTGCCACATTTTAATCACTTTGTTTAAAAAAAGAAAAGAGAAGAAGAAAAAAAAGAAGAAGAAAAGAGATTTCACCACACTCCAGTGCTGGGTGTGTGTGTGTGTGTGTGTGTGTGTGTGTGTGTGTGTGTGTGCGTGTGCGCGCGCGCGCGAGCAGACCAGATCTCCCCCCCCCCCGGGGGGGGGGCTTGAAGAAGTTGTGTTTCTCTTGCAGGGAAAGTTTTTCAGCCCCGACGCAGAGGTGGAGCCTGCGAGCAGTAGGGCAGTCTGCCCTTGGGTTCCAGGTTCGTGAGCACAAACCCCAACTCGGCACACAAATGCGCACATTAAGAGGGACTGGTCCTGCACTGGAAAGCTGCTCGTGCACCGGCTCTCTCTGCCCGGTACACTTCAAGCTGCTTCTCCCAGGGTACGGAAAGCCTGGCGCTGCTCTGTCAGAGACACGTGCCTTCCTCCGGAGGCCGAAACAGGTCTAGTGAGGATGCCCTTGGCAAACTAGCCCGTCCCCTTCAGAGCCGGCGTGCGCCCCGGAGCCCCAGCCTAGGCTCCTACCTATCCCCAAACCCCCTTTTAGTCCCGTGCCCGCAGCGAGGCGGGGGGGCCACTTACAGGTAGGAGGTGAAGACGCTGAGGTTGGAAGGCAGCTCCGAGAGCCCCAGGTCGGAGCAGTCCACCCTGAGCAGCATCCTGCCATCCAGCTCACAGTGACAGTGTGATGGGCAGCCCAGCGGCATCGCGTCCGGTCTCGGTGGGCTGCCGGCGGCCACCAGCTCCAGCAGCGCCAGCAAGGACAGGAGCATGCGGACGCGGGAGGTGTCCATGGTGCCCGAGGTTGGGAGCCGCAAGGCGGAAGCCTGTAGAGGGCAGCGCCGGGGCTGATGCAGAACCGAGGCGCTCGGGGCTCTTCTCCACCGGCGTCTGCAGCTCACCAGGCGTCTGCAACCCCAATGGGCGCCCGCCGGGTTGTGGCTCCTTGGGGACCGTGCAGAGAACTGTGGCCCCGCCGGCCTCGGGAGCCCCCTCCCTGGAGTCGCCGCTGTGGCGGTGAGCGTTGTTGCTGCTGCAGGCGGTCTGAGCTGTGTGCAGCAGCATCTCTGCTCGCACGCTCCTTTTTTAAAGCGCTCCAGCCAAATTGCGCGCCCAGTGACGTCAGCGCAGCCCTGCTTTCCAGGCACCCCCGAGCCCGGCCTCGCTTTCCCTCCTCCCTCCCACCACCTCTCTCCCTGCCCTGGACCCGGCTGCGCAGCGGCTGGCAGCCTGAGGACTTGGCGAGTGCTGGACGCTCCCGAGGGGTGGGTTCCAGCATCCAGCGTCCCGGGCCCCTGCAGGGGACCCCCACCTGCAACCCACCCCTCTACAGTTACCCGCGACTGAGATGAGAGAGAGGACCTGCTTCAAAACAACCTAAGGGGACACTTAGGGACGGAAAGATAACAGGTTTTCTCCAGGGTCTCTGTCAGATAGCCGTGGGGGATGCATGTAGTGCTTTTAAAAAGGACCAAAATCTAATCGAAAAGATAGGCATCAAGGAATGAGAGGAGTCCCCCGGGAAGATGGGTGGCCTTTTTGATCCTTCCATCAGAGCGCTGCCTGGCTCCCTTTTGCTCGACTATCAAAGCCTCAAAGAAATCGCTAAACAAATAAAAATAGTAAGCCAGTACTCCAGGGTCCTCCCAATTCATCCTGGGCCCCGAGGGAGGCAAACTGACTTTAAAAGGCGGCGGCCTCGGGGTGGGGAGGTATTCTCACACTGTTCATTTTGTGGAGGGGGTCTTTAAACCAAGAGCGATCCCACTCAGGTGAGCCTCATAACCCTCCGTGGAAGAACGCTAATGAAAGAAGGAAGATCCTACACACCACCAGGGAATCTGCTGGTGAAAAAAGGGCTGAGAGGAAGAACCCGAAGATTCGGTTCTTTTCATCCGTTCTTTCTTTCTTTTTTTCTTTCTCCCCTCCCCCTCTCTCTTCGGGTTTTTTCTTTTTCTTTTTGTTGTTGTTGTTGTTTTAAACTAGACCTCAGTGTGGTAATCGACCACACCTGAGTGAACAGCTGTGAATCTCAGGCCAAGCCTCCCTTACCAACTCCCAATACTGCCATTTTCCTTCTTAGAACACAGGAAGGCAGGGGACCCTTTGGTCTCTAAGTCCGCCTAGATGCCTAGATTTGCTTCTCAGTCTGTCCAGTGGAACTTACCTTAGAAACTGAATTCCATAAGCAGGAAGACTTCTCTTCGTGTGGTATGTTTATCACCTTTTAGCTCTCGAGTGGTTCCTAAACTTGCCTATTCATTCACCTGGCGCAGACATATGTGAACATATGCATATTTATAACTTTATATTATTTTATTTGAACTTATAGTCCTAGCAAGGGGCGAGGTCTGTTATCAGTAAGTTTGTGATTCTCCTTGATAAGAGTTGGGGGGCAGACAGACAGACAGACACACAGAAACACAGGAGAAAGAGAACACGCTCTTGTAGTAGTCTTTCTCATATTACTCATTTATCAAGGAAAGACATCATGGCCCGGGATTTGGGAAGAGTTAGTACCACTGAGAACCATGCCATGGGTTAGTTCCTGGAGAACCAATGCATCACCCACTGTGCTCCTTCTCCTTACACCTCTCTCATTCACAACCTGCCCATCACTTCTGACCTCTGCCTGTGCTTGCGGCTTCATGTCTTCCTCAGCCATTTCCTCCAGACTTAGAGGATGCCGACTCACTGCGGGTTTTCCTTCCATTTAAAAAAGGAACTGGAGACTCACCCTTTCTGTGAGTTCCATGGGCGCCTGTAGGGGTACAACCGGAATGTCTGCGGTACCCTAGACCTTAGTTATCTTTACTCAAGGGTCGTTCATCTGAAGTGGCTGGTGGGGAAGAAGACCGAGGATGATGGTCAGTGTAGTTGGCCTTAGGGTTATCCTGAGCAAATGACCGCTCTGTTTAAGCTTGGTCACTTTGAGGGAAGGGACTACTGATTCATCAACAGAGGCATGCAAAAATGGTTGTGCCCACTCTCCGTTTAAAAGCACCAGACAACTTCCTTTGATGTCAATGCGACCCACGGGAGCATAGCATTGTTGTGGAATGGATCAGGCCGACCTGTACGTGAATCTAGATTCTTTCCAGTTTCAAGTTGCTTGATCACAGGCCCAAAATGAGCCAGCTCTCAGTTACCTTCCTAGTAAAGTGGTGGAGGCATTATTTATCTTGGTTGTTCTAAATGTTACAGTGTCTGGAACTGGGCCCATACCAAATTTACAAGCTGTCAGTGATTTTCCTCTTCTTTGGGGGGGGGCATGGCAAGTATTGAAGCTTGTTAACACATGCAGGTGGGGCCGAAAGGTTTCCGATTTGATAAAACAGGGAAGACAAGTATGTCAAATAAAGGGAGGGCATCAATTACATCTTTTTTCTACCTTTCTTTTCCTCTTCTCCTCCCTCTCTCCATCTGTCCCTCCCAATCTCTCCCTCCCTTCTGCATATTTAACATTTACTTCCTATTGGTAAGAATACTTCGTAATCCTTTTGGAGCTGCCTCCCAAACTTTGAGTTGGTCAGCCTTATAGCTGACCCCAGGAGAATAGCCTGGGTTTGTTTGGATGATTGTTATGGATTCTGGAGTCAGAGCATCCTCACTCTGACTTTATAGGTCCTAAGACCAAAACCCCTGAGTTCAGGGAAGGTTCAGCTTCTGCCTTATAGAGAAATCTCACCGGTAATAAATAGATCCTTAGAAGTAAATTCCAAAGGTCACCTGAATCTTAATCTTTCCACGCCCACCCCCAAAGGCATGAACACATAGTTTTGTCAGCTGCTTGATCCGGTGAGTAAGAATTCATCCATGACCAATTTACTGCCCACCTCAGTAGAAACCTTAAAAGCATAGAACTTCAGAGGGCCTGGTGGTTCTTCAAGCTCTTGAAGACCCTGCAAAAGAGATCATGTGCTTTGACAATGAGAGTGCCACATCTGATGGGGAATTTACTTCTTGAGTAGAGATGTATGTTAATGGATTCACCAAAAGATGAAAACACAACAAAACCAAATATCTTGCACCAGAAAGGAAAGTTTCAATAAGACTTATGAAAATGATCTTTGCTTTCTAACAAAATACCATCTAATTTATACATGTCTCAAATTTACTGGCAATGAGCACCAACATTGACTGGGCCTCAATAGTGACAGCCACACACGAGGCTATGGGATTCAGAGATGTCGTCATTTTCATCTTATATTTAAAGTTGGAAAAAGTTATTTTATGTTGGGTGTTGGAGCCAAAATTTTAACCTGGGCCTTTGTCTTACACTAAGCACTGGGCCTCTTTCCTAACTTTAGACCCTGGATAGAACCTAGTGTTTATTATAAATTTATTGTGATATATATCACTATATTTTCATTTATACCACTATTCACATATATTCTGATATGATATAAAATTCATATAGATCAGAATACATATAGATCAGAATATATTCTGGCTTCTCTTTTTGGAAGTCAGAGAAAGCATGCTATCTTTCATGTGACACTAAGGTTAGCAGGGTGAAGCTAGGCTCATTTAATATTTCTTATGGTTTTCTTTATGATTTTGGAAAGTATGTCAGCATTAACGAGCTACTGAGTAACGGAATATTTCATGCTAGAATGGAGAACCACTCTACATCTTTAGATCCTTCTCTTCAAGTTCCTTGATGCCACTGTAGTCTGGAACATGTCCTACTTTCTGGGTTTGCTAAAGGAATGTTCCCCCAATTCTTTTATCTTTAATGGAAGTCCACAACTCAAAACCTTCACGTGTGCTATGAGAGTTCCTAACAAGCTTAGCCGAAGCATGCTGGGATAATTTCAGCTAGCAGGTAAGTCAATATTTCTTTTACAAGAACAGTGAAATTGTGTTTACACAACTGGTGGGCTATTATGGACGCATTGAACTTGTTTGAAAGAGTATGAGCTTGATATTTGCCCTCCTCATTCTACATTCATGATATAATCAGGCTAATGCTTAGTTTCTTAACTTCCTTTTACCAACAGCGTCTAATTAATTGAGAAGGGAGGAGGAGGATTTAAGAATAAAGATCTATTTTCTTTGGGGATTATTTATTTTGTGAGAAAGCATTAGTTCGGCTAATTCGTTACTTTGAAATAGCCCATTATGTAAAATCAATTGGATCTGTCTTTGATTTTATCGAACATAAAGGCAACTTTTAACTGTATCCATATGTTCTAAAGGAAAGGACAATGGTGTGTGATAGTAGGCATTCTTTAGCTCATTTTGACCCTATGTCTAATTCGTCTCTGATAATGAATGTCCGCCTACTGCCATGCAGCCCTGCTTCCTGAGAGCACGTGTCCAACCAAACCAGGGAGAGTTTCTTTTCAAACTAAGAATAAAACGAATGAGGAAAAAAAATAGCAAACACTTGAAATGATCTTTCTGCTCATTCATGTGATTTATTCAATTCCTCCACAAACTGCCTTAATGTGCAGACAAACTCTTCCATATGTCCACTGTTCATATGCTCGACTTAAACAGCAGGACTTGGGGCAAGACTTAGTCCATCTAAAATGGTCCGGCACTGAGAGCTTCTTCTCTCTTACAGCTGCTTCTCTGAGACATCCTGGGCCTGCACTCTACACTGCGTCTTAATCCCTCATCTACAAACCTCTAAACACAAGATCTCCAGGCAGTGTGGGGAAGGGTTTTGTAAGAAATACATAGTAGCAAATTTTGAACTTATCTATGGTCTCTTTGAAGTCTTTGGTCTATGTAAATATGCAAATTCTGCAGGGGGTACAGATATGTTTGACTTCAGGGTGCCTCCCTAGATCCTATTGAGAATTTTGTGAAATATAGGACACAGCAATCTAAATAAATTGTATTAAAAAAAAACCCCAAAATTTGGCATTCTGCAACACCTATGATTTTGACATTTTTGGCTAAAGGACCATTTACATTAGCATATCAAGGAGTATCTATTTTTAGAAGAGAAAAGATCAAGGCAGCAAAAAAGTTTTTTTTTTTTTTTTTGTTTTTGTTTTTGGATGAATCAAGATTAAAGTTTGGGGCCAGGGTTATAGTTTCATCAGTAATGTGCTTCTCATACACGAGGACCTGAACTTGCTCCTTGGCACTATGTAAGCACATTCTTATAATGTCAGGACTGGGTAGGCCAAGTAGCCAACTGGTCAACCCAAAGTTGTGCCTGACTCCATCTCAAAAGAGATAAGGAGAGTGTCTGAGGAAAACATGTGGCATCAACTTCATGCCTCCATATACAGGCGGCGCATGTAAACACACACACAGACACACACAGACACACACACACACACACACAGCATGAACAGACATACATGTACACAGATACCGAAAGAGCCCAGCCTGAAAAGAGGAGAAGAGGTTAAGTGATGCATGACCATTGCTGGACAAGGTCTCCTTTATAGAAAATAAATCAGAACTCCCCCTGGACTCAGGTTCTTGACAAATTTTTATGAAAAGGTAGCAGAAAATCTTCTGTATGTTGTGAGCCAACTCTCTTGAACACTCGAGAATAAATACCTGATAGTAAGAGTATTCAAGTCAAGGAATAGGGGAAGTGATGGGCCTAAAACTGTGGAAGACAGAGTGGAAGTGTCTACTTAGAGATTTGATTCCATGGACTTGGACCATTCATAAAGTAAAACAGCAAGAGGCACCCTGTCTTCCCCTAGTGTCGCATTTTAATGAGTCCAAGCACGCATGCTAACGTGCTGTAGCAGCCATCTCATAAAGCCTATTGCTCAAACCCTGTAGCTCAAACCGGTGAGTCAGCATGCAACACTGTCCAGATTACAGCTATTAAAATTTACAGAAACCTTTTTGTTGAGTGTTACTAGGTTTGTGGATTAATAAAAAACAGCCTGTTTGCTTTCATTGGCCTCTAACAAGATACAATGTTTTGATTTTTAGTGTTGATTTTTTTTCTTTTGCACCATAGATTTTTTTTTTAACAAAAGAAATCTCATTGTAGCCTCAAAAAAGTTTCAAACTCAATTTTCTAAGACTGGAAACAACCCTACTCCCCCACCCCCTTCACTTGATGTTCCTTCTTTTCTTCTGTCATGACCTCTATGTTTATTCTACTTCTGAGTATCCTTCCCACTTTCCCACCAGGCGTACAGAGCGTGGGTAGCTAGAGTGACGGTCACTTGCTCAGCCACCGATGATAGTGATAGCATGTCATCACAACCCAGGTCAAACCATGGCTTCCCAAGGACTAGAGTGCGAAAACTCTGATTAGTCATTGATAGGCTGTGTGAATTGAAACAGTGTATTGGAGACCCAGTTAAAAAAATGTCATTTGCTAATCCAAAAATTGTAACAAGCGCACATAGTATTAATCTCACTGCTATCTTTCAAACAGAATTTGTTCTGTTGCATCTCTTCCCTGCTCTTCACCCCAGGCTCCTGCTCTGTGTTGTCCTGGCCCATCTTCATAGTCTTCATGCTTCGACAGTGGCTGTTACCATTCTGCCTTCCCCAAAAGCCTTTCCCACCACTTCATAATGTGATCTCTTTTCTAGTTTCTAAACTCACCCCACCTATACATATACATAACAGCAGGTAGCTTGACTCTGCATGAGAGAGAACATCTTTATCGTTCTGAGTCTGGCTCATTTTGACTTACTACAATTCTTTCCAGATCCACTCATATCCCTGACGAGTTTTACAATTTTGTTTTTCTTTACAGCCAATGATGTTCCATCATCTGTATGCACGTTTTTTACTATTAGTTGATGGACATTTAGACTGTCCCATTTCCTTGCTGTTGTGAATAACATAGAAATAACCATAGAGCATCAAGGATATTGCTATGAATGAATCACATAGTATCACTAGATAGGACCTAGAGTCCTTAGGGAATACACCCATTGAGTGCTGCAGCTGGGGCACAGTGTATTTCCAGTTTTAATTCTTTGTGAAACCCTCAGACTCATTTCCATAACGGCTGTAATTTATATTCTTACTGTCAGTGAATATGGGTTCCTCTCCTTTCCTCAGTCCTCTCCAACCTTTGCCCTCATTTATTTTCTCATTGGAGAGAGGTGGCATCTCAAAGTGGTTTTAACTTACATTTTCTAATGGCAAACACAGTTGAACACTTTCCCACACTAATTAGCTATTTTTATTTCTCTTTCTGAGAGCTTTGTGTTTACTGCACTAGCTCATCTGATTATTGGTAGTTTGGTGTGTGTGTGTGTGTGTGTGTGTGTGTGTGTGATTTTGACAATTACAAAATATTTTAGGTATTATCCTCATACCTGATATGTAGTTAGTTGATCAAGGTTTTCTCCGTCCTGTGGGCTGTTTGTTCCCTCTGCTGGTAGTTTACCTTGCTGCATAGAAACGTTTTCAGTTTCTTATGGTCCCGTTTGCTAATTTTCAAGGTTATTTAATTCATGATTTTTCTCATTGAGTCCAGTTGGTGCTTCCCATATGAACATATGTGTCCTCCCCCACCAGGATGGGGAGACCCTGCAGAGTTATGCTCCCTCCCACATCAGCCATAACTGCCACCAGCTCCTCAGGGACGGGACTGGGATCTCTGACTAGCCTCACCTGGATCATCTGTAGGGAACCATAGCTGCTCTGGGTTCACGAAGGAGACATGTTTTCCTCATCTACAAAAGGAAGTTAATTGTGCTAACACGGTAGGAATGAAAAACTGCTCATCTACTAAATACCCAGCACTAAGAAGTAGGGAGAAATATAAACGCAGCTTGCTTTCAAGTAGTTAACCGTTGTGTTGAGAAGAAACACGGAAAACAGAAAATTAGAATGTCAGGGGTAGGAGACACTCTTTTAGTGGGAAAGGAAGTGTTTGGAGCCGGTCAAAGCTCAAGGAGAATTTGCTGCGTGAAGAGGAATAGCAGGAGCTGGATGGAAACAAAGTATCATTTTTTAGAGATTAGTTAGACTTTAGAATAGGGGACCTCACATGCAATTTGGGGGATGGGCATAAAGCTGGAAAGAAGAAGTTTTAAAGAGGTACCCTAACTTTTGCTAAAATACCATTTAGTCCTGCTTACGGGAAGCCTGGGGATCTCTAAGCAAGCTGTGTTTTATCTTTTCAGGAGAATATTCTGAGCTGGTGGAGATACTGGGGGAGTCAGAGAGGTAGGAGGTGTCACTGAGGTTAGCACGGAAGTGTGGAACACTTTAATCAGCCTAAAGCAGAAGCCATGGGAGAAGCCAGGTGTTAAGAGTCTTAAGATAATCAGCAGAACTTGGTGACTGAGCTATCTATGGGAGCCTGGGTGGACATAAAGCCTCTGTTGCGCTGGTCTGGGAGATTGAGCACAGTTCTTCACGGTGGCTACTAAGTTGCCATTTTGATCTGTGTTCCTATTTATGCCCAATGCTATTCTAAGTGCATCAAACTCTTTTTCATTTGTTTATTCAAGAATGATGTTGGATAAATCATAGGGTTTTTGTTTGTTTTTAGGAATAAGAAAAAAAGATGAAGCCCAGTTATTAAGCAACTTTCCAAAGCCACTCTATCAACACATGATGTTGTTGACATTAATCTGCTTTCTACCTTCTTGCAATAAGGAAGGGGGGGGCAAGATTTGAAAAAAAAAAGGAGGAGGAGGAGAAAAGAAGAAGAGGAGGAGAAAAGAGAAGGAGGAGAAGATAAAGATGGAGGAGACAGAGGAGGAAAAGAAAAAGAAGGAAGGGTGGAAGGAAGAAAGGGAGGAAGGGAGGGAGGAAGGGGGGAGGAGTAAGAGGCAATAAACAGGGCTTTTGATATATTAAACTCACACATCAGAAAAGTTTCCAGAATGGTGCTGACCATAACCTTTGTATCCTCAAACATCTCTTGAAGTGACTATTCAGATCGAACCAGTTTGAACAGACACAGGTCCTGTGTGGATGCTTTGTAGGGTCCTTCATATGTGTGCTGTTTGCTATCAATATTCAAAGAGATAAACGGTTATAAAATCCAGTATCTGGCTCTATGTTAACATCCTAACACTTCTACAGCAATCTTTTTTTTTTTTTGGCGCAGGTGATTTTTTGAGTTTCTTTATTCTACTTGAGCCGTTCTCATCACATCACCAGTTGGTCTTTGATGCGGTTTTCAAACATCTTCCCCTTCTGTTTTCATTTCAGTAGCTAGTGACATATCTTACCCCCACCCCTGTCTTAAAAACCCATTCTTTTTATACACCATCTTTCTCTTAAGCTTCTTGTATCATCAGCCCGCATTACAGTTTCTGACGGCATCTCACGAGTGTTTGTTTGATGAGTCGGTAACCTGATGAATGAGCGCAAGCTTATTATAGAAACTCCAGACAAATAAACAAGCAGAGAGCAGAGTAGGATTCATCTACAGTTCTACCGCTTGGCATCAATCACGGGCAAGATTGTACCTATTTCTTCTCAGTCCCACTGCTAGTCACACATTCCTGCCTAACTGCGGTCACATTCTACTCAAAATGGAAAAACAAATTCCCCTGCCATTAAATATCTTCATAAATGTGGACTTCTCTTTCCTCGTGAATATTTATTTTTCCCTATTGCAGAGCCAAGGACCCAACTGAAAAGAAAGGCTGGTGCCACCTTGAAGCCTTTCTCTTCTCTACACACTCAAACCTCCCTATGCTTCTCTCTTCTTCAGACACTGGGGGAACTGAGCCTGCCTGCATGGGGGTTTGTGTTCCT
Source organism: Micromys minutus (assembly GCF_963924665.1). Lineage (NCBI taxonomy): Eukaryota > Metazoa > Chordata > Mammalia > Rodentia > Muridae > Micromys > Micromys minutus. The sequence goes on along the minus strand of NC_137957.1, from coordinate 18,213,091 downwards.
AGTTTCTCCACCAAGGGAAATGCTTGATGGAGGCCATGAAAGAGTCACTTTTACCATTGCTGTGGCAAAATACCTGACAAGATGTGGTAAAGAAAGGAAGGGTTGGTTTGGGTTGTTAGCTCAAGGGTACAGTCTATGCTGGCCACTGTGGGCCAGACAGCATGGCAGCAGACCTGGGTGCCTGGTCACCTGGCATCCCCAGTCAGGAAGCAAAGAGAGGAAATTGCTGAGATGTGCTCAGCTCACTTTCCTTTGCATGCATCCAGGACCACGCCCATGGGATGCCCTTTCCACATCAGGATGAGTCTTTGTATCTCAGTTCATCTAAGCTACATAATCTCTTGAAGGCATGCCCACAGGCTGGTCTCTTCCCCGAGTTTCCATCCTGTCAAGTTGATTATTCCACAACACATGCCCCTCTCCCATGTCCTTTGGAGCTTTACTCTGACACCACCCACACCTCTTCTTAAGCCATTCCACTTAGAACTGCAACCCACCCTCCCCACCTGGTTTTGGCCACTTGTTTGTTTTAGCTCATCGACATCAAGTTCATAGAGGTTAGTTATCTACTTTTTAATCATCAGCCTCTAGAGTACAATGTAAAGATCCTAGACTCTTTGCCTATTACATTTACTCTGGCTTAACTCAGGGGGTGAATGTCCAGCAGTGTAGAGGGACCCTCTGAGGGAGACTTGGGCAGTGGCTCTATACACGGAAGGCTTCCCCACATAGCAATTTTTGATGAGAGAGACAGTCCTGGCTTTTCCATACTGTTTATTCACTGTTCATCATGTAAAAGGAGTACATACCACTTCCTCAGGGTGGACCACAGATTAAATACTTTCTTTCTTTCTTTCTTTCTTTCTTTCTTTCTTTCTTTCTTTCTTTTTTTTTTGCCAGAATGATTGTCTGGGAAGGAAAGCTTATTGGCTCAACCCCCCAGGGCCCATTTAGATACTTCATTTTCATGCGCCATTTTGTGTTCAGTAATCACATTCTTTATATGGGGAGTTGTGATCACGTGTCCCAGGACAGGAATCAGGTCGGGAGTACTAAGTACTGTCCTTAGGTAGGTGCAGGGGTTTCTAAACCCACTGGACCATACAGAGTTTTCTGGCATAGTCCACTGCCCCACACCACACCACTGATAATTCTTGAGTTCTTGTTCTGGGCTACACACTGAGTTTGGCTCTAACATCACTTCAGTTATTCAGAATAGAATATAAGGTCCTGAACTTCTTGAAGCACATGGTCTGCTGAGCACTCTGAGCACCGAGGAAGTGCACACACACTCAGAGGTACATGCTTACTGACTGCTGATCTCTAGCACCTACCAATCAGGAGGTAAAAATCTAAGGCGTGTGAAAGTGCGCTCCATTCCTTAAGAGGGCTGGCACCAGCTCAATTTGCTCAGTAACCCATTACTCCTGAGACAGGTGAAGCAACACTATTCCAGACAGTTATTCTGGCCAGTCGATGAGAGGTGGTTTTGCTTTTCTTTTAGTTGTTTTTTTTTTTTTTTTTCTTTAGGAATTTCTCTGATTTTCCTTTGTGTGTGAGTCAAACTGTGGTGGTAGCTTTTTTGGGTAGCTTATAGGTTCATTCTCGGCAGACAGATAAGACAAAGGAGTCTAGGGATCTCCTAGTAAATGACAGCTGCCCATAGCATCATGTAGTTATCTTTCTGCGCCTCTGACAAAACACTGTGCCCAAGGCAAATTATAGAAGAGCCTATATGGATGCCTTCTTACAGTTTCAAAGGTATAGAATCCATGAGCATCATAACAGGAAGCCATGGCATCGGGTAGAAAGTCAGGGATGGTCTAGAGCAGTAGCTGAGAGCTCACATCTTATCCAAAAGTTGGAGGCAGAGGGAGAGAGATGCAGGGTGGGCTTTTGAAACCTCAAAGCCTCCTCCCCAGTGACACACCTCCTCCAACACGGCCATGCCTCATAATACTTCTCACACAGTTCAACCAGCAGGAACCAAGCATTCAAATATATAAGCCTAGAGGGCCCATTCTCATTCAAACCACCACATAGAGTTTTAAAGCTGCAGTTTTAGGACAGGGTTGAGTATTGGAGGTGCGTATGGCTCCTGCAGAGACAGGAAGTATAATTGAGGTATCTGATTTGTTTTTTAAGATATTGTTAGAATCTCCTAAAAACCAGATGAGTGTCTTCTATAGACTAGTACCAAACCAACCAACTAACCAACCAACCAACCAAACAAACAAACAAACAAACAAATCCAAAACAAAGCAAAACAAAAGGCCTACAGTGTTTTTGGGTTACCACTCCAGTGCTAGGCCACTGTGGACATTTAATAGACTAACGCTAGAGTCTTACTGTTAATTAACTATGTATGAAATGACTGAGGAGATTGTATTTTTTCCATGAAATTCAAGATGTTTAACAATGTGGTTTTTATTTTATTTTCAAATGCAAATGCTTTACAATGTTCCCACCAGAGCTGTGCTCATGTCTCAGCACTGAGTGTGCCCGGAGACTCTTTATGGGAAATAAAAAGGCATCTGAATGGTAAGAAAAGAAAAGGTCAACTGCACAATTTTTAGATATGGAGGAAAAAGAACTCTAAGAAAGATGCCAGTTTAGAAGGAAGAAGCCTAAAACTTAGTTTATTCACATGTTTAATGGAAGATATCCATAGCACAATGACTGAAATTGGTATTAATCCTTAGCACCTAGAGAGGCAGTCAGCTAAAACTAATTAAGAAGTAAAACATTTGTTTTATATAATATGAATAAAACAAAAAATGATATTTATTTGACCTCAGAAGCACAATGGGGTTGGGCTTGCTTGGTACTTTTTGATTGTGAAAACAATATCAACAAAACAATAATAGTTACAATGATAAAGTACCAAAACCTAAATCAAATAGTTCCTTAGGCAGTTCGCATAGAAAGGGAAGGGAACCATGCTGCTGGAATTAAGTTCAAGTGAGAACTATAAACTAAAGCTAATGAGTCACTATAAGAAACAATGCATTTGGGATGGAGAGATGGCTCAGTGGTTAAGAGCACTGACTGCTCTTCCAGAGGTCCTGAGTTCAATTCCCAGCAACCACATGGTGGCTCACAACCATCTGTAATGGAATCCGATGCCCTCTTCTATTGTGTCTGAAGACAGCTACAGTGTACTCACATTCATTAAATAAATAAATATTTAAATATTTTAAATAGAACAATGCATTTGCCTATGGTTTGTGTGTACCTGTGTGTTGTAGTATATATATACTACAAACCAGGTGGGGAGGGTGGGTTGCAGTTCTAAGTGGAATGGCTTAAGAAGAGGTGTGGGTGGTGTCAGAATAAAGCTCCAAAGGACATGGGAGAGGGGCATGTGTTGTGGAATAATCAACTTGACAGGATGGAAACTCGGGGAAGAGACCAGCCTGTGGGCATGCCTTCAAGAGATTATGTAGCTTAGATGAACTGAGATACAAAGACTCATCCTGATGTGGAAAGGGCATCCCATGGGCGTGGTCCTGGATGCATGCAAAGGAAAGTGAGCTGAGCACATCTCAGCAATTTCCTCTCTTTGCTTCCTGACTGGGGATGCCAGGTGACCGGGCACCCAGGTCTGCTGCCATGCTGTCTGGCCCACAGTGGCCAGCATAGACTGTACCCTTGAGCTAACAACCCAAACCAGCCCTTACTTTCTTAACCTCATCTTGTCAGGTATTTTGCCACAGCAATGGTAAAAGTGACTCATTCGTGGCCTTACAGTCACCAAGGGGAAAGCATTTCCCTTGGTGGAGAAACTAGGAACACAAACCCCCATGCAGGCAGGCTCAGTTCCCCCAGTGTCTGAAGAAGAGAGAAGCATAGGGCGGTTTGAGTGTGTAGAGAAGAGAAAGGCTTCAAGGTGGCACCAGCCTTTCTTTTCCGTCAGACGGGGATCCATGGGAGGGTTTGAGTGGGAGTGTTTTGAGTAGATTACTTATCCATGGATGGCAGTGTTGAGTAGGGAGGAGCTGATGGGGGAAGAGAGGCAGCAAAAAAATGATCGGATCACAGCTTGTCATGAGCTGTTCTCAGTGGAAGCAGCAACGGCCTGGACCAGGGATCAGAGTCTAGATATTTTTCTGAGTACAGGGCTGACAGGTCTTGTTGATGGATCGGATTTAGGGTTTGTGAAGTGGAGGGAGGGATCAAAAAAGAAGAATGGAAGGTGATTGACCCGAGTAACTGGAAGGGTAACTGAGAAATTGAGATGGGGAAGACTGTGGGGAGAAAGGGGCTTGGGAGGAAAGGTTGAAACCAGACATGTTGATTTTGAAAGTATCTTATATTTCTAACAGGAAATATTAGCTATGGACTTGGGCTTGAACAGCTTGTCCTCTGAGAACTCTAGGCTGGGAACAAAGATTTGATAACTGTCAGAACGTAGTGTCTTAGAGTTTCTACTGCTGTGACAAAGCACCATGACTAACAAGCAAGTTGGGGAAGAAAGGGTTTATTTGGCTTATGATTCCACATTGGTGTTCATTATTGAAGGACATCAAGACTGGAACTCAAACAGGGGAGGAATCTGGAATCTGGAATCTAATGTCTTACCTGGAGGAATTTTTTTCAACTGAGGCTCTTTCCACTCGGAAGGCTCTAAGTGTGTGTCAAATTGACACAAAACTAACATATATATATATATATATATATATATATATATATATATATATATATATATATATATATATATATATGAGGATTTATTTATTTACTCATTTATTTATTATTTATTTATTTTGATTCACTTTACATCCTTCTCACTGCCCTCTTCCCAGTCACTTTCTCTCACAATTTTTCCCCCAACCCTCTCCCTTCTGAGCCCAGATCCAGTCTGTGTATGCTCAACAAAGGTCACTCAAGTGATATTAGAGAGAGAAGAGGAAAGACATTCTGGCAAGCCTGTGAGACACCAACATGTATATCATATACACATGATAGTGCCCTGAGGCTCAGGAACAGAGATTGGAACAGAATGTCCAGTAAGGTAAGAGAAAGAGTTGGAGAAATCTTGGTCTGGAATCCATGGAAAGAAACCTTTTCGAGGGTAAAAGACTGATGACACATTTTTTTTTTCTCATAATTTCAACATGAACCTGCCTATGGCATTTATCATTGGGCAGGTTATTTATGATCTTGGATATGAGCAATTTTAATAAACTCATAGGATTAGATTGTACTAGAAATGGGTTCAAATAGTCTGTCTGAAAATGTGTGAGCGCGATACTTCATATGTTCTCCAAGCAAAAGACCTAAAACATATTTTAGATATCAAGACAGAAACAGCATTACCCATAGCTGATCTTACTAAGTCCTGATTTGTGCCAGGCATGTGTTAAAGCTTTTACAAGTGTAATTTTACCTGACACAATAGTTTCTCAATCTTGTAAATGAAAAGACAGAAGTGTAGAGATTTTATAAGCTTTTAAAAAGTGACCTTGTTAATAAGTGATAGCGAGAGAAGTTGGGAGAGTTTCCTAAACTTTTAATCTGACTAATCATTTTGTTCCTCAGCAATATTAGATGCTTTTTTGGAAGTACTCTTATTTATTAAAAAGTAACTTTCTAGAGTGATTTTTGTTTTTGGCATCCATGTGGATATATGTGCAAATGCTTACACATGCATGTGCATTTCACCAGGAGGTCAGAGGTCAACTTTGGCCATTGCTGTTTCTTTGTTTCTTGAGATCTTATCTCTCAATGGCCTGGGGCTTGCTGATTCAGCTAGACTAGGAGGCCAACAAGCCTAGGGTGCAGGCTGTGTCCACCTTCCCAATGCAGGAATCATAAGCTCTTACCACAGTATTGGAAACCTAGGGTTCTTACTCTTGCCAACTGAGCCACCTCCTAAGCCTTTCATTTCTAGTTACAACTCTAGCTTATTTGGAGACACTGGAGTGCATTCTTTTTGAAGTCTACTCTTAAAGTGATGATAGTACAAAGCCACTGGCTTCACATGTTCACAATGTTCTGTAAGGTAGATATTATTATTTTTATCCAGATTTTGCACATGGATGCTGGAGTTGGGTTTAAAGAAGTTTAATAAACTGCCTAAAGTCACAGAGCTTCTAAGAATTGACCCCATGTCCTCTGAAATTACATTCCATGCTCTTTCCACTACAACATGCATGTAAATTTAGTTAATTCTCAGGCTCAGCTTGAAATATTATATCTTTGCTCATCTGTGTAAAATTGATTACTCTCATTTGATGCACCATTATAACACTGACAGCTGGTGCCATGGGGGCCATGGTTTTAGGAAGCACGAATGAATGTTTTAATTAGACTTGTTTTCTCTGTAAAGCACACTAGTTGGGTTTTGATTTTATATAACACAAGAAAAGAAAAGGCAGACTTGTGTGTTTGGTTATACATCCATGGTTGTTAATGCTTTGGGGGATGTGGCTAGGGTTAATGCGTTGTTCAAGAACTGGAGTAAACACAGACTGGAATGGAGACTTCTGGACTTTGCTCTCTTTGAGTGGGGCTCTGGAGTGTGTCAGTGCTTTCCAAGAATGACTTTCAAAACTTCCCATTGCATCTCAGTCTCAGATTCTACCCACAACGGATCTGTTGATTTCTTTGTACTAGTATGTACTCACCGCTTCTACCTGTGGTCAAGCTCTATGGCAGGACAAAATTGCAAATACAGAGGCTGGAGAGATAGTTTAATTTGTAAAATGCTTGCTCCATGACCATCAGATAGGAGTTTGGTCCTTAGAAAAGAAGTTGGGTGTAGAACATGAAGTTGTATGGGTAGGGAGGTGGGGGAGGACCTGACAGGAACTCAGGAGGGGCATGGATATGATTGAGCTCTATCATAAGAAATGCTCAGATAACTGATATATATATATATATATATATATATATATATATATATATATATATATATATATATGCTGGAAGTGATGATGCATGCTTATAATCCTAGCACTGGGGACATGAACACAGGTGGTTCCTTGTGTGTGTGTCTCTGGATAGCCAGCTTAGCCTACTTGGTGAGTTCTAGTTTAAAGAAAATAAGAAGAATGGCTTTCAATGACATTTAAGGTTGTCATCTGATGTCCATATGCTTATGTGCACACAAACATGAGCAGCATCCACATCAACATGTGCCCCTGCACTCCCACAGACTCACGAATACACATTCTCTCTCTCTCTCTCTCTCTCTCTCTCACACACACACACACACACACACATACAGAGCACAATTATATAATCCAGTCTAACATCTAAAATTCTTTAATAGTACCCATTCTGTGAAAACTAACAATGCCAACCTAGAGGACCCAGCATGACTCAACTCCCTCCCTATCATTTTACTACCACCAGTACCAATTTTGGTTAGGTTATATGATGTTTGGAATGAAAATGTCTCCCATAAGCCCACAGGGACTGGCGCTATGGAGGTGTGGTCATGTTGGAATAGGTGTGACTTTCTTGGAGAAAGTGTGTCACTGGGGATGGGACTTTGAGGCTTCAAATGCTCAAGCCAGTTCCAGTGTCTCTCTCATCCTGTTGCCTTGCAGATCAATATATAGAATTCTCAGCTACCTCTCCAGCACTGAGCTCACCTGTGGTCTATTATGCTTCCTGCCATAAGGTAACAATAATAGACTAAACCTCTGGACTGTGAGCCAGCTCCAATTAAATGCTTTCCTTTCTAAGAATGGCTATGGTCACAGTTGTCTCTTCACAGCATTAGAAATCCAGTTAAAACTCCTCACATCTTCTTGAAGTCCCTCAAAATCTTCTGCTTTCATAGAGGCTCACACAATCCTCACACTCTTCTTTTTCTATTTTAGTTTAAGTGCTACCTCTGCAGAGCCCTTCCCTGCCCACCTCTGAAGTAAGATCCTGGATCACTTTGCATATTCTCTGCAAAAGTAGGCATTACAAATTAGAGCTACTTTTTTTTTTTAGGTTTATTTTATATCACCTATCCCAGCACAAATGCAAGCTATAATTTTAGTTCTGACCTATACTGCCTGGCATATACGAGATGTTTGATAACATCTAGAATAAATGAATGATAGCTTGGAAACTGTGTTTTCATCTTGACCACCTAACATTTACTTGGGACCATCAGCCTTAGTACGATGATGACAGTATGTGTCTACTAGAACCCAGCAACCCTACCACAGTAGACTTTGAGAAATGGGATGTAGTTGAAACACAAGACAAGGACCTTAAAAGAGCTGTTATGAGTATGGCAGAGATTCTTAAAGGAAATGAGGAAACCTCTTAAAGAAATTTATGAAAACACAAACAAAGGGTGAAAGGAAATGAATAAAATGGTTTAAGATCCTAAGGTGGAAACAGAAAATCCATCAAGAAAACCTAAGCTGAGGGAAAGCTGGAAACAAAAATGTAGGGACTTGAACAGGAACCACAGAGGTAAGACTCAACAACAGCATAAAAAGATGTGAGACTCTCAGGCACTGGAGACACGATTGAAGAAATAGATACACCAGTTCAAAAAAATGTTAAATCTAAAAAACACTAGGCACAAAAAAGAAACTTGGGTCAAAGGCACAGAAAATATGTCCAGCAAAGTCATAGAAGAAAATTTATTTAACCCAAAGAAGGAGATGATTATCAAGGAATAAGAAGCATACAGAACACCAAATAGACTGTATTAGAACAAAAATTCCCCTCGACACTTAACAGTCAAAACCCAGTTATCCTCTAACTTAACTACCTAAAGACCCTAAATAATTAGAATTGTAGTCCAATTTCCGTTATGAACATAGATGCAGAAAATCTCAAATACTTGCAAACTGAATCCAAGGACACATTAAAAAGATCACTCATCAAGTAGGATTCATCCCAGAGATGCAGGGATGGGATTTAACATAATTAAATTGATAAATGTAACCCACCATATAAACAGCCTGAAAAGAGGGGGGAGCTACTCGATCATCTCATCAGATGCAGAAAGGGCCTTTGACAAAATTTAACATCCCTTCATGATAAAAGTCCTGGAGAGATTAGGGATAGAAGGGACACACTTCAATATAACAAAAGTACTTTACAGCAAGCCTACAGCCAACATCGACTTAAATGAAGAGAAACTCAAAGCAATTCTACTGGAATCAGAAGCAGGCAAGGTTATCCTCCTTCCGTATGTGTTCAACATAGTAACTGAAGTCTTAGCTAGAGCAGTAAGACAACAGAAGGGGACCAAGGAGATACAAATCGGAAGGGAAGATGTCAATATATCATTACTTGAAGATGATATGATAGTCTACATAAGCGATCCGAAAAATTCTACCAGAGAACTCCTACAGCTGATAAACACTTTCAGCAAAGTAACAATATATAAAGTTAATGTACAAAGTTCAGTTTCCCTCCCACATAAAAATGACAAATGGGCTGACAAGAAAATCAGGAGAACAACACTATTCACAGTCGCCTCAAAAATATAAAATATCCTGGGGCATCTGTAGTCAAGCAACTGGAAGACTTTTATAATAAAAACTTGAAGATGGTGAAGAAAAAAAATGTAAAACTATATCAGAAGATCTCCCATGCTCATAAATCAATAGAATTAGTATAATCATCCCACCAAAAGCAATCTACAGGTTTAATGCAATCCTTATCAAAATCCTAATGCAATTCTTCACAGATCCTGAAAGGATAGTTTTTAGCTTTACATGGAAAAACGAGAAACCCAGGGGAGCTAAAACAGTCATGATAATAAAAGAACTATTGGAGGCTTCACCATCCTCAATATCAAATTGTACAACTGAGCTACAGTCATAAAACCCACGTGGTATTGACACAAAAACAGGCACATTGATCTTCAGAATCTAATTGAGGGCCCAGACATAAATCCACATACCCATGTTCACTCTATTTCTAATAATCATAATAAAAGAGCCATAAATACTCACTAGAAAAAGATAGCATCTTCAACAACTGGCTGGTCAAATTGGATGGGTGTGTGTAGAAGTCCAAATAAATCGGTAGTTATGGCCCTGAACAAAACTCAGCTCCAAATTAATCAAAGACCTCACTCAACTTAAGACCAAACACAATGAACCTGATAGAAGAGAAAGTCAGAAATAGCCTTGAACTCTTTGGCACAGATGATTTTCTGAGCAAAACACTGTTAGCACAGACACTAAAACCAACAATTAATAATTGGGACCTCATGACATGGAAAATTTCACGACAAAGGACACCACCATTTTGATAGCATGGAAGCCTGAAGAATAGGAGACAATACTTACCAACACACACACACACACACACACACACACACACACACACACACACACTCACACACACTCACATACACACACTCACACACACACACACTCACACACACACACACTCACACACACACACACACTCACACACACACACATATTCCAAAAAACTTGATATCAAGCAATCAAATAAGCCATTTAAAAAATGGGGTACAGATTTAAACAGAGAGTTGGAGTTAGAGGAAGCTCAAATGGCCGAGAAGCACTTAAGGAATTATTTAACATTCTTAGTCACTGGGGAAATGTAAGTCAAAACTACTTCAAGATTTCATCTTATACATGTCAGAATGGCTAAGATTAAAAAAATGATGGCAGCTCATGCTGGTATTGTACAGAGTTCATGCAAACTTGTATAGCCACTATAGAAATCAGTGTGGTTGGTTCCTCAGGAAAATAAAAATAAAAATAAAAATAAAAATAAAAATAAAAATAAAAATGATCTATCTCAGATCCATCTCTATCACTCTTGGACATATACCCAATGCTTCATCCTACACAGAGGCGTTTGCTCAACCATGTTCGTGGATGCTCTATTCACAATAGCCAGAAACTGGAAATAACTTAGATGCCCTTCAGTTGGTAAGTGGATAAAGGAAATACGGTACATTTACAGAATAGAATATTACCCAGCTGTTCAAAAATAAAATCATGAAATGCATGCGTAAGTAGATGACATAAGAGAAAAACATCATCTTGAATGAGGCCTATGGCACTCAGAAAGACAAATAGGGTATGAATTCACTTACATTTCGGCTATTGGCTGTCAAGTCAATGACGAGCAAGTTACCGTCTACAGAACCACAGTGGTTAGGAATAGAGTATGAGACTAGAGAGGGCAGACAGATCTCCATAGGCAAGGGAAATAGAATGTATAGTTATGGATGGAGAAGGAGGAGGCTGGGATGAGAAGACTGAGTAGTGGGGAGGGAGAACAAAGGAAAAAATATGAGCAGAGACTGATACATTAAGGGCCGTTTGAGGGGAATGATGGAAGTCCAATACAGTTTAAGTTTCCTCAACATGCATGAAGACTATCTCAATGAAATCACCAAATAACAGCAGAGGCAGAGCCCCAAACAGACATCCCTTGTCATCAAATGAAGCTTATATACCAGGAATGGGTTATACTTAGATGAATTGTTGTCCAAAGGGGTCCCAAACAACACAGGCTGGCTATAGGTTGCTTTCTCCAAACTGATGGCAAGGCCCTGTTGCTGGAGACAACCCCTACACAACTCATTAAACACAGGGAAGTCAAGCTGGTGTCTACTGAGAGCCTTTACCCCTATGGGCTGGTGTTCCTGGTAGAGGAAGGCACTCTGCACATTACCAAAGGAGAATTGTAAACACCTGTCAGGCTACAAACCCTTGTGTCTACAACTGTGTCTTTCCTGAAAGATAAGTAAGTGAGTGCATGGTGGCACAGATATTGGAGTAACCAACCAATTTCTAATTTGATTTAAGGTCCACCCCCCAAGATGGAACCCATCCCAATGCTGTTTGGGTAATGAAGAACTTGAGACTAGATAGCCCAGACCTAAGGGAAAGGCAAACACTACTGTTCTGCTAAAGGAACATAGCCATAAAATGACTCCTAATGGCACTCTACTATTCTCATAGATGAATGTCTTGCTCAGCCACCATCAGAGAAGCTTCCTCCTACAGCAGATGGGAACAGATACTGTGACCCATGGCGGGGCAAAATGCGGAGAGTTGGAAATCTTGGAACATTTAAACCCTAAAGATGATACCTCCATCAAATCCTCCCTTTTAGGGCTCAAGGAACTCTGCAGATGAGGAGGTAGAGGGAGTGTAAGAGCCAGAGGGGAGGAAAGAAAGCCTGTCAAACACAACGGGGCTAGCACACAAATGACCTCAGAGACAGGCAGCAGCACAGGCTTCCACAGGGGTAGACCAGATGGAGCTGAAAGGAGAAGTGGACATGTGCCTCTATCCTTAACCCAGAAGCAACCTCCAGTTGATAACCACTTGTAAATGAGTATTTAGTTCCTTCAAGGGAGTCTCTCCAGGAAGTAAACTACTCTCAGCATGCCCAGCAGTAGACAAGAAAATAACCCAGTGGCATCTTTGGAGGTCCTTGTGTCACAGTGTCATGCTAGGGCCTTTTCTTTTTCTTTTTAATTTAAATTTTATATTTTTATTATTCTCCCCTCCCTCCTTCTCTCTCTTCTTCCTTTTCTTCTCTTCCTCTTTCTCTGTCTGCCTCTCTCTCTCCTTCTCCTCCTTCTCCTCCTCCTCCTCCTCCTCCTCCTCCTTCCTCTCTCCTTCTCCCCCAAAACAGTTACCCCCCCAACAGGACCACAATATATACATTATGGCTTCCAGTTTAGTGTTTTTATGAGATTCCTGAGTGTCTGTTTCTTGTATCTTCTCTTGGGCTCCCTTCCCTCTGTTTTGTCCTGTTCTGATGTGTGAATTTTATTTTTAACTTATTATATATTATTTTATTATTATTTCTTCAAAGACCATTTTTTTTTCTATGGAGAGATAGAAATGGGTGGATCTGGATGGGAGGGGAGGTGGGGACAACTTGGAGGAGTAGAGAGAAGGGAAACTGGAACTAGAATTTATTGCATACAAAAATCTATTTTTAATAAAAGAAAAAAGTCCTGAGATATGTAAACTTTTAGGCTTTCAAAACAGATAAATATATCAACTTTCAATACTTTTGATAAGAATATGAATAAGTAAGGGTTATTACTCAGCCAACCCAGTTATCTCTAAACTTGGCATTCTTCCATGACCCTCAGTGATAGCAGACATAAGCTAAAGCTATTATTTTAGCTCCCTCTGCTGGTCATAAATGATGTGTTTGCAGGCGGCTGGACTGATAAGGATGGATTTCTTCTGGGTTTTTCACTGCACACCCCCTGGGACCAAGTGAGGTGAATACGTGGTCTTCTTATAATATTTTAAACAACTTCATGGAGACATAAGTCACACACAATAAATTTCACTCACTGCAAGTGTTCATTTGGTCCTTAGTGTATTAATAAAGTATCACCATAATCTTTCTTTTCCCTTGTCACCTGCTCCTGAAAGCTGCTCTAAAAGAAAAAAAAAGCTTTTTTATTTAATTACTAAAGGCAGACTCTTCCCCTCATGTTTTCGACAGTTCCATATGTGCATGCAAATGCGTTGTGATCTTAACTCTGTAACCTCGCCTCGCCTTCTCCCTCTCACCAACTCTCCCTCCTAACTTTCATGTCTTTTTCTTCTCTCTTACTTTTGGTGCAGGTCTCGTGCACATAAGTCACAGCTGCAGTGTAATCGTGGTTGCAACGGTGACAGAGCTAGAAGACCGTGTTCACAGTCATTCTCTTGATCCAGCCCCTGATCTTTTCGCCTCCCCTTGTTTGATTCCCCCCCCCCCCCCCGCATCTTAGATGAACAGCTCGCACAGCGCGCACGCAGGGCTGAACACTTCCCAGTCACTCAGTCTCCGCACTCAGACGAGTTACGCAATCTATGACTCATCTGCCACCCACGGCTGTGCTAGACGATGTATAGAAACACAAATACCTAGAATGCAATTTGACCAAATGCCCATTTAGTAAAACAACAGTACCAGCCTTCCTCGTAGGCTTTCGACCAAGCTCACAGTACCGGGCATGTATTCCTTCCTGTGAAGCTGCTTTCGGGTTCTGGCAGAATGCTGCTGTTTATTTCTGAATAGTCATGTCGTTTTTTGCAACAGCAGGCACATCTCGCTTAGGGGGTCAGAACTGTGGCATGCAGTGTCTAAAGCTGGGTGGGACAGTGCATGTCCCGCCCCTTAAGTTCTAGAGCACTTTCTGCAAGTTTGAGAGCTAGAAACACAGGAGACGCTCCTAGCTTAGTCCAAGCTGATTTCTCTGTGTCCTGATCTCAGAATGAATCCCGTTTTTAGCAACGGGGTCTTACCGTCTAGTTTTAATGGACAACCAAAAGTGACGTCAATTGCCTGTGTTATGTTGTGAGCCTCTGGGATCTCTAGACAGCAGTTCAATATGGAGGGATCTCACACGTGGCTCTGGGATTTTTGTTTAAAAAACCTATGGCTTCTGGGAAGAACATTACTGAACCATGTGATTATGGCAGTTTACAAATATTTTTTCCCCAAGCCTCCCGACTCTATTGTTTCCTTTGCTGTGTAGACTTTTTACTTTGATGTGACGCGGTTAATCAGCGTTTGTTATTTGTATTTTTAGGGTTCATATGCTAAAACCACTGTGTGTTTTGCATTAGGATTTTCTTTCTGGTAGTTTTCTATTTTTCGGGTCTCAATATTTAACTTTCTTATTCAGCTTGAGTTAACGTTAGAGGTTGTGAAGTGAACCAGCTCCATTCGGGTTATGTGCCTGTTCAGTTTTCTCAGCCCTGTCTAATGATGAGTCTTTCTCCGGGGCGCAGCGTTCACACCGACGTTGGCAGCAGCTGGATTTCGTTGAAATGATGGGGTGTGATGGCTTCAGCGCTGTTCAGGTTCTCCGTGTTTCCACATAAACGGTACGACTGAGCGCCGACGACTGTGAACACGACCATTCAGAACTTGACGGAAACACGGCGTCTATAGATGGCCGTGGGCAGTAAATACAGCAGGGCCAGCCTTCTGGTCCGTCAACATGAAATACCTTTTCACTCATTGCTGTTTTCAGTCTTCTTCGGCGATAATTCAGCTCATGGCTTTGTTCATTCCTGAACATAGTCTCAGTTTTCTGGCGGGGTTATTTATCTTTCTCCTTTCTCGTGGGGATGCCCTTTCTTTTTCTTTCCCCGCAGCCCCGATAGGACTCCTTTCACTGAGTTGTGGAGCAGTAGGTCGGCATCCTTCTCTTTCTCCTATTCTTAGAAAAAAATGTCGTCAGCTTTTTGCCGTTGAGAATCATGTGCCGCCCCCCCTGCCCCCCCCCCCCGCTTATTTGGCCATAGTCCTGCTTTAGGAGTCCCATGTGAAGACCGAGCTGTCACACTTGTGCAGAGGGCCTGGGTCCCTCCTATGCATGCTCTCTGGTTGGCAGTTCAGTCTCTGTGGGCTCCTGTGGGCCCAGGTTTTGTTGTGGTATCCTTGACCCCTCGGTCTCCTTCGAGCCTTCCTCCCATTCTTGCACAGACTCCCCAGTCTCCGGCCATACTACCCCAAACGTGCCCAGTCTCACTGTTACTTTTATTTTCTGCGCATTGGTGTTTTGCCTGCACACGTGCCTGTCTGCAGTAGAAGTCACAGACCGTTGCAAGTTCCAAAACAGGTTGTGGGAATTGAACTCAGGACCTCTGGAAGAGCATTCGGACGGTGCTTTTAACCGCTGGGGCATCTCTCCAGCCCTGTTTTTAGTACAAGGGTTCGCCTTTGAGGTCAGGGTGCTTTCATAAGTGAGTTTGTTTGCCAGTCTTTCATCCTTTTCTTCATTTTTTATTTTTGAACAGTTTGAGAAAGACTGATGTTAATTCTTTAAATGTTTGGTAGAATAAGATCCCAGACTTTTCTTTGTTCAGAAGTTTTTGATTTTTGTCTTTGTCTAATTACTTGCCATATATAAACATTATGATATAGGATGTATATGTATATCTATCTGTATATGATAGGTATATGTTCATGATGCATATGTATATGTCTTGGTAGGTTGTGGTTTTATTTTCTTTGTCTCATGACATTTTTAACTTTCTTTTCAATCTTTTTTTTTCTGACCCACTTCTCATTCAGGATAATGTTGTTTAATTTCCACATATTTGTGAAAATCCAATTTCCCTCCTGTTACTGAATTCTAGGCTCCTACCATTATGGTTGGAAAGTGCTATTTGATATCTCTCCCATCTCTTTAAAATTGTTGAGTCGTGGCCTAACATACGTCTGTCTTGGAGAATATCCTACGTGCACTCTGGAAGAGTGTTTTATTGTTGCTGGCTAGAACATTCTGTGTGTCTGTTAGGTATATTTGGTCGAAAGAATTGTTCAGGTTTTTTATTTCTATACGGATCTCCGTGCTCCAGTGTCGACAGGAAGCCTTTGGTATTCCCTGTTGTCACGTTTTTGTTTCCTATCTCTCTTCAACTCTATTAATACTTGCTCGAAAGGTTTAGACGATTCCCTAACTGCTGTATTGCCTTAATAAATTGGTCACTTTATCATCGTAAAATGGCTTTATTTTTTTTTCTCTTGGAACAGTTTTCTTTTCCTTTTTTCTTTAAAGTACAGGTCGCTGCGTCAGCAGAACAAGCACTTTCCCCACTGAGACATCTTTGTCCCCAGTTTTATCTCCTTCCTTCCCCCTGTAGTTAGCACAAAGCTCACACAACACATCTCATAGCTATAACAGTGTTTTTAAGCTGGTGGCAAATTGTATGCATTGAAAATTAACTTGTTCTTTAGCTCTTTGCATTACTGATAACATCATTTACACTGCTGAGTTTTGTCTATTGTGTATTTACGTACAACTTTGTTACACACAGTTATTTTAAAACACTTTACATCTATATTTTTCTTTTCCCTTAAATTTTATGCCAGAGTAACAGCTGACTTACAAGCCAGCACTGTAGAGCTGAGCATCCTCTCCCTTCAGATTCAGACTTGACTGTAGGCCCACCTTTCCAGTGAACTTACACACTGGCTTGTTCTGATGTTGTCATTTAGATTTAAAGAGCTCCAGTATTTCTTTTAAAGGTCTAGTGGTGTTTCATAAACCCTCTAGGGATTTCCCCATTCCATCTTTGTTTTTTTTTTTGTTTTTTTTTTTTTTTTTGTCTCTTCCCTTGACTGGGTGATTTCAAGGGAATGAAACTTTTTGTGATTTGTCTCTGCTTGGTTAAAGTCTGCGTTTGAAACTTGATGAAACCTGTTATCCTCTTTGCTGTAGATCTGTTGGGTTCTTTTACAGTTATTTTATTTCCTCTCAGTTTATTCACTTATTGTTTGGATTCCATTAAGTTTCCTACCTGTTTTTGCTGTAGTCATGGAACGATATTTTAGAAGATGATTTTGAATGTTTCTTCAGACACTTTGAGAATTTCTATTGATTTAAGTTTAGCTAGCAGTAGAATATTTAGTTCTTTTGGTGGTGCCATGTTTCCTTATTTATCCATAATCCTTGATATACATATATATATTTATGTGATTTACATATCATACATATATAATTTGTATGCAATTAAATGACTATTATCATCTCTATGTTTATATGTGCAGAATATCACATCTATCTCTTAATCTTTATAAGCAAGGCCCTGAATATTGCCAAAAAAAATTGGTGATGTTAAAGAAGTTTAAATAGACTATAAGAAAAAATTTAACTTATTAGCTTAAGCTATCAAAACTTTTCCAAGGGATATTTACTATTCTTAAAAAAATCATTTAAAATAGCGTTTCTCAACCTTCTTAATGCTGTGATACTGTAACACAGTTTCTTATGTTGTGGTGATTCCTCACCATAAGATTATTTTTGCTGCTACTACGTAGCTGTAAGTTTGCTACTCTTATGAACACAACATAAATACCTTTGCTTTCTGATAGTCTTAGGTGAACCCCCGTGAAAGGGTCATTTGGCCCCCATGCTGAGAGCAGCTGATATCAAAGCAATGATGTCTAGATAAAAATCTCATGAATATAAACCCTGAGTTTCCATAAAGCTGCAGTGTAGACATCTGTGATACTAGTCACATTGATGGTTTTGAGAGTCAGGATCCATGCTCAGACCCTGTGCATTAGACTCGGGGTATTTCTATGTAGTTCTCTCTTTATAAACTCTAATACTGTTTTTACTTAAAAATGTTCACTTTTGTTGTTTTCAGAAAACATCTCAGTTTTGTTATTGGTTCAGTTTCTTCCTGTTTGCTTTCTAACCTTGTGCGGATGAGGAATTTGCGTTTCTAACCACGCTAATGAGGTTCAGTGTTACATGTTACCCTTTATAGATATTGCAAGTTTTAGCTCTCGATTATATATTACATATGAATTTACAATTATATTACATATGAATTTACAATATAAAATTATTATAATAAATTTACAATTTAGCTCTTGATTATATATTTACATATGAGTAAATACTATTATCACTTTTGGTTTATGATTCATAGTCTCCCATTGTAGCCCAAGTTGGATTTGATCTTACTCTGGAGCCCACACTGGCCTGAGACAGTCCCCCTGCCTCAGCTTCCCAGTACTAAAATTACAGACTTGTCCAGCTGTGCCTACCTAGCTCTAAATATTTTAAGTTTAACCTTGGGAAATTAAAAATCATAAGTGACAACTTATGTTGTAATTACAATTAAAAATTATAAATTAGAGTTATGCCTGCTAAAGCCAATGAGATGGTAACTAAATGTCTTATTTTACTTTCTGATCAAAGCACTGAAGAAACATTTCAAAGTCTGGACTTCCTTTAAAAAAGAAAATCCTACGTTGAAGTGGGCACACAGATTTCAGTATAGTGGGACGGGTCCCAGGCTCAGCGGGCTAACCTGGCTCAGTGTATTTGGAATTAAGATTGTGTAAGTGCTACACCCTGAGTCTTCTGCAGGAAGCTTTGTTTCTCTGTGAAACCCAGAAGCCTGCCATTGACCTGCATTCACAAAACCCTGTTGATTTAAGAGCGGTCCCCAAGCTGGAATAAGTGCAGAACCATGAGACGTAATTTCTGGAGCTCAGGTTACAGGAAACATGTTTAATGGCAGATAGTTCCTGTTCCCATTGTTTCCCATTTAAGTTTCCGCAAAAATCAGATTTAGATAGATGCCGCTGCTATTGGGAGAAGATTCAGTTTCACGTCCCCAAAGAAATAGTTTTGTACAAACTCACTCTACCTTGGCCTCACAAATAATGGGCCTAAGTCTAGCCAAAAGGATCAAGATGGGTATCACACGGAAACACTGACGGAGTCCCGACACCAAACACATGCCCTCTCTGGACTTCAGTGCAGCCAGCCCCTCAATAACCAAGGATTATTTGCTGGTGAATGGATGTGAAAAGGAATTTCCTTTGAGAGAAAGCTCGTTTTGTCTGTTTTAGAAGCACGGGACAGATTAGTAGTAAAGATTTCTTGGGGGGAAGAAAAGACGGGAAGTGGTTTGAAAAACTATCATGTCTAACTAATGTCGTCATTCAGAAAGGTCCTGGCTTTGGCCAGGTTCCTGGAGTTTTCCCATGAACGACATGAGCTCTGACCAAACCAAGATGCTAGTGTTAATAATGATGTCAATGGTGGCTAACACTGAGTGAGCATGAAGTATGTCTTCTGAAGCTTAAGCAAAGCATTGCACAAATATGTACGTGCAGACACAAACATATATGAGATACTATGCCCATGAAACGATTTAGTAAGAATTTGTAGTGGTTTGGATTAGTGATGTACTCTGAATGTTTATATAGTGTGATAGTAAGGCACAAGGCTGTAAACTTTCCTATACCACCGTTGCATGACAAATTGTTTTCTTGGAGAGATGCAATACACATCTACTCACACCAGACAGGGAGGTCAGAACAGACCAAAGTACAGACACTGTCAGGTCCAACTTAGTAAACCAATGAGTTTTATCAGAATTACTCACTGGAATATGGATGAGGGGCTACTTACAGGAGCAGAAATGGCTCAAAGGCAGCTGCATCACTGGAGTCCACTCCAGCACTTGTGACAGGCGGGGACCTGGAGCACACTGCCTGCAGGCAGCTCAACAGGTTGGGGAGTGTTCTTTCCAAATGACTCAGTTAATTTAAACCCCTTCCACCTGGTTTCTGATTCTTTCAAGCAGCTATTCTGGTCTCAGAGTCTTCTTTGCAGCTCAGCTTTTTTCCCATCAGAGAGGAACTCTCAGCTTTTACTGTTTATCCTGACAGGGAGGGGCCTAGAGAGTCTGGTCAATTTCAGGAACTTCCTGAAGCTATCTAGAGTTGGTTTACCTTCTTGCTTAAGAAGCCTCTCTGTGGAATGGAATGTTTCAGTCTTGGAGGACACTGTTACATGACAGTCACTAATTAAGTAAATAAATGACTTGTTGATACGTTTTCTTTACCAGCTTTTTTTTTTTTTTTTTTTTTTTTTTTTAATCAGGAAAACCTCATGAGGTGTAAGTCATTGGGTTTTGAGAGAACGGAATGTAGGCTAGCATCAGAGACAACAATCACATGCCTTGGATTCGGTGAGATTTAGTTCAGGTTGCTAAAACCAGCTTGCAGGAGTTTCTGGCCTCTTTTGAAAGTACAGGATTTTCTGGAGGGATTCTCTAAGTGGTAGCTTCAGTTATAGATGGATAGAGTCTAGGAGAAAGTAAGAGAGGTCTGCTGAGGTCTGCAGGGGAAACATGCTGCCGTAGAATCACATGCCATCGTATAGAATAAAGGGAGGGAGGCCAGGCAAAGAGAAGAAGCTAGAGTCCTAAGCAAGTCCAGCTCACAAAGGCCTTTGGATAGCATTCTAGAGAGCTGTAGCTTCTTCCTGGGGACAAATGGAACCACACAAGAACTTAGGTCGGAGAGTGGTGTAACCTGTTTGCTATGATGGCTACTCTAGAACAGAGGAACATTGACAGTAACCTTAGCTCTTTCTTGATTCCCCATGTTAGCAAACTCAAGACCTTGAATGTGTTGCCCTGAGGACTGTCATCCAGGTATGGAGAAGATATTGGTCCCTGGTTTCTGTTATTGCCCCATCTCCGTGAGAAGTGTTGGTTTGTCTGAGGTAAGTGGGTGGTGTGGTTCAGTGGACAGAGACATGGCCTCTCTACTCACAAGTCTGGTTGGGACACACAGATGATCTTTTCTGTCAGTTGCTTTGTGTGTGTGTGTGTGTGTGTGTGTGTGTGTGTGTGTTTGTGTGTTAACATGTATCATATTAGTTTGTTATGCTGACACAATCTGCCATCACCAGAGAAGACAGCCTTGATGGGGAAGAGACTGGGCTCTCAGTGGGCGTGCCTCATGAATTGTGAGCT
The DNA here is from genome assembly GCF_963924665.1 of Micromys minutus. Classification (NCBI taxonomy): domain Eukaryota; kingdom Metazoa; phylum Chordata; class Mammalia; order Rodentia; family Muridae; genus Micromys; species Micromys minutus. The sequence continues at coordinate 18,191,867 of NC_137957.1, read as the reverse complement.
AAAACGAATCCTTTCTACCCTAAGTTGTTTTTGTCATTTTTTAAAATTATAACAAATGGGGAAGAAGTTAAGACAATATAGTAACTTTTATCTGTTTCCTCTGGATTGCAACCATTTATTACATGCTCATGTGTGCGGTGTGCCAAGGTAAGGAGAATAATTTTGTAATGTTAACTGCAATAAAACAACAGCAACACACACACACACAAATATATATATATATATGTATATATATATGTCTATATATGTATATATATTCACTTCGCCATCTTTTAGCAGCATGTTATTTGAGCAAAAATTATGCAGTAAAATCCAGCTGTGCGTGTGATTCGTTCTTGCAGGAGTGGTCTGTCCGTCCTGCTGACTTTGAACAGAAACTAGTCTTGTTTTACAATCACCATCCATGTTCCCAGGAGAGTTCAAGAAAGCCATCTTTTAAAAAGAAAATTAGATAATAATATGCTTTTAGGCAATATCCTATTGAATATCAATTACTATTTTATAACATGTTTATCAAGATGTCAACACTCACCTAATTACAAGATTAAAGTTAACCATGTAAAATAAAGAGTCATTTGGAAGAAATACGACTCCTCTCTCTTTTCAGTGGATCAGGCACTTAACACTCTGAAAGTAGGGTTGCTATTTCTTTAGAATATGGTAGGTTCTAGACTTGTGGTGATATTAGAAAGTTTTTTAATATAGCCACAAATGACAATGACTAGTATCCAAAACATAAATAATTACAGTTCCATTTTAAGAGCAATATTGCCAAATGTCTCCACTGAGGCTTTTATTGGAAAACTTTAGAATCTCTTAAGAAAGAAAACTATGTATAATGGAAACAAATAGATTTGCTTTGAGTTGTTCACGAAGTGACTTAGTCTTGGAGAACTTGATGTTTTAGAAACACTCTTAAATCCCATCTGGTCTTTGTAAAGCCTTTGACTATCCCCTGCTGGGACAGGCAGACATTGGTTTTCATGATGGTGTGTTCCCAAAACATTATTTTTGAAAGTATCCAGTGGATTTGTAGCAACAGCAGCAGGACAACAGAAGACCGCGTTTCCATTATAATACTTCCAGGGATGGAGACAAGTGTCGTCAGGTCACAGAAGACCCGTCAGTTTTACACTGCGTGACATTTTGGAAGGAATGTGAATGATTAGTGGTTTTCAGAAGTTTCTGGAATTCACCATCCTGTGTCAATATTACTTGAGAAATATTTATAGGTTCTGAGTCAGTGATCTGCAATTTACCCTCTGTGGAATTTAATCTAGAATGTGTGGCGTATTGCCTTGAACTTGAGTCATCCTAATAAATTGCCTGGAAGAATTATTATTATTATTATTATTATTATTATTATTATTATCATTATCATAATCAAAAAACAGGTTATTTTACTATCTTGAGTGAATTCTATTCTACCATGAGAACCTTAATACCTGGAAATCATTGTGTAAAAGGATATAATTGAATTCAGAGAAATTTGTTCAACAATTTCGATGTTCAGGGAGCTATCGCAGGCCCTGTGACGAATGACACAAGCCACACATGACTCATATCTTCAAGTGGCTGATAGACTAGGTAGGGCGTCAGATAAAAGGAAATCAAGGTAAGTTTATTTAAAAAAATGTCAGGGAAGAGATGGCTGGAGAGATGGCTCAACAGCTCTTGTTGCTCTTGCTTGGGACCTGAGTTAGGTTCTAAGACCTATGTGTTGGCTTGTAACCATTCATAATTCTGGTTCCGGGAGACAAGCTGCCCTCTTCTGAACTTCCTAGGCACTGCAAGCACATACATGGTGGACCTACGTATGCCCAAGCAAACATTCATATGAAAAATAACATTTAAATAAATCTAAAATAAAAATACAGTGGAGGTGGATGCTAGCAGACACAGGTGATTAAACTTGATTGGGGGGTGCGAAGGAAAATTTGATTTCTCGAGCAAAACTAACCTTTAAAGTGCAGTATGGTCTCAATTTAAAGATTCTACGTAGAGCTCACCATATAGAAAGTCAAGAGCAAGTTCTACCACTTATGATAATCCAAAGTACAACCTTGAGGAAATGAGGGAGGAGTAGAAACTGGAAGATAACTTTATTCTAACCCTGGTGCTGGAACAGATAGGGTGAGCTTGGGCAGCCTTCCGTTCACGTTTACTGTTAGTCACCCGACGCTGGACAACCTTACGACAAAGGTTATCAAGGTTGCATGGAGGCCCGTGGATGAGGGGATGGTTGTGTCTTCCTGCTGGAATTGTCCATTGGTGTGACAGGATATCACGTGTCAAAAAGGCAGGAAGCACATGTGTGGTTCTTCTCATTTGTGTTTCTGTGGGGCCACCAGGATCGAATTATGGAACAGGAGCAGCATCCCTATGACCTTGTCTAACTCTAAGCACCTCCAGAGGCCCCATTTGTAGACACTGCAACTGAATACAATTTTCACTCTTTTAAATCCTCACATGGGACACACTCGAAGGTGATTTCCCTCTGGGTATTCAGTAAATGTAGACCTTCCCATGTGAACATAGTTCTCCCCATAAAGGTTTAGGGTGGTGGAAGAACAAAAGTTGGTGCTATGCTTGGAAGTGGGAGGGAAAAGGACAAGGTTAGAGTTATAGTGGATAGTACAGGATTCTGTGCACAGGCCAAATATTTGGGAACGCATCATAGGTACCTGTGCTATGTTACTTGTGTTTCTTTGTTATATTTTGCACATTTGATGTTTTGTCTTCCACTTTTCCCTTCCTCCTCTTCCAATTCCATTTGACATTTTTCCTACCTGTGGGTCTTTCTAGAGGGATGTCTACATGAAGTTCGGCTGTGGGAACTGGCAAACCTTGACATTGGTTGGCCAACAGTTGTGCGATCAGCTTGGCTAGGTGCCGGCAGGACCAGCATAACATGGCTGAACACAGAATAACATGGCAACTAGATGGACTCAAACCCCCTGGTCATGAGGAGGGGCAGGAGTCTAAATGTTAGTTCCAGTGCAATTTGTGAATTGGTTGGGGACTGTGATAGAAACCCCAGGTCTGGGGTGAACTGTAGGACCAATGAAATAATATATTCCCATCTTTCAGTGACTGCTGGGAACCTGAACAATAGAAACTTCAGTCCCACACTGACCTCTGGGGCCACTAGAGCTGAGGACACAATGCTCTCACCTCTCAGGGGCCTGTGAGACTCTGGAACCATAGCACTACACTAACCTTTGGGGCCACAGTCCTGGTCCCTGGGAGATTTCCGATCTTCTCAGAGATGGAAGCCTGCTTCTCGATACTCTCAACTTTCTGAAGTCAAAGACTCCTTTCATGGGGCTGATCCCAGAGACCTCAACACATTTGGATTGTACTGTTTTCCTTTTTAATGATTCTTGTATGTATACATACAGTTATGCCCCTCCTTCCTTGTTCCCCCCTCGGTGTGTGTGTGTGTGTGTGTGTGTGTGTGTGTGTGTGTGTGTGTGTGTGTATGTCTCAGAGTTAGCCTTAGATCTTAATCTTCAGGACAGTCATCTATTTTTGGTGTTTGAGTCAGAATCTTCACTGTGACTTGGAACTCATTTAGTAGGCTATGCTTCCTGGCCAGCCAGCCCAGAGGATCCATTTGTCTCTGCCTATGCAGTGCTGGGATTGTGAACAAGTACCACATCTCTTGGCCTTTAGTGTTGGTTCTGGGGATCAGATTCGTGGCCTTGTGTTTGCAATGTAAAATAATTTTTGGACTGAGATCCCTCTCTAGTAACAACAACAGATGTCTATTTCTATTTCATGTCTCCTTATATATGTTTTTTATTAACTTATATCATCTCCCCTTTACTCTTTCTATTCTTTCCCATTACCCTTGCTCCCTCTCAAGTTTGTGTGTATGTGTGTGTGTAAATACAACCTGCTCAGTCTGTTTAGAAATAACATTCATCTTAAGTAATTGTTGTTGTATGAACTAAATCAAATGGAGTAGCCTTGTACCATATCTTGATCACAGGATGGGCTTGGCAGTTGCCAGTTTGCATTTTCTATGTCAAACAGCAGCTGTTTAAAAACAGTGTGAAAGCAATGGAGATAAGAGTAAGTGATGTATTTTTCATGACCCCAGACTTTAATATACATGGTCTTTTAAAAAATATAATGTTTCACATGATTTTTATAGGACTGATTACAAAACATTTGTGTTCAAGTACTTACATCCAGGAAATGTGCTACTAAGCCTCCTGGAAGTAAATTTTTTGCAGAGGAGCCAGAAGTCTGATATGGGAGACTCTGAGTTAAACAGACAGAATGTGAGCTGTCTTCTCCACAGCTGGAAGGATAGTCCCATTAGAACACATGCTTACAATGGTAAAATTGGATCAAATTATAATAACCCTGGGCTTTAATTAAAGCTAATTACAAAGGGAGATTCCTATCCCTTTATTAGGTGATCATAAGACTTGCAAGGGAGTCATTTCTTTAGTCTCTCTCTGTCTCTGTCTCTCACTGTCTCTGTCTCTCTGTCACTCTGTTTCTGCCTGTCTGTCTGTCTGTTTCTCTCTCTCTCTCTCTCTCTCTCTCTCTCTCTCTCTCTCTCTCTCTCTGTAGTATTTGATGTTGGTTAGCATAAGCTGATGACTTCTGACTTCGTTGTATGTGTAGACATCTCCTGGAATCAAAGATGCACCAAGATTTTATGCACTAAATTTTACCTAGGGTTGCCTGGTCCTCTAACCCTCTTGGTTCATCTCAAATGTGGTGATGGCAACCTATGAGAGCCAAGACGATGTTATAAGGCTTTCTACAGAATTGGGGCCCTATAGAAAAGTTAACAATGACTGAGAGGCAGTTTCCACCACGAGACCAATTTGTCATCCAGCAGGTGAGGTGCACCATCAATCTGTCCTTGAGGTAAGAGGGATGGAAATCACAGACTACGACAATGTTTCTAGGAATAGTTAAACTGTGTGAGCATTCTGTTTGTAACCTGGAGAACACAGGGAATCGCACTGAACTTATGAGTTCATATGCACAGGTATTAACTCACTAATATTTACTAACTTTTTAATATGCTCTATGCACTTCTTTAGGGGCTGGAGGTCCCTAGGACAAAACCAGTCTTTGCCACCATAAATGTTATATATTATACAAACAACCAAAGTGTTAACATGTGCATAGTATGATTTAAGGGCATGATAAGTAGTTGGGAAAATAAAGCAGGAAGGAGGAATCAAATGATAGGCATTATAATTGATACAAACCAGGGAATGATTCCCTGATAGGTGACTAAGCAGGGACTTGAGGACGACAGCCACATACACGGATAGATCCAGGAGCCACACAGACAGACATCGGAAGCCAGGAGGAAGCATGGCATTTTTCAAGTAGCAGCAAGGAAACTAGCATAGAGTGTAGTAAGTAGAGACAAATTGGGCTTCTCAAGTAAAGCAAAGAGTTCATATCCAATATACAATATGACAAATAAAACCTTTGGTAAAGATTGAACATATTCAATGGCACATGTTCCAGAGGAGCGGCGGAATACGTACCACTGGGTGTTGGATGAAGGAAACAAAGCCATAGCTGTAGAGGAGCAGCTGGAGGTGAAAGATGAGGTGGGTCCAGGCTTTGGGTCCACGCACAGTATAAACAGTGATGTAAAATTGCATTCCTCAGATCCAAGGAGAAACCGCAGTGGAAACTGTAGTGGGAGAATGAGAGTCAAGACTAGTTACAAGGATATTAGCTCTTGGCACAGGACAGAAAAGGAAACAGAGGTAGAAACAGCCCGATTGGCTGCCCAAGGGCTAAGTATATTGGAATGATTCGTTTGTTCAACTTATTTATTTACTTTTTTAAATTTTATCTAAGTCTCGTGGACAATGTTTCAAACATGCGTTGAACTCATTGATCTTTTGCCTTCTTGAATATTCTTCTTGTATTTTTCATTATAATCTTGGCAGTTACATTCATCTGTTACCCGGCTTTAAAACGCGGACTGGAGATACAGTTCAGTTGGTAGAAACATAAAGCCCTAGATTTGATCCCTAGCCTTGGGTGCAATGGGACGATTGCAATCAATACCCGGGAGGTAGAGGCAACTAGAATAGAATGTCTAGGTAACCGTCAGCTAGATATCAAGTTCAAGGTTATTCCTGGCTATGTGAAATCCTGTCTCAAAAAATGGTTAAATTTTTATTTTCTGAAAATACATAGGGAAAGCAGATCATTGCTCTCTTTCTTGATTGGAGTGTGCTTTGTAGTGACTCTCTGGATTAAGGAGAAGAACGACAAGAAGATGATCAAAGGTTCCAGTCAGGCAAGCCTTGCCAACTGTGTGATTTCATATGAGATGGTTAACACCAATGGGCTTTAGCTTTCACAGACGCATAATTATCGACTTGGATCATCTTTATAATAGAAGGACTTCTCGATTACTAAAAGTTGGCCTATGAAAGGACCATGCAATGCAATTTTTAAAAACCCACTTATAGTAGTCAGTGAAACAGTTGGTTGGCATGGTAGTTATTATAAGGGACAGTAGAAAACACACCCCAAATGGCTTTAACTGGGAATTCTGAGTTAAGTGGCTCCAAGTTCCATTGACATTTTTTATTATCCCATGAAGTAGTAAAATTATTATCTCCACTTTAGGGATGTGCCAGCTGAGAAGTAGGCATGTTAATTCATCCAGGGTCAAAGGCAGTAAATGATGCAGCTAGATTTTGCATCCTCAGGCTGCCTGACCCAGAGCATGCTTGTAATTGTTGGCTTCCACCACTTTGTTGAAGCACAAAGTCGTCATGTTTCCAGCAGCCACATTACTTTGTGTATTGCTATTAAGTGGAGAAAAAACATGATTTAAAAACTTGAAGAATAAAAATATCCTGTAGTCAAAGATCTGATCTCTATCTATCTATCTATCTATCTATCTATCTATCTATCTATCTATCTATCTTATCTATCATCTATCTATCATCTATCTATCATCTATTTATTATCTATCTATCTACTCATCTACTTATTTACTTTAGACAGGTCTCCCTAGGTAGCCTTGGATTTTCTGGAGCTTGATATGTACACCAGGGTGGCCTTAAGCTGTCAAGATTAAAGGCATGAGTTCTAGAAAGAGAAAGGGGTTCTGTTATCAGAATTCGAGGAGTATTTTGTCTACCAGAGGACGCTATGATGACAATAGCCTTATGACAAAGCAGGTGCCTCGCCTGGGCCTGAGTCCTTAGACATTGGAATCATGTATTAGTGCCTTAGAGCACAGGGTCACTTCACTACTGCTGAAGCTGTGTGCCTCAATTTCTAGTGGCCATTGTTGGTTCTGTCTGTCTTAGGGTGACTCTCCTGCTGGAGATGTTTTTCTATCTCAGTGTGGGTTCCTCATCTCCTTAGTGCTTCTTCTTTTTCACCCGAGGCCTATCCTGTAAATAATTTCCCAAAGATTATGCTCTTGGGATCATGGGGGTGATACTAAATGAACACTATTCTGCATTGGCACATCTGTTTTAGGTGAACAACTCTTCTAAACATCGTTAAATTGGATTGAATTTATTATGGTGGTTTGAATGAGAATAGCCCCGATAGGCTCATATGTTTAAATGCTTAGTCTCCAGGGTGTGAAATTGTTTGAGAAGGATTAGGAGGCATGGCCTTGTTGGAGTAGGTGTGGCCTTGTTGGAGGAAATATGTGACTAAGGATGTCGCCAGACCAGTGTTTCTCTACCCACTATGGGTCAGGATGTAAAGCTCTCAGCTACTGCTCCAGTGCTATGTCTGCCTGCTTCCCTCCATGATAAGAATGGACTAACCTTCTGAATCTGTAAGCAAGCCTCCAAATAAATAATTTCTTTTATAAGAGTTGCTGAGTTTGCACAGCAATCAAGCCATAATGAAGACATTTATTAATGTTGCATACTTTGGTTTGTGTGTCTCATGTGTGTGTTTGTATGTATCTCTGTGTGTGTGTGTGTGCAACTGTAGTATGTGTAGAAGCCAGGAATTAATGTTAGATGTCTTCCTCCATTGCTCTTCATCTAGTTTTTGAGACCGAGTCTCTCCAACAAGCACCCAGGATGTACCTGTCTCTATTGCCAAGTGCTGAGGTCACAGGTGTGCGCCAATGTTATGCTGGGTCTGCATGAATGCCAGAGCTCCAGACTCAGGCTCTCCCGACTCTGCAAGCACTTTACTTACTGACCCGTCACTCCACCATCCTATTTCAATTCCCTTTTCTAATCCTGCCCTTGAGGTATTATAAAAATTTAATAGTTAGGAAAAAAGTTTGCAGGATTGCCCTGTATTGCTCTTCTACTGAATCTAGCCTTTGTTCATGTGGATTTCGTTTTCTAAAGGCAGACCAATTTTAATCAAAGACTCTAACTATCAGGATTGAATAAATAAACATAAAGTGCCACTTGATAAAGTTGATCTGGTGAAATTAAGCAAGACACATAAAAGTTTTCTAGGTAACAGAGTTGACAACACTCAGGGATTCCTAATCTCTATGCTTACTCATAGGGTCACAAGAGGCAGAGGGATGACAGGTCTCCTAGAAGTACGTCCAGAGAGGGAAGATGCGAGGTTTCTCCAAGTGGAAAAACAACAGCTATGCTTTCCTTAGTCTTGAATCTGGTCAAGCTAGCAGAAGAAAGTTCTCTAGTAGTATGCTAATGTTTACGTTCTTAGAGTAAAATGATCTATTTACAGGTTTCTTCAAAGTTTTTTATGGTTTATAATCTACAGTTTATCAAGATATAATATTCATGAAATCAGTAATTGGGACGCCCTGTGGATGATAATTGTATGGTTTCCACATAGTCGAAATTTATGAAATCTATAGAAAAGCAGACTCTAGGGCACTGTAGATATGGGTCAGTGATTAGGAGCACCTGATGTTCTTCCAGAGGATGTGGGTTCAATTTGCAGCATTCACCAGGCAGTTTGTACACATCTGTACCTCCAGTCCTCTGGGATTCAATATCCTCTTCTTGCCTCTGAGCACTGGGTGGACGTGGTGCACAGACAAACATCCATCTAGGTAGGCCTTTAATGTATTGCTTTAAATTCAGCATTCAACAGAACATCATTATGTCTTAATTCATAACACCATTTCCCCCTATAAAATCCAAGCTTCTGTTGTTATTTATGTTGACTAGCTGGGGGGAAATGCTGTTTTGGATACTTGTCAATACAAACTGTGTTGGGTGGTTTCTGAACTTCATATAAAAGAAATTACATTGTATAGATTCTTTTGTGCTGTGCTTGTTTGAGGAAACTGATAATTTGCTGATATTCTTTTGGATGTGTATGCTCTTTTTTTCATTGCCAAGGGATATTTTACTATATTTAAAAATGGATCTAATAAGCATTTCAATACGTTGTATGCTGGCTGGGAGAAAAAAAAAGAAGAATTAAAGACAACTTTAAACTTTTTGATGTGAAGACTGTGAGAAGAATAGGTTGTAGGGGGAAAAAAAAAGGCCCAGCAACAGTGGTTCTCAACCTGTGGGTTGAGACCCCTTTGGTGGTCTAATGACCCTTTCATAGGGGTTGCCTGAGCATATTTTAAAGTGTAGATATTTACACTATGATTTGTAACAGTAGCAAAAAATTACAGTTATGATGTGCAACAGAAATAATTTTGTGGTTGGGGTCACCACAACAGGAAGAACTCTGTTGAAAAGTCTTAGCTTTAGGAAGGTTGAGAACCACTGCTCTAAGTAGGAGAAAGCTCTTAATTTTGGATATATAAACACCAAAATGTGTTATATCTGAAAGTGGACATGTTGAGTAAGCAACTGGATACACGACTTTGGAGTTTGGGAGAGTTATATAACTAAATTTTGGCATCTCTGCACCTAATGGTATTTAATATGATCTAAGAACGAATGATCAGCAAATGTAAGAGTGGGAAATGGCTCAGTTGGTGGCATGCATTGTTTTATCAGGACATTGCTATATTGGGCCTGGTGGTACACATCTGTAATCCCGGCACTTAGAAAGTGGAGGCAGAAAGACCAGATCGTTCTTGGCTACATTGAGAATTTAAAGGCAGCGTGAGATACTGCCTCAAATAAAAAGAAGAGATTAAATGATCAGTTTAAAGAGAGAAAGTTTGAAGGTAATGTCTTGTAGCATCCCATGGCATTAAGCCATAAAGAAATTGAAGCAGAACTAGAAAAACTGATGGAGAAGAGAGGGGACAATTGGAGAAACAGAAGAGCTAGAAGAATATGCTACCCTGGAGGCCATCTTGAAATGCTAGCCCACGTTATGTTGACGATAAGTACTTATTATGCATTTCACTTATTATGGCATGAAAATGATTATGATTAAAAAAATTGCAACAGCTTTATTACTAACCCTTTACAGTGTTACTGAGGGAGAACTGGTAGCTGTTAGGATGCTGATTATGTTCTGTCACTGAAATTTTCACTGAACTCTTCAGTTGTCGCTGAAAACTTCGACAGGACAGAGGACTCATTAATCAGGCCCCTTCTATGATGGATGCTTACTTTGGATTTAAAGTTGATGTGTTGGGCTTTGTTAATCCCTCAAGCTGAGCTTTTCTCATAAGAACACCAGCCACAGCAAGTTTCTCCAGAAACAGATTTGCAGAGCTCCAGACCCAAGAAAAACATTTCCAACCCACCCAGCATCAAATAGAACTTTTAAAGAAGTCCTGTAATTGCACACGAGCCAACAATTCGCATGTGCAGACACTCTTCAACTTTTAAAGAGAGCGGGGAGGAGGTTCATCTTTAGATGCCAACTAAGAATGATGTTTTAGTAGGAATATGCTCAACTGGATGAGTTGGATGAGCCAGGGCAAGACTAATTTCCATCTGACAGCAAGCTCAGTGACAACATGTCGTAGTTGACTTTCTCCCAAGCGGTGAATGTCAGCCCCGTTCAACTCTAAATTTATCTGCTGGCTTTGACTTTTTTAATGAGAAAAACTGACTTCTGGAACTACATAGCTATTTTGAGATTCCGCTCTGATGTGACTAACCTTTGATTGCTAATGACACCTTGATGGAAGTTTCGGTGCTAATGATGAGAAAACCACGTGGGCTAGTCTGATGGACCTAAAACTCCTCTCGCCAACTGGAAACACCGCTCCTTGGTTCTAGTCCCTGTCCGAATCACTGGTTAGAGTTTACAGAAGCCGTGTAATTAATGCTGCTCTGTGCCTTCTACACACTGAGAAACGGCTTCATTCGTGGACAGTGAAGTGTAACCTTTCCTAATGGAAGATTTATCAGCAATGCTGCAGGGGCTGATCACGTGACTCTTTAGCCCTCTGTAAGTTCCTGGTTGGACTGTTGGCAAATGTTTGTTCCTTTAAACAAGTTTGGAAGGTAGGCATTGAATTGCCTAGAAGAGACTTCCCTCATTTAAAACAAAACAAAACAAAACAAAACAACAAACCAAGAATGTCGGCTAGCAGCATCTGTTCAGGAGAGCAAAGCTCATGCCAACTAAACAAACCTCTCAGCAGTAGACTAGGCTGCATTAACTTCCACATGATTCAACAGTAACTGCCTTACATACTTCTCCTTCGCTTCTGGAGTGTGTGCACATGCTTCCTTACAAGTGGCTTTGGAAATATGGGAAGCTGTTTCCTTTGCCCAAATATTAAATAACGAATAAGGAATTTACAAGGAATATGTGTTTCTCCTTCTAAGGTTCAATGAGTACTAAAAATGTACCAGAAAATACAGCCAACCATAAATTCTGATTAGCTTATGAGTGTTGCGCTGTGTAAAGTCAAAATAGTTGGCCCAGAGTCTAAGATTTACTGAGATTATTGAATAAGTGTTTATTGAATTTGATTAGAGAATTGAACTGGGCTGCCCTACAAATGTAATAATCATCATTATTCAATTCCTTTTTGTTAGGTTGTCAATCTGTGTATCCATTCATTCTGTACTTGATGCCTACCACAGGTGTAAGCAGGGTCTTTTGAGCAAATGTTGTAAAGACTATGACGCCCACAGCTTGATTTTAAAGGACATATAATGTCAACTAAAAGATGGTGTCAGTGTGAGCAACCACAAAATAAAGTAGGGGAACATTACAAGGAAATCTATTTGAAGTTCCTAGTTAAGAGTTTATAGATGTTGGAACTCCAAAGTTTAAAGCCACCTAGTGTCATTATCTTTGTTCTTGACTGTTTACTCATTAATTCTTTGAAAATTATATGTTTAAATGTCTTTATTTGTTTATATTGTGTAACGGTGACCAAGACACCTGAGAAGACATTTGAGGTAGAGGATTTGTTTATTTTGGACTACGGTTTCAGAGATTCAGTCCAGTAGGAGCACACAGAAGGTGACAACTCATAGTGGCCAGAGAGGCAAACACAAGTGTGTTACCACGACACACAGTGCACTCAGGAACCTGGATCCCATGCTCACCAACCAGTATCCCTTTGAAGCATTGTGGAGGGAGGGAGTTTATGGGTTCCGAGGAAGGCGGAGAAGTAGTAGGTGACTATTCACTAAGTCTAGCAGAACCACCTTAACATTTTAAGAACACACAGCGAGAGCAGCAGGATGCTCAGTAGGTCAGGGTGCTTCCCATCAATCTGAGTTTAACCCCTGGAACCCACACTGTGGAAGGAAACTAACTTCTGCAGGCTGTCTTCTGATCTTCTTGTGCATTCTGTGCTGAGCACCCCATGGACTCCCCCAAATGAGTAAATAATTATATGTAATTTTAAAATAGTAAACTCCTTCTAACCTCCATGGGCATCCCCACATATACTCACACATAGGCTGATATAAAAACTAAAGACCTCCTAAGAAAATAAAGAGTCATATTTTTTAGGTGTGGTAATGCAAACTTATAATACCAGCACTCAGGAGGCTGAGTATAAGGTCAACCTGGATTCTCACTCAGTAAGCCTAACATCCCCCAAGAAATTAATTTGCGGAATGACTTGACTGGACCCTCACTCCAGTCTTCCCACTTCCTCACTCTTCCTCCTCCCCTCCCTCCCATTACAAAAGTGAAGGCCTCTGAGGAATATCAACTAAACACACATAGCAAAATGCAGTAAGACTCAGCACAAACCCTGACACCAAGGCTGGGTGTGAGGCAGAGGAAAAGGGTCCCAAGAGCAGATAAAAGAGTCAGAGATACTCCTACTTTTCGGAGTCCCACAGAATCCCCATTTTAATCAACCATAACATATGTGTAGAGAACCTAGCACTAACCCACACAGGCTCTGATTACTGCTTTAGTCTCTGTGAGCCCCTGTAACTCTGTTTAGTTGATGTGTGTGGGCTATATTCTTTTGGTGTTCTTGACTCCTCTGGCTCCTATAAATTTTTCCTCCCCCTCTTCCATGGGGTTCCTATAAACGTACAGAGTTTTAAAGGTAGGAGTGGCTACTTCAAGGTAATCTTTTAAAGTTCTACATTAGTAGAAATTTAATAATCGGGGCTCAAGGAAAAATAAGGAGTTTCCAATCTCTAAGGTGCTAGTACATCAGCAGGGCTGAGTTTAGGCTGCTGCCCCGAGTAGCTGAAAGCTAACTTGGAGCAGATGGCACAGTTGCTGGGGTCAGCTCAAGAAGAACATCGCTGACTGCTGGAGGCAGGGGGGTCACAGAGAAGCCTCTCTTTCCAGTGAACTGTGGTGACACAGACATTCACATCTTTACAGGATATTGAGAGAAAGCGATGGATGAATGCACAGTCCTAAACACATTTGTATCATCAGTTCTCATGATCAGGGGACACTTGGGAAGTAAGTGGAGGCAGAAAGAATGTAGGAGCCAGAAGACAGGGGGAAGTGCTACAAAATATCACCCCCTCGGCAAGATGCAGCCATTGCAACCAGGAACTCACAGCCGCTGTTGGTGCATGCACTGGGTCCACACAAGGATGGGCATATATATACTCAGGCATGGATGGAAGGAGGGCTCCGTGGCTGTACCCATAACTGCTGCACTATCTGCTAGTTTTACAGTCATGGAGAGAAGAAATTGTCTGTCTGTGTACCCACGGATGACCTCACTAAGCTCCGGTCACCCTTGTGAAACTAACTAGTCACAAACCAAAGCAGGTAGCCATGACGACAGGAAAGAGTCTGGAAGTGACAAGGACTGTTGATTGACAGGAATGGGAGGGAGATAACAGAAGGTGTGGAGGGAGGAGCATGGTGCAAACAGAGTAATCTAGGAAACTGTCAATTAACAAAATCAATGGGGAAAAAAGCACCAAAACAATCTGTAAAACAATAACACAACAGCTTATACTTTTTTTTTTTTTTTTTTTTTTTTTTTTTTTTTGTATTTTTGTGACTGTGGTGGGCACTGGATCTTACAATTCTCACAAGCCATCCAAGGTTACCTATGAGTGTTGCACCCACTGCCACCACCTCGGGAGTCAGCGTGCACAGCAGAGAAAGTGCCCTAAGCAAGATCTCCTAAAATCACCCAACCAGCGAGTTACTGAGTGGGGATAAGACTCAAACACCCAACTTCTTTTGATCATGCTCCAGTGAGTATATGGACAACATAAATTGTATTTGGTATATCTAAAAAAATGTTTTGGGGGAGGGAAGGCACAAGGGTGGGAGGGTAGACCTGGGAGGAAAAGGAAGCTAGTGTGATCAGGGTATATTATACGAAATCCCCAAGTTATCAATAATAAATATATTGTGTTAGGGAGGGAGGGGGAGAAAGGAATGTAAAGGCAGCTACAATAACCATCCTCTTTCCTGCTGTTGTGCCGTGTGTATATCCAAACTGGAACTGTAAACTCCTGCAATTTTCTTTGCAGATGGCTACCAGGATGGTTAGACTGTATTCCCCAGGTCAAACTCCTGCAAAGGGAAATGAGACAACCCAGGATGTAAAAACATATTAGAGGTATTTTAAGTAAGAAAAATGTGTTCAGAGTTTTAGTTTAGCTTGGAGCTCAGTGCTAGATTGGCAAGAGATTCTGACTCTCGAACTGAGGTTTCCAATTTCTTTATTAATAAACACAGCATTTGACATTGAGCTGCCTACGAGACAGGTCTGGTAAAACTGTTTAAACATCATGAGTGGAGGAACTCTAGAAGTTTCTCCTTAAGGTCAGGAACAAATGAGGATGCATAAAGTAATCTCTTTTGATTGACAGATTAAAAAATGGCGACGTCGTTGACATTTGAGAAGTAAAGGAAATGAATACGAGTCAGGGGAAGAAAGAAAACTGTCAGTGTGTTCAGAGGGTTTAATTGTTGCATAGAAAAATGCAAGAGAATCATCAGACAAACTGGTGAAGCCAGAAAGAGTTTTGTGAGCTTGCTGAGCACAAATCAATCAATAAAAAGGACCATTGAATTATTTCACAGCAGCAGGTAACTAAAAATATATAATGGGCCATAGGTTTGGCTTATAACAAAATTAGCAGAAACAAAATCTGTTCAGTATGTAGGATTTACAAAAGGCACCATGGAGAAAAATGTAAAAACACCATTACAGATTTAAAAAGAAAAAAAAAAAAAAAAAAAAAAAAAAAAAAAAAGAAAAGGAAAAAAAGACCTGATTGGTGAGAGAAATTTCAACATTCGGAGGGGGATTCAACATTAAAGATGTGATATTTATAAATTTAAAAAATAAGCTAAATGTAATTAGAACAAAAATCCTCACCGGGAACAGGTGAATCTATAAACAGCTTAGACAATTCTTTAAATGAGGAGCAAAATGGAGAAACGTTTTCCCAGATAGCTGCATGTCTGGGTGAGCTGTCAACGTTTCACCAGACTCTAAAACTAAATGTGGCACAGGCACTAAAAATTTGAAGCAGGTAGTACGATGGGGAATAAATCAAACCAAATTT
Source organism: Micromys minutus (assembly GCF_963924665.1). NCBI lineage: Eukaryota > Metazoa > Chordata > Mammalia > Rodentia > Muridae > Micromys > Micromys minutus. Next base: position 18,176,040 of record NC_137957.1, on the reverse strand, counting down.
AAAACAATGTCTCGTTTATATGAGAGCTGGATGAACTGTTGGTAGAACTTTGAAGAAGAGGTGTACTATTCAATAAGCCTTATTGGTAAAGTTGTCAGATATATTTGTAGAAATAAAATGGGCTTTAAACTCATAACATCTAATAATGCCCTGTTGGAATAAAGGTCCAAAAGTAAAAGACAACAGCTGTGACTGTTATTAAAGAGAATCTTGAAGGACTGGCTCTTAAGTAATGTGGTGGGAATGGGTTCCTTGAATAAGTAACAGAAAGGGTGAAATGGGACTTGGAAGATGGCCTAGTTGCATAAGCACCTGGACCTCAAGTTCAGATATCTAACACCTCCATAAGAGGTCATGATGGCAGTGTGTCTGTCATACGGCACTAGACAATTGGAGACAGGAAGATCCTTGGGATTCACTGGCCAGCCAGACAAGCTTAATTATGTTATAGTTAGCTTTAATTCTAAAGAAAAGAATCTCAATAAGTGATTAGTTAGTTTGGGTTAGCCTGCAGACATGTCTTCAGAGACTGTTGTCATTGATATGGGAAAAGCTAGCCCATGGTAAGGGACATCATTCCTTATGTGGGGGTCCTAAACTACCTAAGAACGGAGAGGAGCACAAACAGTCACGTGAGCTTGCACACATTCGTTTCTCTCCGTTTGGTTATTGAAGTGATGGAAATGGTGGACTATAACCTGGAATTTCAATCTGAAATAAACCTGTTTTTTCCCTCAGTTGCTTTTTTTTTTGCCAAGGCTATTCTATAGCAACAACAATTAAGCTGAGAATCTGTGTCTCAGGAAATTAATGTGAAAAATGGTTAAGGATGATACCACTGGCCTCCAAGTGTATTCACACAAAACATGCACACACACATACACACACACACACACACACACACACAGACTATTGAGGAAAATATTTGTAAATAATGAAATAATGACAATAGAATAATATCTGTTTCTATTGGACACTATGGATAATGCTCTCTGGGATGTGGAAAACCTGAATTAACTATGTTAATCTGTTGACTGCCATTTTGTCTTCTTGACAGTGTCCTTAGCCTTACAGAAACTTTGTAGTTTCATGAGGTCCCATTTGTCAAGTCTTGATCTTAAAGCATAAGCCATTGATGTTCTGTTCAGGAAAATTTCCCCTGTGTCTATGTGTTCTAAGCTCTTCCATACTTTCTCTTCTAATAGTTTCAGTGTTTCTGATTTTTATGTGGAGGTCTTTGATCCACTTTGACTTGAGCTTTGTACAAGGAGATAAGAATGGGTCAATTTGCATTCTTCTGCAAGGTGAACCAACACCATTTGTTAAAGAGGCTGTTCTTTTTCCATCGAATGTTTTTAGCTCCTTTGTCAAAGATCAAGTGGCCATAGATGTGTGGGTTCATCAAATCAGTAATTAATAAAATACTTGCCTAACTATAATCAATATTGTGATAAACCGTCTAAATATTTTAAAGTGTTGAGGTGGGTGGTAGAGGACCTTTAACCTGTCTTAATAATATTCAGGATCTAAAAACTCAGAACTTGACAACCCCAAACTTAATGGTAACAAAATTAGAAATTAAAAGTATAATGCCCACATGCCTCAAATGTTGATGAGGATAAAAAAATCTTAGTTTTTGTTTTGATTCTTGAGATGGTATCACACATGGCTCAAGCTGGCATTGAAGTCATGTAACCAAGGATGGCTCAAACTCTTGACTTTCCTGTCCATGACTGCTGAGTTCCAGGATTACAGATACATACCACAGATCCTGGCATGATTTGATTCTTCTCGCTGAACATTTTTACATTTGATTTATTTTCAAAGAGATAATTGTTTTATTGTTTCTTATTGAAACTAAATATTCATTATAAATTAATTACACGATATGAAAAAGGAAAAAAGTTAAAAATCCCATTGGCAATCTCACTTAGGAGCCTTTTCACTATTCGTTCATTCTCAGTGTGTGCAGGTCTGTGGATTAACACCCTGCTTTGTGTAGCCTGAAATAGTATATTTTAAATGGCCCCATGGCAGTGGTTCTCGACCTGTGGGTCTCAACCCCTATGGGGGTCACAAAACAGATATTTACATTTCTATTCATAATAGTAACAAAATCATACTTATGCAGTAGCAAGGACATAATTTTATGGTTGGGGTTGACACAACATGAGGAACGGAATTAAAAGAGTCACAATTTGGGAAGGTTAAGAACCATTACACAAGAGTAATGCTGAAAGTTTCCCAGTTGGATATGTGTATTTCTAAAGTCTCTTCAGCCACAATACGAAATGTGTCTTTTCTCTCTAGCAACCAAATGAGAGCCTCATGTATAGCCCATATAACCAGTAATTATCAAACTATGAAAAGAGATGGCTCAGTGGTTAAGAGCACTGAGTGCTCTTCCTGAGGTCCTGAGTTCAAGTCCCAGCAACCACATGGTGGCTCACAACCATCTGCCATGGGATCTGGCACCCTCTGCTAGTGTGTCTGAAGACAGCCACAGTGTACTCATATACATAAATTAAGTAATCCTTTAAAAAATGTATAGGTTAAATACAGCCCAGCTTTACAGCACTGCTATAAAATAATATGTAATATAAATTATATATATTTATAATATAAATAACTCACATGACATCATAATCTGATTTTGCTTTCATTGTTTAATGCATGTATGTGTAGCATATCCCTTTGCATATGCCCATGCATGCTTGCACATACACACACTCACACACAAACACACACACACACACTCACACACATGCCAGAAGTCATTGTTGCATGTCTTTCTCTACTGGTCTCCAAGTTATTTGAGACAGCATCTATCACTGGACCTAAAGCTTGCCATTGTTGCTACACTGGCTTCCAGTAAACATCAATTCCCACGTCTCTGCCCCCCTTGAACCCAGAGCAATGGGTTATCCAATCCAAACTCAGATTCTCGTGTGCTGCAGACACTTTACCCAGTGAGTCGTCTCCCTAGCCCCATGCTTAGAATTTTTGATTGACATATAATAGTCATATGGATGCACAGGTGGGGTGCCGTGTGGTGCTGTGGTGCATCTATACTCTGTGTTATATAGGTTAGACTAACTGTCGTACACATCACCTCAAACACCAGATTTCTGTGCTGAGAACATTTTAAAAATTCTCTACTTGACACTTTCAAAATCTATGCTTTATTATTGTTGACAATCACAGGTTTTCTTTAATTAATAATTTACATTTCAAATGTTGTCCCCCTTCCCTATTTCCCCTCCACAAACCGCCCATCCCATCCTCCCCCTCCTTTGCCCCACCCACATGCCCACTCCTGTCTCACTGCTCCCATTGATGCTCCTGCCCTGTGTAAGCTTTGCTCCCAAGGCTGTCTCCAACTATTGGCCGCTAGATGGGTGGTTTGTGCACAAGCTGTTTCCACTAGTTTTCTTGATGGTCTTTGGAATGGATGCACCGGCTTGTCCTCCATGCAGCAGTGATGATGTCTCTGGACTTCCAAGCTCTTGGCATGCTTGATACTGCCCAACTCTTTCATGTTTAGCATCCCCATGGGCAGAGTTTGAATTTGCAATTTTCCAAATCAGACTTCATTCCATATTCTGTTAAGTCGTTTTTATTTATCCTTTCATCGAAGTATTCATTTTCTTGGATTCCCTGCCTGGGTTGTATTGTAAGACTGTCTTATATATTGATTTTAGACTGGTTGTCCAATCCTACATCTGACAGAGGGTTAATATCCAATATGTAGAAAGAACTCAAGAAGTTAGACTCCATAGAATTAAATAATCCTATTAAAAATGGGATACAGAGCTAAACAAAGAATTTTCAACTGAGGAATACTGAATGGCCAAGAAGCACCTAAACAAATGCTCAACATCCCTAGTCATCAGGGAAATGCAAATCAAAACAACCCCGAGATTCCACCTCACACCAGTCAGAACGACTAAGTTAAAAAAAAAAAAAAAAAAAAAAAAAACTCAGATAACAGCAGATGCTGGCAAGGATGTGGAGAAAGAAACTCTCCTTCATTCTTGGTGGGATTGCAAGCTGGTACAATCACTCTTGAAATCAGTCTGGCAGTTCCTCAGAAAACTGGACATAGTACTACCTAAAAACCCAGCTATTCCACTCCTGGGCATATATCCTAAAGATGTTCCAACATATAACAGGAATACATGCTCTACCATGTTTATAGCAGCCTTATTTATCATAGCCAGAGCTGGAAAGAACCCAAATGTCCTTCAACAAAGGAATGGATACAGAAAGTGTGGTACCTTTACACAATGGAGTACTACTCAGCTATTAGAAACAATGACTTCATGAAATTCGTAGGCAAAATGGATGGAACTAGAGACTATCATCCTGAGTGAGGTAACCCAGTCACAACAGAACACACATGGTACACTCATTGATAAGTGGATACTAGCCCCAGAAAGCTCTGAATACCCAAGAAACAATTCACAGACCTTATGAAGCTCAAAAAGAAGGAAGGCCAGAATGTGGATGCTTCAGTTCTCTTAGAAGGAAGAACAAAACACTCATGGGAGGAAATACAAGGTCAAATAGAGGAGCAGGGATTGAAGAAAAGATCATTCAGAGACTGCCTCACCTGGGGATTCATCCTATATGCAGCCACCAAACCCAAGCATTATTGCTGATGCCAAGAAGTGCTTATTGGCAGAAACCAGTTATGGATGCCTCCTCAGAGGCTTTGTCAGAGTCATACTGATACAAATTAGGATGCTTGCAGCTAAACATCAGACTGAACATGGGAACCCCAATGAAGGAGCTAGAGAAAGGACTGAAGGAGCTGAAAGGGTTTGCAACCTCATGGGAAGAACAACATTTGAAATGTAAATACAGAGAATATCCAATAAAATAATTAAAAAAAGATAATGAACATCATCAAGATGTCTAACATATATCTAATAACTATATATAACCTAACTCCTGAAGGAAAATAAATTTCTGTCTAAAACTATTAGACACTAGCATGGGACTCATTAACAATATCAAAATTTATCATCACCACACAGTTTGACAACAAGGGTCACCAGCTTTTGTTATTTATTTTTAATCTTTGAAATAAAATGTTCTGCTTTTGAAGAAGTTAAAAAAAAGAGTTGAGTTACTACAAGATTACTACTAAACATCAAGGCTGTTCCCTTTTATCATTCTGGCTGCGTGAATATGGGCAGCATTCAAGGTGTCTTGTGTTTTCAGTTGAAGAGGCTGGGGTAGGGCTCATCTGAACACTCAGGTTGGTTGGTGGAGCCTCACCCCATGTGTGTGATCTCTCTATATTCAGCAGGACACTTTATCATCCTGGAATGAAGCTCAGAGTTCCAAGAGAAGTCAAACAGCTGTTACCAGAACAGTGGCAGGGTATGTCTTCAAAAGCATGTCACTTTTGAAGGATTCTGTCCGTTACATCAGTCAGAGGTCTCCCCAAACGCAAGAGGACAGAGAATGAATGAACTTTCTATTGGGGAGTGACAAAGCCATAGAGCTGAAGAGTGTGTGAAGGCACAGCACAACTGCCTGCAGAACCTGTTACAGGTTTTCTGTCTGTCTCTTCTTTCTACTCTGCCTTGTCTTTCCTTTCCCTTCCTCCATTCCTCCTTCCGTCCTTCCCTCCCTCCCTCTCTTCTCATCTTTCTTCCTTCCTCTTTCTTCCTTCTCCTCTTTTCCCTTCCTCCTTCTTTTCTTTCTAGTCTTCTTCCTCCTCCCCCAGCTATTCCTCCCTCATCTTTCCTTTTAATTTTTTTTTTTTTTTTGGACTGGTGGTTGAAGTATGGTGGTTAGAGCACATACAATAATGATGTTATACAATGTTTACCTTTGGCATTTTTTTTAGCAGATCTTTAAAACTTGCCCCTACACATGAATAATAATTCAAATGAACCCAGAATCTTAATAGTACAATCTTTTACCTTGGAGGAGAGCTCTGTTTCAAGCATTAGTCTTAGTGCATCATCTGTCTTTCTTGCCCTGCCTACTCCCATTCTTCTTTCTCCTTTAGGCATGCCTAATGTTTTCTTAAGGGTTTGAATCCACAGTTTTCTCTGTGTTTGTTTGTTTCATATGGGTAGCCTGGGTTTTATTGATCAATTTGAGATGAAGTAACAAGATCACAATAAACATGTGTTTTTAAGTTCATAATGATTATTGCTTCCTTTTTAGAGGCTCTATTTCTGTATAACATTTCTATTATGTTTCTTGACTTATTCTTCATATATGTATTCTTGTATCATTTAAAAAGCAAATCCAAGAACTCAGACTTTATAGTAGACTATAAAGATGTGGTAAAATATGATACTTTTATAGTAATACGAAACACTCTCTCTGTGTTTATATGCACATGTGTATATGTATATAAGTAGCCAGCACACTATTACCCACTGAGTCACCTATAATTTAGATTTCTTCATAGATTAAGTATATTATCAGTTCTTGCTTAGAATACAGATAAGACATTCTGTAGTCTTTCTCCCATTTCTTTTAATAAGTCTATATTAAGTGGCATGTTTATCTGTTGCTTCAAGCCAACTGCTCTTACTCATCAAAACTCTTTCCATAAATTGAGTGACATTTCATGTACTTGGCTGAGGATAAAGATTGGTTTATGTTAGCTTGGAAGACAGTAACAAGAACATTTAGGTTAAAAACTATATATATATATATATAATTTAGAAAGAGAATCAAGACGAGCTAGGAGACAAGCCAAGTGGTATCTAAAAGTCAAGGGCAGAGAGTGAATGTAGTTTTGTCAAACATTATATAGAGTACACAAGTCTTCCTGTGCTGTCTAGTTAGCCATAAAGACTATGTGGCATCAGAAAGGGTTGCTTCAGTGCAGTGGCTGGGGGCTGTAATAGTTCCCTAGAGCCTCAATAACACATAACTATAAATTTAATGGCTCGAAAACAAAATTTACTTTTTGGCAGTCAGCTCTAATGGGCAGAAGTACAAAAATGAGGTATCAGCAAAGGCTCTGGAGGTAGAGATAGCTCTGTATTTTTCCTACATTCTGCTATTTGCTGGGACTCTTTGAGGCCCTTTGTCTTATGAAATCATTCTGCAATGTCAAATGGAACCATATCTGTGCTTTTGTTTCCCTGTCTTTTCACACAGTCTCATGAAGAAAACAGTCACTAAATTGAGGGCAGTCCAGTATGACTCCATGCTCACTTAACTATGCTGGCAAAGACACTATTTATGAATAAGGTCACCCTCACAGACACAGGCAATTAACCTTCAACATATATTTCTGAGGGAACACAAAAACCCACAGCAAAAGCAAAGTCAAATTATGATGATCTGAAAGTGAATGCAGGCAGGAGGCAATGAGAAAGTAAAATCATCCAGACACTTCAGAGAGAAAGAAAGTAGTAGTTGGCAACATGGAATTTGGAAAGATACTTGAAGAACGTGGAAGGAATAATACCATAGAGAATCAGAGTTGAAAATGTAGGAGGGATATGCCAACAGAAAGTAACAGCCATGTTGTTTTTGCCCCTCAGCCTTCCCCCTTCCACTCACCCCTGCTCTTGATATTTAACTGGGGTTGTGATTTTTCACAGAAGGCATACACACTGACTGTAATAGCAGCATTATCTCGGACCAGAAGCCTGAGTTAATAACAATGGGGAAGGAGCCATGTTTTCTATCACTGCAGATTAATTAAGTTAGTATATTTAATCATGTAGACTCTTAATGTTTGCAACTGAGAGAGAATGTCTACACTGTGTTAAAAACTATCATTTTGTGTTTAATTTCACTTTATTCAAACTGCGTTTAACAGGTATGAAATGTATGTTCAGTTCAGGCAAATGACACTCTAATCCGCGGAGACTGGAGAGAAAAGAAAAGAAATGGTTTTAGACACAGATGCTCTGGCAAGTCGAGTGCTATAGAGTTCCTGTTATAGGTGTTGATTTTCTTTGTAACGAAAGAGTAGTATTAGAGGCTGAGAAGAACAGAATAGGTCTTAGGAGAATAGGTCTGAGGTGAATAGCGAAGACTTAACAAACACGTTATTGTGAAGAATGAGAAAGAGCTGAAAATCAAGGATTTGACAGCGGCATTGAAGTTACAGACAACATAATTATACCAATCAAACATATTCTATGGTGCACATCAGAGGCATGTCTGTAGACTTCTGCGTTGGGGGAGTACAGGATAAAAAAGGGATATTTGCAACAACAATTTAGTTACTTTCTACTGGACCTCTATCTACAACAGATGCAACTTGAAACAACACAGACTAAGCTGCTATTGCAAAAGATTACTTTGGGCTTTTCGGCTGTGGCAGCCATCTTCCGGTTAACTCGCCAACAAGACGAACACAAAGGGAAAGAGGAGAGGCACTCGGTCTATGTTCTCTAGACCTTTTAGGAAACATGGAGTTGTTCCTTTGGCCACATGCATGAGAATCTATAAGAAGGGTGATATTGTAGACATCCAGGGAATGGGCACTGTTCAGAAAGGAATGCCCCGGAAGTGTTGCCATGGCAAACCGGAAGAGTCTACAATGTCACCCAGCATGCCTTGGGTATCATTGTAAACAAGCAAGTTAAGGGCAAGATTCTGGCCAAGAGGATCAGTGTGAGGACTGAGCAAATCAAGCACTCGAAGAGCAGAGATGGCTTCTTGAAGTGTTTGGAGGAGAACGGTCAGAAGAAAAAGGAAGCCAAAGAGAAGGGCAGCTGGGGTCAGCTGAAGCGCCAGCCTGTGCCACCCAGAGAAGCGCACTTTGTGAGGACTAAGGGAAAAGAGCCTGAGCTGCTGGAGCCCGTTCCCTGTGAATCCATGGCCTGATGTACAAAGAGAAATAAAGGACCCGGACTGCAAAGTGTTTTCCTTAAAAAATAAAAATTAAAAAAATAAATAAATAAAGATCACCTTGGAAAATAGCTGTGAAAATGTGTGTGTGTGGTGGATGCGTATTCTTTATAAACACGTTGAGAACAGAAGAAATTCTCTAGTATTTCAAAAACTGATCTTTAAGATAACGATACTTAAAGTAGCACCCAGGTTGATATGGAAAAGCAGAGAATAAGGAGAATGTAACAAACTCTACCTCAAAACTCCTTTCTGTTTACAGAAGCTTCTCTTGGATCAATGTTTGGTTTTAGTCATGCAGTATAAAAGTATATAAATATAATTATGTCTGGACAAATGAAGTCATGGTGAAATTTGTGTCACTGATTTAACACTTGACGGTTTTCAGGAAATGTTCAGAGTAGGTTTTATCTCTTTTGATCTACCACCAATAAGGCAAAGTAGATTTTTTCTCATGCTTCCTAATCTTATAGATGTACAGAAGAATAGTGGCCGAAATCGATGACTGCTTCTACTTCAGAATGCATGTAGCTAGAAAACATTAGAAGTGGCTTCGACTCCAGGGTCTAGTGCGCATTCCAATGTGTTCATTCTCATCTTGAAGATTTCTCACTGTAAGTAATTAGCCTGGACATCTCCATTGTGAAGCAGGCAAGGTTTTTTATTTTCCATGATGATTTTCCAAATGTCTGAGTCTTTTTCAAATTATTATTTAAAACTTCAATTTGTGGTTTGTGGTTGTTAGTAAAGGCAACATATCCATCTAAAATGGAACCTTTTCTATTCTGTTAAATTTGCTCAATTTTTTTAATGCCCATAAATCCTAAGCCCCTGAAGACTGTATTTGGAAGCAGCATTGAATGAGGAAACTATATCACATTCGTGTTGGCCTCTAGAGGTCACAAATGCAACAGAATCTTGTTTTCTACAATTCTCTTCAATAATGGTTTGAATAGCCTACAAACCCCTATGGTTTTGATGGATGTGTGTGGTCACTGTAGATCTTAGGATTTGAATGATCACATTACAAGACTGTTTGCTTACCAACATGTCTAGAGTTTTAACTTTTTAAGCAGCATCTTTTGTAACATTCAGAAACTCAGAGAACAACAACAATGAAGGCAGTACAAAGATGTTTTTCAAGTTCTGGAAAAAAATATTTTAACACTGAAAACCATGTTGTATTATTCTGTCAAGATCAGTACCAGTAATTGTCAATTACTTTTTGGAGTCTGCTTAATCAATGACAAATACTTATTTTTATTCATACAATTGAAACAATTTTATGTAAACAAAAACAGCAAAAGTACTTATTTGTTATTATTATAAAATACTTAGGACTTAAATTTTAAGTTGTTTGAATGAGTTTGAAAACATTTTCAGTAGCAAATTTGTTGTTAGTAGTGCTTTTGATTTTTTTAGTGTTTGAATTTCATGGGATTTTTATGATGAAACTCTTTACTATTCATTGGCCATCTGTAATCTGCCAGGTACTCTGTAAGCATACAAATTCATTTATTTTCACAATAACCAAATGGAGACCTGCTTTGCTAAATTTAAATATTATGCTTTCAATCTACATTTTCCTAAAGATATTTTTATTACTTCTCATTATATACTAACATAAGATATTGAACATACTAATAAATTAGTGACTATTTTAAATAAGTATATTCAATATAAAAATATATGTCAATCAAATACCTATATTCTCACTGATACTCATTTAAAATGAATTCTGTGTCCATATAGGCAGTTGACAAACTGTATGACTGTTATTACAGCTAGTTATTTTAATTTCTCTGAACTTATGTTGGCTCAATGTTATTTCAGAAATCTATTTTTGAATATGTAGTCAATTAGAAAAAAATCATGGGAAACTATTCATTTCACCTCTGGAAGAATGCTTTGCTTTCATGAAATGTACAGATAAACATCAGCTCGGTTCTTCCCTTGTGAGTCTCCAGCCTGTGCTTTGGGTTTAAAACAGAGCTGTGTTTCAACTCTTATTCCATTATCTTAGAAAAATTAGTTTGAATCAGAATCTCTTTATGAATTGGAGACAACTGAGTGGGATCTTTCCCTGAGGCCACTACTTCCTTAATTCCAGTTAATATCGTTAATCTGTTTATCTCCTTGAACACAGGATTTAGCTCCAGTTCACTTCCTGGTGCCCCTTTACTCTTTTAGTCATACATTTTTGTATCTTTCCTTGCTCACCTTGCTGAAATGTTAGTTACCACAGGACAGAGTGTATCCTAGGCTATTTTGAGATTTTATTTGCCAATGCAATTAACCCAAAACTCCTTTTTTATCCTCAGGCAAACTTTTCAGACAGGGAAAAAAGAGGCTACATCCTTAGTCAAATTATCATAAGAACAGACTCTAGGCCACATACTAAAATTATTCTCCCTGAAACCTCTTAAGCCAGGCCCCCACAGCTTGAGTCACACACAGCACCACTGTTCCTACTAGGATGGCCCATTAAGCATCGCTTAAAGCCTTCCACTGAGTTCCTTATCCAAAATTTCAAAATCAGCATTCCTCCAAACAAAAACATGGCCAGGCCTACCACAACAATACCTCAGTCTCTAGTACCAACTTCTGTCTTAACTAGGGTTTCCATTGCTATGAAGAGGCACCATGACCACAGCAACTCTTACAAAGCAAAACATTTAATTGGTGCTGGCTTACAGTTTCAGATGTTTTGTTCATTCTCATTAAGGTGGGAAGCATGGCATTGTTCAGGGAGACTGGTTGCTGGAGAAGCTAAGAGTTCTACATCTTGATTTAAAGGCAGCAGAAAGAGACTCACTAGGCATAGCTTGAGCATATACAACCTCAAAGCCTATCTCTACTACCTCAAAGCACACTTCCTCTAAAAGGCCACACCTACTCCAACAAGGTCATACTTCTCAACAGTGCCATTCCCTATGGACTGCAACTCAAATACACGAGTCTTTGGGGGCCATACCTATTCAAACCACCACCACACACTGATCAACTATTTTATAAAAATTAGTTTTATCAAACATAAAACAAAAGAATAAAATTTATACTTTCTCAACACCCCCATAACGTCCTAATCACCCCAGGCTACACTAAGGCTACCATTCCCCTCTAGCTCTTCTTCCTGAGTTTATTGTGTGGTATTGTCATATCTACAATGGTTGTCAAGCCTGTCTTGTCTACTCTCAGTTCTTCCAAACCTCACTCTCTGCCACCTGTTTGCTTATTTGCAGTTCAAGCTTGGCCACACTGGGTAGTCTAAACACTTTTGTACTTGGGGTATCAAGTCTAAAGTTCTACAACTTGTTTTACTATATTCTGTCAATCACCTTTAAAACTCTGAGCTTAGACTTAAGTGGAAGAGTTGAGGCTAGCACATTAAGTGATAGGGTTCGTGGATTGTTATATTTTATTCTTGCTGTTGTCTTCTCCATGTGCTCACTCATGCCCTTTCTCCCACCAGCAGGCTCCATTAATCTACCCTCTGCTTTCATTTTGTTTTAAGCTGTGCATGTGTGTATATGTGCGTGCTGGGGGGGGGGGGGGGCAGTGAGTGAATGGAGTTACCAGACAGAAGACCTGGTAAGGTTGAGGCAGGTTCAACACCCTGGGAATTCTCATCATTGAGAATGACAGGTGTTAGAACCAGCTTCCAGGTAGGGTCTTTCGGTCCTGGAGCACATAACCATGACACCCCATCGAGAAAGCCATGACAACCGGTCACATAGCATAAAAACCTAAGAGTTCTCCATGCTAACAAGGTATCTAGATAGGCCCTGAGTATTTAGCTATCATTCCTGTTTGTTTCTGTTTTTAATTAAAAAACAAAAAACCAAAAATCATGGGTACTGAGATCAAACTTGAGTCTTCACCACTTTGGAGTAAATACTTTATTGACTGAGGAAAGCCCGCCCTGTCACACTCTTTACTTTCTTTTCCTTAAGATCTCTTCTTGGGCTGGAGAGGTGGCTCAGCTGTTAAGAGCGCTGACATCTCTCCCAGAGGTCCTGAGTTCAAATCCCAGCAACTGCATGGTGGCTCACATCCATCTGTAATGAAATCTGATGCCCTCTTCTGGTGTGTCTGAAGACAGCTATGGTGTGCTCATATATAATAAATAAATCTTTTTTAAAAATCTCTTCTTTACCTCTCATCATCCTTTTTCTCATTTCATGGCCTATATATCAACATACATGAGTATACACATATATGCATGTGCAAAATATATACATTTAAATCTAAATTCCACATATAAGAGAAACTTTGTAATATTTATCTTTCTGAGTTTGGATTTTTTTTCTTACGATAATGATTTCCAGTTGTATACCTTCTCTTGGAAATATCATGACTTTTTTCTTTAAGGTTGTATAAAATTCTACTTTATATATGTTCCTTATTTTCTTATCCACATATCTGTTGATGGCTATTTTGTTTCATTTCTTGGCTATTATGAACAATGTAGCAATAAACATGGTTTGGCATGTATGGTGTGATGTGTTGTCTGTTATAGCTGCATGAGATAGTTCAACTGTCAATCTTTTGAATGATGTCACTACTGATTTCCATAGGGCTATAGAATTATAGACTATTATGACTATTATCAGTAGTGAGTACGGGTCCCTTGTTGTCACATCTTCCAGTAGCATCACGGTAATCATTCATTTTCTTGGTAACAATCATTGTGACTCCCAAGACCTGGGATCTTAATAGTTTTAACTTGCATTTCTCTGATAGCTAAGAATGATGAATACTTTTCCAAGGATGCAGTAGCCAGTTGGAATTACTCTTTGGAGAACTGTCTGTTTATCTCATTAGACATTTATTGACCAGGTAAGTTAGATTTTTGTAGTTGATTTTATTTTATTGCTTAGCTTTTTCTGTTCTTTATATATCCTCGACATTAATCCCCTGTCTAATGTGTAGTTGGTAAAGCGTTTCCAATTCTGTAGTCTGCTCTTGGGTGTTGTGATGAATTTCTTGAATGTATAGAGCTTTTAAATTTTACACGATTTACAAATCTGTGTGTGTATGTGTGTGTGTTTATGTGTGTATATGTGTGTATGTGTATATGTATGTATGTGTGCATGTGTATATGTGTATATGTGTGTTTGTATGTGTACATGTGTGTATATGTGTGTTTGTATGTGTGCATGTGTGTATATATGTGTGTATGTGTGTGTGTGTGTGATAGGACCCCTATGCTATTGGGGTCCTCAGAGAGTCCTTCCTTATGCTTATTATCTTAAAGCCCTTTACTTCTGTGTTCTACAGTTTCAAAATTTCAGGTTTTATATTCAGACATTTCATCAATTTTGAATTGATTTTTGTGCAGGACCAACCATTTGGATCTAGTTTTATTCTTCTACATGTGGACATCTGTTTTTTCCAGACTCATTTACTGAATACCCTATCTTCCCAACTTCCAAAAGCAATGAGGAACAATTTTTATTCTCCTACAGGAAAATATCTGGCTTTCCCAAAGCCATGTGTTCAAGACACTGTCTTTTCCCCAATGTGTGCATTCAGCACTTTTGTAAAAATTCAAGTGACTGCAGTAGCATTTACATTTCTGTGTCTATACCGTGATATGTCTACAACTATGGCCTATAGAATAACCAGAATTCAGATATTGCTACACTTCTGGAATATTCTTACTGTTTGAGATTATATTAAATATTTGTGGTCTTTTGTGCTTTTATGTGAACTTAACAATGACTTTAGTTCTGTGAAAGATTGAATGGGTGTTTTGATAGGGACTACATGAAGTCTATAGATTATTTTCTGAAGTATGGCCATTTTTACAACTATAATCCTACCAATCCATGCGCATAGGAGGTCTGTCTCCCAGTGACTTCTTCAATCTCTTCAATGTTTTTATTGTAAAGGCCTTTCAATTCCCTGGTAAGTTTATTTCAAGGTATCCTATTTATTTTTTTCTCTTAAGGCTATTGCGAATGAATTTGTTTATGATTTATTGAATTGTTTGCCATTGGTATGTAGGAAGGCAGTTGGTTTTTATATGTTGATTTTACACCTCCTGCTTTGCCCAAAGGGTCTCTAAGCTCGGGGAGTTTTCTGATGGAGGCTTTGGGTTCTCTCATAGATCTACAAATAGGGAAGCTTCTGATTTTTTCATTTCCATTTTGCCCTTTTATTTCTTTCTCTTGTCTTATTGTTCTAGCTAAGACCCCATCCACTGTACTGAATCAGAGTTTGGAGAGTAGGCACCACTGTCTTTTTTCCTGATCTTGGGGGGATGTTTATGTTTGGCATATAAATATATTCCACCCATCATGATGAAGGGATGTTGGATTTTTGTCAAAGGTCTTCTGCATCTCTTGTGTGATTTCTCCCTTTGAGACCATTTATGCAATAAATTGTGGGGCTGGGGGAGTTGTAGAACCATGGGGAGCAGTCTTGGAGCAAGAGTGGGGTCTAGATGTGTCCCAAGCCTGGACCTTTTGTCCTGGGATGGATGGGAGTAGGATTGTTTCCCCATCTTGCCCCCACATATCCTAGACCCACAAAACCTTGTGCCCCACTATTACCACACCAGAGGAGGTCACATATCCTGTAGGGAGGTTAAACTTCCTCTCTCCTTATAAGGTCCAACAGCACCCAGAATTCCTCCTTATGCAAGTGAGGCATCTCTAGTACCCTGGGCTTAAGCCAGTGATATCCACTCTTTCCAAGATCCCTGCTTACTCCCAAAGATTTAAATAGCCTTTGTTTGCCCCAGTTAAACAAGCTGAGTCACTGAAGCCTGCCTCCTGAAAGTCTGTCCCCACATACCCCACCCTTCTCATTACTACCTTGCTTCCCTACACAGGATCCACCAGGATCCACTGGTTGTGACCACAGGCTGCTCATAACAGCAGGGAAGCAATGCCTGAATGACTGTGCATCCTATTGACTGACTGACATATGTTTAACCGTCTCTGTATATTTGGAGTGAAGCCAACTTGATTGTGATGAATGATTTGGTATGTTTTGTAGTTACTGTTTTAATGTTATTGCTTGTTATTTGTGTGTTGAAATTATTTGTATGATCTTGCCTTAACTTTGGTACATTGTATGCCTCTAGAAATTCATTCATTTCTCTTATATCTTCCAGTTGAGTGAAATATAGAATCTTAAGGTATATCCACATGACTTTATCAGGTTTTATCGGTATCTCTTGTAATCTCTTCCTTCTCATTGCTAAGTCTCTCACTTTGGGTCTTATCCTCATTTTTGATTAACTTAGCTAAGGGTTTGTCAATAAAATGTTATTCATCTTTGTTTCAATGATTCTGTGTATTTCTTTGCACTTCAGTGATTTTTTTTCCCTAATCATATTTATTTATTTCTCTCTGCTGATGTGGGGTTTGGCTTGTTCTTATTTCTTAATGTGAATGGTTAGGTTTTTGGGTTTTTTTTTTTTTTTTTTTTTTTTTTTGTTTGTTTGTTTTTTTGTTTTTTTTCTGGAGATAGCTTTGTTTGTTTGTTTATGTTCTTGTTTTATGTAGCATTTAGAACTATAAATTTCTGTTTTAGGACTACCTTTATTGCATTTCATAGGTTTTGGTGTGTTGTGTCTTTGTAAGCATTCAATTCTAGTGTTTTTTTTAAATTCTTTTTTTAATTGGATATTTACATTTCAGATGTAATCCTTTCCAGTTTTCCCTCTGCAACCCCCCTACCCCTTCCCTCCTTACACTGTTTCTATGAGGGTCCTCCCCCTCACTCCATCCTCACCACCCTAGCATTCCTCTACACTGGGGCATCAAGCCTTCACAAGACTAAGGGCCTCCCCTCCCACTGATGTCAGATAAGTCCCCTTCAGCTCCTTCAGTTCTTCCCCTAACTCCTCCACTGGGGTCCCTGTGATCAATCTGATGGTTGGCTTTGAGCATCCATATCTGGCAGAGCCTCTCAGGAGACAGCTGTACCAGGCTCCTGTCAGAAAGTACTTCTTGGCATCAGCAATAGTGTCTGAGTTTGGTGTCTTCATGTGGGATGGATCCCCAGGTGGGGCAGTCTCTGGATGGCCTTTCTTTCAGTCTCTGCTCCACTCTCTGTCCATGTATTTTGTTTATTTCTTCTTCTTCTTTCCTTCCTTCCTTTCTTTTTTTTTTTTTTTTTTTTTTTTTGTCCCTGTATTTTCTTTAGACTGGAGCAATTTGGGGTTAAAATTTTGGAGATGGGTGGGTGGCCCCATCCCCCAACTGGAGGGCCATGCCTGACCTCTGGATATGGTCTCTACAGTTTTCCCTCCCCTTTGTGGGTTATTCCAGCTAATGTCATCCCCGTGGGGTGTTGGAAAAAAATTCTTCCTGAAGTAATTATTAGCTTACTGTTATATTTCAATAGCGTGTGGTTTCATATAGTAAGTTTGTATGTTTGCTAATTCCTCTTGCTATTGATTTATTGTCCTGTGGTCAAATTCAATACAGGGAATCACTCCAGCACGCTCCACTTTGTCTCATAACGTCTGATCTACTTCAGAGATGTTTCCCGGGCTTCTGAGTAGAACGTGGAGCTGGCAGTGCTTGTGGGAAATGTTCTCTAGATGTTTGGTGCCTCATTTGATCTATGAGGTCATCTACATCCAGTGCATCTCTGTTTATTCTTGGTTTGTTTGGTTAAGGTGTGTGCTGGAGTTGTCAGTTCACAAGCAATCACTTTGTTGTAATTATTCTGTGACTTTATTTCTAGTCATGTTTGTTTTTATGAAACTGTGTAAGCCCACGTTTGCTGTGTGTATATTTGGAATGAAGGTGTCCCCTTGCAGGAGTGTTTCCTTAGTCCTTATGAAGTGACCTTCTTTGCCTCTCCTAACTAGATTTGTCCTAAAGTTTATTTTTTGTCAGCTATTAAGTGGAATTATTTTCTCCTGATTTCCTTTTTTATTTCACATTCTGTATTGACATATAGGCAAGCGATTGACTTTCATATGATACATTTTTCATCTTGTGACTTTGTTGAAATATTTTTGTTATCATTATCAGTTTATGGAGTTCTTTGCATAGGGATCTTTAAGAACAGGGTCTTGCCATTTGTAAATACAGATAAGTCAATCTTTTACTTTTCTATGAGTATTCCTTATTTCTAGCTAAGGTTTTAAGCACTACATTGGGCAAGAGCGGGAAATGATACTGTTGCTTCATTCAGATTTTAGGAGAAGTTTTTAAAGAAAGTTTTGCCGTCTATGTTCTTAGGGAAACTGGTCCAGCATTTTCCTTTTAGTTGCATCTTTATCTGGTTTTGGGGTTGAGGCAGACACTTGCTTCACATCACGAGTGTGTTCTTCCCCTTCTATTTTATGGAACAGCTTGAGGAGTGTTGGCATTAGCTCTTACAAGGTTTGGCGGGATTTGATGGTGAACTCATCTAGTTCTCTTGGTCACTGGCAGAGTTTCATTACTGCCTTAACCTCACGATTTTTACAAATGTGTTTAACTTATTAAATGTCTTTAATTTCAAAAGGTCAGATGTGCATAGGAATTTTCCATGTCTTTTTTTTTTTAAATGAAAATTTCCAAAGTATACTTTAATGATTCCCCAGATTTCACTGGAATATGGAATAGCTTCTGCATTTTAATCTCTAATTTCATTAATTTGTGTTTTTATGCTCTCTCTAGTTAGTTTGGCTAGAGGCTTGCCGATCTTGTTTATTGTTTGCAAGAACCAGCTCTATGATCAATTTTGTGTAATGTCTTTTAGTCTCCATCTAATTAATTCCTGCCCTGATCTTTCTTGTTTCTTGCTGTCTAATTATTTTTTACTTGGATTGTTCTTGCTTTTTCAGGACCTTGAGGTGTATTATTACACTGAGATTTTTTTTTTCATACCTTTAGTGTAAGCACTCACAGACACAACCTTTCCTCTTAGAACCACCTCAGCCATATTTCAAATGTTTCCCTAAGTTATACTTCCATTTTCATTTGAATCTAGGCAATTCAAAAATTCCTATTTGATTAATAACGTATTGCTTATTCTCTATGTATTTTTATTATTCTGTAGTTCCTTTGTCATTGGCTTCTGGTTTTATTGCACTATAATCTGGCAAGATACAAAAGATTGCTTCAAACCTTACAGTTGATAGGACTTGATTTGTGGCCTAGAATGTGGTCTATTTTGGAGGCAGTTCCATGAGCTGCTGACAAGAATGAGTATTGAGTTTCTTTTGGATGGAGTTTTCTATAGATATCTGATCTGTGCTGCAGTTAACCCTGAGGATCTGTTTCTTTCTTGGCTGTTACCCCCAGCAGCACCACCATGTGTGTGCGTGTGTGTATGTTTGTGTGTGTGAGCATGTGTGCACGTGTGTGTTTCTTATTGAGCATCCTACTTGAGGGCTGAAACTCAAGGACCACTTGGATGGGAGAAAACAAACATCTACAGCAGCAACAATATACTATACAATAAATTACAGAAATTCACTTAAAACCAACTACAGTCTACTAATGCATTGCCAGTGACCTGAAAACCAAAAATCCAATGTTACTAGAGAAGGTACTATGATATTAACAATTATTGAGAGGAAGTAGAGATGGAATAGATAAAGAAAGAATGAAAGATAAATAGATAAAGAAATATGAAAGGGGGCAGGGAATAGAGAAGAATTAAGGTAAAATAAGTAAAAGGAGAGAGAGGGAGAGGAAGAGATGGGGGAGAGGGAGGAGGAGGAGGAGGGGAAGGAGGAAGAGGAGGAGGAAGAGGAGGAAGAGAAGGAGAAGAAGGAGAAGGAGAAGAAGAAGACCACTGTGGAGAAAAGGGGAAAAGAGAAAAATGATTTAAAAAATTCCCCAACATGTCCAAGTAATAAAAAAGTTAAAAACCCAAAGTGTAAGAAAAGGAACACAATATAAAAAATGAGAGTATTGAAGAGAAACATGATAAATTAAAATACTTTTGATTGTAAGAGGTAGGGAAAGAAGACATATACAAGCTTCAAGAAAAAAATGAGTAAAAGAGAAATAACGAAGGAAAATATACTTTCCCTGGACGAGGAAGAAAGCATAAATGAAATTAGATGAATATTAACAAATGAAACGTAAGTTTGACAATAACATACAAACCCCGTCTGTACCTGTCGGGGAGAAGAAGGCAAAAGGGATGTATTGGAATTAGCTCCTTTGGGGTCATTGAATACAAAGGCAGGTTCACGCAGGGGCAGCTGTCCTTAGACATGGTGGGCTGCTCTTCCTGGTATTTACCTGTTGCCAAGCCTATATGAACTTGGGTCCAGGTTCAGTGACTGCTATCCTGACAGTGGCATTGTTTATTTCTTTGAACCTGATGGACTATCCTTCTGGATGCTGGGCAGGTTCCCCCGTCATCATCGCAAGGTGACTAGACCTTCAGCTGGCCTTGTTTTCCAGCAGATAAATACAGCTAGACAAACTGTGTACTCTCCAGTGTATCAATCACTCTGCAGTTATAAATGCAAGTGTAGTTACCAGGTACGTCCACAGAACTTCAGTCTCTAAAGCAGTGAAGAATTTGATCAACCTGCTGTCTTCAGGCATGTGGATATCTATGAGATTGGGGTCCAGCCTCTCCCTCCCACATGCTAGGATTAAAGGTGTGTACCACCATGTCCAACTTGGAGAAACTGGTTTGATCTATCCCCATTTCTGCTTTAGGTTCTGTTGACTTTAAGGACTCGAGAGCATAGTCGCCTACATCCTATTCGGTTCAGGAACATTGTGGATCTCAGACTCAGAAGATCTGGAATGGAAGCCTGTGCCCAGCTCAGTTCAGCCAAGCCTGAGAAGGTCTTGGGAACTTTTGGATTCTCTCAGTCAACTTTGTCTGTCCCTTGAAGGCGCCTTCTGGAGACTGAGAAACAGTGCAAGTACCGAGTCTGCGCAACGGTTACAAACCAGTTCTTTCCTCAGTCAAGAGCAGTAAAGACAATGACACCAGGTCGCCACCTGAGTCCGAAGCATGAATATGCCTGGCAGAGATAAGGAGACTCCAATCACCTGCAGAACCTTAAACTGTAGAAACGCCTAATGGAGGTGCGGAAGCTCAGTATTTGTAGCTCCAACATCCGGGAAGTGGAGGCTGAAGGATCGCTGCAAGTTCAAAATCAGTCTGGTCTATATAGCATGTTCCGAATAAGCCAGGGCCACACAGGGAGACAGCTTCAGAGGAAACGAAAACAAACAAGTAGGAACTCTCAAATAAGTCAAACATGCAGCCAGGGCAAAAACAAAAGCCGACATTTAAAGCCAGTTGTTTTCTTGGAGCTTCAGTCTGGCAAACAACACAGTGAATGGATAGGGTCATCTTTAGGGACATTTCTGCGTACCTCGCGTTTACTTTTACTCTTTAAAAAATAATTTACCAAGTGTTCAGCCCCAAGCACATATAAAGGTAAACACATTACTCACATATGTATGACATTCTCATAAGAAAAGTGTAAAAGAAATCAACAGTAACTATTTTATTTGTGGACTTTGGTGAATTTAACCAGGAGTGTCACTTTCTTCTGCCTGAGATAGTGCTTATGACAGGAGTGGTCATTTCTGCCTGTCTCTGGCACAAGTGGTTCTTACACATTTCCTGTAGATAGAGCAGCACAAACTCTCCCGAATGCCAACTGGAAGAGATTTTTGTAAATATCCTCCACATCTGTTCTTCTTTCTTATTAATTAATTAACATCCCAAATGCTGCCCCCTGCCAGTCCCCACACACAGAATTCCTCTTCCTATCCCCCTCCCATTTGCCTCTGAGAGAGCAGGCCCCACCCCACCCCACCCCTGGCTCCCCTTCTATCCCCCCACACTGGGGCATTAAGTCTCAGCAGGATTAGGCCCATCCTCTCCCACTGAGGCCAGAGAAGGCAACCCTTTGCTACAGATGTGCAGGGGTGGGAGTGGGGTAGAGGTACTGGAGGTTGGGGGCAGTGAGGAGTATGGGGGTCCTTGGGCCAGCCATTGTGTGTGTTGGTGGCTCAGTCTCTGGGAGCTCCCAAGGGTCCAGGTTAGTTAACACAGTTGGTTTTCCTGTGGGGTTGCCATCTCCTTGAGGACCTTCAATTCTTCTCTTAAATGTTCTTAAAAAAAAAAAAAAAAAAAAAAAAAAAAGGACTTATTTGCTTTATGCATGTGAGCACACTGTTGCTGTCTTCAGACACACCAGAAGAGGGTGTAGGATCCCATTACAGATGGTTGTGAGCCACCATGTGGTTGCTGGGAATTGAACTCAGGACCTCTGGAAGAGCATGTTTCTTCCTGCTGAGACATCGCTCCAGCTCCCTCCTGTAAATGTTCTTTATTAACTCCTTACCCCTTCTTCACTGATGCGAGCATCCTTGCAGCCTCAGTTTACCACTCTGGGAAACTTGCTCACACTCCCATTTCTCTAAATGAAAGCTCTCATACACTGAGCCGAGAAACCTGGGGAAAACCAGAACACACGTTCTTAACTTCCAGAGAGAAAAGATGTCTTGTTGGAGACTCTAACGATTCAAAGCTTTTAAGCTCCTCTGTGTACTACAGAGCAGATCACGGTGTTGTTGCATGAAGAAGACATCTTTTTTTTTTCTTTTTTTTGCAAAATGTTTATTATATTAAATCACTGCATTCATAAGAAGTTAACACTTTAAATATTTATGATTTCTAAGTAAACCAGAATCAACACTTTTATCATAGATGTAGCTAACAATCATTAATACTTTTTAAAGGACCTAAAGTTATCTCAAATTTCAGTACACGTAGTTTTATTGTGTTTTTTCTAGCAGATATTTAAAAACAAAGTCTGTAGAAATAATTGTTTTCAACCAAGTAAATACATTATACCATGTTATCAATCCGTCAAATCAAAAGCGCTCGTCAAGCTGAATAACAAGTTACAAAGAAATAATAATCCTGGGTTACACGGATTGTACAGTGTTTTCAATGCTCCTAAGAATTACCCACTAACGTAGACCTCTGACACTTGGAGTTGGAAGGCTGAGTTTCACGGTAATGTAATTTAGATGAAGAAGACATCTCACAGAGTCTCTGCAGGATGGGAAAGAGAAACTGATCTTTGTCACAGGTTGCTTTGCTAACTATTTCTTCCTCAGGAGAACTTACCTACTTTGTTAGGCTGCAGGGCGAGCAGGTGGAATTGAAGTTACCTATGGAGATTCTCGGTTTGGGAAATAAAAGGTTCGGTTCATTGCCTCAGTGCCTGGTGCACCCGGCTGCTCAGTAAACATGAATTCGTGTGCCGGCTCGTTTTAATCAGCGGCGCTGGCCGGCGGGGATGTTAGCAATGCCTGGGAACCTCACATTGTTAGGGGGAGCACCACTCACGGTCTAGAAACACTTTCACATTCTGATGTGTGGAATGAAGCAAGCGATGCCCAACCGACACATGGTTTTCCGCTACTTCAAACCCAGAAACAGTCGCTTTAGTTTGTGGCTTTGTGAGAAGGACACTTTTGTGTGTGAACATCAGACTCCGTCTTCAAAGCTTGGAAATGCTAACCGTGGTTCCCAGACAGCTGCCGGGCTTATGGTGGGGTAAATAGGGCGCAGAGGCTGCCGCTTCATTTTCTGACGAAGATCAAAAGGATGCGAAGGGAATCTGTCCACTACTGACAGAGAGGATCTGGAGTCTGTGTGATGTCATTAAAGTGCCGTCAAAATGCTTTTCTGAGAAACGAATAATCTCGTTCAAGGATTCCAAAATCGGGAATGCCACATGGGCACCCCTCTCTAGCTGCAGAGTTCTAGACTGACCCTGTCAGTGTCTTAGCCTTTGAGTAGATTAGATGATTCTATTAGCCTTTTTAAAGCTCAAATGCCGGATAAGGTAGCTAAACATCCCGTATTTTCAGGATAGTAATAATTTCCCCCTTGAAGCCTCACGAAGAAAACATGTTACTGCAACGTATCCGTTACTTGTCACTGTGACCCAATACCTGACAGAATCAACTTGAGGAGAGGTTTACTTTTTAGCTCATGGTTTAAGGCTGTGGCCCATCATGGGGGTGTTGCCTATCATGGGGGTGTGGCCCATCATGGGGGTGTGGCCCATCATGGGGGTGAGGCCATTGGTCAAAGCTGATCCCCAGTCAGGAAAGAGAAGGTGATAAATGCTGGTGTTCATCTTCCTTTCTTGCTTCTCTATAGCCCAGGACCTCAGCCCATGGAATAGCATTGTATACGCTTAGAATGGGCCTTTCCCCCTCAATTAACCTTATTTAGAAAACCCACCATAGTCACACCTAGAGATTTGTCTCCTAGGTGATTCTAGATTATTGGTTCTCAACCTGTCAATTCTGCCCCCTTGGAGTTGCTATCAGAGATTTACATTATGATTCATAATAGTAGCAAAATTACAGCTATGAAGGAGGTGGCAATAAATAATTTTATGACTGAAGGGGTCACCACTACATGAGGAACTGTATTAGAGGCTTGAAGTATTAAGACGGTTCAGGACAGCTGCTCTAGATTTTATTAAATTGCCAGTCAATACCATCCCAGTAATAATGTTGAAAAGATAAGTCAGATAAAGAAGATTCTTTGATGTTTTCTATGCTAAGAGGCTGTTTTTGCGTTGCGGTACACTATGTGAAGTATTCACCCGTTGATTTTGCACATTGGCAGAGAGCTAATGGCCTGTCGCTTGTCTCATATTTTGTAAATACTTATTGTTCTTCACTTGCCTAAGGCTTTAATTAAGAGGCTAATAGCTGTTCAGGAAGTGGAAGGCGGGACTTCCAGACAGAGATAGGGATTCTGGGAGAAGAATTGAGAGGCAGGGAATTCAGCCAGCACACGCGGAGGTGAATGGAGAGGCAGGAGAGGAGCAGAGAGGTGGAGCTGGCCACGTGGCAGGACGCATTGCCAGGATCAGTCAGGTTAGAGTATCTGGGAGACTGATCTAGCTGAAAGGCCTAAGCTCTAAAATAGTAAAAAGCACTTGTGTCACTATTTATATTGCTGGCAGGTCCAAGATAATTATGCTGTAAAGTTTTTTTTTATTCTATTTTGTTATTTAAAACAATTTTAAAATCATTTTATTTTGATCATATTCTTTCCCTTCCCCAAGTCCTTCCAGACGAGACTATGATTTCTAATAGTCACCTTTGGTCTCACTGGGGCACACTTTGGCAATGATCCTTTGAAAGGCAACCTTTCTCCCTTGAAACAGAGGAAAGACAATCTTGGGGGATTATAATTTCGATTTCCTTTATCTTATTAACAGTATTTTATATTGAAAGTTGACCCCTACCTCCACCCCACCATCACCAATAGCTGTCAGCCGAAAGAGGAGAACAGAATTTCTAAAAGGCAAGGTATGAATCCTCTTTTGGAAAACCTAGTTTGAAAGCAAGTTCTAACAAGTCAGTCTTAGCTCTAAGGAAAGAGGGTCACATTTTATGAAAATATTCATTGCCTTACTTAAAAAAAAACATCAGCTACCGACGTTTCAGGTAAAACTAGTAACAGTGGTCAAGAATAACCCAGGTGGCACCTACCTTCCTTGATGAAGATGAGAGATTAACACAAGATGTAAATGGGAACTCAAAGACAGCTCCTCAGTGAACTTGCTTCCATGTGGGACATTTTCTAACAGAACACATGCAGGGCCCCGGTGGAAGTTTAACACATCTTTTAGGGAGGTTTTGTAGCTATAATAAACTATAATAATCTAGAAATAAATTATGGATAAAAGATATTGAACTTTGGGATAAAATCACTGTGAGTTCCCATTAGTCTGAAGACACTTCTGCACTGAGAGGTGTGGGGGATTTTTCATTTACCATAAGACGCTGTATCTCAGACTTTTGAAAGTTTGCTCAACTCATATGAATATCTGCTGGATGCCAGCCAGGCCACCAGAACAGATACTTTCCTGACTTTGTTCCTTTTTTCATTGAGACCAGCAAACTGGGGTTCATGGGTCAAATCTAGCCCATCGCCTATTTTTACAAATAAATGTTTTATAAGGACATACATATCTTCATTTGGTTTTTCAGTACAGCGGCAGGGGCCAAAGCACAGACAGCTCTGCATATTGACTTTTTTCATGATCATGATAAACACCTGCAGGAAGTAACTTAGGAGAGGAAGGATTAGGGCTCGTGGTTTAGGGGATGCAGTTCATCATGGTCCTGGGAGCCAGCAGCTTGCTGATTCCTGGCTGACAGGGAAGCAGAGCCAGGCAAATGCTGGTCCTCATCTGCCTTTCTTTCCTCTGCTCCTTCCATTCAAGCCGAGGCCCCAGCCTATGGCATCTTGCCTTCCAGATTCACAGTGTGTGTCCTCTACTCTGCTGATATTCTCTGAAAACATCTCACAGCCCCGCCCAGCTGTGTGATTCTAGATCCCATCAGGGTGACAAGGAAGATTAATCAGCACATTTTGAGAACTTAACAATACTTATTATTTTCCCACACATCGTGACTCGCAGACGTTCATTGTGGTGAGTCACTGGTCTTGTTTGAGGCCTCTGGCTTCTGCTACACTCCCGATACCAGATCCTCAGCAGGACTCCTCTCGGTTATTCTATTGCTGCCCTGTGTCATGGAGATTCTGCAGCTCTGGATCTCAAGGACAGGACCTTTCACAAGCTCCAGCAGATCATAGATGGGATGGATGTTGGGGTAGGGCCGACTCAGAGTCTGGATATGAGCATTGGTGGAAGCTGAGTTAGTCTCACACACTCGCCCATGCCCCACTCCCCCCAACCAAGGCCAGCTCTAGTGTGCAACCTGAGCCAGGTGCAGGGCCTGCTCGCCTGAGTGTTGTAGTTGGTGAGGAGCAGGGCCAGATCTCCAGTTCTTATGACCTTGGGGCCACACAGTGACACGCTGTAGCTTCCATGACAAGATTTTGTTTTGTTTCTTTTTTTTAAAAAAATTAGTTTATTTATTTATTTATTTAGTTCGGGAGGTTGCAAGGGCAGAGGGTGGGTGAGAAAAGACCAGGAATCGAGTGAGGCTGGGGAACATGGTGTGAAATTCACAAAGAATCGATAACAAACAAAAAAGATGCTTATTATTTGGTCTTTTGTACAAACAAAAGCATCAGCTTCAGTCTAGTCTCTTTCTGAATCAGTAAATCCAACTTGGGGATGGGAGAGAGACACCAAAAGAGCTGCTGGCTAGCAAAAGTCACAATGTCCACTCGAGTCATCCTAAATCATCTTAATAATTCCAAGGGCATGTGCTTGATAAAAGACTATCTTCAGGTGTTTATTTGGGGAACGGGGAAAGAGTGTGTCTTAATCATGTCTCAGTATGGATGAATAAATAATGAAATATTCATTTTCTAATGATGGGATCAGACGGGGAGGAGGCATCCCTAGAAATTAATGTTGGGAGAGACTCATAGATAAGAGAAAGACTATAGCCAACATGGCAGAATCTAATGCTTTCTGGCCAAGGAGTTCGAGGGTTATCAAAGCCAGACCACTATCCATTCTCTGGGAGAACTGGAGAGCCTTGTGAGGTAGAATTCAGGGGCAGAAGGCACAACACCATCCCTGTGGCAGTGAATTTTCAACTCAGCTCATGTACTATTGACATTTGGTTGGGGAGGTCTCGTGCCTGATTTTGGACTGTGAAGTAAAGAGATCCTCAGGGAGGACAGGGGACTTCGGGTGAACTTCTAGTCCATGTAGTTATAATAGATCCTCCCCACCTTTCCCATTCTACCACCTTCCCTGACTGTGCCTGGTGAAGCTCATCTATCCTGGAAAGGCACCAAGGAGGCAGTTAGCCTTTCAAAGTCACGTTCAAGCACCTACAAAGGCATGCATGTACTCTTCATGTGGTAGATGGCGCTAAGCTTGCTGTGTGTGAAAGAAGTCTTTCAACTAGTTTTTAAGCTGTTGCGGGGGTGGGGGGATGGCTTCCATGAAAATACTTTGTGTTGGAAGGAAAAATGTGAAAGGAAGGACTTTAGTTTCATCCTATCCTTAAAAGATGTGTGACCTCATTGCTTTAATTAAATTAGTTTCACTTGTTCAAAGTTGGGTTTAGGATATTAAACTTGGTGAGACATAAATTGCCTATGAGTAGGGTGACCAATTCAAGCAAATAACTTCATTTGATCTAGGAAAAAATAAAGTCAATACTCCGAAGAGAGAAACGACATCTCAGCAGAGTGAATGTATCAGAAAATGAGACGCTTTAGTGGGTTTGGCAGGAGTCTGACTTCGGGACTTAGATCTTCCGACTGAACTTTGTGACTGCACTGCTTATCACTGGAGGATCCTGACTTCACCTCATCTTAAAAAAAAAAAAAGAAAAAATAAACCTTTGTTTTTGTCTTACAGATTTTTAAGAAAACCAAGTATCCCAGTTGGCTAAAAGATAGTTATATCTGTTTTTCTTTCACTTGAAAAAGCAATGAGGATTTGGAGAAATTAAGTTGCTTTCTTTGACCATAGCTCAGTGGGAATGCCGGGTCTACACAAGGGCCGTGAATGACAAATGTAGGCTGCGTGTAGACATAGAAAGATCACGTTCCTCTTTCTTGGAAACTGATTCTTATCAACTCCTTCTCGGATTCCCGACCAGCATCTTTCTGTCGTCTAACTTGGTTTAGCAGATAGTTGGAATAGTCCCGGCTTTGCATCTGTCCTGGAAGCAGGTGTGAGAGTCTTTCTTGTCCACTGACTTCCCATTAAAAATTATCACACACACAGAGCGGAGGTTATTACAATACTTAGCTAGGTTTCCCCTGGGGATTGGACACTCTTAGCACACTGTTCCTCATTCAGTAGTGAGGAAACCCTGAGTATCAGAATTCAAAGCCCCGAATGGCTCCTGTTGAAAATTTGACTGATGAGATTTAAAATACTTAATTCCAAATCTAGTCTGTTTCCCAAGTCACGAGTATCCTAGGTATGATGGGCCACTTTGTCCTGAGCGTCAGAGCTGAGCTGGGAAGAAGTGGAGGGGCTCAGTCTCCTTAAGCTTTGCCCAGGACCCATGTAAGAGGCGTGAAGATAAGACCTGGAGAAGCTGGGGAATGCTGTGGCCACATCGATCCTGTGAATTCAGAGTGGGAATTAAAGGGAATCTTGGTGGAGACAGAGAAGATGCATTATTTATGTAGCACTACAGTTTGGTTTTATGTATGTAGCACTACAGTTTGGTTTTATGTATGTAGTACTACAGTTTGGTTTTATGTATGTAGCACTACAGTTTGGTTTTATGTATATAGTACTACAGTTTGGTTTTATGTATGTAATACTACAGTTTGGTTTTATGTATATAGTACTACAGTTTGGCTTTATGTATATAGTACTACAGTTTGGTTTTATGTATATAGTACTACAGTTTGGCTTTATGTATATAGTACTACAGTTTGGTTTTATGTATATAGTACTACAGTTTGGTTTTATGTATATAGTACCACAGTTTGGTTTTATGTATGTAATACTACAGTTTGGTTTTATGTATATAGTACTACAGTTTGGTTTTATGTATGTAGCACTACAGTTTGGTTTTATGTATGTAGCACTACAGTTTGGTTTTATGTATGTAGCACTACAGTTTGGTTTTATGTATATAGTACTACAGTTTGGCTTTACGACAGTGAAGCAGTATCCACCAGAGAACCTTCTATAAAGGACATATTGAACACAGGTGACAGTCTAGTGTGCTAGATGCTTTTTAAATCGGATGTCCCGAGTGGACTTCACCACCACCACATGAGGTACTGCCATTGCTTCAGTTCAGATGACTAAATGGAGGCTACAGAAGTCCAGACGTTTTTATGAGACCACGAGGCAGGGAAATGGTAGGGCTTGCGTTAAAATTCAGCTTGCAAACTTGAAAGCCTGTGTCCTTCTGTGTCGGTTTGTTTTTGTGGTACTGGGTATTAAACCCGGAGCTTTGCAGATCGAACGAGGATGCTGTGTCCTTGATCTTCAGCTCCATCCCTTTGATACTAGGGTCTTGCTAACTTGGGAAGGCTGGTCTCAAACCTTCAAATCCTCCTGCCCCCCCCCAAGAGGCTGAGATGATAGATATGTGTGCCACACCCAGGTGATTTTTTTTTTTTGTCTTAAATACGTATTACACTCTTCTAAAATATATTTATACAAACAGGAAGGAACAGTTCCAAAGAGTGGGATTATGGGGTTGAGCAGCAGGTTTGAGTTAAATATCCTCAAAGCTCAGGGCACAGGAAGTTCAGGCTAAACCTTAACCAGAGTTAATCCAGGAGTCTGGGAGGACAAACAGAGCCCCACCCCTGCCCTTTCCCTTCTCAGGACTGCTCGGACAAAGTGTTTCCTTCAAGGTTAAGGTAAGCACTGTGTTGTGGAAAACCTCTGGTTTAGGTGTTGAGTTATTTTGGATGGGAGTCTTAGCATTGCAATGTCAAGTTCTGTAAGAGTAGGGAAACCACTCAGTCTTTCCTTTGGGCTAGAGATAACCTCATATGGAAGAAAAAGGTCAAACTGTGCAAATGGCTTAAAGTAATTGTAATGTTATTTATAGTCTTGCAATTTCCCCCTGCTTTTTACACCTACTTGCTATCTCCTCTTCTCTCCTGATCCTGGCAAAATAGGTCACAAGACAGAAACTGCATCATCCAAATAGTTTTCTGGAGAGTGATTTTGTTGTTGTTTTAGACAGGTGCTCTTTACATAGAACAGGCTCACCTGTGATCAACTACATAGTTAGAGCAGGACTTGAACTCATGGTGATTTTTCTGGCCAGTGTTGTAACACCCGTAAAGAAGGAAACAGTCTAGGCAGTAGGAGAAAATGGCTTGCAGTGCATTCACAAGCTGAGTCTCCATGGATCCCACAAGTGACATGTGTAAGGTCCGAGCTGTGGTAGCTCCTAGGCGAGGGTAGGAAGAGGGTATAACTTTGCAAGAGCTATGTTCACTTTGCCAAGAGCTGTTCCCAAGAGGGATTCATCTCTGGACAGTTGGGAGGCAACTGTGGGTAGCTGTGGGAATGGAGCAGAGCTCCGAGTGAAGAAAAGCCACAGCATTAGGTCATGTTATCAGCATTGACTTACATTTTGCACAATCCATTCCCTTGATCTCAGGGATTCAGGGCTTGTGAACTCACATTTACAGAGCACGTGCTTGCCACGGTGGCATGCCTGTCACTTCGACACTCACACTGAGTCCCCAAAGAAAGCTTATGGAGACCTCAGTTGACAGCACAACTTCCTCAAGGTGTTTCGAGCAAAGTGATGTGTCCTCGGCTTTGCACCTGGTGCTCCGTCCCTTGCTGCCTCACCAAATCTTTTCTCTTTAGTTTCTAAGAACATTACCGTGTATAGGATGCTTTCGGTGTACACTCGTGGAACGACGCATCATCTAGATTCCTTGCCGTGTGTTTCTTTTATTTTGAAAGCTCTTTAATAGATGTTGCTCAGTCTGCACAGGGCTGTACAATTTAAAACCTGGCAACCGTCAAGGGTCTGTACAGCAAGGTGAAGACAAAATCATTTCATCATGTGCATGTGGGAGCCCTTAGTTTAGTTTAGAATCTATTCCTCAAAACCTTTTATAATATAATACAAACATGTCCTTGAGTGGAGGCCAATTTCTTAGGACCCCACACAAAGGGTTAAGTTTAGCCTTCTTTTGTTGTACTTTTAATGGTAACTTAAGGGTTTTTCAAAGCAATAATACAATAATAAAGTTCATGATTGTGGAAAATTGGGACCTGAAGTCTTCAAGGCTAATGAGGTAATCTCAACTTAGTAACAGAATGTAGTTTTCTTTCCCTGGTTTTTTGTTCTTGTGTGATTTCAGCAGTTCCTAAAGAGCAACATAGTTTTTTTTTTTTTTTTTTTTTTTTTTTTTAATGCGAAAGGGAAATGATATTTCTTGGTAAAAAATCTTTCTGTTTCCTATACATTTGGTTATAGCTCAAATGATTTTTATTTTTAAGCTCTACTGAAATCTTGAAGATGACTTGGAAAGCGTTTTGTGGTTTAGTCTGATAAGTTTTACACACACACACACACACACACACACACACACACACACCTTACAGAATATGGAATTATATGGAATTTCATAACATTGTTTCCACATATACATAAATTGTGCTTTGGTAATATTAACCCTTTCTTTTACTCGTCTCTCCTCACTTTCTCACTTCTCCCCCTTCCACACCTCTAATTACAGCTCTATTTTTCTCCTTTTAGCTTCATGCGTTTCCCCCCTCCTTCTTCCTTGTTCTCTCTCCTTTCTGTTTCCTAGTTTCTACACATGAGAGAACTGTGTACTACTTGCTTGTGAGTGCCTGGCTCCATCCATTTTCCTGCAAATGGTATCATTTCACTCTTATTTATGACTAATACTGCATTGTAGATAATGTACTAGATTTCTTTATCAATTCATCTGTTTATAAATGCATGTTGTAAATAAAAGGCTACTTTTTAAATGAAGAAAAACAGATAGCTATAACACATGAAAATAGTGTTCAGCATCAGTAACCACCGGGGCTAACATGATGGCCCATGCCAGTTATCCCAGAAGAGGGCAGGAGGACCAAGAGTTCAAGGCCATCTTTGGCTACTTAGTGAATTTGAAGGCAGTGTGGGCTATGTGAGACAGAGCCCATTTCAAAACCAAACAAACAAACAAACTTACCTCACCTCCTCTGACCCATAAATTGAACGAAGGAGTTGTATCTTTTCCCAGTCAGAATGGCTACCATCCAGAAAACAGACAGCTCCTGGAAAGACTGGACTAGGGAGAAAAGCTTCTTGTCTACCACAAGGGTCTATAAATGAGTCCAGTCACTATGGAAATCAGCATGGAGCTTCATTAAAAATTAAAAACATTAAAAATTGTTTTTCATCAAACTTTAGAAGAAAATCTAACAACAGTTTGCTTTTTTCTATATGGTAAACAATAATCTCATTTTTAAGTAGTGTTTTTCAGCCACTAAATTTCTAAATTCTCTGTCAAGTCAATGACTGTGGCCGATTCCATGTCACCATACACATAATGTAATGCAGATGAATCCTACTTCATCTTCAGCTTCCCAGAAGCAGCCACTGAAATATAATTTATATTTCTTACAATGAAGCATATCAGAAACAAACCTGTTTCTTTTTTAAGTCTAATTTATGATGTTCAGCAGAGACCTGTGGCATTATTCTAGGCAGAATCTATGACCAATGTGTTTTTCCTTGTAGGTAACTGATACATGTAGAGACTAGCTTCTGCCCACAGGTCTGGATCCTAACATTGAATTGGCTTTCTTGAGCAAGTTACTGTGATTTCCACTCAGTGTACTTATTTCCCCAGACCCTTCCCTACAGGGGTTTTCTAAAGGCTTAATTTAAACAGACTAGCTTCCCAAGATCCAGGAACATGACTTCCAACACCTAGAAAAGTTTCTGGGTTTCTTTTTAGTATCTCACTAGTTAGGCATTTCCTAACAATGCCTCCCAAAGAGGAAATGTTCTTGAGTGTTGACCACCCTGATTAGTAAAAACATTACGGCACAAAGGGACTTAAAACTTGTGTGCTTTAAAGATCAAGTAATTAAAAACTACTCTTTGTTCTTACTTTTATGTGTAGGAAAATGCTGAGGTTAATTCTCTGACCATGTGGGATAATTTGACTCTCAATCAGTAAATTTAAAAGATCTTTCATAACATAAAAAGCTTTAGTTCTGCCAAGGACAAATGACTGGCACTCAGATTCCTTTGTTAGCTTGAGTCATTGATATGTAAAACAAAAGAAAATTCTTTGGCAGAAACTGTGGAATGTCCAGATGGTTTCTATCTATTTTCTCATTGATTGTATAATTAAAATCCCCTTTAATCATCAGGAAAAAAAATTGAGATAGAATGCTTGAAATAGGACTCTACTGTACTTTAAAGAAATGCGTCTTTGGTGGTAGGTTCATGGCTAATGAGCTACTGGCAGCTTTTTGCAAATTTGTTTATGGAGAGAAGACACCGAAGTTGTCCACTTCAGATGAAAATACCTATTTGTAGCATTATATTGGTTATGCCAAATAAGATCAAAATTTGGTCTATTCTTATGAAGCTCAAAAAGAAGGAAGACCTTTTTTTGTGTGGATGCTTCAGTCCTTATTAGAATGGAGAACAAAATAAAACTCACAGGAGGAAGTACAGGAACAAATAGTGGGGCAGGGACTGAAGAAAAGATCACCCAGAGACTGCCTCACCTGGGGACCCACCCCATATGCAGCCACCAAACCCAGTCACTATCACTGGCACCAAAAATTGTTTACTGGCAGGAGCCTGACATGGGTGTCTACTCAGAGGCTCTGCCAGAGCCAAACTAATAATTAGACACGGCGCTTGCAGCTAACCATCGGAGTGAACACAGGGACCCCAATGAAGGAGCTAGAGAAAGGACTGAAGGAGCTGAAAGGGTTTGCAACCCCATGGGAAGAACAACAATATCAACCAACCAACCTCCACAGAGCTCCCAGTGACTAAAACACCAACCAGTGAGTACACATGGAGAGACCCATGGCTCCAGTAGTATATTTAGCAGAGGATGGCATTGTCTGGCATTAATAGGAGGAGAGGCCTTTGGTCCAGTGAAGGTACGTTTTCCCAGGGTAGGTGAATGCCAAGGCAATGAGTTGAGAGTGGGTGGTTGGGAGTATGTGGTTGGGAGTGGGTGGTTGAGAGTGGGTGGTTGGGAGTGTGTGGTTGGGAGTGTGTGGTTGGGAGTGTGTGGTTGGGAGTGGGAGAATCTTCATGGAAGCAATAGAACAGGGGAGGGGGAATATGGGATGGGGGAAGTGTATAAAATTTGAAATATAAATACATAGAATATCCAATAAAATGATAAAAATTAGTCTATTGAACAGTAATTAAGTGAATATAAACTAGTATTAATTGAGGAATTTTGGGGTTGTTTCTCTTTCCCTGAAGAAAGATTCACACCTTTAAGGAATTAATCAGAGGACTACATTGATTGATGGTGAGGTTAATACTAAGGAAGCCATCAATAACTTTGTCAATAAACATATAGTTGGTGTCCTTAGGTATAGAATTTTGTTTACTCATTGAATTGAAACAGCAACTGTTTGTATTCTGTGAGGCTATATTGGTCAACAAAACTAACATTCCTATAGAATCTAAATATATGTGTATGGTTTTAGGTAGTAGATGATGATCTTTTTAGGTTGAATTACTACTTCTGACTATTTGATGACCTTTTATGATATCCAAATGTATATCCTTATGTATTTGTTTCTCCTTGTTTATGAATGGTGTTAATAATAGTTTTAAAGTGGAAAACTATTCAGTTCTACGGATTGGCCCATAACCCCATTTTTATGTTTTTACCTATGGTCTTTATTTTTTGGCTAAGGAATAATGTTTTAGAATATAAACGAGAAAAAATAATAATAACATAAAATTTCAGTGGTGGTTTGAATATGAATGCTCCCCATAGGCTCATTTAGATAATGTGTGGTCATTAGAGAGTGGCACTACTTGGGAGGGATTAGGAGGTGTGGCCTTGTTGGAGTGGGTGTGGCCTTGTTGGAGGCAGTGTGTCATTGGAGGTAGGCTTTGGGGTTTTAAAAGCTCAAGCCCGGTCTAGCATCTCTCTTCCTCCTGCCAGAAGGTCAGGATGTTGAACTCTCAAGCTGCTTCTCGAGCACCGTGTCTGCTTGTGTGCTGCCATGCTTCCTGCCATGGTGACAGTGAGCTAAACCTATGAAAATGCAAGGCAGCCCCAATTAAGTGCTTTTCTTTACAGAAGTCTGTGGTTATGGTGCCTCTTTACGATAGAATACTGACTAAGACAATCTCTTAAACTTTCAGTAAAAAGGCAATGGTGGATCTGAGACTACCATGTTGCTGGCTTCTAGGTGCTGGATTCAGACAAAAAGTAAAAGGGAAATTTGTTGAGAAGGCTTTGGTATTTTTTGTTTGTTAGTTTTGTTTTGTTTTTTTGGCTCTTTGCAAACATGTGAATCCTGCTGGCCAGTGACTCCTATCAGTGACCAAACAGTGCAGGTGAATAGAGTTGAAAGCTCTTGCCCATCCTACTAACTGCTGTATTCATCAAATACTCACCCATGTTATCTCATTTAATCTTTACAACAATACCCAGAGATTAGTACCACCACCATCTTTGTTCCAGGAATGGGGATGGGAAAGAATTAGGAAGGTCAAATAACATGGAGGACCTGGGTAATGGCTTCTTCAAACGTTTGTTCTGCATTCACTAGCATCAGCATTGCATAAGCACACTGAGCTGTTTATCAGCGTCCCAACAGGACCTTGAAAGACCCATATCTATGCCAGGGGCATCTCTGCTGCCATCATTCAGAAGAATCGCTGACTGACGCAGTCGCATTCTTGAAAGATACAAAACTGTCTTAATATGTGCTTTGTATTTTCAACCACAGATTCTCTCTCTCTCTCTCTCTCTCTCTCTCTCTCTCTCTCTCTCTCTCTCTCTCTCTCTCTCTCCCCTGCCCTCGACCCTGTGTGTGCGCATGCATATGACCAGTTATTTAGCATCTTGCATAGTCTTAAATCTGAGGGGGTAGGCAAGTAGCTCTCTAGTTCATAAAATCCAAGGCACGTCCTTTTCCCAGTACATATTTTAAAATTGCTAAACTAGCACATCTCTTGCAGTTGCTGTTGCACTGCATTCAGAGTGATTGGCTGCACCATTTCCTTTCTTAATAGTACTGGAAATAACAGTGTGGCTCAAAAAAAAAAAAAAACAAAAAAACAAAAAAACAAAAACAATAACAACAACAACAACAAAACCAAAAAAAAAAAAAAAAAAAACCTGATGTTTTTTGATGTGATAAAAGATAACATCTCAATTTTATACAGGCAACTGTGGAGTTTAATTTCTTTTTTGTACATTACTCAGCTAAAGACGGGTTATGACATTTGATGGTTAGTTGCTGGGAAAATCAACTTCTTATTCATTCTGGCCACAGCTGGGCCAATATTGTCCAGTTTTTCTCATAATTAGATTTCCTTGGCATAAGACAAAGTTCTGGGCAGTGGAACACAAATGGGTAGGCGGGCCCATAAAACCACTGGATTGTCTGTACTTTTGCCCAAGTGTGCCAGCTGAATACCAACACGCAGGGAAATCCTGGGAACTACATGACAGGCTGGCCCATGCAGAGTGTGTGTTTCACATCTTCCATATCTCTTACTCTGTTCATTGACTGTTCACAAGTGAGAGACAAGCCTATGTTTAAACATTTGTGATTAAAGGGGTTGTACATGCGTTTTGTTATCTTTAATATATTTGTAGAACTGAGACTCAAGTGGTATCATAATTCCAAAATACGTCTTTAAAACTAGGATATCTTGGTGTTGATTGTGTCATAGCGAATGAAAGTATTTATAGTGGAAGGAGCTGTTGAAGCAGTCGAGCAAGAGCTACAGGTAGTACACGCTCCGAATCCCATGTGAATGTGGTGGCTTTTTTTGATAGTTCTGTGTTAAGATGTCATACTTTATGCAGGACAACTCATTTCTTATTACTGCGTCTTCATTGTGCAGGACAATGGGAGTCACTCTGTCACTTTCAGATACTTCTATCAGCTGCTTCTCTCGGATCCCATCTACCCAATTCCCTCCTTCCCTCTCATCCCCCTTCTAGGTTCATCGTTTGGAAATTCTAGATTCAGCATGGAGAAAAACCCCTATTTGTCTTTCTGCAACTGGCTGGTTCTGTCAAACACAGAGATCGCACGTTCTATCAATTTACTTGCTTGCAAATGACATGGTTTCCTTCTTCTTGACATCCGATAAAACTCTACCAAACATACACATTTTCCTAATCTCCTGTCTTTAGGCTTCTCTAGTTCTGCTTCCGGCTGCCTGCTCTTGTTAACTGAAGTGTGTCAACCCAAGCTAGAACTTTTTGTGCCTTAAAGCACACCATGAGAAGACTTGTAGGTATACTGAGATCTCAAATACTCAGTGTAGTTTCTGGCTAGTCAGTAAAATCTGTGTCTGAGTGGCCTTCTCTGGTAGACACCCTATAACATTCACGTTTGTAAAAGTAGTTGAATGGAGTATACCGTTGATGGTATTTTGTAAGATGGTATGTGCTTGAGTTTATTTGGTCTTTTTAAAAATATTTAGCATGAAGAGTCAGTGATGAAATTAAATAGATGGCTTTCTTTCAGATATTTATCTTTCATCACAGCTAGATCAAATGCTTTTTTTGCCAAATGATGAGGCCATATGTGTACGTGATTTTAGGTAGCAGTCCGTGGTAAAGCAGCCAAGAGGAAGGGGCATGCACTGATTTCGGTCATGCACTGAACAGTCAAGGGACTGATTTCCTTTTCCAAGAAACCATTCCAGAAACAAAATGTTTTAGCCTGAGCCTAAATGAAAAGCAGATACTGTAAAGACTTGAAACTGAAAAAGTAATAGTTTCGCTGGCATCAGGTACTGAAGGGGCTGCTCATTATTTAGATTTTTCCAAAAAAAAAAAAAAAAAATTGGCTATGCTTGTTGGGGGGGGGGGGTGTCCAAAAATCCCCTGGAAATTATTTTCTATGTTAACCATAAAACTACTAAACAGTTTATTATTGTCAAATTCGCTTAAAATGGATAACCCTGATCTCTAAGTAATTCCCTTTCGGGACTAGCCTGTGGTTAGGATACGTTTTAGAAGTCCATTGTTATTGTTAAGCAGCATCTCAATAAATCAGTATCCTGCGGGAAAGCCTGATGTCCCTGTGGAAATCGCCATGCTTTCAGTGGTCTTTGCATAGCACGAAAGCTAGCGATTCCTGAAGGAGGGCATCCGGGGCTAAGGTTTCCTTAGTTTAAAATATAGTTAATGAACGGAAAGAATGCGGCTCTGGGAACTTGTCCTCCTCCACACTCATTCCCCATCTTCATGTTCTCTGTGTTCACCTCCAACCACCGTCAGCCTTGATCAGTTTTGTTATTAAGTCACACACCCGGTCTACTTATTTGCCAGGAGAATGCTGTAGGCATTAGGTATGTCATATAAAGTCTGATAGAAGTTATTGGACAGATCATATAGGGAGTCTACAATATAGATTCTTAGCTGTGGGTAGACAACCCCCTTTTTCTTAGTAGTGAGGGTTTGGAACAATTGAGTGTACTTTTGGATCAGTAAGAACTACTAAAATCGCACATAAAATGCCTAGCCCACAATACTATTGTTTATTAAATATGAGTCTAGAAGAGCTTAATGATTCTAACAGTTAGGACTAAATTTGTTGACTGAAAGATGACTTATTTAGTTTTTGAGCTTTCTTTAAAAAGAAAATAAGTTTAAAAATAACCCGCTTATTGAGGATAATAGTAGATTATTTTATTTCCAAAAAAATAAAATTTGTTGTAGTCTCCAATAAATAAATAAATAAATAAATAAAAATCTTGGTTCAGTAGCTGAAGAAGTTATAGACCAAGAACCTTCTGAAGGGATACATTTGGCTTTTTATACCCCAGGGTTCTGTGTTTGGGTAATTAACCAATGAACTAACTTTGTTGGTTATTTGGCTGTCAAAATATTAGATATTCCAAATCAAACTTGAAATATCAAATATAAAATTTGAAAAATGTCGAAAATAAATGAAAATTTTATGTCTGCAGTAATAATAAATAAATAGTTTTTATTTCCTAAGCATACAGCACAAGAACGGACCGCATACTGCATCCACTGTATTAGGCATATAACTAATATAGAGACTCAAACAGACAGGACAACCTGTGTTGTCTATGTGTCTTCTGTGACATTCTATAGATCAGACGGAAGCTTAATAGTAGCTGATATATCTGAAGAATGTGGAGCAGATCCTTTGTAAATACCACAGGACAAATATTTTGAAATGTTTTATTTTCCATTTGCTTGCTTTCTGTGTTATGATGTTCACTTCCAGGGGTCACTAAACATATTTCCCCTTTCCTGTGAATTCGAGAAGAGTGATTTTAGAGTTTCCGACGCAGGATTTTGCTGAGAATCCAAAGCCCAAGTTTCACATGCCTTAAAAAATAAATATCATGTCGACACTTTGTCCTCCTTTTCATTTTCACCGGACTGTGGCTTGTAAGACATGCGTGATGTGTATTGGCTTTCTCTTGGAAACAGCTTGCTTCCTCTCATGAGATGCTGTAATCTGAAGCCCCAAAGAGCTTGGACCGTCCAAACATTGCATGTCTTAGCATTTGTTCTAGTGGAATATATTATGTGGAGCAAAGACACCTATTAGATCCCTGAAGGCTTTGACCCTGGACAATCAATCTTAGGGAAGAAAAACCAAGTTCCTAATCACTGGGGGAGTTCATCTTTTACTGTCCCAAGGAATTAACTTCCTGTAAGGACCAAAGTGGCTAAGCCTGGTTTGTCTACTTAAATAATTCACTTGTTCCTTAAAATCAATACCTGATATCTTTGAAAGAAATATTTTTTTAACTTTGAAAGAATAAATTTATGGGGTTTCTTGTCACATAGTGACAGGCAAACTGGGGAAAGCAAATTTTAATTCCTAACAGTTGTTCTTCAGATTTTGCTTCTCAGTCATTTTACTTTTAAAATGGTTGCCAGTGTTCTATATAGTCTGAAACAACGAATAACACACCATCCACATTCTTAGCAACAGAAATCACATATTATCTTTGTTCAGTAATAGTACATCTTCTGAGTTTATCTCTGTCAAATCGAGTCTCGGTCCCATGTGTGAAAGTATTCATTCCCATATGTGTGCAGTCTTTCGAATGGAACTACCCAGGAAGCTCAGTTGTCAATGGTTATCCATTCTTTAGAAAGCCATGAATATATGGAATGTGGGTAGCTAAGTGCTCATGAACAAATGTTTTAGAGATGGGCAATGGTAGGCTGAAGGTCTAAAGAGGTGATAAAGGGCCTCTCAAGGGTGTACAATTTGAGGGTACTTTTGTCTAGCGTACTGTTTGAAGGGAGATGGTAACAGTGTTAGTTCTGTGCTAGGCTTTAATATGGAAGCAAATGAATTACTAGTCGCCATAGCTCCAGAAAGAGGAGGCTTCTCACTCTTTCATTATACATCATCCAGCAGATAGATGAATTAAGTATGAGGCTCTCCAGCATCTCAGGTTTTCAGGATTTCTCCTGGGGAGGAGTATCTGAAGAACTGCCCCTCCTCATAAGATGTACACACACCAATGTAGGAAGCATTCATTGTGTCACACTTTGTGACTATGTTTGGGTGACTTCACAACTTTCCAACTTATCTCTGAAGTTGAGGGAGAACTTGCTGTTCTTTGAAAGTGCCAAGATCCCATGTTAACCCTACAGGGTTTGCATTTCTGGATCTTTCTGCCAGGAATATTCCTTACCCAAGCCCCAGACTAGCTTGTTTCCTCCCTTCATTCCGGCCCCAGATCAGATGTCCTTTCCTCTGAGAGACTTTTCTTTTTTCTATTTTTTTTTAAACAATCACACTGTATCTGCTTTGGTGTGCACAGAAGAGCACTTACCACACAGGGCTTGTTATTTAGCACAGGATTGTATTTACTAATGATTTTTTTTATTTGTCCTGGCTGCTAGAATGTAATTCCTTGTAGGGGAACTTTTCCAGCTTCTGATGACACTCCAGTTTCATATGTCAGGTGTTTGATACATGCATGGAGGTGAGTGAACAATAGAATTTATAGTAAAGCCAAGCAGGCTGTAGTATAGGACCTGAATTATATGGATATCTTTATTATTTAAGAAATAAGCTCCCTCCCCCATCTACTTCTTGTCCCATTCCAATGTCAGGTGAGAAATTGCTCTACCCCATATGCAGCCACCAAACCAAAGCACTATAAGCTATCATCCTGAGTGAAGTAACCCAGTCACAAAAGAACACATGGTATGCATTCACTGATAAGCGGATACTAGCCCCCAAAAGCTCTGAATACCCAATAAACAATTTACAGACCTTATGAAGCTCAAGAAGAAGGAAGGCCAGAAGGTGGATGCCTCAGTCCTTCTTAGAAGTGAGAAAAAACACTCATGGGAGGAAATACAGGGACAAATAGAGGAGCAGGGATTGTAAAAAGGATCAATCAGAGATTGCCTCACCAGGGGATCCACCCCATATGCAGTCATCAAACCCTTGCACTATTGCTGATGCCAAGAAGTGCTTACTGGCAGGAACCAGATATGGATGCCTCCTCAGAGGCTCTGCCAGAGTCATACAGATACAACTGAGGATGCTTGCAGCTAACCATCATATTGAACATGGGGACCCCAATGAAGGAACTAGAGAAAGAACTGAAGGAGCTGAAAGGATCTGCAACCCCACAGGAAGAACAACATTGTAAACCAACCAAACCCTCCAGAACCCACAGGAACTAAAATACCAACCAATGAGCACACATGAAGAGACCCATGACCCCAGTTGCATACACAGCAGAGAATAGCTTTGTCTGACATGAATGGGAGAAGAGGCCTTTGGTCCAGTGAAGGTGTGTTTTCCCAGTGTAGGGGAATGCCAAAGTGCTGAGTTGGGAGAGGGTATTTGGGAGAGGATGGTTGGGAGAGGGAGCAAGTGGAGGAGAAGGGGGCATGGAAGGGGGGGGAGGGGATGACATTTTAAATGTAAACACAGAGAATATCCAATAAAAAATGAAAGAGAAACTGCAAATTGCTTACAAGAGGCATCTGATGGTTACTTTTATGGGAACAAAGGCTTAGTGATAGGAA
This sequence comes from Micromys minutus, assembly GCF_963924665.1. NCBI lineage: Eukaryota > Metazoa > Chordata > Mammalia > Rodentia > Muridae > Micromys > Micromys minutus. Next base: position 18,133,560 of record NC_137957.1, on the reverse strand, counting down.
AATCAAGTCCCAGCCCAACACCTGTGACACCAGTCACATGTGGGCTTTGTAAAATGCCCTACTTAAAGCATTTCATTGCTTTTCCAATCCCAAGTCCCCATATTCATATTCTTTCAAACAAAAAAATGTTTAGGCCCTATCACAGCAACACCATAGTCCCTGGTACCAACTTCTGTCTTAGTTAGGGTTTTACTGCTGTGAACAGACACCATGACCAAGGCAACTCTTAAAAGTACAGTATTTAATTGGGGCTGGCTTACAGGATCAGAGGTTCAGTTTGTTATCATCACAACAGTGTGCAGGCAGGCATGGTGCAGAAGGAGCTGAGAGTTCTACATCTTCATCTGAAGGTGGCTAGAATACTGGCTTCCAGGGGACACACCTACTCCAACAAGGCCACACCTACTTCAATAAGCCCATACCTCCTAGTAGTCCCACTCCCTGGGCCAAACATATTCAAACCATCATACAGAGTTTTCTCATACAATATGTTCTGATTGTAGTTCTCCCCCATTCCCAACTCTTCCCAGTTCCTCTCAATCCCCCTCTCATCCAGATCCATCTCTTTTCTATCTCTCCTTAGAAAACAAAGAGGTCTCTAAGAAGTAGTAACAAAACAAGTTGGAAAAGGAAAAAAATAAATAAGAAAAAGAGCCAAAGAAAACCCATGCTAGTCCTTTGGAAAAAAAGGAAATTTTCATTTGCAAGTGTGTAGATGGGCCTACAATTATTCGCATTTTGATGTTAATTCCACTTCCCCAGCAAGTGGTGCGGCCTAGTCACACACTCAGAACTTCACCAGAACCTTCCCATTTTAATTAGTAAAATAAAGGAGAGTAAGTGACTGGGCGGGGGACAGGAGATTGAAAGAGAGTGTCAGAGGTGAGGGGAAGGGAGAGTGAAGAACCAGGACAGAGATTGAGAAGGATGAGCGTTAGGTAGCTATGAACATTTTAAGGATTTTATAGGTCTTACATTTCATATAGAAGGGCAGTTTGTATCTTTGTGCATTTGATGTAATCTTATTGTGTAAAGGGTTTGTGGATTGAGAGTTGATATATAAACCTGTATGAAAAGCTACCGGGCCCTAAAGTCATGTTTATGCTGGGCAGGGTTACGGTTAGGGTAATTTTACCCGGGACAAAGGCAGTCGTGCAGGTGGAGTGAGATGGTGGTGGTGGGGGGGCAGCTAGGACCAAGTGGCAGAGTCTGAGCACATGGAGACATCGGAGGGGTGGGTGGGCTGATAAAGAGATAACCTTTCTATTTTAATATTTACTGCAACACAACTGTTTATCAACTGGAGATAGCTTCTGGGCTATGGATCTAGTTGTGTGTTCCTCTCTTCTTTTGACTCTGGGATCCCATCCAGTGTAGACCTGGGTAGGCTACATTCTCTGAGTTTATTGCAATACCAACCTTAATAGTGTGTTTAGAATGCCTTTTCTTCTTTTTTTCCTCTATCCCTTCTGGCCTGTGCACTTTTTCCACCTCCTGGCCTGTGGGGATCCTTGAGCCCTGAGGGGAAGTGTTTGATGGAGACATCTCATCTAGGGCTGAGTGTCCCAAGACATCTCATTCTCTGCATAATTTCTGGCTGTGTATATCTGTATCCATTCTTGTTTACTGTAGGAGAAAGGTTCGCTGATGGCTAAACCCAGCGCTGATCTCTGATATATAAAGTTGTCAGGAGTCATCCTATTGCTATGTTCCTTTAGCAGAACAGCAATATTTGGTTTTCCCCTAGGATGGTGTTTCAGGTTCTTAGCCACCCATGCAGCAGTGGTATGGGTTACATTTCAAGGGGTGGGCCTTAACTCATCAGATACTGTACCCCAGCTTTAACATTTGCTCTGGAGTCCCTCTTGGCTGCAACAGTTCATACCTCTTCTCCTTTTCTTTATTTCCACCCTGTGTTAGAATGGCTTTTCTTTCACTAGCCTGCAAACTCCACTCTTGTTAACTGTCTTACTGTCTATACCTTCTGCCACTCAGTACAGTGTCCTTCCAACAGGAGACAAGGCATTTCCTTGAAATGATATCATATCACATATCTTAAAGTTGGCATTCTAAATAATCAAGGGCATAAAATTAAGAGTTGGTATATGTTGGGGCATCTTTTAGGTATATGTCCTGGAGAGCTATCGTTGGGTCTTCAGGCAGTACTATGTCCAATTTTCTGAGGAACCACCAGATTGATTTTCAGAGTGGTTGTACCAGCTTGCAATCCCATCAGCAACGGAGACGTGTTCCTCGTTCTTCACATCCTCTCCAGCATCTGCTGTCACCTGAGTTTTTGATCTTAGCCATTCTGACTGGTGTGAGGTGGACTCTCAGGGTTGTTTTGATTTCATTTCCCTGATGACTAGGAATGCTGAGCATTTCTTTAGGTGCTTCTCAGCCATTTGATATTCCTCAGCTGAGAATTCTGTAATCTCTGTACCCTGTTTTTAATAGGGTTATTTGGTTCTCTGGAAACTATTGTGATGGGTATCATTTTCCTAATTTCTTTCTCAGCCTGTTTAATAGAATTTTAAGGAAAACTATTATTATTGTCTTTGTTATCACAAATCATCAATAGGCTTGCGATCTTTATGTAATATCCAGAAAATAAGCTACTGGTTCCTTTACGTCTTTGCAAGCAGAATATTTAGGTGTCATGACAGGCCACAGAACTTTAGTGTTATAATTTCATAGTATTTACACTCTTTCTCCAGCCTTTTGTCCATGCTCTTTTATGAGAAGAAGGAAGAGAAGGGGGAGAAGGATAAGGAGGAGGAGGAGAAGAAGGAGGAGGAGGAGGAAGAGAAGAAAGAAAGAAAAAGAAAGAAAGAAAGACAGAAAGAAAGAAAGAAACATTAGTCATGGCACAAAATAATGCTTGCTAATCAAAAGTAAACCAAACAGCTTTCTGACCCAGCGAGAGGGCCAGGTGACCACCATCAAACTCAGAGCAGAAATCAACTAAATAAAGAGAAAAAGAACTGTTTGCTGAGACAGGGACTACCACCAGCCAGTGAGCCTTAGATCCCTGTCTAGCTCAGTAATCCCTTCCTTGCATTAAGACTGGGGCTCAGGGCATAAAGTGCTATGCCCAGGGTTTTGTGTGGGTTCTGTGACTGTGCTTGTGTGACAGCCTTTACCGACTGAACATCGCTCCACCTTCTGCACATCTTTGGGAGAAATGTGTGTCAGTGCCCGTCTCATTGTTTACATCGGGTGTTAGTTTGAATTGCTCACATATTAAGGCCCATTTCCTGAATGCGTCATCAGTCTACAGATGTTTTCTCATAGGTTACCTCCTCTTTTAAAATGTACTATTGATGTGATTGGTTTCCTCGAGACAGGGTCTTGCTGTGTAGCCCAGTTTGGCTTGAGTTTCTGATCCTTCTGTCAGCCCACTAAAGGCTGACCCTGGTAAAGACACACCTGCATCTTCCTTCACCACCCAGCCTTTTGAGAGGCCCGTGAGTAATTTAGCAGGATGTGTCATGGGTTCAATGTAGTGCTTATGTCTCTGCGTCTGGCTGACTTTGTATCACATACTGATTTCCAGTTTTATCCATACCTCTCCCCCCGTTTTGGAAAATCTACAACTTAATTATTCTTTAAATATTTTTCATGTATATGCACCATATGTGGATTAGGACTATGTGCAGTTTTTTTTGAAAACCCTTTAACATTATTTCTGAATTACTACATGACAGATAATTTCTAAATTAGTACACATCAGCAGATCATTGCTTGCAGTTTGGTTTGTGATATATTGAGGTATTACACATCAGGTAAGCTCTAGAAAGCTCTACTGTATGAAGAGACAAAGTGCACGCTGAGAGAGAAAACCATTTATGTGGCAAGATGCAGGCTAAAATAAAAATATAGAACCCTTGAACTACCACAGTGTAAAAAAAAAACAAAAACAAAACAGAAAATGAACAAAGCAAAACATGTGACTTGTTTCTTCCTAGTTTGGATGAATGTGTTCTCTCCCTCCCTCTCTCTGTCTCTCTATCTGTGTCTCTCTCCCTCTCTCTGTCTCTGTCTGTCCCTCCCTCCCTCCCTCCCTCCCTCAATCTCTCTCTCTCTCTCTCTCTATCTCTCTCTCTCATTTTGCAGGTAGAACAGAGCCAGCATGTCCTTTCTGGCTGATAGGAGATTCCACAGGACACACACAGCTTTCCTAGTGCACCACCTCTGCCCCGGGTGCCAGGGTTACAGTCTTTGCCTGTTGCTTTCTGTTTTTGAGGCTCTTAGCCCGGAGCGTGGATGATCTTTCCACCCAGATCCATGGTTTCCTGCCTTATTTTCTCAGGCCCCCACAGCCCTTTCCTGAGATCAGCTGTGTCTATGGAGACCATACCGGGTGCAGCATAGCTCTGTCAATCTGTTATTGCTCACCAGCCACGGGCTGGGTGGGACACCAGGACAATGGCTGCAGCAGTTCTGGTGACTGATTCCAGCATCATGCCTTGAATTCTGCACCAAGTGTAGGGAGCCGTTTGTGCCACACCCAAACATAGCGCCGGCTTCCCGCCGAGAACTCAGCAAACAGCTGTTGCCCAGCCAAGAGACTTAGAGCGCATGCACCATATACGTCACAGCCCGCTCTCGGGGCAGGCTATTGAATTACTGGAGGGCGCACCAATCAGGTAGCGACACGAGTCTCCTGGGCATATATAAGCAATGCATTTCTCTCCCACGTGGAGAAGTCCCCTGCTCGGGAGATCCCCTGCTCAGAGTATTGTACAATAAAGGTTGTTCGAAGAAAAATCCTGTTGTTGCATGCCTATTCCTGCCGGCGGGACGTGGGGTGCGCGACAACCAAGCAGAGAGAAGATGGATTCCCTTCGTGTGGCAGAGGATGGAAGGCAAAGCAGAAACCCAGCCCAGGAGGGCTCAGCCCAATGACTTCTCAAATGTCTCCCTTCTTAACACTTCAACAGTAGCAAAGAGATACCAAAGCAACTTGGAGAGTGTATCTAGAAGGTAGATAGCTCAGTCTCTTCCCAGGGTAATTTTCTGCTTTAGCTTCAGTGTATGATTACCTGAGGCACGTGTCCGACCCTGAGGCATTCTCAAACTGGTTCTCAACACTGCCCAGTGTGTGTGTCCCTTCCGCTGTCCCTGCCTGCTCTTCCTTTGTTCTTTCTTTTATCTCTTGCCTGAGGTTGACACGGGGCTGGAGAGAGAGATCAGGAATGTACCATCTCTGCTGTTGTCTTTTCTTGGGTGACGACAAATGTCCTATAGTAAGTTTGGGCCTCCAGTAGGCAAGCAGCTCATTGATATTTGTATTTAAGTCCACCTTCACCCTCCTCTCTACTCACACCCTGAGAAAATAAAAGTTCTTTCCCGACTCCCTGCCGGAATGTCGGCATGCTTGTTAATGTGTTTAACAGTTAATTGGTGAAGCAACCTGCCGAAGAGTGTTTCAGTCATTGTCTTTGGGCATCCTGCAAACTTGGCTCAGTCTGAACTCAGAGAACAGTATGGATGCTCCTAGAGGCCTTGGAAACTCCAGAGGTAGCCTTTGGACCAGAACTGTGCTTGTAGGCCGAGAGGGAAAGGCTCCTGCATATTAATTACGATGAACTAATTCCACTTGATGGACGCATGAGCTTTAAAAGGGGCCGTCTATGTCGATGTTCTTAAAGACACACACGGACCTTCACCAGCGAAGCACGAATGTGTGCCAAATGATATTTTGATGCCTACTGACCACCGAAAGAAGCAAAACAAACACCAAATGCTGGACCCTTTACTCCAGTCATAACTTGTTAAATCTTCATACCCAGACATTGCTCCACCGATCAGAATGAAAAGCCATTTTCAGAAGAGCTCCTGGTATCACTTTGAACAGTGCTTAGTACATGGCCACACTGTGAGGCCTCGGGAGGGTCAGAGAGACGGCAGCTGGTAAGTACATAAAACCTCTTGGCTCTGGAGGCTCCCACTTTACAATTTTGAGTTGCTTTGTCCACAGAGGAAGAAAAAAATATGACTTATTTCATTCTTGTTCCTACTTAGCCTCATTAGAAACATTTCCACACCGTTAGCTTAGTTTCTTCCAAGTGGCCTAGCCGAGGAAACGTGCTTGCAGGCAGAGGCGCTGGAAGGAACGTGCCTGGCACCTGCCTGGGCTTGTGTTTCCTCTAAGACAAGCCCCGTTACTCCTGTCAAGAACACGAAATCCCCAAGCCTTCTCTGTTTTAACTTAGCACCAACTCAGGGCACAGTTTCCCTTCAAAGGTTAGAATCTGCAAAGGGTTTAAGTATGATCCCGACTGGACTGATACAAGTATGAACGGGGATGAGATCCCGTTGGTAAAAACCTTTTTGTTTTTGTCTCACCAGGGGACTCACTGGACCCCCAGCGGCTTGGATATTTACTGTGCTCTTTGTTGTAAGTTTGAAGTGAGGTGTGTGTGGTTAAGATGTTCCATCAGAGAGCCTAAGTCACCATCAATTGCCCAGTTTTCTCGTGCTTCTGACCAATTTGGCTACAGCCCTTGAACATACAACACATGGCTCATTTCATCTTAAAAAGGCTTCCAAATTAGCCTCAAAACTCTTAAACTCTCAGAAGGAGTTGTAAGTCTTCCTCTGAAGCACTACTAAATCATACATTGCCATGAAACCAGGCGGTAGCATTAGGCTATATTGGGGAGTAACTCAGAAAGCATATTTCCCCCCCAGGATTTTAAACACTAGAACGTGACAGACATGTTTTTCAGCTGAAAACATGTAAATGATCTGCCCTTCTTCTGATCCCTCTTCTGGTTTGGCCAGGTGGAGGAGAGAAGACATATTTAAGAAGCAAGCATTATTGGAGAAAGGAAAATCTCACACTCATTCGGAGGATTTAGAGGCCACACACTCTCCGGTACCACGTTCTTCCTGTTTCCATATTTCACAGAAACCGGTGAAAGCACGCGGTGCGGTTCACTAGAAATCCTTGTCTGTGAATGATGTCTTCAGCTTCCCACAGCGGCTGGCTGCAGGGGAACATGAGTTTACCTCCCTCCTCAGTTCCTTCCTTTGTCCTCACCCCCGGGGAGCCCTCGGAAACTGCTTCTTCCTGCCCTGGATGGATGCTTGTGCCTCACGCTTCCTTAAGAAAGTTTATTGGACGTCCTTTGATAGACGGTGGTCTCTGTGCTGGGGACCATAGGATCAAAAGTTGAATCAAAGCGAAAGATGGTGAACTGGAGAGAGTCGGCCTTTAAGGAGTTGACGTTCACCCTGCATGCATGACAAGAAATGTGAAGAGGGCATTTCAGCTCCTTGCAGAGCCTGTCACGGTTTTGCGACTGCCTCTACGGGATTCAAGGGTCCTGGCTTAGAGACCAAGTATAGTTTATTTATTGGAATGAGAGTTGTAATGTGACAACCTTGCTGCATAGCCGAATTCCCGTCGCGTTGAGTGTGAAGGGGACCGGATAGTCCACGCATGCGCAGGACGGAAACTTAGCTGTTGGAAACCGGAGTCTTTACCATGGGCAGTGAACACTCCGCCCTCTGTTTAGAAGGGAGATATAGTGATATAGTCTCTATTATGCCTGTCAGGGGTCACCTGCTTCACCCTACCAGGGGGAGCCATCATCTTTTCCTTGTAAGGCTGTTAACGATACAAAAGGAAGTTTGGACAAGTAAACAGTTGTTGCTTCACAAATAAGATGTGAAGACACATTAACCACCGATAGACTAATCTTTTCCAACAGGTCCAAACAATAGCCTGTGGTTCTGGAGTGAAGACACCTCTGTTTACATAGGTGAGTGACCCCGCCCCCCCATAGATTACCTTCTGGTCCTTATGGATGCGACCACCGAACTGTCTTCAGGTGGGGCAGAGGAAGAATGTGGCTGAGCCTTGGAGGCCTCCGGTGTGAAGATTGTGCTGACAGTTCTCAGAGCATCTGTAGACGATGAGCTATTAGGAAGCATCTCAAAGCCAGAAGCATCAGGTTGCAGGTGTCAGCCGGGCCAGCCAGCAGCGTGGTCCAGAGACTTGGAGGAGAGATGAGGGCTGGTCATGGAATAACGACATCAAATTTACACAAAGTCCCTGTGTTAAAGGGAATTAGCTTAGGTAAGTGTCTCATGTTGGCCAGAATTTTTCTTATTTAAGTTTGGTATACAGAAATTTAGAAATAGCCATATGGAATTTCTTGAAGGTTGGTTAAAAACAAAATGTGCTTATAAGCTGCCTGCCAAGTTTCAGCCTTAGTTAATTTTTATGGACAAGCTTTAAACTCCTAAGATACAAATGTTTAATAGAAGTGCTGATGGAGACACAAACTTAATGACAAAAACATGCAGGGGAAGCCGAGACGGGCATCTTGGAATTTTGCAGGGTGAATTAGATAATGGTTTGTTTGATGACAAATTTAAAGAGAGTGAAATGTAGAGGGAAAAAAAGCATGAAAAAAAACCAAAAACACCCCCCGCCAAAATCCAAAAACCAAAAACCCCAAATCAAACAACAACAACAAACCCCTGAAAATAACAACATCCAAAATCCCGGTTGCAGAGATTTATAAAATGAGTTAAACATACTTGTTCATTAGAAACTGTGATGTTGGAAATGTGAGTACATACTTTATACTTCCTGCCTACCTAGAGAAATAAATTGACCTAGTGCAAATTGTCTGAATGGTCTTGAACTCGCTCATGCTCCTAACTCTATTTCACCATTGGTGTTAACACGGCACGGTTGTTCACTTACTTTCGAGTCTTCCTCAGAGAACATCTACTGTACACTTTGCTGATGTATTTTGTTTTTAATTTTAAGCATTTCTCTTGTGAAGTCTTGAGGTACTTAGTGCTGGAAAGGAAAGTACTAAAGTATCTTTTACAGTTTACAATGAACTTTTGCACACTTCATTCTGTGTGGTCCTATTTGGTTTTAATGACTTGAGCTCTCTGTAGAGAAAGTACTATCTCCATCCAAGAGCTGAGAAAATGAAACATCTTCGGTGACTGCCGAAGGTCATGCGTGAGCAGCAGTGAGGAGTGATTTTGGGGTACTGAAGAAATTCTGCAAGCCGAGCCCTCCAGGAATGTGTCAATAAGTATTACATGGCTCAGCAGCACAATGGGATGACAATCTCTGGCTTGGGTTGTCCTTGTCATAAAGTTATTGCTATTAAAAATCGATGCAGGCATGGTAGTAAATGGATATATATATTCAACACAATGTGGATTTCTGTGTGTAAATTTCTGTAGTGTGTGTGTCTCTCACACACACATACTCAAACATATACACACAGTCACATACATATACACCCATACTCACATACATACATATATACACACATGCACACACATTCACACACACATATACATACATACATACACACATGCATAACACATGTTTGCACACATACACATACATGCACACATATATAGTCACACACATTCACACACACATACATACACACATGCATAACACACATTTGCACACATACACATACATGCACACATATGTAGTCACACACATTCACACACACATACATACACAATACACATTCACACACATATACACACATACATACACATATGCATACACACATATATACACACATATATACAGTCTCTCACACACACACATATACACATCCAATAGTGATTTCTTTGGTTCAATTTTTGTGAGACAAGAAATCAAATAAATCCTGCTACTGCATCATGAAGGACTGGAAGGAGCGAGGAAGAGATGGTGCCCACCCAGGCATCCTTGAGACTGTACCAGGAACCTTGACTCCTGGCTCATGAGCTTCTGAAACAGAGGCAGGGTTGCTGAAATAAATAAAAATACATGCATTCAACGAAATGTTTCAGAAGACAAGTCTTTACTGAGAGGGTGAATGTTGGCAACTCAGAAATTAAATATATCTTGGAAATTAATTTTATTCCACACAACTTATAATTGCTTCTGTTTTCAATTTAAAACAATTTATAGGTGTTTTGGGGTTGCCGTGGTTTTGGTAAAGGTAATAGTGACTTGTGCTTACGTGGTGAAGGAAGGAGCTCTACTGTAACGGGGCGTTGAACAGTCACATTGTGAACACGACTAGAAGGCTGAGCCCTGCTTCTGTAAAGCTGGAGTGTCGCCTTCATACTATCTCCGGCTCTTTCATGTGCAAGACCCACTCCGTGTGGCCGATATGTCCCCCTATTCCTGTAGCAAGGCTGTAGAGACTGGGCTTTAAAATACGTGCTGGTACCAGAGTATGTATCATCCCCACCATTACTAAATCACTACTCAAAACATCACCAGCAATTCTTCAGCATTTGTCCCTGAAAATGAAAGCAAGCATTTTAAATGCGGAGCTGGCAAGATGGCTCAGCAGGGTGAGCTGCTTGCTCACAAGCCCAGAGACCTGGAGTTCAATCCCCAGAGCCTACAAAAGTGAGAAAGGAAAAAAAAACTGACTTCACATGTATCTGGTGACCTCTATATGTGTCACATGTCATGTACATCCACATGTATCATGCATCCACACACATACACATAACAAAGATGAGAATTCTGGTAGAAGGTTAAATATGCTAACTAAAGAATCATCTGTGAATGGCTGACACTGTTGTAAGATAATTCTGTCAGCTCAGGAACGGAATATGTCTTTTATTTTATTTGGAATACTCAGCAGCCCTCAAAACTTTGTCTTTAAATATTCTGAAACTTTTTCTTGGGCACATAACTTCCAACCTCATTGCTAATGAAAAGAATAGTGATGATTTTATACTAATAGATATTACCTTCCTAAAATCTAGTTGAATGCTTTGTATTATATATATATATATATATATATATATATATATATATATATGTTATGCCAAGATATTTATCTCTTTCAATATTTATATTATTTTTATTTTATATTCTTTTATTAAGAAACTCCAAAATATTATTTATTGATAAAATAAACAACCGTTTTGGTCTTTTTACTTTTAGTGTGAATAATTTCAATTGTTTATTCTGTAGCATGAATCAGGCTGTTGAAAACCTGTTTAAAATTGTGTACTTGCAGCTGGATGTACACAGGTACTCACAGAGACTGTGGCAGCACAGATTCAAATGAGAAAGGGTCCTAGAGCTGAGAGAAGGTCTAGATAGGAGATCCATCCCCACCCAAGAAGCTGTCTCCCAGGAACAACCACTCACAGGTGAAAAGCTGCCTTTCTGAGGGAGGCTCACTGGGTGTACATACTGCACTTAAAGGCACACCGCACACCAAACAGTAGATGGCCAACACAAAATGAACCCAAAGGCATTTTGGGAGTGCTTTGGTCTCATATTGCTCTGTTTGTTTGTTTGTTTTTAACATTACTGGTCTTTTTCTTGTGTGTTATGGTTTCTTTGAGTGTTTATGGGTTTGTGTGTGTGTGTGTGTGTGTGTGTGTGTGTGTGTGTGTCTTTGTGTGCATGTGTTTCTTAAAGAGAGAGAGAGAGAGCACATGGATTGAAAGTGTGGGGAGATGGGAAGGATCTAGTACGGAAAGAGGAAAGTGCAACTAATTTTTGCATAAAATACTTTTATTTTCAATAAAGTAGCATTTTAAAAAACGGTGTGCTGTTCATATGTGCTTGAACATACCATGGCACTTGAGGAGGTCTGAGGATAACTTAGGGATTCCTTTGTTTTTAAAGCAGGATCTTTCGGTGCGTCCTCAAGCTTTCAAGTCTCCTGACTCTCACAAGTGCAAGGAGAATGCTGTTCATCCCAGTTGTTACATGAGTTCTCAAAATCAAACTCAGCATCTCCACCCGCTCTGACCCTCCTTATAAATCTCTTTATTGTATTTTTTTTCTGTTTCTGTTTTTCCTAGTGTTTTAATTAGAAATGCAGTTACTGAAAGAAAAAAAAAAATCGCACAAATAACCAGATCTTTAACGTTGTGTCTGCCCCCATAAGGCCTCTTCAAGGTTCTCAGTTGACCTTTGCTGCATTTTAAGCACCGAACTATGTCAGCATCACAACTTCCAGCCACCAAGGCTATTTTTATTTCTTGGCTTCCATTCAGCATGATGTCCTTGTAAAGATGTGACAAAGAAACGCTCTCTGGAGTCACCAGCACGAGACCAGGAGTTTTACAAACTTTAGCCCAAAGAAACTGAGTCGGTGTCGATTCTGAGATGAGACCCCGCTTCTCTGCTTCTTTATCTCAGGCACTGAGGTTAGCTGAGTGAGTTTGCCTCTCCTCAGTGAGCCAAAACAAAACAAAACAAAACAACGCTGTTTTCAAATTAAAATGAAGGTGTGATAGGATTTTGCTTCTCTGCTCCATTTTTTTTTTTTTGTCTCTGCATTTTCATGTGTATTCTTTTGCATCTGGGTTACCTCACTCAGGATGATATTTTCTACTTCATTCGTTTGCCTGAGAATCTCATGAAATCATTGTTTCTAATAGCTGAGTAAGCTGAGTAGTGCTCCATTGTGTATATGTACCACATTTTCTGAATCCATTCCTCTGTTGAGGGACATCTGGGTTCTTTCCAGCTTCTGGCTATTATAAATAAGGCTGCTACGAACATGCTATGAGCATGTGTCCTTGTTATATGTTGGAGCAACTTTCGACTTTATGCCCAGGACTGGTATTGCTGGGTCTTCAGGTAGAACTATGTCCAATTTTCTGAGGAATCAAAGGAAAGGCCATCCAGAGACTGTCCTGCCTGGAGATCCATCTTATCTAGACACCAAACTCTGCCGCTATTGCTGATGTCAAGAAGTGCTTGCTGACAGGAACCTAGTATGGCTGTTCCCTGAGAGGCTCTACCAGCACCTGACCAATACAGATGCAGATGCTTACAGCCAACCATTGGACTAAGCACAAGGTCCCCAATGGAGGAGTCAGAGAAAGGACTGAAGGACCTGAAGGGGTTTACAACCCCATAGGAAGAACAACAGTATCAACCAACCAGACCGGCCCAGAGCTCCCAGGGACAAAACCACCAACCAAAGAGCACACATGGAGGGACCAATAGCTCCAGCTGCATATGTAGCAGAGGATGGCCTTGTCTGACATCAATGGAACGGGAGCCCCTTGGTCCTGTAGATGCTTGATGGGGGGAACACCGTCATAGAGTCAAAAGGGAGGGGGTAGGGGGTATTTGGAGGGGAAACTGTGAAGGGGGATATCGTTTGAAATGTAAATAACTAAAATAACCAATAAAAAGAGTAAATTAAATGGTTTGTGCTGTAAGTGATGTATTAAAATACGAAAATTGAAAAAGAGATTTTGCTTCTTTGGTTTCAAATGACAAATACTTTTCTCATTCTTGTGTTTTTGTTTTCCTTTTGTATAAACTGACTAGATTAGAGAGGGTTCTATCTCACAAGAATGAACTGTCTATTCCTACCCTGAAATTCTACAGGGGCAGAGCCAGAGACAGGGGTATATACATATAAATAACAATGTGTATGCTTATCTAAGCTCTGCAAAAGTTAGTACAAGCTGATTCTGGGTTGAATGTGACAGGAACACAACATGTTCTAAGGTCCAGTCTTTCATAAGAAGGTACGGAACGACTCATATGTATGGAGTGAACATTGGTTTTTCAAATAGAAGACTGGTTAGATGGATGAAGGTGACATGTAAGGAAAGGGACGCACAAGCAGAGGGCATTTCCTTATTCATACTGGCAAAGATGTCTTTTTGCTTGTATCATATTTCTGCTTAACCTTCCTGCATATACTGAAGTCAGCCCTGCACAAAAGGAGATTTGAGGACTTTAGAGACTGGTCTTTGATTCCCTACTTACAGAAGCAGTTTGAAGGGGCTTCGTAGGGGACAGTTATTGAGTGTGGTTGCTTTTCAGTTATGGCCTATCTGGTTTGCCTGGCTTGTGAGCTAAGGATAGTTTTTGTGCTTCTTAAACCTTTGGGGAAAAAAAAAACCCAATACTTATGACACAAATTATAGAAATTTTAACTTTCACCATTCATAAATTATAAGGACACACTAGTCTCGTGTGTGTGTGTGTGTGTGTGTGTGTGTGTGTGTGTGTGTGCCTCTGTGTGCTTGTTGACCATGGTCACAAGAGTGACCACGTGGAGTTCACATGCATTCCCAACACATGAATATGCACATATACTGTAGTGTTATAGGTATGGCTTTGTCCTTGTTGTTAAGCTAAATTCTCCCTCACAGTGTTTTATTTCTGAGATGGCAATTTTTAGGTAAGTCTCTTAGACTATGGCTATGCCACAGCAAAAAATGTTTATCAGGAAATATGCTGTTTCCATTTTGTGGGATGAATGGTTTAGATACATGAACTACGTACTATCTCTCAAAACCCAAATTATTTACTCTCCCTTTACAGAAAACATTTTCTGACCCTTGCCCTGGAAAACCCTTTTAGTGTCCTTGCAGCGAGGAACTGCCTATGTATTATTTTTCAAGATACGCTTCCTGACATTAGTTGATACATTTACTCATCTGTCTAGTAATGCATTTAATAAAGCCATTATTAAGCGGTGACACAGATCCAGTATTAGGGAGAGATATGTATAGAAGTTCTTTGTCCTATATGATATTGTCTGAAAAGACTGAGCAACATTAAGACATCAAATCTAAGGATTTTTACAAATGAGTTTTCTTTCTTTCCTTTTTTTCTTTCAGTGAATCATTTATTAGAGATTTCTCTTGAATCAACCTGCAAGCCTGGCCCAGAATCTAGTCTTCAAAAATCTAAATATTTGCAACTACCTACGTCTTATATTATTAAATATTATTTTACTTAAAATATTGTCAGGTAATTATTTTTATTTTAATTAATTTATTTTTTTTACTTATTCACTTTATACTGCTCACCATCTCCTCCCACACTTCTTCCCCTTCTCAGAGTGTGTGGGGCCATCCTGGGTACCCCCCTTCCTGGCACTTCAAGTCTCTGCGAAGCTAGGAGCCTCTTCTCCCATTGAGGCCAGACAAGGCAGCCCACCTAGAAGAACATACCTATGGTCAGGCTTTTGAGACAGCCCCTACTTGTTAGGGACCCACATGAAGACCAAGCTGCACATCTGCTACATAGGTGCAGGGAGGCCTAGGTCCAGTCCATGTGTGTTTGGGGCTATTATGAATAAAGCCGCTGTGAACATAGTTGAGCAAGTGTTTTTGTGCGATGTTAGGACATCTTTTGGGGAGCGTATATGCCCAGGAGTGGTATAGCTGAGTCTTGAGGTTGAACTATTCCCAGTTTTCTGAGAAACCGCTAAATTGATTTCCAAAGTGGTTGTACAAGTCTGCACTCCCCCAAGCAGTGGAGAAGTGTTCCTCTTGCTCCACATCCTCAACAGCATCTGCTGTCACTTCCATTTTGGATCTTAGCCACCAAAGGAGTTTTCTTACTGGACAGAGAACCATAATAAACTATGCGACTTTGTTCCTAAGAAGAGTACCACTGTGCAGTTGGTACAGTACATGGGACTGTCACCTTTGCTCCTTACACCAGCAGCATCCTTCCTTTCCCAGTGTATCCGGCCTTATGAATTTTCTGCTCACTTGTCTCCAAGTTACACCACTTTTAGGGGTCCAGCCACTGTCCCTGAAAGTCTTTTCATGTGAAGATCAGGGGAGTAGGGTCTGAAGAGACATGATTTTGATTTTCATACTCCACATGGTAGATATCACCTCCTCTGTTTTATAAATGAGATTTTAAAAGGGGGGGGGGAGTGGATTTCAGAGATGTCACGGGGTGGAAACAGATCTCAGGCATGAGGTCGCCTGTTCCCAAAGCCTCCTTTGCCAATTTACTAAACTTTGCCTTACGTTGCGACCATTTCCCTCAGCACAGGGTTTCTTTTACCCTGTGTTTTTGTTGTCTCTTGAGATGTCCGTTGTGAAGTGAGTCTCTCAGACAGTGGCTGAGTGGCAAGAAATAAATATTTACCAGCAGCCAGACGTCTTCCCTCTTCGTGGGTGGCGGTGTCTTCAATCAAGAGTGACTCCATCTTGCATTCTGTTCTTGTTCTACCTTTGTTTCTAAATCTTGTGTGTTTACTTGAATAACGAATGTTTTCCATGTGCTCCTGAGTCACCCGTAGGTCTTGGCCATGCGGTGGATTCTGAGGAGCGACGGCAAGAGCCAAGGCTCAGGGGCATAGGAGACCTGTGTTCACATCTGACTCTGACACTCTCTGGGTGTGAACCCTCGTTATATGTCACTACACTTTCGAAGCCTTGGGTTCCTCGGCTCCGGACACATCCTGGTTGAATATTGTTATATTAATGATGGTTCAGTCTGGGGCCCCTAATTGTGCTGAATTAAAAGGTTAAAAAAAAAATCAAACACAACAGGTGGCAGTGGAGAACTCTGGGATGATGAAGACAGCATCAGCACAATCCACAGGTGAAGAGGAGGAAGCAGAGACCTGCCGTGGATCCCCAGAGAGAAAGACTCTCCCAAACTCGGAGGGGGCGAGGACTCGGGAAGCCGAACATTCTAGTCTTTTCTCAAGGGCTGGGTTGTTTAAGTCTCTGAAGAGTTTTTGCCCTTTAATTTAGGGTCGGTCAGTTAGAAGACAGATAAGATGGTAGACTGGCTTGCAACTGTTGTGTAACGTGCCCTGATCCCCGCCTGGAGCTGATTGAGTCAGTTCAGCAGTGAAGGGGGCTGCTGGCAGGAGAAACAAAACAAAAACCAAAAAAATGAGAGAAAAACAACCTTTGTTTCAAGCTGCCCACTCATTCCAGGTCAGGAGGGTGAGGAAGAAGCCAGTCACCTTATTACCTTGTGGTGGCCGTCTCTGACTTCTAGTCTCTCAAAACTGCCTTAGAATTGTTTCAGTCCGGTCTACTAAAAATACACAACCAAATCAATTCAGAACAGCTTTTTCCCCCAGGCTCCATGCGGGTTCCCAGTGATGGTGAAAGTCCCTTCTCACAGGGTACTTTACTGCCTTAGATTGTTAGAAACATCTACCATGAGTAACTGGGTAAAAAAAAAAAAAATAAAGATTTTCATCTAATAGTGTTTGTGCATGCATGTGTGTGCACATTCATGCGTATGTGCATGTTCATGTGTTAGTGTGAGCATGTATGTGTGAGCGTGTGCATGCGAGTGTGTGCATGCAAGTGTGAGTGTATGCATGTTCAGGCATGCCTGTGCAGTGTCGAAGCCTGAAATTAATGTGACCTCTTCTTTTGTTGCTGGTTCACCTTATTCTTTGCAACTATTTTCTTTTTCTTCCTTCCTTCCTTCCTTCCTTCCTTCCTTCCTTCCTTCCTCCCTCCCTTCCTTTCCTTCTTTCTTTTTTTAATTGAACCGGAAGGGTACCAATTTGGCTAGCCCAGGGATCAGCCTGTGTTAACCTCCCAATGTTAAGGTCCCAAGTTCTGGCACATGTCTCTATGCCTAGAGTTTTGACATGAGAGCTGGGAACAAATTCAAGTCCTCAGTTTATGTGACAAGCTAAGGTGGCCATCTTCTCATGTCCTCTGAGCCACACAATGACCAGCACAGGAAGGCACTGAGAAATCCACTCAGGGAGCTCAAGAGCTTAGGTATGAGAAAGAACAAGTGGAAACATAGTTTGTAGAGTGAACCCATGGAGGAGGTCCTCAGTGTAATGTCGGTCTTGGGATAGTGACAAGAAACCAGCAAAGGAATCGAACGCGGGAATCTAGGTCAGAAAACAAGTGAACGGTAACATCCTAAGGGAGAGGGACAGAGCATGGCAGCAGAGATATGCCATAGAAACAGGGAGTCGCAGGAATATCTGTACTCAGTGCCAGGGTGAGGTCCCTGGCAATTAACAAGACACCAATACCACTGCATCCGCAAGTCAGTGTCCTTCCTCTTAGCGGGCATAGGAGTCGTGGTTTTCATATCGTAGCTCTTGGAACTATGTAGTGATTAAACAAAATTGGAGGCCAGGTGGTCGTAGGCAGGGAGATTTTGAGGCATTTCTCCATTCAGTCATCAAAATGTTCAAAGACAGCCTCTTCCCCCTCCCCCAGTCTTCATTCCTAGGGTTTCCCGCTCATCACGGAACACAGTGTTTGGTTTCTGGACCCTTCTCCAGATGGCAGACATCTTGCTCAGAAGCCCCAGGTTTCTGCTCTTCAACTGAAACACAGAAACCATGAGCGAGTACCAGGAACGGATAGAACTCCTTGCCATGAATGGTTCCGGGTCATCTCCTGGTGTTTTCTGTGTTGGAACACCACTTCCAATCACTTTCTGATCAGATAGGTAGTAAATCACCGAAAACCCACTCCAGCTAAGCACATTGGCTTTTCCAACAGCCAAATCATACCCTTGACTCACGTTAAAGTTTCTGTCAATAAAATCTCCCGAGGTTTTTCTCACATCAAAAGACTACTAAGCCAAGACAAATTCAGCTAATTTTGGGTAACTGAAAGTTGGAACCTAAGAGAAGGGTTTTAATATCCATTTCTGACAAATTGAATCTTGTTAGCTTTGGCCCAACAGAGACACAGGTTTTAAATTTTTAGTTGTTGTGTAACATATTTAGTTAACCTTTCATCTTATGCCGTTAAAAAAATATTACATGCTCAAATCAGCCATTACTTAACAATCTTAAAGTGGTCGACATGTACTTCCTCGGGACATGGCACCCTTTGCTGTGTTCTCTTAGGCACCTGTCATGTATCCAGTGCCACACCGTGCCCTGGGGATGGAAATGTGAGCCGTCTAGCGTGCTCCTGAGACGTGCAGACGCCAAAGAAGAGGGCGAAGAGACAGATGTGTCATTGTGTGATGACGGCCGGGCTAGAAGACGGCCTCGACACATGATGGAGGAGTCAGGACTTCGTGAAATAATCACAGGGCGACGTGGAGACCGGCGGAGCTTTGAGCTCCAGAAGCCCTTCCCTCAGGTTTTTCCAATCTCAGAAGTCCCCTTCCCCCCCTTACATCGCTTTAATGTAACACCAAAATTTACCACCATTGAATTAAAAAAAAATATATCCGTTGAAGAGAAGCCCTGCTGGAGTGTGGGGTCTTTTATTCTTTACATTGTACGTATGCTTTCTTCCAGCTTGTTCATGACCCCCGTGTTCTGCTTCTTCCATAAAGAGCATTTTTTGGACCCCTTTTAAAGAGATTTGTTTCTTCTTTAATTATCTGTACGCGTCTGGGTACGCACTCGAGTGTCCGTTGAAGTTAGAAGAGGGTGTCGGATCCCCTAGAGCCGGAGTTACAAGTGCTTTTGAGTTGCCTGCTGTGGGTTCTGGGAACTGAACTCTGCAAAGGGCAGGAAGTGCTGTTTTAACTGCGGAGCCATTTCTCCAGCCCGGAAGCTTCTTGTGTATTCGCTACAGTCTCCTACTCCCCAAATTCCGCCTTGGAACCACGTCTAAGGGCATTTCAGTCACAGGTGGCAACAATTAGCTCTGTGTTCATTTCAAATCACAGCCATGTTAGTGTGTATTCCTTAAACGCTAAAGGTGCTGTCGCCCCACCCTGATGTCCTGGTCAGCCAATTGCCAGAGCTTGTTTAGAATCCTTCTCAGCTGATCGCTCACACAAAGCGATGTGATTGGAGAAACAGGTTAGTCTCTGCTCCCCCGCCCACTGAGCTTTGATGAGGACCCAAGCCCTCGTTTCACCATTGTATGGAAAACATTAGTTATTTTACAAGACACAAGTGAACTTTGAAATCATTTAGAAACACCTTTGAACTGTAAAATGAGACTAGGGAAATTATGTAGAGGTAGGGCTTACTCACTAAAGGCAGCTTGGGTTGGTGCTAGTTTCGGTTCATGCTCAGGACAAAAGAGGTCAATTTGTCTCTAAGAAGTGAGGCTGGGAATCACCCCACAAAGGCCAACTCAACTGAGAAAAAAGTACACCCTATTTTATAGCACATAAGAAACAAACAAACAAACAAACAAAAAACATCATCTTCTTAGGCATCTAGCTTTTCTTCTTAGCTCGTAATTTGGAGAAGAGTTGTGGATTTGGCGTTTAAGTCTAAAGTGTCTTGAATCAGGTTTGAACCCCACATTCTGTGTTGGAGGGAATACAGAGTTAAGGAAAACAGCCCATATGAAGAACATCTGTATATATGAGCTACTTTATTATCAGTGCTAGATTAGCTAGTGCTTCAGTGATTCTGATGCTGTAGAGACATGTATGAAATAAAACCACTGGATCCCCCTGTGGGATCATAGCTCTAAGATGTCTCTAACCATATTTATGGGTGCTACTTATCAGACCAAATGATTTTTATTTTTGTTGTTGTGTTTTCCTTTGAGGCGACAGTGGGCAGGGCTGTGCAGTTGAGCAA
Organism: Micromys minutus; assembly: GCF_963924665.1. Taxonomy (NCBI): domain Eukaryota; kingdom Metazoa; phylum Chordata; class Mammalia; order Rodentia; family Muridae; genus Micromys; species Micromys minutus. The sequence goes on along the minus strand of NC_137957.1, from coordinate 18,113,305 downwards.
CATTCTAGGAGTCGGTGACACCTCGTTCCTCACTTGTGATGACCAATAGTCCTTCAGATCCTTCTGAATGGTTCTTGGAGGGTGACTAACCCCTCACTGAAAACCATTATGCTAGGCTGAAAAGGGGGATCATAAGCCATTTCCTTCAGTTCCAACACTGAGTAGTTCCCATTATTCCCCCCTGGGGATTGTGACATTAAGTTCAGAGAAATACCCTTGCCTTTGGCTGGTTCTTTATATCATTTAAACAGATGTGTTCTTTAGCCACAAGGTTAACTTTTTTAATACAGTTGACAGGGTAACATCTGAAAAGGGTCCTATGCACTGGTTCCTTGAGAGTCTTTCAGGGTATTGAGGGTGGTGTGCTGAGTTTGTGTGCTAGTCTACTTGCTTGTTCGATCCAGCAAAGAATTCTACAGTAGAATAAATAATAAATGGCATTTTCAACAAATATTCTTAGAAGTCACCAAATAAAAGGGCACGGTGCTAGGAAAATTAAATGGTAGAAAAATGATATTCACATAAAATTAATGTGCTAATTGGCCAGAGTGTTTCAAGAGGATTTTTCTATTTTCCAGATGCTTTGCACTTTCCTTGTTTTCCCCTTGGCAGCATGATGTAAAAATGGGCTCTTCTGAGCCTTTTGATGACATGTTGTTGGATGACAAAACACATTGACTTTAGATTTGTGGCCTGTAAGAATTCCATCTGTGCCACTCACCCGGGACAGTGCCACTGATGACAATACCAAATGTTCTATAATTATTTACTTACCCAGTTGATAAGGACAAATGGCACAAAGAACAATTTCACATAGAGAACTGAGTCAATAGTTTTACTTCTCAGAGTGTCCTGTGTGGAGAAAAAATAGTCCTCTCTCTGTATAATTACAGTTAATTTGAAGTTAATTCCTTTTTCTCTTAGAGAACAGAGATTCACAAAGAAACTCAAATTAAAGGATGCTTTACTTAGGCAAGTGCTAGAAATAAATAACACAGTCACATTCATAATTCTTTTAAAACGAAGTGCTTTTAACTTTTAGCCTTCATTCTAATCCATGGGAAGAAATCGCCTGAGTCGACATTGTACCATTTTCTGCGTGCCGTGGTGCTGTGAAGGAAAGGGGCTCCAGAGAGACGAAACTCGAGTTGCGGCTCCAATCTTAGGGGACCAATTATGTAGCTTCGTTTGGCAGCTATTGCTACGGCCACTTAAGTGTCAAGGCTTTGATTTCCATTTGTAACCATAACCTTGCATTTCAGAAATGACTACTTGCGTTGGCAGCCGTCCTAACCTAATTAGGAACTAACGCAGACTCGTGCGTTTCTTGTAAACACATCAGCCCGAGGTAAGGGCTAACACATGCTCCGAGCCTGCCTGCGGGTTTATCGGTTTCCTCCTTCCTGTGATGCTCGTCCGGACCTGGATTATATTCAGCGGGACTGCTTTTCCTTTGATTTCCCAGTTTTGACATTTTAAATTGATGACTTTCCTGCTCTTTCCGCTCTCTGGCAAGGGTTTCCCCCCTTTCCCTTTATTTCTCCCTTACTGTTATTTCATTTGTTTTACAACTTTGTCATTTAAACATTTATAGAAAGACAAGCCGGACACCCACTGGGACAGAAAGGAACAAAGCCTAATGGTGACTATAAAGATAACAATTATTTATTCCTTGAGTTATAGATTAGAAATTTGATTCTTTTGAAAAACAAGCCTTCGTTTCAGAGGAGGATTCTCTCATCTTCTGTCTGGATCTAGTTGAAACCATCTCTCAGATGAATACGTAGGAGCAGGCATCAGTCTTCCTCTGAGGGCTGTGGGAAGGACAACACCGGTGAGAAGTAATCACCAATTTCATCTGTGAACAGGAAGGATCATGAAAATAGGTAACAATAGGTACTTACTATGCATGAGACAGACTATATCCAGCACTTACATATTGTCCATATAATATTTGCAGCAACGCAATAGAATCAGAAATCAATTTCAGTGACATTTTGGGATGACTCTGTGTTTTGATACAGTCACACATCTGTGAAGTCTGCTTCCAGACTGTCTACTGTCTGCCAACCACTATGTCTGACTCTTGTCCCATTAATTCCATTTTTAAAAAAGTAATCCTCCAGAAATAAAGGATCAACTTTGGTTGCATGAAATGGAGATGAGCTGAAGATTGTTTTTTTTTCTAACTGTCTAAGTTGGTTAAAAAACAAACAAAACAGAACAGAAAACCCCAATACTGGGTACTGGTATTTTCAATACCTTACCTTCTCCCTGGGTGTTCTGATGAGTTTTGGTAAACATGGTTTTTCTTTTTGTTTCGTTTGTAAAGTCAACACTTTCCAATGAAGTATTTTACCAAAGTTGGGGAAACAGGTTCTGTTCAACATTGATACAGGACTAACATGAAAACATCTTCCTCTCTGGCTGTTAAGTCTTGGAGTGGGGTTCATCTTGGGGAGAATGATAAGTGGATGGGTATGGAGAGCAGAAAGTTAATGGACTTCAAGGGGTGGATTAGACAGTGTTGCTGGTGGCCAAAAGGTCTTCTGGCTCTGGTTCCTTTAAGACAAAACTGTGTTCCCTCAGATAGAAGCTTTCATGCATCTCCTCTGTCTTAGACTATAAGCTCAGTGGCAACCTTTTTCTCGAGTACTGTTTTTCCTGTGTTCCTGCAGTTGGATTGGTCATGTCTTTTAATTTTTATTTATTTTATTTATCTTTTAAAATATCCTATCAAGACTTTCCCCCTCCGGTCTCTGTGTTATTTAAGAGTGGATTGTTTAGTTTACATGTATCTTGAAATTAGACATGGTGGTGTGATGCATACAATTCCAGGCCTTGGGGGTAAAAGCAGGAGAATCAGGAGATGGTTACCTTTGGCCAGGCAGCAAGTTGGGGGCCAGTGTAACGTTGCATGGATTAAAAACCTGCAAACTTAAAAAAAAGTTGCAGAATTAAAAGTTGAGAAAATAGAATATGAAACTTTCTGATTGTCTTTTATCGCCTTCTAGTTTGATTTCACTGAGGTATGAGAATGGACATTGCTCCATATCTAATCCCAATCTTTCACATTTGCTGTGCTGTCTCTGAGGCCTAAAATACAGTGTAATGGACGGGAGTGTGCAGTTATAATGCGGGTCGTTTTGCCTTGTTCTTTATCCTGACCAATGCTTGCTGAGCACGTAAGAACTATAGTTTGGTATGGAATTAACTTATGAGAGATTCTCAGATGTAATTGTTTCAAGCTCTTCTTGGCAACGTTCTTTCTTTAGTACTCAGCTTCTCGTATGAGATGTACTCAGGTTTTGGGATTTTTCTTTATCGTCTATATATTGTTCTAGGACTTAGTGGCACAAGTCAGTTTACCGTTTGAACATTATAAATCCTTGACTTAGGAAATGGTATTCTTTACTGCAGTCACACGCTGTCTTTACCACAGTGGATTTCCTTATCAGGTTGTATTTAACAGGATTAGAGATTAGCAAAACTCAATTATTTCTCTTCATTTAATTCCATAAGAACACAGAGGAAAAACTTAGGCAAAGTTTATCCTCTGTTGTTCTTATTTTAATTTTCAAACTTCACACATGCTGGGAAGTGCTTGGAAGGACACTTGGGATGGGGAAGAACTGGAGAAGTGTCACCCCAGAGGGCTGAGGACAAAACCCATCCACTGGGGGATTGAATCTCTGCCCTGCCTCTTATGTATCTCCGGGCAAACTATTGAGCTGTTCTGTGCCTTGGTTGTCTTATCTATAAGATGGGGTGCAAGATGAAGCCCAGGGATGTTGGGAAGAATACATTTGTAATGAGCAAATGCAAAAATACGCAGAGTGTACAACCCAACAGTTTTTTTCATCGTGCCTACAGCTCCAAGCCTCGTGTTTTCAGAATCTGCCCTTCCTGCTATCTTGGCACTCAAAGAAAACACTTTGTGCCTAGAGTCTAGGCAGCAGACCTGCGTCCTCTTGTTGACACAGCACTTCCATGCGCTTACGTGAAGAGGCCTAAATTATTTTGTTCCCCAAGATATACATTTCTGGCATAGCTCAAGTCACATGACACATCTACTTTCAGTCTTGGGTAGCATATCTATGTGCATTGTCCTTCCCAAGCATAAAGACACAGAGGCTTCCAGATATATGCCATTCTATTTTTCTCTTGAGTGTATGCTGTAAGTGGGAAAGCCGTTCTTAGCTGAGTTGATGATTGGATATTTAATTTTTGACCCTTTCTTATAACATGTATCAAAATATCACATTATATCTTATGAGTGTCTACAATGATCATAGGTCCATCTAAAAAGTCCAAAAGCTTACCACATTCTTACATGACTTGGTGCACGATTTCCTATTTATCAACCCTGTTTCTTCCTCTTGTGACTTGTGTGGCATAAAGGTGGGATGGGGACTGGGAATCAACGCACTGGGCATTGTTGTTCTGTTGTTTCTCACCTCCCTGGGGTTTTAGAGAGCATAGGCGGGTCCTGTGCATAGCTTGAGCAGCTGTTTACTCACCTGGTGCTCTACCCTCGTATCCTTTGCTTCATGTGCCTTCCTTCAGTGATTGCCTGTGATGAGCAGCTGATTGGTTGTTACTGCTTAGAGCTTCTCCTTCCCTCCATCTGGCCGTCTAGCCAGACTCTGTCCCAATGATGGGACACATTGTGTCTACTGTCCCACTGTGTCTACTCCTCCATTCAAACATGTTTTCCTTCAGTGATCTGCTGCCCCTAAGCCCACAGAATCTGTGTAGTTCTGAATCTCACTTGCTCTCCAGGTTTAAATCCTTTCCCATAGAACCCCACAAAGGTCAGAGCCTCTGGTCAGTTCACATCAAGAAAGCTAGATCACTCAGCACACACAGGAAACCTCTAGGGGGTGGTGTGGGCTGACTCTTCAAGTCATTCCAAAGATGCTTAACTGGAAGGCAGCCCAGAGTACTTTCCTTACACTCACGTTCACAGCGGCTGCTTGAGTTTCCATGAGTTTGGCAGCCTTTGCGGGGAACTGAAAGCCCAGGCCTGTACCGCTTAAACACAAAAACACATATTTAAGTAAATTCATTTTCCACGACACTACCATGAATGGAAAAAAAAAAGTCATAATACAAATTTAAAAGCTACTAGTGTATATAAGGTATAGACTATGTTCTGTAAGGCCTCAAAAGAATGCGACAATATTAATAATTAACAGACATGAAAAACTCATGCAAAGTCATTGCTTTCACAACATTGTATGTTACTCTGTGATGGTGGAGTTTGAGCCCATGGCTTCATGCATGCTGCCAAGTACCCTACTGCTGGGTTAATTCTCAGCCAGATAGGACCTTTGGAACTAGGCATGGTGATATCATAAAATATCTCTCATTTTCACAGAGCTTCTGTTTTAGAATACATTAGACTATATTCTAGAGAGTTTGAAAATATAGACATTTTACATTCACGACAGTGGATATTCCTAGTGTAGGGATGTCTATGAATGAGAGACAGCCGTGTCAGGACATGGGACAAAAGGATGTTTGGAGTTTTCAGGGAAGTCAGATACTCCCTTTGTGAAGCTACAACATGGGGGTATAAAAAGAGACTGGGATAGCACACATTTATGTACAACTGATGAACCAAAATAATATTAATCAGACTTCACAGGAAATGTTAATAATAAGCAATAATCTTTCAGAAAGCACCATTATTCTGGGTCAGATGGGAGACCTGCCTTGACCAAGAGGCAGTGATGCTCAGAGGTGGAAATTTAGGGAGCTCAGGGTCTCTGACATTGCAGAAGACTCTTAGACATCAGTCGTGGTGAGACCATTCTGTCGTGCTGGTCAGGGGAAACAGGTCATCCTAGGGTCACGTTATCTGAAGGGAAGTATCTCAAAAACATGATGGCCAGAAGCCCTGGCTCATAGCTTCAGAAGCTCTGGCTTCTGGCTGAGCTTCAGGGTTATTGCAAAACAAAAAGAACAATTGGTTAAAAATGATTCAGATTCTTACTGCAAGTATGCATTATCAACCACAGAATCTCTTGCAGAGCCAAGTTTATTTTATATGAAAACTACCCAACAAAACCTGATTGGATTTGGAGGGATACGATATGTTTTCTTTCCCAGTTTCCATATTTCAAAAAGAAACCTTTCAGTCTAGTTGAATGGGACCAGAATAGGGCATATAATTTCTATTTCAACTAGAAAAAGATTAGCATATCCTTGTGATATTTTAGGTGTTTTGAGGGGGGTTAGGTTTTTGCTATATGGAAAATGCCATTTAATAAATTAACCTTTAAAACTGAATCTAAATAAGTCCAAACCAATTCATAACTGCTTCAAACTACCCGGGTCTCTGTCTTTTGAACTGAAGCCTTTGTATCTCTGAATTATGAGATACAAAACTCACACACACACACACACACACACACACACACACACACACACACACAAGACCTTTTATTGATATTTAACAGCTACTAATAATAGCACTAAAATAATTCACACAAAAGACCTTTTATTGATATTTAACAGCTACTAATAATAGCACTAAAATAATTTTTAAATGTATTTTTAAGCTTTCTTGTTATTCTCCTCAAGGAGAAGATGGTTAGATGTAGCAGAGCTTAAAGAACTGTAGTGATAATTGGTATCAATTTTAGATAAAAGTCCTCTAATACTAAAGGTTTATTCTGTAACTTAATAATCGGCCACCTGTCCCATGTAAAATAGAAATATACATCTTCATATTTTCTGAAAAGATTGCTACATAGTAACTTAAAATGGTTAAGAAGCTTCTATGGTAAATCAGGAAGGGAAGGGCTGATTAGTTGGATCTCTTTTTAACAACCACGAGCTTAAGTGTCTGTTTTAACGCTTCCAGGTGGTCAGGATACGGTTCTGAGCATTGAGAAGCAAACATTGTTGTCAGCTTAATAAAATAAATATGTGCAACACCGGAGAGCTGGCTGAGTATGGCATTACAGAATAAACTTCCGGTCTTAGAGAACTTTTATCTAAGATCGATACCAACTATCGATACACCGGAATTATCCATCAGGTGGAAAGGCAGTGGAGACAAACTAACTAGGAATTGAACCCCGGGGCATGCCTGGAAGACTGGGGACAGACTGGAAAATGATGACGGCATTGCGAGAGGAAATCACTCAAGCAAGGACAGGGAGAGGCCATAGGAGCTAAGCAGTAGCCCAAGGGAGAAATGGGGAAAAGAGCAGTGATTCATGAAGGCTATACTGTGCCAGCTCCCTCTGGGTTTAAGAGGTAACCAAACACGGAAGAGAATAAAAGCGCAGATGTGTGAGAGAAAACACTAGAATCTGACGAATCTGGCAGTGACGTTTGGGGATGACTTTAAGAGGTGGCTGTGAGGCTGGGGGGACATTCTGAACTCGGCAGCAGGGAACTAGAAGCCTGATGCGCGCAGACAGAGGCTGTCGCCACTTCTCCGGAGCTACTTACAGGCCAGAGACTCAAGCCGATGACTGATAACACAGCGGGACAAAGGGCACGCTCTCCACAGGTGATAAACGATTCCTAGTGTGTGTCTTGCCATCACCTGGCTTCACCTTGAAAGCTATTTCTCCACGCTCTTCTTTGAGCGCTGTGGAATGGCATCCACCGATCCAACCTTTCCATCAAAGCCCAGCACCCACATCGCTCTTCCATCGCTTGGGGTCCTGCCAGAGTCCTTTTTCCTCTTCCCGTGCTCTCCCCCCCCCCCACAATTTCCCATGAATTTTGGGGTTCTTTTTTCACTGTACACCCTCCTATGAATGTTATGCATTTATTTTCAGACGGCCTCGCTATATGTTCCTGGCTGTCCTGGAACTCAAGTCTATAGACCAGGTCTTAAGTCTCTTAAGTCACAGAGATCTGCCTGCGTCTGCCTTTTGAATGCTTGGATTAAAGGAGTGAGCCAACGCACCCGGTAGACGCTCTGTTTCGTAGTGTAACTACCTACTCTTTTGACTCATCTGTTCCTTCTTTGAACTGAAGACTATAAGGATCTGGGGTACTCCGTTGATCTCTGTGTATCTAACAGGCAGTAAAATTAACATTGTAGTTACCTTTCTGTTGCTGTGCCGAAACACCACGGCTTAAAGCAAGTCGGAAAAGAGAGTTTATTTGGCTTTAACTACACATCAAAGGAAGTCAGGGCAGGAACTCAAGGCAGGAACCAGCGGTAGGAACTGAGGCAGAAGCCATTGAGGAGTGCTGCTTACCGGCTTGTTCCTCATGGCTTGCTCAGCCTGCTTTCTTATACAACTGCCCTTGGGTGGCCCTCTCACATCAATACTTGATCAAGAACATGTCCCACAAGCTCACCTAGGTAGTCCAACGGAGGCAGTTTCTCAACTGAAGACCCTCTTTCCAGATAGCTCCAATAAGTTGGCAAAACAAAATAAAACAGACAAACACACTAGGAGAATTAGCAACACTGAACAGGTGCTCAGTAAATGACAGCTACATGGACAAGGGCCTAATTTAACATTAATATTTAATAAATTAATATTAATTTAATAATTATAAATAAAATTAATATTTAATAGATATCCATCTATTTAATAATAGTTATATTCCCAGTATTTAACTACACAGTGAGGGAGATATAATGGAGATAATGACCATCTCTCTCTCTCTCTCTCTCTCTCTCTCTCTCTCTCTCTCTCTCTCCCTTTCTCGCGCGCGTGCGCACACACACACACACACACACACTGAGACAGAGAAAGATAGAGAAACACAGAGGCAAACAGAGAAAGAGACAGACATGAGGAGAGAGAAATTTAGTAATATCGTGATAACAAATGGCAGAATTCCCCATGCTTTAGATGTAAATAGGCAAGAATAATCAGACACAGGAAAAGACTTCACCTTGGCTGAAACAACTTGGGAGAAGAAGAAATGACATAAAACAACATTGCAGAAGGAAAAAAAATGGACAAAGAGAACAAAGGAACCAAAGCTAAGAGTGGATAAAGAGTAGTTTAAGGTTTTTACATTATTGCGATATGAAAGATTATTTTCTTTCAAGTTCTTCTTCAGACCCTCTTAGATCTAAGCACAGGCTAGGAGTCTGAAGGAAGAAAGGGAAATTCTTTTTGAAGCCATGAAATACAGACATCATAGAATTGTTTCAGTAACATTCTATTGTCAGAAAAAGATTCAAGAGATAAATCAGTGCGGGCTCCCGGGAATTACGCTGTGGGAATTTTGGTTATTAAATAACTAAGAATTAGTCCAAGAGGCATATTTGCAGTTGTTCCTTGCTAGAGATAAAAGAGGATGATGTAAGCCTCAAGAATCAAGTAACGTGTGATAAATTTTGGAAGGAATAACTGGAAAAAAATAACAAGAAATTCTGGCTTGATACTCCAGGAATACAGCCGTACAGGCCAAGACTTTATTAAAAGACGAAAGTGTGTGTTACAGAAATAAGAAGACAAAGGGTCAGAGGAACGAGGCACTGTGATCTTTTAAGCTGGCTGAATAAAATAGATTATGGCAAAGGAAACAGGCATGAAGGGGACAGAAGCAGACACTGGAAGAAACCAGATGGAGGAAAATCTTCCCTTGGAACACAGTTGAATCAATGCTGATAAAGGAACCAACCGAGAACCTGCCCTTATAAGTGAATTTGCAAATACAAAAGTGTTGATCAACTTGTGTTCACATGGTTACAATGTTAGAAAAATCATATTCAACACAGGGATAAACATCTTAGTCTTTGGGAGGAAGTATACTTATTCTAGACCTTTAACATACAAATGGAAAAATGGGCAATAAGTCAAAGACGCCAAAAATTCAGAGGTAACCAAAGTCGATTTTGCCTGTACTTTGCCAAAATAGATACAGATCTCTTAAAGGAAAAAAATTAATGAAAGAGAGCAGTTGTTCTGGGAGATTATGCAATACAAGATAGAGATTCCCAAGTCTGATAGATCAACCTGCTTTATTTTGAAATGGGTTACTCTTTAGGAGGTACTTATTTATCCTAACATGCTTTTGAGTCTTTTAAACTTCCAGCTACTATCATAGTCCCCAAAGACATTGCCTTCAACTAAATTCAGCCAGCACCATCACGTTGAGACATGAACAGAAAAAAAAAAAAACTGTATTGTTTATATCACAAGTCAAAAGTTTTATAAAAATCAGATGAGATGTGTAAGGAAAAGAGAAATAACAGTGATTAAATATTCCAAAAGGAGAGTGAAAAATCCTGGGTAAAACCATCAATGGTTGGATTTTGAAAGCTGGACAATTGAGAGGAAATATTGGGGAAAATTTGATCTGACATCCTGATGTGTTTCAGTGCAACGACTGAAAAAAAATACTGAAGCATCTTTAATTTTAGGCACTTCTGTTTTTAACAGCTGAAGACCATTATCTGCAGACAAATTAACATGAGACAACTGATCGAAACGATGACGTTTTGTGTTACTTTCTCAGCATGTTTTTATGTTTTTTGAACACAGACTTCTGTGTAGTATGGTAAGGACATGTCAAAGAGCTTTTGCTTTTTTCAATCTGTGCATTTAGATGTGTCCATTTTTCTCTGTATTACAGAAACTCCAGTAAAGGCTGTGTATCCACCAGGTCACATGGATACCCTTACAACTGCCTTGCTGGAGTAGTACCACTGTGCCTCTCACTGCTTTAGATCAGAAAACACCAGGAGAGGAGGTCCTACTTACGCCAGACACTCAGGCACTAAGGGAGGGAGGGAGTTTTAGTTAGACGTTCTGGCTTTTGTATTGGAGCCATATTATCTTTGCTTTTGGAAATGCCAATCTTGGTGCCGGAGAGATGGCTCTGTGGATAAGAAGCTTGTTGTACAATCACAAGGAACCGCGTGGCAATCCAGGAATCCCACAAATGCCTTTATCCAGCTCAGATGGACCAGACAACATCTGTCTCATGAACAGGTATGTGCACCCACATATATTCACAGACAGACAGACAGACACACACACACACACACAACACACGCACACATCCCCAAAATTTTAAAAAAGAGAGAGAAATAAATCTGTCATGTATTGATATTGAGTGCCCCCCCACCCCCATCCCAAACCCTTTTCTGACACCAAGGAATGCTACTTCGTTAGGCACAAATGATCAAAGAGCTTGGCTTAACCTTTTATGTCGGTGTTGAAGCAGCAATAAATCACAAGGAAAAGAAGAAAGTGCTGAGCATAGCCCTGATTTGATAGATTAATTAAACCTTAAATAAAGCCAAACGCAAAATCCCCACTTGTTAACCTAAAGGAACACTCAACTCTAATTTTTTATTTACAACAGGGAATTCTGGGGTAAATTATAGTCCATATTTTACAGGGCTATAGAAATTTGTCAAAACAAATCAAACTGTACCCTGAAAATTGGTACATTTTGTTGGATGTAATTATACCAAATAAAAATACATAGACATCCATACAGTTGTTTTCTTTCCTTTCATGTTTGGGAGATTAGGTCTGGGAACACAGTTCAGTGGTAGAGCACTTTCTAGCATTCACAGAGCCTTAGATTCAATCACCAGCAATATGAAATAAAAAGAAACCAAATTATAATGGGATAGCCATGAGGGTGTGGAAATCTAGATAATGTAAGTTTCAGAAGTGGGTAACAGTATCGATCCCACTGTAGAAGCAGTGTGGAGCGGCACACTGAGTTTCTATGTGATTTGCATGTGTTCTGTGATATTAATTTGTTCAATGGGAAAACATTTCTTTTGTGGTTCTGGGTGGTATCCTTTCCAGAATAGACTTTTAAGATTACACACACACACACACACACACACACACACTTTGGATATCCACTGATGGGAGATCTGCCTGCCTCTGCCTCCTGAACAATGGTATTAAAGGTGTGTGCCACCACATCTGGTCCAAAATAGACTTATAAGTAGAAGATTTAGCAACATGTATCCAGACTTTGCTCTTGAACTTGGTCTCACAGACTTGAAGTTCATCATTTCTTTCTTCTGTTATCCGTCTGGACTGAACTTTTCTATCCAGAATTTCTTACTTAGTTGCTGGCATGAGCCAGTGGTAGGCGTGAGCCTGATCCTTATCCTGATGAAGGATCTGAATCCTGGTCTCAAGAATCTGTCTAGGTCCTGGCTGCTGTATGTATACATGTATGTAGCACCCTGTCCATAAAAAGAGGCAGAAGATTCCCCCAATGGCACATTACTAAATTACCAGGGAGATGATTGTTCCCCTTTTGCCCACGTTCCCTTGGTGTAATGAGATGTTTATTGGTCTCTCTGTGTACTGGTCTCTTTTTATGAGTTGTTCCAAGTGCAGAGACACAGCCACAGCTCAGCACTATTGGAAGCTATGCCGTATCCCGGAGTGAAAGCATCTCCACTCAACTAACTAGTCCTTAGGTCAGTTCTGTGGAGGGCAGATAGTAGTGTTTCAAGCTTTGTAGATAAGATTTTCTTCTAATCCTTGTATTCTACCGCCAGCATACTTTCCTTCAAAGGCCTGCTGTACTTCTCCAGCGTGCTGGTGGCTTCTGATAAGAGATAAGATGAAAGGGTCTGATAGTCACATGTCCCCTGTCTAACTTCTTTTGTTTTTCAGTGGGTTTCTCTCTAGGATACCATGTGGGTTCTAATGTCAGGGGATCAAACATTCTGCAAACATCTGGAAGCATCACTAGCTGAGGTCCCATGCTCAGGAAAGCCATTAGAAGTGTGTGTTGAGTCTAGTTAAGAGCAACTGTATGTTTAAGGTTAAAGAGCCCATAACATAGTGAACTAGTTGTGGTCCCTTCAAGGGATGGCCCTGTGTTGAGTTTTTGATGCAGCTTTTTATTACCGCGGGCTTGATCTTTAGACAGAAACTCTCTAGACTATGTAGATCAGCCTTGACTAACAGGAGTACACATTTGTTTTACAGTGTCCTTCCTGCCACCATTGCTGCACACTGTGTGTTCAGTGTGATGAAAATGGTGGTGGCTGAAGACAAAGGCTGCTATTGCTGAAATAACCGTTCTGCTCAGTCTCTCTGTGCTTGGTAGATGTTCTTCCTGGGTAGTGTGCGGTATCTGTGCTCACACTTGTAGGCTACCCCACATGATTCTTCCGAGGGCCTCCTTAGAGGACAAACAATGACTACCATATATTGTTTTATTTATTCATTATACCACACTTTACTCTTACTCCAAACTCTTTCTCCCTCCATAAAAACACAGGTAGCCAATATATTACCCGATGCTCTGTCCCATTGGAGGATTTCTTTGACCATTGCCTTCCAAGGCCATCCCTGTTGGCTGATTGAGTTTCAGCCATTTATTTTTAATTTATACTGACATAGTGATCTGTCACTGTGGCAACCAAGCTTGGCCATTTGACTCCTACACTGAGTAATAATTATGATGGACTCATTTCTGCATGAGTGAGCTAAGGGAACATGGGTATGGTAATGGTGGAGGCAGGAGGCTCAGAGGCAATTGCTGTCATTCTTATTCGACATTCTGTCTATACCCGATGCCCGTGTCTACCGTTGGCACCTTGTGATGGATTGCTGTTATGTTCACTCAGCTTGTGATTTACGAATTTGAAAGAACACATCTCCGGGTAAATGTGCATGTGTCAAGCAATCTCATGTCTTTCACGGGAAAGACTGTCCGTCGAGTCACAGGTTAGTGCTGTTGCTTCTGTATAGTTAGCAGCCAAATACAGTTCCTGGGAATTGGGGGGGCGTGAAAAAGTAGAGGGGAAGGTGGAGAAAGGACGGAGGGAAGAAGAGGAGGGGAGAGAACAGGAGATAAATGGGTGGCGGAGGGAAGCATGATCCATTTGGCTTATTTATGACTTCTCCTTCCTTTCCGTCCCTTCCTTAACCCTGTAATTATTCTCAGTGCCTTTCCATTACTTGTCCCTGGAGTCGATTTCCATGTAATTTGTAAATGAAAACATAGAGACATAAGTTGCAAGAGATAAGTAAAATCAGAAAAGCAAATCCAAAGGTAAGTCTCTCTTTAATGATTTGTGGACCTGTGGATTTCTACCTCCCATCTCCTTAAAACCTCCATACGGGCATCCATTTTGTTACTGAGCAAAGAGACGGGCGAGCTAAGAACCTACTGCATTTGAAGGGTGCATATATTATATACACATATGAAATATATTTGTGTTGATAGCCACTCTATTACCCCCAACACCCCTTCCCAGTCCTGCTAACCAAGTGAGCCCTTCTTGTTTGCTGTGTTTCCTCCCTGTCTGTTTCCTTCTGCTGCTGTGATACACACCACAACCAAGAGCAGCTTAGGGAGGAAAGGATTTATTTGGCTTATGCATCCTTACCACAGTTCATCACCGAGGACAGTCTGGGCAGGGAACTCAAGCAGGAACTGGGGGTAGGAACAGAAGCAGAGATGGCTTAAGAGGGCTGCCTTGCTCAGCCTGCTTTCTTCTCCAACACAAGATCACGTTTCCAGGGCTGGGAGAGTCCACAGTGGAGTGAGTTCTGCTACCTCAATCATTAATCAAGAGAGAGAGAGAAAAAAAAAACATACCCTAGAGACACACCCACCAACCAATCCTCAGTCTTCCAAAATGGCTCTATTTTCAGTAACCTACAACACGATTCAACCTCATGTGTATGAAGTAATTCAAATGAAATTTGTCTTTCACCCTACATCAATAATTTTCTTCTTGCCATGTTTCTAGGTGACCTTTATTTTATGACTCCCATGACTCAAAGGTTTCTCTTGCTGTCACTTTTGCTCTCTATTGAATGTGACCAAAGTTGTCACCTATACAGTAGCCAGATTGTTCCTGTTAGCAGAGGAAGGAAACAACAAAATCCTTCATCATAAATATGGAGGACATAAGATGTTTGACTACTTTTTGTAAAGATGAAAGTAGCTAGAAAAACCCACACAATTAAACATTTATGTCTGTGTCTATGCATGGTTTTTGGTTTTTTAATTTTTGAGAACAGCTCACCAAGTTGTGCATTTTCATATGGAATTGTTCCCATTCCACTTGGCTGACTCTTCCCTGCTCTTTCCTTCCTTTTGAGATCTTGTCCCCACCTTCACTTTCTTTGAGCCTCTGCTTTCCTGGTCTTCACCATAGGATATTTGTCTATTCCTGGTCTTGACCTATATTTTCTCTCACCTGGACAGACACCTTTAACTGTTACTTGTTGTTATGGGTGGATCTAAATTTGGAAGAAGAGAGAAAATACTCAAAAACAACTCTTAGCTGTATTCTCAAATGATCTAACAAAATCATGTTTTCAGATGTAGAGGTTTATAGAAAAGGAGTTTTCTAAAATGAGATTGAGTGGGTGAGGCTCTGAGACCAAATTTTCTCTCCTTAATGTCTTAGTATATTTGAAACCTGGATTGTCATTACAGTCCATGTGCTAGACACGCAGAAGCTAAATGCAATAATGTAGCTTTCAGTAAAACTGTGGATGCTTCTGTCCTTCTTAGAAGTGGGGAACAACATACTCACAGGAGAAAATACAGAGACAAAGTATGAAGCAGAAACTGAAGGAAAAGCCATTCAGAGGCTGCCCCACCTGGGTTTCCATCCCATATACAGTCACCAAACTCAGATAATATTGTGGATGCCAAGAGTGCATGCTGACAGGAGCCTGACATAGCTGTCTCCAGAGTCGGAAGCTCTCAACCAACCATTGGACTGAGAACGAAGCACCCAATGGAGGAGTTAGAAAAAGGACTGTAGGAGCTGAAGGGATTTGCAACCCCATAGGAAGAACAATAATATCAACCAACCAGACCCCCCAGAGCTCCCAGAGACTGAACCATCAACCAAAGAGTACACATAGACAGACCCATGGCTCCAGCCACATATGTAGCAGAGGATGGCCTTATCGGGCACCAATGAGAAAAGAGGCCCTTGATCATGTGAAGGCTCAATACCCCAGTGTAGGGAAATGCCAGGGCGGGAGGCAGAAGGGACTGTGTAGGTGGGGGAACACTCTCATAGAGTCAGGGAGAAGGGAGATGGGATAGGAAGTTTCCAGAGGGGAAACAGGGAAAGGAAATAACATTTGAAATGTAAGTAAAGAAAATATCCAATAAAAAATGTGATCTGCAAAAGTCTATTGTTATCTTAGACATATATTAAAAATTTATTTATGTCCACACTTTTCTCTGTCAGGAGCACACATGTACAGATATTAGATAAATCCATAAGAAGATATGGTTTACACGTGATCTATAGTGGTCCCTCAGAAATGCTCTGACTGTGATGGGGAGATGGATCACTGGACAGGCTTGAGCTCCTGAGCTCAGAGCCCTATCATCCTTGCACAAACCTGGCCCATGTCTGTAACCATCGTCCTGAGTGTGTGAGTGTATATTTGGGTGGTAACAGGCAAACTGCTGGAACTCAATGGCCATCCAACCAAAGCAGTGAGATACAGGTTCAGTGAGCAATGCTGAGTCATAATACACAGTGGAGGCGTTGGAGAGATGGCTCAGCAGTTAGGAGCACTTGCTGTTCTTTCAGAGGACCTGAGTTTGATTCCCAGCACTCATATCATAGGGCTCACAGCCATCTATAACTCTAGTTCCTAGGGATCAGAAGCTGTCTTCTTGTACCCACACAAATGGCATAGAGACACACATAGATAAAAATAAATCTTTAAAAGAAACCACAAAGATTAAGAAATTTATAAATAAAGTGGAAAGTTACAGAAAGTGATACCTAGTGACATTAACCTCTGGACTCCATGCACGTTTGCACCTCACAGAACTTGCACACACACAAATACAAACAAATAAGCACACACATAACATATGAGCTATAGGTTCTCAGAAAGAATCATGGCATAAACATGGAAGAAAGAAAGGAAATGAGAAATAAAGAGAGAAGATAAGGCTGACAAGGTGACCAGTGAGCTGACCTGCGGCTTCCATCAGTAAGGGGAACTGCAGTCTAGTGTACTCTAGCAACAAAACAGGATTATCTGAGTTTAAAATACATAGTGGAGAAGTTAAAATACCTCCTTTACTGTTTCCTTAACAGCTGTTTTCCAAGAACTTTGGACTTAAAGAAGGTTCATATTTGACCAGCGTTGTTTCTAGTTGGGGCATTGGACTAAGGCCTGGGGCATGCTAGGTAAGTATTCTATCACTAGCTACTTTCCTAGACCCTTCAAGATAAATTTAAACAAAGTTTTTACTGTGAGCATATTGCATTTCCAGTGTTTCCTTCACTATATATTCAGGATAATATTATCCCAATAGTCACTGAACCAAAACAAATTCTGAGTGTTGGAAAGATTGGCCAAAATAAAAGCCCTAAGACAAGAATCAGAATGAAAGTTCCTGGTTTTGTTTAATTTTCTTAGACTCAGACGATGTTATAAGCGTAAGGTAGAAATACACATTCATTCACTCCTGGCTCTGAACCTTCCACATGGATCTATTTTGCAATAAACGTTTTAAAAACAGAGATGTTCATAAAGCATCTCAGGCAAATACTAATCATGAGCCAATTAGCTCCAGTCAGGCAGTTTGGAAGGTAGAGGGCATCCATTTCAACATATTTATAATTGCCAGTCCTAAATATTTTAACCCTACAACTCTGTAGCATGCAGAAACAGTGAAAAGTGTCTTCTTCAGTGGATTGGTTTTGACTTTATGAGCATTCAGTTGAAGAATTGTACCGGAAAGAAGCTGGCAGCATTTCCTGCTTCTGCTCCTTAGTCTCAGCTGTTGATCAGGAAACCAAGGCTCTGGCAAATGCAAGTCCAGAAGCTACCAAACAGCAGACATTACTGCTAGCGGTGATGTTCTCAAGGTGTAGAATGTGGACTACACCTCAGTCACTCAAGAATTTTATTTCAGAAATAACATCAAAGAGTCAGATTTTTTTTCCCCTGAGTGCTTACCTACTCTTCACAGTACTGCTTTTGTGTATAAGTAGTATAGGAAAAAAAAGACAAAAGACAAAACAAACAAATCAAAACTGAAGCATGGCTAGCTATCGTGACCAGGAGTTTCCTGTCTAGAGGTTGAAATGGGTCCCCTAGAAGGTGACAGACTAAGAAAACCTGGCTTGCAGCTGTGCTTGGGACATTTGTAACATTTTAATTAGTAACCCACTTGAAAAAGCAGGTTATCACCAAAATGTAGATTTCTAGCTTCTCTTGAAAAACTAAAATGTCCAGTAAGGCCCACACTGTTCAATACTGGGGATGTTCTCTTTAGACTATACAGATTCTAGTCAATGATCACAGTGCATTGAATTTATTCCCTTTGTCTGCTTAGCCCTTTCCAGCATCTTAAATTTCCCACCATTAGTATAAAGCAGTATTTTCTAATTGTGACTTACAGTGTTCTAGAGACTGAAGTGACCTCATTGGGAGTAAAAATGATGAGGAATGGACTGTCTACCCTCTGCCCATACCCCTTCTTCAGAGTCTAGTTGCTGAGTCAGAAATTTAAAATGACGTGTGTGGCACCAATTTTAGGTTCTCCTATAGAGTTTCTTCCCTATCAACAAGATTTTATTTTTTACTTTATGTTGATAAGTGTTTCTCTCTCTCTGCATTTAATTATGTGTACTTTATGCATACCTGATTCTTACAGAGGCCAAAAGAAGACATCAAATTCCAAGAACTTGATGGAGACACAAGGTTAGGAGCCATGAGGGTACTGGGCATCAAGCCTAGAACCTCTGCCGGAGCAACAAGTGCCCTTAACCAACGAGCTATCTTTCCAATCCCAGAACAATTGAAGTTTAACCAGGAAATGACGTTAAAAAGAAAGATCACACTCCTTGCCTCTGTTGTATCCTGGTGTGGTCACAAGGCTTACACAGAAGTGATAGGTGAGGCTTTAGGGTGCATTTGACTGAGGAATGAGTTGCTGAACAATCTTGGCCCATGTGGGGAGAAAATACAATAATGACAGCCGAGCAAGAGTCCCTTCAGCAGGGATCCCTGTTAACATGGAACTATTTCTATACATTGAGAGAAAATTTAGCTTTCATGTGCTTAAACTAACATTGATACGGATCTTTATTATTATGCACATGTTAAACTATCTTAATTATGACAGACATCTAGCTTTTGTTCCCGTCCAAACTTCTCCGAACATTTAAAAATAATTTCTGAAAATAAAAAGACAAATCTAGGATTAAAACTTCTGAAATAGCTTCATAGAATGCTTTACAATTTATTTTATTTTAAAATAGTCTCTACTGGGTAAAACTTCGCTTTGTTTTTCAATCATGCGTGTGCTTGTATTTTTATGAAATCATTATACGTAAATGTCAGCAGACGGACGTATGCTGAACAGGGAGTGTGTGTTCTGTTTCCCTTTCAATCAAAGGTCATAAGTACCCATTTCATTCAGAGAATGAATTTACCCCCAGAGAGAGAAGTTGTATATGCACAGGGAAGGATATGAGTTTGTTCTGCTTGAATTATGCAAATGATTTGAACAGAAAAAGATAATGTTACTGAGCCACCCAGGAGAGGTCTTTGAGGTAGGCTATTTCAGGCTCAATTGGGAATGTGATGATGGTGGTCCCTAAGGGCTGGATCACACAAATGTTATAAATAAATACAAAATCCCACTTTTTAAGCCTGAGAAAAAGAACAACGTTTAAATAGCAATACTTTTTATTTTATTAGACAATAATGTATCTAAGTAAGGATTATTACTATAATACACCATTTTGAGTACTTGTAGCTGGCTGACGGAATTGAAAGTCAGTTCAATATGATAAAAGCAACTCAAGACAAATAAATCTTGGACAGCGCATTAAAAACGCCTTAGAAATGTTTGTGGTGGTTTTAACGTCCACCTCTCTCCCTCTCAAAACATCAAACAGCCTTCACTTCACAAGTTCCTGGGAAAATTTCAAAGCTTAAAGTCTGAAGCTAAAAGAGGGGTCACTAGAGTTACAGCTGGTTCTGTTGAAATGAATGACATTTCCATATTGGGTCAGCCATGTTTGCAATCACTGGAAAATAAAATGCTTTCTTCCTGTTATATATGGAATGTATTTGAAAAGACGTGAGTATCTCACTGCCATAAAACATTCTTTGAGCAGAAGCATTTTTTTTATAGCTCAGAAGAGTATTATAAATTTTTAGCTATTTTGGAATAGCCTAATTTATTGTTCAAATGTTATTAACTTTTTAAAGAATAAAACTATAATAATTAAACATTGCATATATATTGATAGATACATGCACAGATAGGTAGATAGGTAGATAGATATATGATAGATAGATAGATAGATGATATATAGATGATAGATAGATAGATAGATGATAGATAGACAGATGATAGAGTTTAAGTAGATGACTCTCCCTCTATGAGTCATAGTCATTTAATAAAAAAACCCAGTGCCCAGAAAGAGATGCCTCCTAATTGTTGGCCAGAGGGATCAAGACATCCAGAAAACATGGGCTATTGCTATTGTCTTTGGTTGCCTGCCCTAATTTGGAAAAAGGATCTCATTGATGAAGACACCACACACTTTGGGCACAGGACTTGGAGAAATGAGGTTGTTACTCACCTGGAAGACTTCTTGAGAACTAGCTCTCACTGTGCCAGAGGGTGCAATCAAGCTACCAAGCAAGAAAGGAATCAGTTGTCCTACCCAACTGTAAAGCTTGGTAACCAGAACAACCCAGTGAGATGCCCTCAAACATGCAATAGTGGCATTTTTGTCTTGGGGGCAACCAACAGCTGTCTAATTAGACTTCAGGTCCATTTTGTAGAAGGAAACTCATGTCTAATATTATAAAGCTACTTTATATATTTTATAATATATATAAAAATTTTGTACTTTATAACAGTATAAAGGAGAACCTACTACAACCATATATATACCATATACCCAATATAGTTTCCAACTGCCTTTTAAATATTTGTTCTTTGACCCATGAATAAGTTTAGCTCTTTCCCCCAATCAAAGTAGCTTCTTTTTACAGCTGATGGGCACTAGTAAAGATATCTACGATTGGTCAACATGCACAAAAGTAAGTGGTTATAGAGTTCTCGGCCCCAGTTGGAACATCCATGACATAACTCTTATACCCAAGGTTCAGGGAACACAGGGAGACTATAAGAGAAGAGAAACAACAGTGTCTTCTGACCATTGCACAAACGCACGTTCAGTGATAGAGCTGACTGTGCAGACCTGCAAAGAGTAGGGCAGCTGACCTGCCGACACAACGGGGAAATATTTTGTAAACCTCGACCCCTAGATGATGAACTACAAGCTGTCTCTGGCTGCTCAGATTCCGTTTGCTTCAGGGACAAGCTCTCTGTTAGGTTTTTTCGTCTTTAAGCAATCTCCCCTAAACACATGTACATGTGGTCAACAACCATTGGAGCCAGTGGGTTGCATATATGTGTTTGTGCATATGTCTATGCAGTTTTATTGTTTTATGATTCTCGCCCACATTCTGCCTCTAATCTCCCACACGGCCCTCCCATCCCCTAACTCCTCTTTCCCGTTCTTGTGGTGTCTTTTCTGTCTTTATAGCCTATATCCCAATGATGCACGTATGTAGAAGCATATAAGCTAGGATTCATGTATGAGAGAACATATGAATTGCTTTTCTAAGTCTGAGTGCATCGTGCTCAACATAATGTGTGCCTTCTCCCCCACATTTCCTTTACAAATAGTTGGGTAAGATTCTGTATTCTACAAATGCCACCTTCCCATCATCCATTTTTTTCTGTTGATAGGTAGACTGGTTCTATTTCCTTTCTATGGTGAGTAATCCAGCGGTAAATGTGAATGTGCCATTGCCTCTGTGGTAAGATATGGATCCTTTAGAAAGATGCTCATGAATGGTTTACATGCGTCCTATGGAAGGGTTTATTTTTGTTTGTTTTGTTTTTGCTTTTTTAAGAAACTCCTACCCTGATCTTGGTGACTCTACTCGTTTAATCACCAGAATTTGTGGAGTCTTGTTTCTTGATGATAGCCATTCCACAAACGTCATCAAAGTTCTCACTTGAAAGTGACCCGAGGGCACTGGAGTTCAGCAATTAAGAGTAATAATGTGTACTCTGGAAGAGTACCCAGGTTAGAATCTCCCCACTCAAGTGGTACTCAGCCATCTGGAAATCCAGTTCCAGGGGATCTGATGCCCTCTTCTGGTGCCTGTGGGCACTGCACATGCATGGAACACAGACATACGTGCAGGCACATACATAAAATAAAAGTGAAAATAAAATCAGTTTTTAAAAAGACTTAATAAAATACATGAGACTATTCTCATAATGGCTGTGTGGAACAAAAGCTTAGCTTTAAAATATAAAATATTCAAAGCCGTATTATTACTTGTATAAAACAAAACAAGAAACTTTTCTATATGAATTAGCACAGAGTGATAGGAGTTAGTGGTTATTTTAAAGACACTGATCTTTGTGTTTACCACAAAAGTAAATGTTAACCTTCTATTCTTTGTTTGAATAAATATGCATATATATTTATATATGCTCAAGAGTCATTGGGAGGAAAAAAACCGTTAATATTTTTCTCTAATTTGCAGGGTCAGGAAGTGACATATATCTTGAAAATTTTCAGTGTCTTACAGGAAATGGGTCAGCTGGATCTGTAGGTCTCACTTTGAAATAAATACAGTTATCGCTGATGTTTCTTGTGTTTGAATATGCAAAGGGTTCACCTTTAGGTCATTGATGTTTGCATTTAAGCCATGTGAACCTCCTGGAATTGACATCATGTTTGTTCCACAACAAGGCGACTAGGAACCTTGTATTGAAACAATGATCCAGTTCTGGTCTCTAACTTTAGTGGTTCTTTTGGCTTTCGAATGCCTCTGTTTCTCTTCCAAAGTAATAGAAATATAACTTTTCTCTTATTGCCTGGTAAGCTCTCCATTCTCCACTGGAGGGTCGTGATAAATACCTCTTAAGCGATAGAAAGCAATGGAAAAAAAAATCTCTCCCAATGACAGTATTTTGAGCAAACGTTTAAGAGTGTTTTTGAACATGAAAGAAGACACAGTGACATGACTTTGGTGCCCGTGGCAGCTATGAGAAACTCTTAGAGCTTGTGTTGTGGAGGGAACGGTGATGTGAGCTGATGATTCCAGCTGTTTCCCTCAGAATCCCAGCACGCATTTGCACACTTTGGTGGGTCACCCCACCTCCGTGGAGCATGGAGGAAGTTCCGAGGCATGGTACTTCTTTACTGGAAGGACTCTTGGTGGTAGACATTGGCCAAAGACTCCTCACAATCTTGTCAAACTTTCCAACAATCTCACCATCTTCTAAGCTTTTCACAGACTCTTATTCCATCCCCTTCCTTCATAGTAGCTATTCCTGCATCACAGCCCCAAGGCCTTTGGGGCCTTTGGTGTTTCTGTCTCCCTCACTTCTTAACTCACAGGTGTATCCCCATTAAACCTCCTTCCACCTCAATCCCACGCTGGTGTCTGCTTTTACACACCGGTCCTTTTGAAACGTGACTGTGAGATATTTCTATGGTTTTGTAATTTGGTAGTTAGCTGACTTTCCTACCAACCTGTAGCATTCATTAACTCAATGCCAAACAATAGCCCGTTTCATACCGTGTGACAACACAGACTCTTCCACCTATGAAACTTTTCCCCCGTGAATAATAGAAATGGCTTGTAAGAAGCACATTTGATGCTGTCTTTATGGCACTGGCTGTTCCAGAGAATGTGAATTAGTACTCTCTTAAGGATAACACTGCACAAGCAAGTCATCCTGCTTACACAGTATGGCTTTGAGTCACTGTGACTACTTTTTCTTCTGATTCCCCCACAAACACCTATCAAAATATCAAAACCAAGGATAATTAATTTTTATTCCTTTATAACAGTGCTCTAATGATGAGAACAGCCCACATAACAAAGTGAATGAGACAGTTAGGGGAAGTTCAAGCACTAGTTCTGTTTTTATTACACTCACCAAATAATGGTGATTAGTAGAACAAAAATGTTTTAGGCTCCCCCCCCCCTTATTTATATTTTCATATATTCAATCATGCCGTTCTTACAACTTTATATCACTTTCCAACATTAAAACACATTTTACTGCCTACAAGTCAATGCCATACATTTGGACAATACCTTAACAAGAAAATACATTGTGTCACATGTGTGGAACACTTAAATTTGTTTATAACGTCTGCTGGTGAAAATAACGTTTCTTTGTGTGGTTTGATGAATTTTCTGTGTTTAGACTGATTTGCATTCCCCACAGAAATCAGAGGGTTTTCCCCTTTCCCTACACTTTTGGCCTGTTAGCATCATCTTGTTTTAGAAAAGGAAATGAAATGTTCTGGATTATCTTTCCTGAAGACAGTATTTGATCGAGGTGGTGTCTTTATGTTTATTTATTAGTGAGCCTTATTACCACCTCTGTGAACTATTTACTTTCTGTTCCATACATTTGTCTAGAGTACGTTTTCCTTATTTATTATTATATGTTTTAACTTAGCACAGGAGTGACTGCTGGCCAATTGTATGGCATCAAATACTGCCCTGTACACAACTCAATCCTCTCTTTCTTGTTTCTGTGTTTGGACATTCATTTCCTCATAGAAAGCTTCATCTTGTCCAGGTCAGAACTGGGAGCTATGGGTAGTTTTGAACAAAGACAAACCCCATGCTCATTCTCTGATAGCATCTACAATATGTTGGCCAAACTAAACACCAAACGAGAAGTTATAAAAACTATTTGATATGTGCTAAGTTAGGAAACTAAGCATAGAAATCTATTTATGTTCATTTTTAAAAAATTTGTAGTAAGAGAACTTAATATGAGACACACCCACCCAGCAAGCCAGTGTGCAATAACGTATTCTAACATAGGCACAATTCTTTATCCTAGAACACGAGGCTTCTTCATCTTTTGACAGACACTGTAAATTCACTAGTACATAGTTAGCAACTCCCTATTTCCCTTCTCTGTACAGCTCAGAATTATGTTTGATTCAGTGAGTCTTACCACTATAGATACATTATATAAATGAAATCATATGTCTTTCCATGAGTGGCTTGCTTGATTTTGTACAGTGACTTTCAGTTTGCATATTTCAGGATTTTCTTCCTTAAAAAATAAACAAAAAAAGTTATGCATTCATACAATGTATTCTAACAATATCCATCTCTCATTACTCACTCCAGCTCCTCTCAGGACCCCAGACTACATCTCCTCAACCACACATCCTTTTTTAATATTTATTTACTTATTTAACCCACTGAGTACACTTAGTGTGCCCATAGGTGCATAGGCATGGGACATATGTGCATCCACAGGGATATTTCTGCCAATCTCAAAAACAAGATGAGGTAGTCTAAGTTACACTCTTATTCAAGGTATTTGAGGACTTAGAGCAATGAGACAAGAGAAGGAAATAAACAATACAAGTGAGAAGAGAAATAGCCCAAGTATCCCTATTTACAGATGATATGATCTTATATATAAGGCCGAATAATATCCCCTTGTATTCACCCATCCCAGATGCTTGCCCCTTCCATCTATTAGTGGCCTTCAGAGTTCCTCCCCATAGTGGTTACTGTTAAAAATGTTAGAGCAGACACAAGAAGACTATGTACTTGAGGTTATGATTTCTTTTGGATAATTATTCAGAATGAAATCTCTGTGTCACGTCTGGCTCTAGTCACTATTTTGAGGAATGCCTCAACTACCAGTTTTCCACAGCAGAGTTCTGTATGCTCCACCAAGAGAGAGCAAAGTTCCTCCTTCACCCACACCCTTTACTTCTTGTTTGTTTTTGCATTGCCTTGTTTCTCTCCAATTAGTGCCTGTGGCTACTTGTGTATCTAAAAGAAAATGTGTCCTGCAGGAGTAAATTACTGTCTTTTTAAAAGAGATCTTATTTATTTAGTGTATGAATGTGAGTACACTGTCACTGTCTTCAGACACAACAGAAGAGGGCATTACAGATGGTTGTGAGTCACCATGTAGTTGCTGGGAATTGAACTCAGGTCTTTGGCAAGAGCAGTCAGTGCTCTTAACTACTGAGCCATATCTCCAGCCTGTAAGTTGCTGTCTTGTAGAGTTAGATTACTTTTGTTGATGGTAGGCTGTTATAGGGTAAAGATGCCCCTCGTGTTTTCTCTATGTGTGACCTTTGTGACTTCATCCATAAAGCCCTTACCATAAGCCAAGAAGAGACTATTGTTCTGACCTTGTATTTCTGGAAGTAGGAGCCAAAATAAATCCTCATTGTTGATAAGTTACCATCTTAAGTATTACACTATTGTAGGCATTATGTTATGCTAACACAAAATAGATTAAGACACCAGTTTTCCCAAGACCATTTGTTTAGAAGATTATCCTCTCCTTATCATATAGTCTTGGCATTTTTGTGGAAGACCGTTTGACCAAATGACATTTGGGTGTATTTCTGGGGCTGTATTCATTCTGCTGGTTTCTGTGTCTGCTTTTTATGCTGACACATTTGCCATCTGCTACCATGACCTTTAGCCTGTTTTTAAATAATAAAATGTGTTTCTAACAACCTTTTTAAAAATTGTTTCAAAGGCTGATTCCCCTATGTGTAGTCTTTTGTTGTTCTTTATGGGTTTTAGAATTTTTAGTTATTTCTATGAAAAAACAATATCTTGAGTAATTTGATAGGAATTTCATGGAATCTATAGGTTATTCTGAGTGGATGAATTTTTGTGTGTGTGTGTGTGTGTGTGTGTGTGTGTGTGTGTGTGTGTGTTTGTGAGAGAGAGAGAGAGAGAGAGAGAGAGAGAGAGAGAGAGAGAGAGAGGATAGACACACAGAGAGGATAGACATGTATATGAATTCATGGGTGTAAGAAGTATGCACAAAGCACAAATGTGAAAGCCCATAACCTACATTAGGTGTCTCCTTCATGTTATTAATAACTTCTTATTAAACAATAACTTCATGTTTCTTATTAAACAATAACTTATTAAACAAGCTCAGGGATCCTCTACCTCTGTCTCCTCAGGGCTAGGATTACAAGCATGTGCCACCACGGCAGGCTGTGCATGGTGCTAGGGATCTGAACTCAAGTTTGTTTTCCCCCCATTTCTTTTTCTTGCCTAATTGCTTTAGCCAGATCACCTGATGCCAGGGTTGAAGGGCTGAGACAGACATCCTTATGTTGCTCCTCATCTTAAAGAAAACGCTTTAAGTGGCATGGTGTTGACCTAGGTGTTTTCACACACAGTCTTTGTTTTGCTCAGGCAAGTTCATTCTTCCTCGTCTCTCAAACGCTTTTATCGTAGAAGGGGTTTCAATGCTATCAAATCATTTTTCTTAAGCAAGTGAGATAATCATGTAACTTATTGTCCTGTTAATGTGGCATGATACATTACTGGTGATTTTAATACTGACACATCTTCATACTTCACTGATAAATCCCATTTGGCTAGGATGCTCAGTCCTCTTCGTGGGCTGCTGGAATCTTGGTATTTTGTAGAGATATTTGGTACTCACATCCACCAGAAACAAAAGCTTATTATTTCTGTTGCGGTTGGCATTTCTTTCTCTGGGTTTAGTAACAGTGTAATACTGGCCTTAGAAAATGAGTTTGGAAGTGCACCCTCCTCGCCAAGTCTTTGGAAGAGGTTGAGAAGAACTTGGCATCAAGTCCTTGAATGTTTGTGGGATTCGGCAGCGGAACCACCTGGTCCCAGGCTTCATTGCTGGGAGGTTTTTAATTACCAATTGAATTTCCATATTAGTTCCAGGTCTGACTTTCTAGTCCTTCCTGATTTAGTGTTGGCATGTTGTATGTTGTTAGGGATTTATCCTTGCCTGTTAGATCCTCCAGGTGTTGCTGTGCAGTCATTCGCAACAGTCTCTTATTATCTTTATCATATCATCGAGCTTTAGTAGCAACACAGCTTTTGCTTGGTTTTATTAATTTAAACATCCCCTCCTCTTTTTTTTCTGTTTGCCAATTTCTCTAACTCTTTAAAATGACAAGCTCAGTTTTTTTTGGTTTTTCTTTCCTTAGCTTTATTTCTGTTCTGGGCTTTTGCTAATTTTGAGTTTAATCTCTTTCCATATTTTTTTTTTTTTTTTTTTTTTTTTTTTTTTTTGTAGCTTAAAGAGGTGGTAATTACTTATTTAGGACTTTTAAATGTAGGCATTTATAATTATGAGATTTCCTCTTACTATTTTGCTGTAAAGGATCGGATATGTTGTGTTCGCAGAATTGTTTACTCTTGTGACCTACTGGGCTGCCTATCTTGGAGGAATATTTGTGTGACCCTAAAAAGAATATATAGTCTGCTTATATTAGCCACTTGCATACTGTATTAGGCCTATTTGGTCTATATTATTAAAATCTTTTGTTTCAACATGGATATCTATCTCAATCAAGGATTCTCAACCTGGGAGTCACCCCCCAACCCCTAGGGACTGAATAACTGCAAAGATCATCCGAATATCAAATATTTGAATTATAATTCATAACAGCAGCAAAATTACAGTTATGAAATAGCAATGAATTACTGTTATGGTTATGGTCACAACAAGAGGAACTGTATTGAGGGGCCTCAGCGTTAGGAAGGTTGAGAACCACTGATCTAGAGGACATGCCCATTATATAAAATGGAATCCTGACGTCTCTTACCATTTTAATGTTCGTTCTTTATTTTTCTCCTAGTTATGCCGGTGCTTGCTTTACAAACCTCAGTGTTATGATTTAAATGTGCACCTCTAATAATATCTTTTTATGAACTGCCACATTTATCATTTCACAATGACCTTGTTTAATTTTTTCACTGTCTAGTATGAGTAGATTTTACTTTATTTTTCTGTGTGGAAAACTTGTTTTATTTTTTTTTCCTTAAGTTAAACATAAAGCTTTTTGTTTTGTTTTGGCTTTTCTTTTCTGAGAAATTAGAGTTTTGCTACACTGGCTGGCCTCAAACTCATTGTATGTCTCAAGCTTTGGACTGATGACAATCCTCCTGCTTACGTCTCCAGAGGGATAGGATTTTAGGTGTATAACAGTGCTTCCCTTGAGTTTTTGCCTCTTTGCTTATATAAAGTTATCATAGTTAAAACTTTCATTCAGCTATTGCACACAGCTTTAATTGGAAATTTTAACCCATTTACGTTTAAAGCAATGCTGGGAAAAAACTTTGCTACAGAGATTTTGTTAGGTGTTTTTGATTCATCTTACAAGTTTTTCGGGGTGTTTTTTTTGTTGTTGTATTTTGTTTTTTGTATACTTCTTTCTTGATATCTTCCTTTTTTGTTTTGTTGGTTCTTGCTTTTATGTGTTTTGATCTTTTGCTCTTCTTTTGTGTAACATTAATATGTATTCTTGTGTGGTTACCATAGACTGATATGCATATTCTTATACAGCCCATTTGAGGTTGACAATACATTAAGTTGCACTGAACTCATACTTTCATTTCTGCCTCTTTGCTTCATGGTTTTAAATGACAGTTTACACTTATTTATATATGCTTTAAAATGTTAGTAATAGGGAATAACATTTGAAATGTAAATAAAAAATTGGAGGGGGAAGGGAGATGGAATTGTCAGAAAGGGGATAACATCTGAAATGTAAATACAGAGAATATCCAGTAAAAAAAATCCAATAAAAGAAAAAAAGTTGGAGGGAGAAAAGTAAAAATTATGTAAATATAGTACTCAGATATGAAATTCTCAAAAATCAATTTTAAAAATACTATAAACATCTGGTAAATTTCAAAAATCATGTGTGCTTTTATAATTTTCTTTTTCATTAATTGGTACCTATATTTAAAGTATAAATGAAGCCATATAATAGTATTTATAACTTTTTAAACTTTTTAAGATATTATATCATTGTCTTTAATATGATAATAATATATCATATCATTTTATTGTTTTTATCTCATTAAATGTTCAAAATGTGAATAAAAGGAATGTTAGTTATGTTTATTGTGATATAATTATATATTATTCTTTGCCCATGGTTCCTGTCTTGTTCTTCCTAAAATCCTTGTAATTTTCTATTAGTATTATTAACACATATTTGATAATAATACTTTGTTTCCAGTGTACATTTCATTCAGTCATCTGCTGATGGGCACCTAGAGTGAGTCTATATCTTATCTGTTATAAATAGTCATGACAAATATAGGACTGCAGGCATCTCTTTTGCCTGTTCCATATATATGGAACTGGAACTGGAGCCACAGATGGCTATAAGCCACAGTGTGGGTGCAGAGAATGGAAGCCCAGTCCTCTGGAAGAAGACCTAGTACTCTGAGCCACTGAGCCACCCACCACTGCAGTCCCTGTAGGCTGTGTCTTCACCACCATTGATGGCCTTCTTTGTTGTGTAGAAGCTTGTTTATATGATACAATATCAATTACAAGTTCCTGCTGTTAAAGTCTTATCTGGTAAATTGTTGCCTGTGCCTATATCTTCAACCATTTCCCCTGCGTTATTTTCTATCCAGTTCAATAGTTTAGGTCTTACATTAAGGCCTTGGTGGTTTTTTTTTTGGGGGGGGGGTTATACAGAATAAGAGACAGGAGTGAAAATTCTGTCTTCTACTCAGGGATCTCCTTTGTTACCAGAAGCATTGGTTGAAAATCTCTAATTTCTCCAGTGTATAACTTTAACCCCTTTGTTAGGAGTCAGTCTGGTAAAGATGTGTACCTATGTTTCCCCCTGGACCTTCCACTTAATTTCATTGGTCTATGAGTCTGTTTTTAAGCCCTTACCATACTGTTTTGTTTTGGTAGTTTTATAGCATGTTTTGAAATTAGGTATTATTATACTACCAGCTTGGCTAATTTTCCTCAGGATGGATTTAACTGTCAGGACTTTAGTGCTCCCATTCTGATTTTAGGAAAATTTCAAGTTCTGTGAAGAAACCAGTTGGTATTGCATAGAACCTGTCATTCTGAATTGATGGTATGCCATCTTAACAATATTAATTTTCTCAGTCCATGAATAGTCTTTTTGCCTACTGATTTCTCAATTTTCAGAGTTTTCAATTCAGAGATTTTTCTAATATAATAGGATTATCTGTGGGGGGTTTTATTTATTACTTGTGACCATTGTGAATAGTATTACTTTCTCAGCATGTTCATTATAGATGAACAAGGAAGCTATGGTTTTGTTTGTTTATTTTGTATCCCCCACTTCACTCACCTTATCAGTCCCAATAGTCCCTGGCAAAGTCTGTAAGATGTTTTACATATAGAACAGAAATAATTTGACCTTGTTTTTTCCTATGGATATGCATTTAAAGGTACTTTTTAGTGCCTATTGGTATTGGCTAAGATGTCCAGTGTACTGTTGGAAAAAGGATAGAAAGAGCTGACTCTTCTTTGCTTTTGATCTCCGTCTTAGTCAGGGTTTCTATTCCTGCACAAACATCATGACCAAGAAGCAAGTTGGGGAGGAAAGGGTTTATTCAGCTTACACTTCCACATTGCTGTTCATCACCAAAGGAAGTCAGGACTGGAACTCAAGCAGGTCAGGAAGCAGGAGCTGATGCAGAGGCCATGGAGGGATGTTACTTACTGGCTTTCTTCCCCTGGCTTGCTCAGCATGCTTTCTTATAGAACCCAGGTCTACCAGCCCAGGGATGGCACCACCCACAATGGGCTGGGCCCTCCTCCCTTGATCACTAGTTGAGAAAATGCCTTACAACTGGATCTCATGGAGGCATTTCCTCAACTGGGGGCTCCATTCTCTGTGATAACACCAGCTTGTGTCAAGTTGACACAAAACCAGCCAGTATAATTTCCAAGGAAATAGTTTTAGTTTTTCTCATTTATTGTGGCTGTTGCTCATAGGTATGTCTAAATAACATTTAAACACTGTGGATGTTTAAATAGTCTCTTTCTACTCCAGGTTCAGGCGAGGCCATTGTTAGTATTGAAAATGACTGGAGGTTGTGTATTTTTGCAGTTCTGACTTAAATTTCTACTCTGGTTAACGTTGGAGTAGAAATGACTGTCAAATGCAGCTCAGCTGGTCTGGGAATTTATGTTGGGGACAAAACACCCTCTCTGTGTGCCCGCAATCCCGGGTGTGATTTCAGCACTGTGCCAGGTTTTCTTCAAAGTTAGATATTAAGACAACAGAAAAATAAAAGGGAAAAATGTAAGGTTAAAAAATATAAAGAGAAGAAGGGAAAAAAAAAAAACCCATGAAAAGTAAAAATTGGAAAAAAAAATACAGAGAAGAAAGAAAGCAGCAACGCAACCACATTTGGAACAAAATCATCCCCACTTCCAGATGTTTGAATGAAGTGGTTGGTTGGTTAATTACAACCTAACCTAAGGGTCTTCCTAGGCTGTGCGCCCTAGACAGGGTGATGACTAAGTTTTTCACTTGTCTCCGCCTTTTCGCTTGTGGTGTCTACCAGATGACTAACGGGGTGATTTTTTTGGCTGAAGCTCCTTGAAGTCGTTCTCAGCTGCTTTTCACACTGGAATCAGCTAGTGAGGGACGCCGGGCTGACAGTCAAAGCCTGACTCTAGAGCCCTGGAGTCTGTTCACGCTGGGATGGGCAAAGGCTGAGAACGTGCTGTTTCTGTGAGGACCAAATGGGGTGATGGAGCCAACGCCAAGTTCAGCGATGGGTGGGGGCAGGATAGCGGGATCTGTGGCGCTCTGCCCAGCACATGGCTATTCTCTCTCCGGGGCTCAGGGGCCGGATCCTCAAACCACAGGTTCTGACAGGAAGCACTACTCCGTCTCTTCTGTTCCGTGTTACAATCTGCATGTCCCATGCAGAGAAGTCTTGGGGCTTGAGCCCGAGTCATCTTTCTGGGATCTATCTAGGGATACAGTGACAGGCTGAGGCAGTGCAGGGGTATGATAGGGTTCCAGGGGCAGGGAAATGAAGAGATTCTGGCTCCCAAACTACAAGAGGGCTCTTCTCAAGATGATCTCTGGACTGTTCATTGAGGGACCAGCAAACTTCTAAAGCCAGCTTGCCAGATCGCCTGCCTAGTTAGAGATGATTCCCGGAGGAGACAGATTCTGCACTAATGGTGCTTACTCGGCCCTGCCTTTCATGTGTATCTCTGACCAGGAGATGACCCCTCTTTTGGCCATGTTGCCAGGGTACTGATGCTCTGTCTCCAAGTGTCGTGTTGCTCCTGTTGGGTTCAGCAATCCCGTCACATGTTACTACACACCTACTGTTTTGGTTCTGTTTCACAGAGAATCAGGCAGATGCTGGCGCCACCATTTGGAAATCCTACCTTTCTGAATCTCTTTCTGGGAATAACATTATTGGTGAAGCCGGTTTCTCGTTTGGTTTAGTTTTGTTCCACCATTTGGACTTGTAACAGCCTACTGCTTTATGGCCTTCACGGTTTCTGATAGAACTCCCTTGTTACTCTTGTGTGATATCCTTTGTAAACAACAAACCATTTTTTTTCTTGCCCCTTCCAAAAATTCTCTAATTTTTGACAGTTGTTTATAATATGTGTTTGTGACTTTTGTTGGGTCAAAATCAGTTACTTAATAATGTTTTTGATTTCTTGTATCTACATGTCCAAAATCTTCCATAATTTTGGGAATTTCTCAGCCCCTATCTTCTTCCTTCCTTCCTTCCTTCCTTCCTTCCTTCCTTCCTTCCTTCCTTCCTTCCTTCCTTTCTTCAGACAGGGTCTCACTACGTAGCTCTAGCTGTCCTAAAACTCACTATGTAGATCAGGCTGGCCCTAAACTCACAATGTAGACCAGGCTGGTCTAGAACTCATAGAGACTCACCTGCCTTGGCCTCCATTTTCAGTGCTCAGATTAAAGGTGTATGGCAGCCGCTAGTTCTTTGAACAAGCTTTCTGTTTCCTTTGTGCAGTTTCTCTTTTTCTTGACTCTCAAGTGTCTCTGTTGGCTTTAATACATTTTTTTTTCATATTTTTTTTCCAGAGTACAGAAGCCTTCCAATTCGTTTCTGAGTTTCTTGTACAAGGAATTTGCTATGAATTGTTATTATGTTGTTTGTAGGAAAAGGTGGACTCAGGGCTTCACACTCCGCCACACTGTTGGCAGCACTTTGTTACTCATGTGCTCAATGCAACTAAGATTGCTAACAAATAAAATTTGACTGAATGAGAAGGGAGAGGTGGAGAAATGAGGCAAAGCGTGTGGTGGAAGGAAGCGGGGCTGGAGGGCTTTAAAGGATGTTAAGAAATTTGGCTTTTATCACAGAATTTCAGGAGACCCATGAACAGTTGCTCAGCAGGAGGGGAATACAATAGAATTTACTTTGGAAAACTTGTGGTTGATCTGTAGAGAACTGGAGGTGAAGAGCAAGAGCGAATCACCAATCAAAGACCAAATGACTCCTCTAGATCAAGGTTCTCACATTGTGTGCCCCAATCCCTTTGGGGGGATGCCACCGATCAGCTATCCTGCATATCATATATTTACAATCCATAATAGCAACAAAATTACAGTTATGAAGTGGCAACAAAAATTATGGTTGGGGTGGGTAGTCACAACATGGAAAACTGTCCTGAAGGGTCCCGGCATCAGGAAGGTTTGAGAACCACTGCTCTAGTGTAATCTGTTGAAAGTCAGTGGCTGCCAGGCTGGGCATTGCGTTAGTGGGGACATTAGAGTCCATTGGA
The DNA here is from genome assembly GCF_963924665.1 of Micromys minutus. Lineage (NCBI taxonomy): Eukaryota > Metazoa > Chordata > Mammalia > Rodentia > Muridae > Micromys > Micromys minutus. The sequence goes on along the minus strand of NC_137957.1, from coordinate 18,078,718 downwards.
CTGGGAGCTACACGGGCAAATGGCAGATTCCCAGTTTTCTGACCCAATTAGCCAGAGGGTGCTGTCTCTTAAAACAGGAAACAAAGAGGCAAACAGAAAGGTGTCATCTGCAAATTAAAAAAAAAAAAAAAAAACAAAACAAAACAAAAAAAAAAAAAACAAAAAACCTATTCTGAATCAGGGATAGCCCCTGTTCCAATTGTTAGGGTACCCACATGGAAAACAAACTGTTCATCTGCTACAAATGTATGGGGTTAGGTCCAGCCCATGGACACAGGATAGGTGACTCTGTAGGTCTTCTTGTAGGGTCCTTGACCCCTCTAGCTCAATCTTATCCCCAACTCTTCCACAGGACCACCCCTCCCCCAGTTCTGCCTGATGTTTGGCTATGGGTTGATTTATCTGTTTCCATCAGCTGCTAGATGAAGTATCTCAGGTGACAGTTATGCTGGGCTCCTGTCTGCAAGCATAGCAGAGCATCACTAATACTGTCAGCGTTGGCTCTCTCCCATGGGAAGGGTCTCAAGTTGGACCAGCCCTTCTTTGGCTCTTCCCTCAATCTCTGCTCCAATTTTATCCGTGGACATCCAGCCGTTGGATACCCCTCCCCTAGCTGCACTGCTTAGTGTGGCCTCAGTAGGACAGGAAGAGCTTAGGTCTGCTGCAACTTGATGCCCTAGGGCCAGCCGGGTGTTACCCAAGGGGGTGGACTCCCTCTTCCCCAGGAGAAAGGGGGGGTAATTAAGATAGAGATTTGTGAGGGTGAGACTGGAAGGAGAGGAGAAAGGGAGTCTGCCATCAGAATGTAAGGTGAATGAATGAATGAATGAATGAATGAATGAATGAATGAATGAAAGAAAGAAAGAAAAAGAAAAACCCCTCTTTTTAATGTAACAGTGTTCTCGGCCCTTTGTTAATTCAAAAATTTTTGTTAATTTTTTTTTCACAATTTTGAAATTTTGTTGGCTTCGGTTCAATAAAGATTTGTGATATTGTTTAGGAGGGGATTTCCAGTTACTACACAGCAGGAAAGAACCTATCTACTGGTATTCCCCAGACTTAGGATCAAACACTGGGTCCATTACTAAATTCTAATAATCCTGAAGTCATAGTCAAGGTTTAGTTAATAATACAAAGTTCTTTTAAAAGAATAGGCAATTACTTATGACCCCGGAAAACGGACACAGAGAAGTGTTTCAGAAATGGTGTTAAATATAGCCCGTGTGGAACACTGTTACTGTAATTTCTCACAGTGGCTCCCAGCGTCTACGAGTCTAGGTATATCCTTTTATGTCCTCAGAGTTAAGATACGTGTTAGTATCTTTCTGGTGTAGGAAAAGTGGGTACATAAAACAGAATCTGGGGCTCCTCAAATATATAGTTAATAATAATACAAAGACCAAGAAAAACTTTTTATCAGAATTATCCACTGGTGTTGTTTAGACTAGCCCATGAGTACTAAAATGTTTGTTTGCTAAACCATAGATAAGAACAGTTCTTTATGAGTTTCTCTATAAACAATTTAAAAATATTGTTTATCCATTTAATTCATCTGTGGCTGTGTGTGTTATGGCATGTAGGGACACGCATGTGTCACGGCACTCAAATGAGCATCAGTCTAACTGTGTGAAGTTAGTTCTTTCCATCCATTTACAAATGAACTCCAGTGATCAAATTCAATCTTCAGCGTGCTTGGGAAGCACTTACAAAGCCATCGAACTAACCCAATACTAGATCATTTGAAAGATAAATAAACTGTGTCAGAGTATCATAGTCTGCGGCATTAAAACCTAGAGCATAACCTATGCTTCTAAAAGATGGCACAGTAGTTTTATACTCCCAAAGCATTAGAATAGCTCTCTCTCTCTCTCTCTCTCTCTCTCTCTCTCTCTCCCTCTCTCTCTGTTTGTGTGTGTGTGTGTAAGCAGGAATAGAGTATATATTCATGTGCTCTTATAGCATACTGATGTGGTTTAATTTTGTGTTTCCCAAACCTCAATATTATATTATTTTAATAACCTAATAATAGTATTCAAATTATATTGTAGTACTTGAGTTTAATACTCATTCTGTGAGTAATAGGAACAAAGCCATAGCTTTGAAATACATCATACTAAAGAATATAGAGGTGTCTTGGGATCTGATTGCCTAGCTGGATCTCACATCTCTTGTTTCAGAAGAATAAGAAGAAGAAGAAAAACAACAATGGGACATTCTGTCAAAACCAAGGGAGACTCCCATATAGCGCCTTGTTTTCTACATCAGAATCTAAGTGGTTTACACATCTAGCTTAATGGTTGGTTACCTATTCTACCAGAAGTCATCTGAAAATAAAGTGTTGGGATTCACTAGTCAGATTTCAGACTTGCATGTATTTCATATCTAATATATATACATATTTGTATCTATTGAACCATTGAGAAACGGATTCTTCCTGAGTTTGGAAGAAAGATGATAGAAAGCTGAGCTTGCACAGACCTAAAATCTCAGCTACTAGGAATGCTGAGGCAGGAAGACCGAAAGTTCAACGTTCTCCTGTATTACAGAGAAGAGCTCAAGGCCAGTCTGTGAACTTCTGAGTGATCTGCCTCAAAACTTAAAAAGTGAGAAAAAGTTGGGGGGATACACTGTGGTGGAGTGCTTGTTTAGCATTTCGGGGGCCCTAGATTCAATCTCTTGTATAACACAGACAGGAAAGAAGAAGACAGAAGGGAAGAGAAGAAGGAAGGCAGAAAGGACGGCGGGAAAGAAGGAAGGGGGAGTTCGTCGGAAAATTGCTGTGTAAAACTGTGAGTCTTATGTTCCCAGTCCTGAGTTTAGAAAACCGGCTGGCACAAACCTCATACAGCAAGAGCAGGTGCCTTCATTACATTCTTTGGCCGTGGTAAAATGCTCTGACAAAAGCAACTGCCTTCATTTTACTGTTGGAATTTTGCAACGAGTTATCCTACTTCAGAGTTTAAACCAAAACCATCACACTATTTTGGTAACCTTCCGGTAAGCCACAAAATCATCCTGACAAGGCCCAGTCTAGTCGGCGTCATAACCGGAAGTTTTGTCAGTAGCGTCCTGATTGTTACCACCAAAGACTTGGTGTTTCTAATTTTAAGTATGTGCATCCAAACAATTAGTGCATTGCCGGTCTCTGTGTGTGTGCTTGTGAGTGCAGTGGACTATGACTCCCATGGAAAAGATGCTTTGGTAACTTACGGGGCTCTAGAGAGAGAACGGCCATGCTGCTGAGAAACAGAATTAAGTCGAGGAAGTACTTAAAAGGAGCACGCTGAAGACAGAACTCTTTCATGTGAACATCCTACAGAGTTCAGAATCCCGAGATGAGGGGCCCCCTGTGTACAGTGAAGAACAAACAAAGTTCTATTTTTGCTTTTGAGTAACTGAACAGGCCTTTAAAGCACATAAAACTTGGTTTTGTCATTGCCTCTCCTGCCGTCCACCGTCAGAGGCTCAGTGTTGCTGAGTGTCTCAGTGACCCTGAGTCTCCTGGTTACCCACCTTCCCTAATGTGGTCAAAGTTTCCAGTTCTGAGTACAAGTCACCTCGGCCATACCCGTGAGCAAACGGTTGAGCCAAGCAAGACACTTACTTCCAAAGTGATATTTATAGTTTTAAAAGGCAGATGATTTTCATAGATAAATAAAGCTAAGATTTAATGTCATCCGGATTAGGAAAGCAGTGAAAGTCAGTTGCTCTGAGCAAGTTTTATTTTCCACCAGACATTTAAAAAAGCAAAGGAAAAAAATAACCTCTTCATTTTTCAACTATAATATATTTATGGGCCCTATCTTTTTTTTTTATACTGGCTTTTAGAGCAATAGAAGTTGGGGTGGGGTGAGTTCCAGTCAGTTCCAGTATAGGGTTTGGGTGGGAGGGGTATTTTTACTTGTGAGTAGATTGTAGATGTTGATAAGCCTGACCAATGTGATTGCAGTAGAGCAGAGAAGGAAGATTTACCCATCAGAACCTCCCCCTAAACAAGTTTAAGTTCACTGAATTTTTACACAGGTTGTTCATGTATTGAGTATCATGTAATTCAGACAAACAGAGTTCATAGAACAATTTAAAATTGTTCAGAGCCAATAGGAAGAGAAATTAGACTTCTATTTATTTAATTTTTAGTTTCTTTTAAACAGAATCACACATCTGATACCATCTTACCTATTTTGAAAGACCCACATACACCAGCACATCACATCAAATCCCCAAGTCAATAAATAATGCCTCAAAATAAAAAGATTAGGAATGGAGATACAGCTCACGGTCCAAAAACAGGTAACATGTTCGAGGCCCTGTGTTCATTCACAGGCATCTCAAAAATTGGGAAAACAACAACAACAACACAATAACAACAATCAGATGTTTAACTTAATAGCAAAGGCCCAAGCTAGATCAACACCATCTTAGTTCACTACAGTTCTCTCTGTGCTTGGCCAAACCAGGGCAAACTCACTATAGATGGATAGATACATAGATAGATAGATAGATATATAGATAGATAGATAGATAGATAGATAGATAGATGGATGGATGGATGGATGGATGGATGGATGGATGGATGGATATATAGGTAGGTAGGTAGGTAGATAGATGGATGGATGGATGGATGGATGGATGGATGGATGGATATATAGGTAGGTAGGTAGGTAGATAGATAGATACATAGATAGATACATAGATAGATAGATATAGAGAGATAAAGATGATATGGGTATAGCCTGGCCTCTCTGGAGAGGAAATGGAAATTTCTTAATGTATTAATTACTTATGGAATCGACTGAGCATTGTGTTTATCTGTGATAAAGCTTGCTATTTTATATATATTTTTTCTTGGCTTAGGGACTGTTAACTTCAATACCACCTAATAATTTTTGGTAATGAAAAATCTGATAATCATAGGTTCAGCTTTATTTTTTAAAAGGTTATGGGTCTATTTAAGATTGCTAACAAAGTTTCTCCCGAAACACACATGACAAACATTTCTTTTCTTTCTTTTTTTACATAGATAAAAGAACAAGGTGAATTTACTGATGTATTCACTGTAATGTTTTATCAGCTGAATGCAGACAAAATGGGAATGGCAGATGTGATGTGAAAATAACTCAAAGACTGATTTTTCCCTTGAGATCTCAACTCCAGCATCCTCAGGACTTGGGAGGTAGAGGCTGGGACAATGTCACTTCAAGGTCATAGCTACTTAACAAATTCAAGGTCATAGCTACTTAACAAATTCAAGGTCATAGCTACTTAACAAATTCAAGGACAGCCTGGTCAGGTCTCCATAGAACACATCTCAATCAAATGTAAAGATGAAGAATTTAAGAAGAAAGGGAGAGACAGAGGGAGGAAGAGAGAAGTGGGGAGAAAACAGTGGGTATACAGGGAGGATTGAAGGAGGCTAATTGGAGGAAAATTAATATAATTATAATTTAATTCTAAAAATTATTTTAAAAAGCAGGCATAACCACAACTTAACAAAACTAGGAATGAACAGCAACAGATGCACAGACTGTAAACATTTATTTACATTTTTTAAAAATCAATTAACGTAAGTACACATACATACTGACTTCATCTATGGGTTGTGAGGTAAGTTAAGTATGCCCCACCAGAGGTATTTTTCAGTGCCTTTTGGAACCTAGAAACATACTTTTTAGGATTTTCATTTTGAAGTTTGTCATGGTTTAAATATAAAATATCCCCCACAGTTTCATATGTTCAAGTCTGCATTCCCAGGTGGTGACACTATTTTGGGAGCTTCTGAAAACTCTAAGGGGACACCTAACTAAAGGAAGTGGGTGGACATACGAGGTGTCACAGCCCTGGGACATTTGTCACCCCCCCCCCCTGCCTCCTGTCTGTCAAAAGGTAAACTTTTGTTGCCTTACCTTCTGATTAGCCAAGTTTATGTCTCTGAACAAAAGTGAATGAAGCATCTGATGAGCCAAAAGAAATGTGCCCCTCTTTGATCCTGGCACAGAAGGTGGTTTCAGGCATTAAAGATGGGGGTGGGGGAAGGGAACATGCTAAAGACAGGAAGGTGAACTAAAAGGGCCTTGTCTTCAAGATGCCTAGATTTCTTCTTCTTAGCCTCAGCTGTACGAGGAGATATTTTCAGTCATTCCTGCCTCCACCAATGCATTGTGTGTGTGTGTGTGTGTGTGTGTGTGTGTGTGTGGTCAGGGTAAGGGGGTGGCCTCTCCAGCTCAATGACTAGAAGAAAACATAGTTGCTTTCTTAAAAATAAGTAATACAAAGGAAAGAAAAACACTAAGATGTTGATAGAGAAACTTGGGAAATAGACAATAGAAGATGCAAAGACCTCCAGTGCCCAGGATCAGATGTATCAATATTGTGAAAAAGGCCAGCCTGCTAAAATTATCTATAGATTCAACACAATACCAAACAAGATCCCAGACATACATTTTTGTTTGTTTGCTTGTTTACTGTTGTAGAGTGAATAATGTTAAAATTCATATGAAAACACAAGAAACCAAGAATAACCGTTAATCATAACGTAAATATCTACTCCCATCGATAAGGCCATCCTTTGCTGCATATGAGGCTGGAGCTATGGGTTCCTCCATGTGGACTCTTTGGTTGGTGGTTTAGTTCCTGGAGCTCTGGGGTGGTCTGATTGGCTGGTATTATTGTTCTTATGGAGTTGCAAACTCCTTCAGCTCCTTCAGTCCTTTCTCTAACTCCTCCATTGGGGACCCCGCCCTCAGTCCAATGGTTGGCTGCCAGCATCTATCTCTATATTTGTCAGGCTCTGGCAGAGTCTCTCAGTTTTAAAGTCAGTGTGAAGATCAAAGAAAGCAAACTTCTAGCTCAAGGACAATATTAGACACATGGGGAGATTTTCAATAAATTCTTATTGATGACAACCATGAGAATCTTCATGCAAATGTGTTACTATAAGTTTATATAAGTGTGCCCACAGCAGATAGAAAATGAAATTAAAAATAAGGAGAGGATTTAAAAAAGGAAATAAAATGTGCCTATGTAATCAAAGATCTAAACCTCCCAAGTAGTTCTTTCAATACTATTTTCCCCATTAATATTTGTCTGACAGTTTTGTGCATGTGTATACTGAATTTTTGTCCTCTCTGTCTCCCATCTTTCACCTCTACCACCTTTCTTAATCAAGCCTTTCCTGTGTTCACATCTCCTTCTTGTATGTGACCCACTCGGCTTAATTACAGTCTCTTGTCCTAGCATGGGTGGGTTTTTTTCCCCCAGTGGGCAGGGGAAAATTAGGACACATTAAAAATATTTTTAATTTATGTCTTAGGGTTTTACTAAGAGACACCATGACAAAGGCAGCTCTTATAAGGACAACATTTGGAACTGGCTTACAGGTTCAGAGATTCAGTCCAGTATCATCAAGGTGGGAAACATGGCAGCATCCAGGCAGGCATGGTGCAGAAGGAGCTGAGAGTTCTACATCTTGTTCCAAAGGCAAACAGAAGAAGACTGGCTTCCAGGCAGCTAGAACTAGGATCTTAAAGCCCACACTCACAGTGACACACCTCCTCCAACAAGACCACACCTACTCCAACAAGGCCACACCTTCTAATAGTGCCACTCCCTGGGCCAAGCATATTCAACCCACCACACTTTATTTTCTACTTTTTCTTATAACTTCAACAACTTTCCTTGTAAATGTAAAGCAATAAGATAAGCTTACACGTATCCCTAAAATATGCATCTATAATATATGGCTTAGGGCTAGTAATTTACGTGAGACTTTCTAAGTTGGGTTCTCTTAAATAGAATCCCTAGGGCTAAAAAAACAGAGAGGCAGAAACAAGTGAACAGGAAAACCATTACCTGTTTCTGCTTGCTTCTTCAAGTACTGAAATTGATAGAATTTGTGCAGTTTATACTCTTGAAACAACCGGTGTTGGTCTCAGTACCACCCCTAGTAAAATGTAGTCACTGAGCAGCAAGTAGAGAGGAAAAAAAATATTTTGAAAAGAATCAAATGCTGCAAAAAAGTATGTGCCTAACTGAAAGCCTTTTCAAGGGTAATTAAAATCACAAACATCAACTTCCTGGCTCCAAATGGCTTTGTGTTAAAAGTGTGACAGGAATTTCTGTGCTGTTCCAGAACTACATGGCTAACACAAAACATTGCCATGCCTCGTACAAGGTGCACCCACCAAGAAGTCAAAAGCAATTAAACAAATGTCTTGAATAAAGACAATTTTGTAAGTCTATGGCACATTGGAAAAAAAAAACAAGTTCAAATGACCCTCAAATAAGACTTAAATTGAAAAATGTGTGGGCATTATGTTTAATGAGGCTCTTAGGTATGGGCTAGTAACACCTTCAGCATGTTACCCCACATCTGCCTCAGATTTGGAAGAAGGAGTTATTGAAATGACTTGCTTTTGCCAAGGTTCACAAACGTTACAATCCACTTTGAATCTGTGGCAAAACAATTCTTCTGATGGCTTTTTTTTTTTTTTTCAATCATAAACAGAAGAAAAGTAATGTGATTTCCCTTCAGTGGCTCTGCTTTATGGAAACCTTTCCAATAATTTCACCTCTAAATGCAGTGGAAGAGTACAGAACACAGATGAACATTTAGGTCAGAAACCAGCTGTGTGATTCAGAGAGGGAAAAAAGGGGACTAATTTATACCCCAGACTGAGCAAGAAATGCTTCCCAGGGTTTTGAAGCATCAGGAAAATCCTTTTTCACATGATCCATTCCATGCACCTCCTGCCAACGTGGGGAGCAAAAAGAAAGGGCAGAAATGTCTTGAGAGTATTACACTCAGCTGGAGCCGACCGAGAGGAACCCAGGCTTTTCCTACTTGACTTCTATCCCAATGTTGCATACTTCTGGCCTGGGGTTTTCAGTGTGCCAACGTTCTCTCCATCAAAATAAGCAAGCATCCAAGCACTTTGGATTTCCTCTGTCAAAATCATGCTTCATTACATTGGGTCTCAGAGGAGTATAGGAGCACTGTGAAGTCCTGAATTGCTTTTGCATTTATCTGGATACGCAGCAAAGGAGGAAAATGGAGCCTCTGGGTTCACCTTATTGTATCTGAGCCCTGGCAAATAGCCGGCAAACCTGGGTTCTCTTGTGTCCAAAGACAAGGTCATCAAAAGAAAGTTTATTCTCATTCTGTCAGATTTCTCCTACATCCGAAGGCCTTGGAAAATTCTCTTCTGCTGTAGATTCCGTCTCCCTGACATTGCCACTTCTTTGGAAATTTCTTTGACCAGGGGCAGTGAAGTCTTCTGGGTAAATAAGAACTGAGTTGCCATCATACACGAGAGGTCCTTAATGACTTACGACCTGAGAATTTTCCACTGTGGCTTTTGGAAGCTTTTGTCCCTTGCCACCCAGCCTCTCTCTTGCATATGGCAGTAGCTCTTAATCCTTCTATCTAGTTACCCATGTCAATAAAATCTAAATTGCTCAGACAATAGTTCAACTCCACAGAACTATTCCTCTATTCCCATTTGTAAAACTCTCCGCATCTCTTTAAATTCCTGCTAGGTCTAACTGAAAGTTACCCAGCTCCTGCTAAAGCCATCCTTTCCCACTTAGGAAGCTCCTTTGGGATCTTCCTCCTGAACTTTGGGCTAATGGCCTTCCACCCTCCATATTAATAATGCTGGTCAGGATTTAGAATTGGAGTGTCTGTTCATCGGCCCACAGCAACCAGAACTCTGTCTTCCTTCCTTGGCTTTGATGCATCACCCAAACACTATTTATTCTTCCATTCCATTGCCTTTGATATCTACCTTTTGATTTCTTTTTTTCACCATATTATTTTAATTGAAGATCTTGTGGGTGAGATATGTTCTTAAAGTCAAGGAAAGTTTGTAAATTGTTAGAGCACTTGAATGCATATTTTTTATATAATGGATACAGGGGTTCTAGATATTAGGAACTCCAGCAGAATTCTACTAAGGACAGTTTAGTGCTTTTATGGTCAATTGAAAAACTGTGGGGCACAAGTAAAAGAATCCATTTTTATGTCGCTGTAGATTCAAAGAATCTAAGGATTCTAAATAATTCTTAATATTTGTAATTGGTATAAGGGGACCTATTTAAGAAAAAAAAAAAAAAAAAAAAAAAACAAAGAAATACCTAGGAATAAATTTAGTCAAGGTGAAATACCTCTACATCAAAAACTTTGACAATGAAGAAAGAAGTTGAAGAAAACACTTTGCCAACAATATAACAAGTAGGGCTAATATGCAGATGATAGAAAGGATTATAAAATTAAAGACTAAAATAGCCAAATCCTTAATCAATAGATTAGCTAAGTGAAGTGGGTCAGCCATTTCAAAAGAAGAAACACAATAGTAGATAAATGTTTGGAAAAAATTGTTTAACACGCTTAGGCATGAAGGAAATGTAAATTTAAAATGTTTCAAGATTCTATTTCAACCCAGTCAAGATGGTTATCATGGAAGGCAAAAATTTCGAGCTGGCAAGGGTGTAGAAAAGGAGGCTTTATTCACAGCAGGTGGGGATGCAAAGAAGAGCAACCACAAACAAAATCATTATGAAAATTTCTCATAGGTCTGACCAACCTATCCCACTCTTTGGTCTAGTCAAAAAACTTTCAAGTCTTCCCACACCGATACCTACATATCTTATTTATTACTACTGTTATTTGTACTGGCTAAGAGATGGAACCAACCTGGATATAAATCAATAGATAAGTGGATAAAGAAAATGTAGTACATACAATGGAATTTTCCTTCACCCATAAAGAAAAATGAAATGATGGCACTCATAGGAATACAGAGAGAGCTGGAAGTAATTATGTTAAGCAAAGAAAGCCAGACTCAGAAGGACAACAACCACATGCTTTCTCTCATACGATAATCCTAGGCTTTGATTTGTATAGACCTGTATATAAATGTGTGTGTGTGCACAAGTGAATTATGAAACTAGAAAGGGGACCACAAGAAGGGAGAAGGGAAGAGAATAAATGAAGCAGAGGATAAAGGAATGTATGGAACATGAAAGGAGAAGTGGGGATTTGGGATGAGGAAGAAAGGAGCTCGGTGAGCACGGAATCATATGGAATCAGGACCATAGGAGAGGGGTGTGGAGAGGAACCAAACAGGGACATAGTTTGGGCGAAGATGCCTCATGAGAACCTTACTTTGTAAGGTGACTTAGAACCTAACTCTGCCCTGTGCCTCAACCCTCTAACCACTGTCGCTCTCCCAAACAGCAAACTTAAACCAGGGCCTGACATTGAGGAAAATGGGAGATAGTTCTAGTTAAATTTTTAAATTGTTACTGAGTAAGAGTATCCTTGTGTGGAAGGAGGGCATGCTCCACCATTCTGAGAAACGATACTAGACAGTAAAGCAGCAGAGGTTCCCTTGTGCCTTGCACACTGGAAGTTGGGATGTCCTGATATTTCACTGGGAAAAATTTAATGATGTCCACAGCAGGAACAATTATTGAGATTCTTGTTTTTAAAAATCTGGGGTCATTAAGATTTTCAACACATGTTGACCAATATGATGAAAAGAAAGTTTTCCAAAAAAATTATGTTTAAGTCAGAGTTCTCTAGAGTAACAGAACTTATGAAATGACTTTATCATCTCTCTGTCTGTCTCTCTGACAGAATTTGAAGTGAATCTGTCTGTTTATCTATCTATCTGTCTGTCTGTCTGTCTGTCTGTCTATCTATCTATCTATATCTATCTACCTATCTACCTACCTACCTATCTATCTATCTATCTATCTATCTATCTATCTATCTATCTATCTATCTATCTATCTATCTAAAGGGAATTTGTTAGAATGGCTTACAGGCTATGGTCCAGCTAGTCCAGTCATATAGAGGGAGAAATTGGATCCTTCCTTGGTGTCAGAAAGGCTTCAATCTCTTCCAGAATGTTCCATCTCAGTAGGAGGGAGGATTGCACAATTGTTGGTTTTCTTATACTGGAGGTGACAAATGGCCTTAGAAATTAGAACACTGGAAGGAAGACTTTTCCTAATAAAGAGTTTGATGAGTGCCCTGAAGCTCTTTTGCTTCAGAAAATATATCATTGGCTAAATTAATGGATGTTCACATGATGCTGTTAGAAAAATTCAAGAACAAGAGTATGCCCATGGTACACCTATAAATGAATACTTGCATTATCAAGTAAAGGAACACAGGAAAAAATATTTTTCCTTCCTAAATTAAAACACAGACTACAGAAAGATAAGGGATACATGTCATGTGAAAGAATAAATCCCCCTGAATAAGCTATTTATATGTCCACAGTTACTTTTCAAACAAAAGAAAGACATTTTTCAAGCAGCCTCCCTAGGTTGTCCCATCAGCTGGGACCAGGATTATAATACTCTAGCTATAAGGCCAGTGACCTTCCAATAATGCCTCCCTTTGAGTAACCAAAACATTCCAGTGGTGGGATTGTCAAGTGTTTTTCTCACTAGTCAACATATTTTCCACACAGTGATTCAAGCCTAATGCATCTGTGGCAAGAGCTCTACTTTGTAAATTGGGTGTTGTAAATCTCAGTGTGGGCTGGAGAGGTTTTCTTCTGGAACGTCATTGGATAGAAATATCTGAAGTTGGTAGAGACTGATTTTTCTAATACCTGAGCTCTTAGGGGGCAGACACAATAGAGTTTATCACTTACAAAATGCTTAGATCCTGGGCTTAGATGTCTCAGTTAACACAGGGTTTTTCTTCTGTGTTTAAGTGAAGGGTTCAGAGAAACACACCTCCCAGGGGTGGGGTGGGGTTCCAGAACTTTCAGGAGCACCCCACTCAGTCACAGTACAAGAGCTCTTTTCTTTGTGTGCACTGGCTTGAGACTCCACTTCGGATTGTGAGTCTGCCATTCCCACTTTCTCTTGGCTGAAGATGCCATGAACTTTCTGTTTCTAGACTACGCTGTGAAGCCTCACTCTTCTAACCTGGATATATATCCTCATTGTGGTCATTTTTATTTTTACAACAGAAATTTTAGAAAGCCATACACAAAGACCTGAGACGCCTGCTATATATTCACTGCGTCCGTTTCATACAAAAGCAGTGGTTCTCAACCTTTCTCATGCTGCAGGCCCCTTAGTACAGTTTCCTCACGTCGTGGTAACCAGTAACCATAACATAATCTCTGTTGCTGCTTCATAAATGTAATTTTGCTAATGTTATTAATTATAAAATAATATCTGCATCTTCCAATGGTCTTAGGGGACCCCTGTGAAAGGGTAATTCAACCCCCCATAAGGTTCACAGCCCACAGGTTGAGAACCACTGTAGTGACATATAAAAGGGTGAGGTCAGTACATATTTCCAGCCAATTCTGTAGCCGATAAAGCCGTTGACATTATTTCTTCCTGAGTTCAAAATTCTCTTTCCTGTTGACTAAAGATAGAGATTGGATTTGGTTCCTGGCAAAGTAATAAAGCAGGATCTTGGAAGAGTCATTCTTGTGGCATTGTGATTGTCATTATGTCAACATATGTCCCTGTCACCCCCACAAAAAGCATTTATTTAAAGGCCTTTCCATACTTATGCAATGGACAAATGATTAAAATTGTAAAATCTGAATTCACCAAGAAGGAAGGAATACATTCTTTAAAGACCTTAAAGACTTTAAATGTGTACATTCCTTAATACCCCACTTCGCTAGAGAAACAGATAAACCTAGATTCGGTGAGAAGTCTACCCATTGATGTTGAAGAGAGGCTAAGAACGTAGTTCCCCAAGGCTCCACACATCCTGCTCTCCTTTACCTGAAATCTGTCTTAAATTGTTGTTTTAGCTCCTGATTATTCATTTTCTCCCCCTCTGATGATGTCTCTGTTGCAAAACAATGATGCCATTCACAAGAACAATCTGAATTCCACGTTGGCAGGAAGGACAAAAAGCTGCATTTGGTAAAATAGAGTCCTGGGGAAATGAGTAGTGTCAAGGAAAGACAGGAGGCAGACGCTGGGCCTTAGAGAAATACCATGAAGAAAGCCAGTCACACACAGTTTTATATAAGACAGCTAATGCCTTGAAATAGAAGACGTATTGTGGAGGATAATATATATTATATATACCTCCTCCTAAAAGCAATATTTTACAGAGCAAAGTTACCATTCCTTTATCAAACAGTCTTGGGCTTGACAGTCCAGCTTTGCGATGTCTTAGATGCAGTAAGGTCTGAGTACTATCTTGTTTCTTTTTTACTCCCTCGGGCAGAGTAGACAGTCATCAATGGAACTCACTGTTATACAGTAAATAAGAGAAGAAGCTACACAGAAGCACATGACCAGCGACTTAAACATTGACCTAAGAGACATAGTCCATTTGTGTTGTGAGTGAGAAGATGGAACATCTTGAGAAACAGAGCGGTGGAGCAGCTTTGGCTCAACTAAGACCTATTGTTTATAGACCAGGAATCCTATTAAGCTCTTTCCTGAATTTAAATTACAAAGACATGAAGCTGAGAGGACAGTTGAATCTAGTACTGGTTGAATATTTTATATCTGAAATCTTATGGACCATAAATATTTTCTATTTATATATTTTTTACTGTTTTTTTTGGTGTGATATTTGATGAGATATCTTGGGAGTGGGGTCAATGCCTAAATATTAATAGATTTGTATTTCATCTGTACCTCATACAAATATCCTGAAATAAATAAAAAATTAGTTGCCTATGACTTATCACATGAAATAGGTGAGTGGTTTTTGCATAACATGTTGATACTGTAATGTTTCCAGCTTGAAGCATGTTGGGTTTTTAACTTTGAGATTAAAGGTGCTCAGTATTTATGGGTAAGGTGATAATCAGGCAATGATAAACACCAGTCCAATAGCTGTGTCTTCCATCCTTCTGAAGAAATTCTAATTTTTCTCACTGAATAAGATACTTTCTGGATACAAAGTCTTTTCATCTAGATGATCATGTAACATAGTGTAACATAATCAACAGTTATGTATTTTGGGCAAAGCCTTTTCTATCATATGGTTTGTTTCCCCCTCTGTTATTCTTTCTTCCCATTATGTAGGAACAAAGTCCTAATGCTGGAATGAGGGACAATATTCTGTAACCACAACACACTAACGTGGGGATGAATATCAAGATCTCAAGTCTGGTAGAGCTGAATTGATAAAGGCCAACCCAAGAGACCTGCCCCTTCTTTTTGTACGTAGGACAATGTATGGAGGTTACTCTGTCAGTAACTTTAATTAGTATAACAAAGAGTCCTAAAGAGGCTTATTTAATTTATGCTTCTCAGTTCTAAGGTCTTGCATTTGGTGGTGGTCTTCATGTCGGTAGAGTCCTGATATGGTACAGAGTAAGAATCCTTCCTATGGGGTTTTCCAGTTCCTTTCTCTTCTGCCTCATAAAGCTACGTATTTGATCATAAGGACCACATTGTGAGGACCTTGTCGAATCTCAATCATCTTCTAAGGGCCATACCTCTTAACAGCATTTTTAGACCAAGTTTCTATTTCATAACCTATAAATTTCAACAGGTGAATCCTTGAGAGATGCATTAAAGCCCTGTGAAAAATGTAGAATTCTATTAATATCTTTGTTAATATTTTGCAGTTAAAGGAGAGAGTAAGTGTGTGTGTGTGTGGTGGGGGAAGACTAGCTTCACTCCATTGTGTTCCTGGCAACTGTGTGTGATTGTGTGTGTGTGTGTGTGTGTGTGTGTGTGTGTGTGTGTGTGTGGTTGTCTGGGCTGTAACAATGAAAGAGAAGAGGAACAGAATATTGTGATACATCCACTATTGACAATTTTTATTTCCCTCTAGGTTCTATTTCATATTTTTCATGCCGTGTAGACTCCCAGGGAGAGCACCACATGGAATGCACCAGGAATCACTTGCCCTTCACCCTCCTATTGGGTTTGGCAAGTAGAAGGCATTGGCAAGGGATCTGGAGATCAGGAGGGTAGTAAGATCAGGATTTTTCCCTAGGCCTTCTCGGCTGTTCCTTAACTAAAGGCAACAGCTCTTTTGAGATGCCACACGCCACACAACACACTTTCTAAGTGTCTATGGCCAGTTCCTTCCTTTATCCAGTCGGGCTGGGCCATAGGTTAGTAATGGCATATCGCTACACTCCTTGTTGGATTTGCTGGACTCTGCCCACATTTCTACGAATGGCATCATTAGGAAATCTCTCTAAATTGCTCTCTAAGCCCCAGAAGTCTCGACAGAACAGAAAATGCATGGAAGCAGGTCAGTTACACCAGGAAATGGTAGGGTAAAGGGCTGTAAGGTGTCCTGGAAAGACAGATCCAATGTAGAGGACAGAACCCAGACTCTGACACCGTGACATTAGACTCAATCCTGACTCTGACTCTTCCTATCTGGGGGCAGCTAGCGTCCCTGTCTATAAAGTATGATAACACTAGTATCTGCCTTATAAAATTGTAGCCAAGAGTGAATATAATGTACTTGTGAAGTACATTAGTTCTTGAGACTTGGTAATCAATCCACAAATGGATTAATGGTAACTATTATTCAGTTCGAAGGAGCAGACAGGATGGGATTGACTTCATATTTTGAGACTCAGCAACTCACAGCTTTAACCCTCAGTTCCTGCTCTTCTCATTCTGTTATGCCTGTGGTCAAGCTGACAAGAACGCCTGATTCTATCTTCAGCCCAAGCCACACCTCAACTCTATGCCCTGTATTCTAATCATCAACCTCACCTGTCACCTCAATGAAGTTAGACCATCCCCTTTCCTTGTTCTTTCATTTTTTTTATTTCGTCAAGAGACCCTTTCTACACTCTCCAGTTATCTTGATGATGTAAGTAACAGTTCTATTAGTCTGGAACTGGTGCACATTACCAGTATCAACATCCAGATTAAACTGGATAGAAATTCACCTGCAGGAGACATAGCAAGCCATCCTCCACATTTTAAAAACCATTACAACTAAAACCCCATGTCTGTCACCCATCCTGTGAAAAAAGAAAAGGAAGAAAAATCCCAGGCAAACTGAACTTATCTTTGTCTCCATAGCAGATGATATTTTAAAACTAGGAAATAGGTTGAGTGATAGAAAAGAAGGTTCTAGTCTTCCTCACTGTGGGTAGCATCTCATCCAGGTTATCTGATGGTCTGTCATATTTGTGGCTCTTCTTCCTGCTGTGATTCAGCCCAGAAAGGTGCTCAAGCATCAAGAACAGATATCAGATGTTTACTGGTTGATGTTTTCAAAATTAGAGACTCGGAGTGCCTAGGCCCTGACTCGGGGAATGAGAATTCCTTAGAATGGTTCAGGGAAGAGTGAAATTAGAGAACTATGCTAAAAGTAAGTTTCCCCGATGATCCCAATAGATAGTCAGAGTCCCAGTTTGGACATTAGTCTTAGTTTATAATAGCTGTTACTGATTTTTAAGATTTGACCACACCTACCCCTATTTACCACCCTCTAATGTTTCCTAGGCACCCACAAACATGTTCTTTTCTCAACTTCTGGTTTTTTTCATTCTTTTCTTCTTCTTTTAAAAAATCATCTGCTGAATGCAATTAGTACTGCTTATGTGTGCATGGGTGTGGGGTCATCCGCTGAAGCAGGAGAAACCTACACCTCTCTGTGGAAAATGACTGATCATTCCCACCAATTATCAGCTGCTGACAGCTCCTCAGCTAGGCGTTAGGGCCTCACAAGCCACCCCACTGCTGCCTTGTTTTAACACCTCCAAAATCCTGACCACAGAGATAGTCTGGTGCAAGCATTTGCTATTCACTCTAATGACGGTATGTCTGGTCAAGATGGAGTATATGCCTCTGATTTACTTTCTTCATTTATAAACTGGGATAAGGTTGCAATGTTGAGGACTACGGTCACTAACGCAAAGAAATACCAGAATATCACATATCAGAATCACTTTGAGCTGAAGGACTCTGCTTACAACTTTCTTATGAATGAGCTAAGATATCAGAATAAAGCCTATTCCTTGTGGAACCATGTCATCCTAGATTTTATTGTTAGTATGACCAGCACAAAATAAAATGGCAATAATAAAAGCTGCACACGGGGAAGTTGATAGAGAATGAAAATGTGACTGAATTTCTGTATTTTGACGCTCACAGTCTTACATGCAAATACTGAGCAGGGGAAAATCAGACTTGGCAGACATAACCCACACCAAATAAAACTGCCAACAGCTAAATTGGCAAATGTAAAAAAATTTTTATTGCCCAAAAAGTTGACAGAAAATTCCTATTTTTTTTTTTTTGCTAAATTTAGTATAAATAATTTGACCCATGACAATTGGATTCAGTACCAATAATAACTATAAAAGAAAAGTTACAATTGCAGAAACTATAATAATTAAAATTTAATATGAATAACAACAAAGTATCCCCATATTAAATAATATATTCATTTAAACCTCATGTGGAAAGTAATTGATTCCAGTGAAAAGAATTTCAGTAGATTAAAATAGAAAACGGAAAAATGGGAAAATATTCATCTCTTGGAACATAAAATGCATTGAAGAATTAAAATTAAAATGGCTCGACAGAAATTAGAAGTAAAACACGTCAAAATTGCATATTTTTAAAAAATATGATTCTATCATTATTCATGTAAGCATAATCCTGATTTAAAAGTCTCTTTCTGTTCCTTTGTGCAGGATTCAAACGATTCTTGGTTCAGGAGGTACACACAAGGTTAAAGCGAAGTGGTTGGACCAAAAAAAAAAAAAAAAAAAGGCTCACCGCTCCTTTTACTTAGTGGCTTGTTGGATAGTCTGATGGAAGGATGGTCAGATGAGTTTCTAGTCTTGTAGGAGGGCAAGTGCGCTGTAATTCCAAGTCCTGAGCTAGTCAGCAACATTTAGTTATCCAAAGGAAGCTTTGAGTGTAAGGGGAAAAGTACAAGGACAGGAAGGGACTCGATCCTCACAGGAGCTGGTGGGACTGGAAGGAGATCCAGGAGGGCTTTTGGTAACAGCATTTGTAAGAGATACCAGAAACAGTCTAGATGCTGCACATCTCTGTGTTTACTTCTGTGGATTGGAACCACGACAGTGAAACAGAAGCTCAGACCGCGTCTATGTTTCCCATGATGCCTCGCGTCCGGGATTCTGAAATGTGGCACAGGAGCAAAAGTTGTATGTGCGGTCAAGGTGATGAGACATCTGTTTGTGTCTGTTCTTTTTCCCCGGGCCCAACGGACTCCAATCAACAAGAGGGATGGCTCACTAAAACGGAAAATTCCTGGGTCTTTAAATCCCTGGGCGGGGGAGACCGCAGCTGTCACGGGGCATGCTACACTGGGCTGATCATCTCTGAGAATTAAGCAGCTCATGCCATGCTCACCAAACAGAAGTTTAAACAGCCAGCACATGTTTGACAGTAACGGAGCAACAGAGGCATCTGTGACATTTGTTACCATTTGTGGTGGTTTTGAAATAAAATACAGCAGAGACTGGGAAGCAGCCAAACACAGAAACCGAAAGGTAGACTTCACGGATTGATGGGGTGGGAGGCTGACTCTTCTACTCACAGTCTTGCTGTTTATTGTACACGCTCACAGCTTGACACTGCTTCAGACGGTGGTGCACTTTGTTTAATCTCGAGCTCTTGGTACAAATACCGTGTCAATTCTGGGCCATCTGTCCAGTCTGTGAGTTCTAGTCTATGTAGAGCCAGCCTACAGCGAGAATGATAGACAGTGAGGTAAACATGAGTCTGAACACATAAACTAAGCAGTGGTGTCCCAATTTAAGGAAGGCCCCAGGTAACGTGTCGTGGGGAGGGCCCCAGTGCAGCCATGATTCCGGGACCACAGGGCATCGATCCATGACTTCCAGACAGAGGTCAAGACAGAATCAAGTATGTGCTGCAAATAACAAAGTTCCTGGGGGAAGGTGGATGAAGGGAGACAGAAGGTGGAAAGGCAGACACAGGGGACCTTTGCAGAGACTGCCAGCTCGACTCTGGCCATCCTTTGATCTGCTTCTGAGCAACCTTTAGTCAAGTAACAACCATTCCCATCTGGGGACATTTTCATCACTTGATTTCCATGTTTCTTTCTGCTCTCTGGGTACTCCTTTAGGGAATGGCCTTCAACAATGAAATTTCCCCTAGGATTTCAATTTGGGCCTTTTGAGCCTCTCTGTCTACACAGAACGTTCTTGTTATTTCAGTTAGATGCCGAGGTCCCCAGCTTCAGACCTCTAATCCAGATTTCTCTGCAGGGAACTGGACTTGCATAGATTTGAAAATCTAAAAACCAAGTGTGCAGAGTCAAATCATCCTAAGTGAACTCCGGACTCTGTGGGATGCTATCAGAAGGCCCCGTGCTAGATGCATAATCACAGATGACTTTCACGGGGTTGATTCTGTGCCAAGGACGAGAAAGGACAGTACCTGGAACTTTGTGGCCTTTATATATTCCTGTGCTCTGCAAATACTCTTACATATCTACAAGTGGGGAGGATTAAGGGTTATTAAGGTGGATACAACTAGGTTACCACTCAAAAGAAAATCAACCTATACTTATCAATGAGTTCATAATGTGTCAGAAATTACTGAATGATACATCTTTTTATTCTTACAATTCTAAAATCTTTTAGATTTATTTATTTTTTATACATATAATATTTTGTCTGAATGCATGTATCCACACCATGTTCAGGTCTGGTGTCTAAAGAGATCAAAAGAAGGCATTGGATGCCTTGGAACTAGAAATATGGTTGTGAACTGCTGTGTGGGTGCCAGGACTCAAATCTGGTCCTCTATAAGAGCAGCAAGTGGTCTTAACTGTTGACTCACTTATCCAGCTCCCTGTAATTCTTTGGATAGACGTGATTGTTACCTGTAGTCCAGTGAGGACATGAGGTTCCGAGATAACTCCTACATGATACACTGATTTATGACAACGCACAAAACAGGAACACTTAGTTTAGACATTTTGTCACTGAAATTTATTCTTTTTCCTCAATACTGAGGAATCATAAAGCTATGTAAGGGGAGCCATTCCATCTCCTCCAAACATCTATATCCACATCGTATTGTGTTCATTTTTGTCCCCATTATCCACTCTTAAATCTCTCCCCTCAAAGGATCTGGATTCTGCTTTTCCCTTACTGCTAAAGAAAGTAACCCTGAAAGAGTTTACTTGAGGGCCTTACTGAGGAAAATTATGTTTGTTGAAATACTTATTATTGAAGATTCTGCAGAAAAATAGAATCAATACTTTCTCATACCTATGGATGCATAGGTGAGTGTGTGTGTGTGTGTGTGTGTGTGTGTCTGTGTGTGTGTGTGTGTGTGTGTAAATCCTAGGGACTGGTACAAAAGTAAAGAGGACACCAATAGACATCTGCAAGATGCAAACCCAGAATATTAATATGTCAGAGATGTGTTAAAGCTAAGGATAAGGAACATCCTAAGATGTTCATCTTAGAGAGAATGGACATCCTAAGCTTAGCTTAGAGGTCAGCAGGCTTGAGACCCAGGAAAATGCAATGCTTTTGATTGAGTCCAAGGTAGGGAAAGGGCCAGTGTGGTAGTTCAGAGGTCATCTTCCCCAACCCCTGCTTGGATGACCAGCTTCTTTGTTCTACTTGGATCTACAGCTGATTCACTGAAGCCAATTCTTATAAAATTTCATTCTCAAAATGTCGTCACTGAAATGCCCCAAAACAAGAATTGATGGAAAGTCTGGGTATTCCGTGGCTCAGCTATGTCAGTGCAGAAAGCGAACTTAGCTGCCATACTTACGATACAGAACGTGTTTGGATATAATGGCCTCATGGTCAGGGTAGCAAAGGCTGATAGAAGCCTAGTGGCTGCGATCTCTCAGTGTGTTCCCAACAGTCTACTGAATACACTTGAGTACATTAAGATCCTGGCCTTGGAAAAGAACAGCACTTTACAGTTTTGGTGATGATGCTAATGAAGTGTAAGTCACTTAAACACTCCAGCGTTGTATTTATGAAGCAAGATATTTCCTTTAATGTTATTTTATAGGCAATGGGGAAATATCTGCAAACATACTTTGGATAACAGACAAGTTTGTCAGGGTTTTGAGTTACTCCACACTCAGAGTGCTGGGGTAATCTTATGCTAACATGAAACACTCACGATTTATACAACCAGGTCCTGGGCAGATTTCAAACTATCTGGGAAACAGACTTTGTATAAAGTAACTATGTGCGCTGGGAAATGGTCAATCTATCCCAACCACCCCCAAAAATAGATCAGACGTTAAAGCTCGTTCACGTTAGAGTCCAATGCAATGAACAATAAGCCCCAGAATCCACCGTGTCAGGGACAGGGTGCCCCATGGAGGGTGGATGGTTCCTCCTGTGCTTAACACTTGGCTTGAAGTTCAATTCCCTCCCATTCTGAACCAGAGAATAAAGCCAACACCTAAGGGTAGCTGTGAACACAGATACTGTTCGGAATTTGCTTTGAGGGCCATTGCTCACTTGGAGTGCAAAATACAGGAGACCAGGGATGGGTGGGAGGGGACTTCGACTTTGGCCGTTATGGTTGGCAAAGTAAGTGTCAGGAACTTTCCACATTAGTCCTTCAGCAACTCAACCAGCTCCCTCTTCTAACTTAAGTCACGGATAGGAAACACACTTAGAAACTGCTTGTGTCTCTGTCACCTCCAACTTAGAATTTGGGGGTTCACGTTTCTGGTCAGGGCACATCTCAACATGGTAGAGTCAATGGGAACCACTCTGCGTGGACACCTTCAGGGCGCGTCTCCTCTGTTTGAATGGAGCCAGCCTCTCCCAGTAATGCACACATTGTTGGTAGAAGTGTTCTCATTTTCTCTTGACAATAGCATATGAAAATTGTAGACTGCTGCTCATTCCGTTTACTTCCTTATGTAATACTGTTTTCTTTTTAGTGTCTGAGGACTACGACAGACACCAGGGGTGTGTTTTGCATTCAAGTTCTCAGGCACAAATTATCTCTGAAAATTTCTCTTCATGGCTATCATATCTCAAGTGTTCTCCAAATTTTGATTTTCAAAAACTACTGGTGGCTTCACACATGTTGCTGATTTATCCTTTTATTTTGGGGGCATTCAGCTGCATAGAATCCTGCAATAAGTAAGGTGAAATTGTTTTCTTCTTATACTGCATCTTCCAGAGACTAAAGAGTTAGAATTCTGTAAGCTAGCGCTGTGAGTCACGGCTCCTGGGTTAGATGAGAAAAGAAAGTGACTGGTATGAGGCCTTCGTGTGTACCTTAAAATTGTTGAACATCCTATATGAAGCACAAAAAACAAACCCCATTTGTTAGGGGACATCCTTATACATCTATATACAAAGACATTTTCTTCTTCTCTTTCTTAAAAATTGGAAGGAAAATAGAAGGAAATGTATGTGTGCCTGTGTGTATGTAAACATTACTAGGATAACTTACATGTGGTTTCTAAGATCTGAGAATGACCGTGAACTTCTGATCCTCCTGTACCCTCTGAGTGCTAAGATGGTAAGTATGTGCCACCATAGCTGGTGTATGTGGTTAGGAACTCACATTTGCTAGTGTTTAGTAACTGAGCTACATTCCTAACCAAGAAGGCATCTTTGTTTTCGAGGAAGAATCTCCTGTAGCCCAAGCTGGCTTTATGCTTAATTGTAAATGTACATCTAGACCAAATTACAAGATATATGGGTGGGCCTGAAAGTTCATTTCCAGGAAGGGTTAACTAAGGGGAGATGAGCCTTCTCGAGCACAGGTGGCTTATTCCATCAGGCAGCCCGGAAAGGAAGAGATGGGAGGGCGATGCCCACTGCTTGGTCACCTGCCTTCACTTCTGGCTGGGGCTTGTGTCCATCCTCTTTGTTGCTCTTTCAGTGACATCACAGTGCAGATTCTTGCCTTTCAAACATGACTGAAGACCAGAGACACTTCTGGAATCTTCTAGGTTTTCAGTATCAGACTGGAAAGACCAAGGCTTTTCACATAATTTATGGTACGGAGTAGCTCTCAGGTTCTCCGGTGCACAGACAGCTGCTGTTGGACCACCCAGTCCCTACCATGTAAGCCGATCTATTAAATACCCTTATAATAATACACTAGTGTTTCTATTGGTTCTGTTCTCTAGTGAATCCTGACTAAAACATGTTAAGAGAAAGACTTGTGAAAACCATCGGAAAGTTTAAATATTCTTAAAGCATCCCAATTTATGATGGCTTATTAGAATTCTAAAATGTTGATTCAATGTCACAACAGCCACACTGTTTGGTAAGATAGATTTTTGTTTCTTTTGCCCAATCTCCTGATAGCCTTCTTCTTGACTCTTGATTGTTTTTTTTTTTTTTTTAAGACTGTAAATTAGTTAAAACATTTCTTTTCTTTTTTTACTTCAAACCTTCCAAATAACCCTCCCATTTTTTTCCATGTTCACGACCTCTCTTTTAATTGTTTCCACAATGCATATATGTATTTGTATGCACATATACATTCTTATGTACAACCTGCTCAGTCTATATTCTGATACTTGTGTGTATATTTTCAAGGCTGACTCTTTGTCACTGGAAAACTGACTGGTGTGCTCTTTCCTGGGGAGGGCCACTTGCCCCTAGTAACATCAGAATCTCTACCTACAAAACCTTACGAAGAGGATCACCCAAACAGGAGCCAACAAATGTGCCAAACTATAGGGGGGAAAGTCCATAATGCCTCAACCCTACACAGTTACTAACAATGAAGTAACCCTTGATCACCCTTATTCATTTCCTTCCTAACCAAATCAATTTCTTCACGCAAAAATAGGGAAGGACTTACAGGGAGAAAAGGTGTACCCTGTTATCTATCTTGGTTTGTTTCTTCAAAAGGAGAGGAAGGGTGGGGGCCAGGTATTCCAGCTGGGATTCTTCTTGAGGCCATCATGGTACTGTCTGTAAGGCAAGTCAAGCTGAAGCTAAGGAAGAGCAGGGTGGAGCTCCCAGAGCTGCTTCTGCATTTCCAGTGCTCTGGGAGGCCTCCGGGGCTCCGAATTACTCTCAGCTGCTCACTCTCCCTCTTTCCAGTCTGCCACAGCCACCAGCAGCTGTTCCCCTTTCTTAATCCACAGCCAGATGCAAACAGCTGTTTCCCTCTCTCCAAAATTGTCAGCGGTGGCTCATTTTTTGACACCCCCACCCCAAACACATGGGCACCAATTTTGTTTTTCAGTTCTAAGGAAATATGCAAAGGCTTCAGGAAGGTCAGGATGCAGGTGAGGAGAAAAGGGAACAAGACATGCTTAGATACAGAAAGAGCTAGTGAGGGCAAGCTACAAGGTGGTAACAGAGACTTCCTTGTTCCTTTGGGGCTGCATCAACCTGTAACACAGGCTCTGTGACTTTGTCCTTACTGAGACACTGACCTCAGAAAGCAACAGACACAACAGCAGAAAGCTGAGTTCCTAGGAGGATGCTACAGTGGTACCCTGGCGACCTGGCTTCTGTTACAGTGGTACCCTGGCGACCTGGCTTCTGTTACTGTATCTAAGAAATGTATACTGGAACACAACTCACCCCATGTTCTTCTGGTCATGAGATAGGCAGTAAATAACCATGCCTTGATAGATATATTTATACATCCCTGCATGTATAATTATCAGCTGTGCCAACTAATGGTGTCAAAAGGCAAGACTTTCATTTTCTCTTTGCTGTCGGTGAGGTGGTGGTATGTATATGATGTAGGTACACGTATGAGTTCCTGCAACTGAACATGTATATGGAGGCCAGAGGTCAAAGCTGGGTAATTTGTACAGTTGCTCTCAACCTTAATTTGAGACAGGGTTTCTCACTGGCGCCTGAGCTCACTGATCCAGCTAAGACTGGGTGGCAGGTGAATGCTAAGGATCCACATGTCTCTGCCTCCCCAATGCTGGGATTCTGGCTGCCACACTGTTTTGTAAGTGGGTCCGAGGAGATCCGAACTCAAGTCCTCAGGCTTGTGCAGTAACTACTTTACCAACTGAGCTATCTCCCTAAAGCCCAGATGAATTTTCTCTATTGAGATCCTCTTGATCAAGAAATATTTCTGGTTCTCACCCTGCTTCTCTTATTTATTTATTTATTTTTAAACAGGGACTACAGAGAAGTTTATTTATTTAGTATTCATTATATCTTCACTACTGGAAATTTGAAAACGTAATTGATTATCTGTGCCACTTTCATCAGAAACTGAGATAAATATTCGGACTACCCCTTAGGTGACGCAGAGATATGATTTCTGTTACATGGGTCCCACAGTCAGGGATCTCCACCCCAATTTACAGCATCCCAAGAGCATCCCAAGTCTTTGGTCTCTGAAAGGCACACCGAGATGGAAGGAAAAGAAACGACTTCATCTCTTACCAGATTGCATATGTCTGAAAGTCCCAGATACCAATTTAGGAAACTGTATGAATGACCACCTGTGTTTGTAAAATGACAGTTTGGAAGAGAACAAGCAGAGGTCAAATGCAGGCTCCCGAAACTCTGGCTCCCTCTGTCCCTCTCCCATCTACTCTTCAGAACGCAGGGCAGTGATAAATGGCTTTACCAATACCGTGATTATGAAAGCAGATGGACAGCCCGTCCATCTTCAGTGGAAACTCACCCGAGCTTCACCTCATCATTTCAAACTACAGGACACTGTCATAAAATGTCACAGAAGGTAAAGTAAAAAGAGCAGAATTCCGATGGCCAAGGCAAATCTCTGCCTTGCCCTCAGATTTCTTTCTTTTTTTTTTTTTTTTTTTTTTTTTTCCCTTTTTTTCCTCCTCTGGCAAAAGATTTTGAAAGGGTTTTAATCAAAGTAAGGGAAGGCTTGATAACTTCACTCCACACCCCAATCCGATCCTTTTAGCATCCTCACCATGTGAGTGCTGTTCCCGTGGAACACTCGCTGGGAAGGAACTGGCTGGGGCTCTAAGAAAACTTCCAATGGCTAGGGAGTCATTTAAAAGAGCCCCTTATTCTTATAAAGGCTTCCCAAACTTTCAGGATGGGGTTTCTGAGGCTGGCCGAGAGTCAGCTTCACTTAAGATCGTGCCAAAGTGGGCATCAACAGCTCGTTTGGCTCAGGAGAAAACGAAATGAGAAACAACTGACATTTGTATACTTGAAATTATGAGCTGCTTCCCTAACAAAGAGACCAAACACTTTCAGCTTGTTTTACAGTAAACATACACATTGGACAATCTGGTTGGCTAGCAGCTGGCTGTACATATGTGGGACATATGTTAACACATATGAGTACATAAAACTCCCATATGTTCACTTAAAAGGACACTGTCAAGTCATTTTATGACTTTTTTTGTTCTCTGGGCTCCATTGTTTAGAAAATCTTCTTAGAAGCTTAAAAATACAATCTTTTCCCTACTGATTTTTGTTCTCTCTCTCTCTCTCTCTCTCTCTCTCTCTCTCTCTCTCTCTCTCTCTCTCCCTCTCTCTCTCTCTCAATTAAGTATTTTGAATGGCAATCAAGTAAACAGGGCTGGTTCTATTTAAAGCATAAAACCCACTTCAGTATATATAGCAAAGCACATTGAGATGGAAGAAACCAGTAAGAGAGAAAGCTTCCCGAGAAAAGAGTAACTGGAGTGTACCTTCGGAGCAGATAATTTTGAATGGCAACATGGAAGGTTATTTTCTGGCCTGTTCCCGTTTCAGTTGATGTTAGGTAGCAGAAGTAGAAGCCAGGGGGCAGGAAAGATACCACTCTACACAATGCATCCTGGTCATGCTTTTCTGGCTTTGTCTTAAGTATTGATCCTGTTCAGAAATTCTTGGGATTTGGGGTGGGGGGGTAGCTGTGGAAAAATCAAGCCACAAGAGCTCAAAGACTTTAAAAACTACCCAGAAATCACAACTTTTGAGGAAAACAAAGAGTGGAATATTGACAGGTGATTATCTAATGTCTGCCATGCTGGTGGATGGAAAAATATAAAACCACACTTAGCTAACAAAGACACAGAGTAAAGGGCATTTCATACATTAGTGGCAGAATGTGAAAACAGAGCTTCGAAAGTTAATCTGGAAACATTTATTTGTTTATCTATTTATTTACCTATTTATTTATTTACCTATTTATTTATTTACCTATTTATTTACCTATTTATTTATTTACCTATTTATTTATTTATTTATTTATTTATTTATTTATAGTACACTATAGCTGTCTTTAGACACACCAGAAGAGGGCATCAAATCCTATTACAGATAGTTGTGAGCCACCATGTGGTTGCTGGGATTTGAACTCAGGACCTCTGGAAGAGCAGTCAATACTCTTAACCTCTGAGCCATCTCTCCAGCCCTATTTATTTACTTATTTTTAAAGAACCAAAAGTATATACTTTGTGACTCAAGTTTGATCCCTGGTAGCTGACCTATTAAGGTGCAAGAAGACAAGAAGACATGAGAACCAACTCTACAAAACTGTCCCCTTAGTTCCACAAGTCACATAATACATTTTGGTGATTTTTTTTTTTTTCTTGGTTTCATCTTACATAACAACACTCTGGAGCAATTCCTGGGTTGGGAAAAAGCACCCATGTAGTGTGTGTGTGTGTGTGTGTGTGTATTCACAGTTTGATTCACTCCCTGGGATCTCACCATAGGAACACAAATCTGTAAACATATAGCCGCAGTATCTCTACAGAAATATAATTTGGTGTGGCACAATGAAACGAAGTAAGTGGTTTGTTTAGTGAGAACTGCCGTTGACCCTGTTAAGGCACGGTCCACATGGAATGGCACAATGCCGTCCAAAGAGGGGCGTGGATCGAGGGCCGCTGACTCAAAGGATTGCCACCTGGTGGTATGGAACAAGATGAACGGACGGACGAATGAGCTCAACCAATAAATAAACCACAAAAGGGACCTTCCTGTGTGTTTGTTTATTATTGTCACTTACTGTTTACCGTCTGCCATTATTTGTCCTAAAAGATAAGGCTGAACACATACAGGGTCATACATGTTTCCTTCTGGTTCAAACAAAGAAAGACCGAGGAACGGGGACACGCTCATTGGTCCACATCTGTGCAACACTGGACATGGTACGTGCATGCTTGCAAGAATTTTTGAAATAGTCATTGTTATCTTAAGTCATCTCATCTAGGTTTCGGGGTTTTTGAGGATGGGACAAAGCACAAGGTGAAGATCGTGGTAGACAAGGATAAGACTTGAGGTTGGCACTATGCAGCGCCAGGATAAGACCCAGAGGAGCAGGCCCTCAGGATGCTAGCGCCACCAAGTGGTGCCTGAAGCAACTGCTGGTCGTCTTTTTGTTCCACCAGTGATTAAACAAACAAACAAACAAACAAACAACCTCTTTGCTTAGCTTTGCCTTCCAGGGTAACGGTTACAGTGTGGGACACTCCTGTTCTCTCATGAATGTAACACACACACACACACACACACACACACACACACACACACACACACGTGATCCTGGCTTTTAAATGAACCAGAAGTACAGAAACTGGATAGAAGGCAAATAGCTTTTGCTATAGAACTTGAGTTCTTTTCCGTTCCTGATTTGGGCAGACGCTCCGTGGTGTAGACTGTGTAAAGTCCTTCCAACTACCTGGACTGGTTCTTACAACTGTGCACTTTACAGTTACGGGCATTTCATCTCTTTGGTACCATCTCCCTAGCCTGGCGTGTTCTTACTTTTCTACTGAACACTCAAGGGCCAACCATATTCTCTCTGCTTAGGCTCAGCTATAACCAAGTTCTGTGCTAAGACCCAAATTGAGAGATCAGGGATCGATGCAAAAGCAAGAGGTTTATTCTCGCTCCTCCCAAGAATTGTGGGTGGAGAATGGAACTTGGCCTAGCCTTGACCTGAGGCAGTAGGATTAAGTCTGGCCCCTAGGGTCCTCCAGTGTTAGAGTTCCTCAAGCTCTGTTCTTTGGTGAATGTTCATTAACAGTATTCAACTGTATCTGTGTGTCCACCGTGAAATCTGATTTTACTGCAACTACTTGTCAGAGGAATTGCCTAGGTTTCCCAGAAGGAGGTCAGTTTACCTCTGTTGGCCCAGGATGACTGTTGTAGCCCAGTATGATTTTATTCACAGTTAAAGTACTCTAGTTTTGAGAACCCATTACATGGTTACAAAAACATCTTCCTTACCTATGGGCTTCTTCCTTCTCCTGATGCATATAATAAATAAACTAAAAGAAAAATGTGTCAAACTTTTGTTGGATCAAGGAATTTGATTCAGTAAGGGAAACTCATGTCAGAGTGAAAGAGAGGAGAGAGAGGGGTGTGTGTGTGTGTGTGTGTGAGAGAGAGAGAGAGAGGGGGGGGGGAGAGAGAGAGAGAGAGAGAGAGAGAGAGAGAGAGAGAGGGGAGAGAGAGAGAGAGAGAGAGAGAGAGAGAGAGAGAGAGAGAGAGAAAGGGAGAGAAGGAGAGGAGGGTATGCGTCTTTTAAAACATTCAAATATTAAAATTCAAAGTTTTCAGATTTATGACTTCATTTAAAATGTATTAATGTATTGTCTTTTGAATTTCTATTTAGTTTTGAGTTCCAATAAGAACTCATATATATATAACCAAGTCCACTCAGTCAATGAGGTTCTCCAGTGGCGAAGTGAGGATTAAAAAAAAGAGAGAGAGACAATTAGTCAAAACTGTAGCATGACCCCAGCCAGTTCTGAGGCTGAAAGGTGATTTAATTCTTCCAGTCTGCTTTTATGGTATTTTGATTTCATGCAAGTAATAATAAAGGTCAGTTCTAGGTTAAGGGAACAAGCAAGGCAATAAACAAAATCCCATAATCACTATTTCTAAGGGCTGGTAAAGATGACCAGGATTATCTGAGCCTGCTTTTCTGTCCTAGGCAAAGTCATACTGTTGCCTGAAGCCTACTTCTTTGTTCTAGCCTAGAACCAGATTCCTGCCTGAGCTCACTTCCTTGTCCTAGCCCAAAGTCAAGTTATTGCCAGAAGCCTACTTCGTTGTTCTAGCCTAAAACCAGATTCCTGCTTAAGCTAACTTCCCTGACCTAGCCCAAAGTCAAATTCCTGCCTGGAGTAGCCATACTTCCTTGTCCTGGCCCGATGTTGAACTCTTGCCAAGCTACCTCAAAGGCTCTTCACAGATTTAAAAATTTTACATTTTAATTTTTCATAGAAGAGGGAAACAAGGTGGGAAGCAAACTAATGAATCATCAGCAAATGGAAGAATGTTCAGGCGAGTGAACACAAACACTCTAGAGGCTGTATCATTTATCCATGGTCAGTGAGTGTTGTGCTTGGTGCATACATACTGTTCAGTAGAATTTACAGGGGTTTCTCTCCAGTTGTGTAACTGGTCTTTATGGCAATGTACTTGGGTTTAAGTGTCTTCTAGTTGGAGTTAATCTGGCGGAACCTGTACTATTTAAAGCCATGCTTTTCCTTATCTCCCTATTAAACATTAATCCCCAGAGAATTGAGGAATTTGAGCTCACCCACATAGTCTCTTACTTAGTCATCTTTATAACTAGTAATGATTCGTATTGGGATAGCCATAGTCTGTGTCTTTGGCAAGGAGTGTGAGAACATGCTGACCTGTGTAGGCTTGGAGGTGTTGCCTCATTGACTCTGAAAGGTCACTGCTCTTTCTCCTTCCAGAATGGCCTAGACCTGACCCACTTTAGAGCACAGGATGTTGGTATTTAGCTGAAGCTACTCTTTAACTAGCTGAGTCATTCATTCATCACGGTCCCTTTATCACCTGGGTATTCCGCACCTGCTGAGTACACAATGAAGAATGTGCAGACATCTGGGAAGGGACTTTACAGTGTGCCTGTGCCTGTGTGTGTGCATGAACACACACACAGACAAAGAGACAGAGAGAGATAGAGAGAGGCCAATGTATCGTGTTCATTTGCAATGAATAAACTGTCTCTGTTATTCCTTTTCCTAACATGGTTTAGTTTATAAAACTGTCTCCACATTACACCAGCATCATTAGGAGGATAGTCAGGCCCCAAACATGAGGCTATGTGGGCAGACATTCAGATCTGCTTTCCTTAAAATATTTTTTCCTGTTCTCCTAATGTATGTTTAGTGGCTCCGCATAATTTAGATACAAGTATTTTGCCTGACATGTAAAAACCCAAGATCTCTCATCTCTTTCAGCTTAGGAAAATGTATTATTTAATAAGGCTAAATTTGAATCTGTATTTTGTCATGTGCAGGGTTATTTTATTTTATTTTTTACCTTAGACAGAACAGGCAAGTTCTCTGTGTTTTAGGTTACTTATCTGCAGTATGGGGCTATCCTCTATTGCCTTGGTTTTTAGTTTTCTTTTTTACATGAAAATTCACAAACCATAAGCTCTACCCACTAGTCATTGCTTTTAGTACATTTTGAATAATGGGCCTACACATGCAAATCCTACACATGCAAATTACAACTATAACCCAAGTCACAAAGGCATCTATGAAAGATACCTTAAAACATGGCCAAGTGTGTGATTGTGATATCAATACTTGGCTGTGAATGCAAGATCGTAGTTTCCAGGGCAGCCTGGGTTACAAGATGAGACTTAATCTCAAAAATCTGAAATAAAGTTCAAAGAGCTCTTACTGCAATGTCTTGACTCAATGGTACTGTGCGTCAACTGTGGAAAATTTAAGTCAAGTCCTACATGCCAGCCAGCGAGTAGACATTTAACCAAGGGAAAGCCATGGACTGGGAGCATCTATTTCTGCTAAGCTGAGTTGCATCTGATACGATTCCTAAAGCCTCTTAACAGTTGCAAAATTGTCCATTAATAAATACGATGTGAATTTCGTGTATTATTTACATATTATAATTTAGACACACAGCCACAATGGCAGCCATTTTATAATCTCATTTCGTTGCAGTTTCCAGAGCCGACTGTTTCCTGAGACACCACATGAGTGAAGACGGTCTTTTTCCTTTAAATCCTCCACTGACTTCTCTCTGCTTGCTGCATGACACTAAACTCCCTGGCAGAACACCATTCTCTTTGGTCTCATTTGCCTGTGGAACATCCATCCTCAAACCCTCCTGTGAGCTCTCTAACTGACAATCCTTTGGCAGAACCACCAGACCTTAAAGCCTGCAGGCCTGGTACTCTACCATTCTTTGTGTTCTCTCCTCCCAGCAAAGTTAGAGGAAAGGGTTTAACGTTGAGTAAAGAAAGGACTAGAGATACTCAGAGGTGATACATTTCAGGCACCCATCACAGACTCTGTAATGAGTTCCAGTACCCTAAGATTACCCATTTGCTTCTCTGCCCAAGATTCTTTTAGCTGTCCTGGGTAATTTCAAAGATATACACACGCAATGTTTTGTTTGCCTTTTGGAGTTTATATCTTTCCTTTGAACGGCTCTCTTCTATTCTCTCAACCCTTTCATATAAGTGTTGGAAGAAGTTGGCTCTCCTGTCTGTAAATAAAAGTCCTGGTAGGAACTCCCAACACCCATCAGATCCTACATCTTGTTGGATGGACTCTACCTTCCCTCTCAGACTCCTAAAATGGGACATGCTTTCTCTTGGTCTCTCTTGGCAAGACATCTTCCTCCTGCTTCTGTCTAGTGAACTTTTATTACTTCAACACTTAGCTTAGCACTTCTGATAAAACATTCCACTGACTTTAGTGAAGACAGCTACTGTTGCAGTAAATATTTCTCTCCTCTTTTGATTTCTTCCCTTTTCTTCTTGTCTAAACATAAAATGCCTTAACATAAATCTACAAGCTGCAAGCCTCCTAATCTTACCAAATCCTATATACCCCAATGCTAGGAGCCAGCCTTTATTCTGTGTCCAAAATGATTAGCCTTCTGGCTATACATTAACTAACTTAATCCTTCCTTCTACCTTATATGGGGAAGTACAGTTATTACCTCTGCATTTTATAGATCCAGAAACAAGAGCAGAAAGGTTAAACTGTCCCGCAGCCTAGTTAGTAGGTGGCACACCCAGAACTTGAGCTAAACCAGTTGTGTTAGGAATGACTGATTTACAGCATCGCTCAGAGTTTCTTTATGATTCCTCCACATAAATGTGCCTACATGTCTGGCCACACCTCCAGCCAGAGGGTTTTCTACTTGGTTCATCTTGTAATTCCAGGACACAGTGAGTGCCTGCCACAGAGAAAGATTAACAGGCGAGAGAATGAACCAGTGAACAAACAGTGCTTTGGCATTTTTTTTTAAATGAATCACATATTTCACCCGTGTGATTAATTTTTCTTCCTTTAATGGATATTTTAAAATGTTCCTGAAGTTGAAAGATGCCTTAGTGACGACATAAATATTTAATTGGCTGGCTCCTGGCCCACAATTCAGCATCCTGGAAAGCAGTACGAAAGTGGCACATCCCAGACCCATTGAATTGCAGCATCACAGTAATACCCAGTACCAGTTTGCATTTAAGAGCTTTCTTCTGGGTTTCTCTCCCCCAGAGCATCGTCTATCTCCATTTTGTCTGCTGCTTTTTCTCCTTTGGAAGCAAGGCTGTGACCATGGGTGAGAATTGTTTGGCACTGTTGGAAATTACTATGGGTTTGAAATGGGCCCATACAAGCTTAGATGTTATCTTAGTCAGGGTTTCTATTCCTGCACAAAATGTCATGACCAAGAAGCAAGTTGGGGAGGAAAGGGTTTATTCAGCTTACACTTCCACATTGCTGTTCATCACCAAAGGAAGTCAGGACAGGAACTCACAGGGTAGGAACTTGGAGGCAGGAGTGGATGGAAGATTTTTGGCTTGCTTCCCCTGCCTTACTCAGCCTGCTTTCTTAAAGAACCCAGGACTACCAGTTCAGGGATGGCACCACCCACAATGGGCTGGACTCACCCCCCCCCATCACTAATTGAGAAAATGCCTTACAGCTGAAAATCAAGGAGATTTTTCTTCAACGAAGGCTCTTTTCTCTGTGATAACTCTGGCTTGTGTCAAGACACACAAAACCAACTAGTACAGATGTCAATGAATCTTAGTTCAGAAGTGGCTGGGTTGGAATAGGCTGATGCTTTAGTTATAAGGGCGCAAACCTGAAAGAAGGCATGGCCTTCAACCTCACCCTCTACCTGATTCAAAGCTCAATGTCAGACTGTGTTAATCATGTCATTCTCCCTCCCCCTCTCTCTTTCACAGATCAGCTGTTCCTGAATATGGGCTGCTGCTGAAGAATATATCCTTGAAGGCTAGCCACCCTTCTCTCTGGAAACTCCAGGCCAGAGTAACAGAATCAGTGACGTTCCATCTGCTGTTTGTCTCTTTACTCTCATTTGTGGCCAGGGTTAGAACGACAGTTGCTCATTCTGTTACAGAATAACTCTTGGGTCAGCCTAGATACTTTCTGTCCCAGAAGAACAAAATGAGACAAACTGCAACAATCCATGAACTGCTCACCTTGAGTCATTATTTCTAGACCTGAATCTACTATTTTTGACTAGTTGCTATGGTAAACTTGCACAATCTAGGCATCTAAATATACTTATACAGCCTCTCCTTAGACCAGACAAACTTGCATACAAGGGAATATCCCAAACAGAC
Organism: Micromys minutus; assembly: GCF_963924665.1. Lineage (NCBI taxonomy): Eukaryota > Metazoa > Chordata > Mammalia > Rodentia > Muridae > Micromys > Micromys minutus. The sequence continues at coordinate 18,043,243 of NC_137957.1, read as the reverse complement.
ATTTCCCACACTTCAGTTTCTCAGTATTTGGATGCTGGGTACATTAAGTAACCCTGCTGATTTAACACAAACTTTTGAATGGAAAAATCAAAACCATTGGCTCTTTTGGTTTAGATTTTAGAACAGGATGCTAGGTGAGATCTTTATAGTTAGTATCCGAGTTAGTAACTTTTCTAAGGTAAATTCTTATAGGTCACCAGTAATTCTTGTTATTATTCTGAGCTAATGTCCAACCAGAGTGGACTTCTCCAGAGATCTTTTCCCTTTTCCTTGGAGAATTTGGTTGTTATTTGAAGAAAACAATAAATGCAAAATTCTTCTCTATTCGAGAGACCTACTTAACTGGCTTAGTGGGCCTCAACTATGTAAGTATCAGAAAGTAGGAATCATTTTTCTGTGGGAGGGTGTCATGTCCTCTTCTGTGCATCGACAGATTCCATCCAGACATCAAGAAAGCCTCTGCTAACCATAGGAAGGTGCTGGGCAGTGTGGTACGGATACTTTGTATGTGCAAGAGAGAGGCAGTCTGTTAGACCATGCAGGTCACCGGGCAGCCAGTACCCATGAACTGAAAGAGATGGGACCATCTGCCTCTCTTGCTATCAAAAGGCAGGGTTGGAGGAAGAAGTCCTCAGGCACAGAACCCCAGGGGTGGTAGCTCCTGAAATACCTAAGACCCCACATATGCAGACAGGAAAACCTAGAGGTCTGTTATTAGGGAAATAATAGCTATTTTGACTCTAAAACCCTTGTTTCATGTTACTTCTTGTTAGGCATGTGTGGCAGAAAGAGATGCTTGGGGGCTTCAGCACTGAGTTGAGTCAGACATGTCACAGATCCTGTCTGTTCCACCTTTCCTTAGCCCTGAAACGCCACAGAGAGCTGTTTAAGGCAATCTGCTCCTGGGAACTGATTTATGTGCTCAGCATGACTGACGTTAGACTGAAGAGCTCTCAGCTTCCTGTTAGTCTCTTGGTGCCTCGAACCTCAGATAGAACTTTATCCTTCATGAAGGATTCATTGACACGAAGGTTCCAGGGGCACTTTGAATAGTCTCCATCTCAAATGACATGTTAAAAATAGCACAGCATCTTTAGAGGAGAGAAGCAGAATTCAGGAAAGGAGACTTATCTCTAGTGGTACCACAGCTAAGAAACATTCCGGAGGCCAAAGTGTTCTCAGTCTTCTGGTCTTAGGATTTAAAAGGTAAATGGCATAACTTATGAACAACTGATTTACTCAAATTTAAAGTTTAAAACCCAACTAAATTACCTCTCCTCATCTAGAAGCGTATATAATGGAGCATGAACTAGCTCCTAAAATGGGACAGGAGTGCTACTGTTAGTAACTTGGAAACACCAATATTGAGATTATATAAATAATTCATTTAATAGTTCGAAGGGCTTAAGAGCAAAGATAAGACTGAGGTGTAGAATGAAAATTCATGGGTGTTTTGGTAAAAATAAAAAGGTGATAACCCTCTATCACTTGCTAGTGCTGGCAGCCGCAGGGCCACGCGGCACTGTGGGGCATCTTTATCTTAGTGGCTCCACACCACCTCTAAGTGCTCACAGACCCTGGCTTCTTCTGACCCAGGTGAGATCCACTCTGCCCTCCCTGGCTGCTTCTGTGGAGTGGTCCACAACCGCTTCAGTGTGTTGTTGTCACTCACTTTCCCCTGGTGTGTGGCCGCCAAGCCTTGCACACACATCCCAGCTCCATAGCGGGCTTTGTGCATCCCGACACCTCGAACTCAATTAAGTCACCACATCAAAGAACACACTAAAATACTCTGATCCAATTGGTATAATATAATTTGCCAACCTAGATAAGTCAATTGATCCTGTACAATTTCAGGAGAGAGAGAAAGCGAGAAAGAGAGAGAGACAGAGACAGACAGACACAGAGATACAGACACAGAGACAAAGATTGTCTTTTATTATTTTTCCCCATGCTTTTTAAAGACAGTGAAGTCAGAGATCCCAGATTTTATAGTCATGTGTATTATTAGCTCCTCTTCTAATAATAAAATGTCACGACCAAACATGACCCAAGGAAGAAAGAGTTTATTTTGACTTAGGACTCCAAATAACCAGACTCAGGTAGTCGCATGTCTATGGGAAAGAATCATGTTCTGTGGACAACAGGCAGAGTTGAAGAAGGATAGCAACTTAGCCCCTGGGGCTCCTGGGTGCCTCAGAGTGTGAGGAACACTGAGACTTGAAAGCAAACACCAGGATCTTTCTTCTCTTATCATGAGAACAGCAAGGGAGGCGAAAAAGCTGGGTGACCACATTTCATCTGTAGCCAAGAAGGGAAAGGAACTTGGGGCGGGACTATAAACCATCAGAATCCCCTCCCCTGTGATGTATTTCCTTCATCACCTAAAGGTTCTATAACCTAACAAAAAGCACCTTCAACTGGGGGACTCAGTGCTTGAATATATGAATCTGTCAGAGACATTCTCATTTGAAGCACCACAGACTAGATGTACAGTAATCCCTCCGGTTTCTAACCTTCCTGTCTCTGTGGCTGCGATTACAGGGGTGTGCTGCCATCGCTAACTTAGGTGGGTTAGAGAACTTAGATCTCGGGGTGTCGTGTTTGTATGTAGCAAGCATTCTACAAATTAAGCCATCCTGCCAGCCTATGTATAAAGCTACGTTACAGCAGTTCTCAACCTATGGGCTGCAGCCCCTTTGGCAAGTCTCTATCTCTGAAGATATTTACATCACTGTTCATAACAGGAGCAGAATTACAGTTATGAAGTAGCAATGAAAGTAATTTTATGGTTCGTGGGGTCACCACAACATGAGGAACTGTATTAAAGGGTCACAGCATCAGGAAGGCTGAGAACCACTGAGCAAGAAAAAGATAGGATGAACATTAAGGTGCTACACCTCTCGCCCCTCTGCACCCTGGAAATCCTTAATTTTGTTACTGCCAGCCTGCTCATCTGAAGCAAGTTGGGATAGGTTAAACAGAAGTCAGGGACAGGGACGGTGAGTTCTATTGCTATGTCACAAGGCTTTCATACACAAATTCGCACTGTGTGGTTTCTCTGCAGAGATTTCCTGAAAGCCTGCTCGCCCCAAGCACTCACTTGTTCCTTTCCACAGGCTGCACTGAATGCCCAGAAGCCTATGGGGGGGGGGGGGGGGGAGAATTCTAATGTTTGTTTGCAGATGAGGAAACTGAGTCCCGGAGAGTGAACGTGTCAATGTGGACCCATCTGGCTGTATTATTTTAGCTCTGGTATTGAGCATTTCTGATGGATCAGTTTTCCCAACACTGCTAGTGGCCGTGTGGTAACGGGTGTGGTTTGCAACGATCTGAATTTTCTGTGGAGAATTTCTTATGCTTGTTCTCACCACAAAACGCTAGTGAAGCAAACAGTAAAAATTGTGGGGGAGGGGGCTTGTGTTTGTTTTTTTTTTTTTGTTTTTGTTTTTGTTTTTGTTTTGTTTTTTGCCAAATTCATTTGGGAGTTTTTCTCATGTGCTTTTGCTGTGCTGCAACTCACAGCAGGATCTTTATTCTATTTGAGTTAGCTCACCCCTCCCCCAGTGCACCACTGTCACACAGGATGGTTTTGGTGGTTGGGGGGGAGCCCTGAATGTATATCTGGGCAAGGCTTTCTAGTAAGCAGCAAGCAGGGAGTACGTGTGCAAGCATCTGATTGGAAAGCTACTGTGGCTTTTAACATAATTGGCTGGTGCTGGGAGTCATTCATAAACTGAATTTCTGCTCCCTTCTGCATTTGGTGGTTATTAGGCAAGGGGTGTAGGTTTGTTGGGGAAATAACTTGGAGATACTGGTCTTCTTGAGGGTGTAACCTGGAAACACTGGTGTTATTGGGAATTAGCCTAGAGACTGGAGCTAGGCTGAGGTTTTGTTGGGGGGGGGCAACTTGGAAACTAATGCTAGGTACCAGCCTGTTAGTTTACCGGAGTACAAACTTAGGTCAGGTTCTCTAAAATAGAGCCTGAACTTAAAAGATTTGGCACCTCACTTTTCTTGCATGTGGGCAATTAATCATTTTAACTACTAGGTTAGTAATGGATAACTAATATGATCCACTTAACATGTGAACAAAATACATGCAAAAGAGTCTGCAAGGTAACCAACTGAGTAGATCATTGTATTCCAAAGGAGAACTGACACTTGGGATATGAGAAGTTAACATTGACTTTCTTGCTCAAGCCTTTTCTAACAGTAACATAGAGAGAATGCCTGAATCATGTGCCTGTCACGTGTCTGTGTTTCTAAGCAGTGAGAAGGTAAAGGCGTCGTTGACTGTCAGACACTGAATTCAACAACAGTTCAATAGATGCTGTGAAATGAGAGCCATGTGGCCACAGAGCTGTAGAACTCTGACATAGGCTACTTGGTTCTCCATCCCGATTGACCTCCCTTCTTTTATGAACACCCCACCATCTTCAACGCCCATTTGCTATTTCTGTTCACTTCAAGCACTGAATGAAAAACAAATCCAATTAAAACTAAAACTGGGGACTGGCTAAGTTATTTCTTTGAGAAGAACTGACACTTTCCAAAGGGGATCAGAAATAGGACTGAGAACTCATGTTAGAAGTTCACTATCAACGGTGCTAAGGTGATTCCAAGGCCACATAAAATAATGACTGAAAGATGGGCAGATTCGGAAATTTCTTTCAGACAGCATGAGATTGCTTTGTGGTGTCTGGATGCTTACACTGATCAATCTTCTAGTTCCCCATTGGTTCTCATGCTAAGGGCAGATCAAAGACCAGAGTGGGACTCAAGGCATTGTTTCTCTTCCTTCAGTGCATTTGCTTCATATAAATCAACACACACTCAGCATATATTACAAAAGAAAGTCAGTGCTGTAAACAAGTAGTATTCTTAGAGTAGAACCCCAGAGAACCCCAGAACTGATGCAATGGACACCCTCTATTATTCTCTTGACACATAGCTAAGGACAGGCAAACTGGGACCCCTGAGCTATACCCTAGTTAGTGTTTGCTTAGCCTGAGAACCTGCACAAGATCTGTGCGAGATCAAGCCAGTCCCAAATCAATCCCAGCACAGATAGGAGAGGGTCTCAGGAAATTCCACCCTTAGCTGAGAAGCCAAGGACATTGGATGCTTCTGGGGTAGAAAGAGTAAGATTTCGTCATGGCCTGAATCCTGGTAGGTTACAAATGCCCCAGGGAATAGGTCTACATTCATGCACGTATGGATAACACCTGCTGGGTACGATGAGTCACAAGAAGAGGACGTGAAATGGAAGAAAGGATGTGGCAGGGGCCTGTAGGAAGTTGGGAGGAGGTGACTGGTAGGTGCAATGGCTATTCCTGGTTGTTACCTTGACTACATCTGAGATGAACTACAATCCAGAATTGGCGGACTCATCTGTGATCCAGATCTTGAGGCTGGGTGACACAAGTTTCTGACCTGGATCTTTCCATGGAGATATTGAGGCATAGTTGCCACAAAAAGTTTAGGCCCAGGCAAGGTAGTACATGCCTTTAATCCCAGGAGACTGAGGCCAGCAGATCTCTGAGTTTAGGGTCATCCTGGGACAAAGCAAGTCCCAGATCCAGGTGTGGTGGTACACACCTTTAATCTGGGCCACACCTTTTGCTGGAGACCCACATAAGGACATTGGAAGTAGGAAGGCTCTCTCTTCTTCCACTGCTTGACTTGCCCTTACTCACCAGCACATCTGTTGGAACGCACTTCTACAGAAGACCAGCCGAAACAATGAGCCTGTGGGCCAATTACTAGATTTTTGGACTTTCCATTCATAGCTGACCATTGTTGGGTTAGTTGGACTACAGAATGGAAGTCATCACAATAAATTCCCTCAATATAGAGAGGTATTCCATAAGTTTTGTAACTCTAGAGAACCCTGCCTGATACATTAGGTATGACCACAATACATTTTCTACATATAAGAAAATCTAAAAGAATAAAAGACAAAAAAGACTATATTTTAACAGCTAAAATGTCGAAAAAAGAAGCACATATGATGATATAAGAAATTATATAAAATTCAAATACCAGTGGCCCTAATTAAGGCTGTAATGGACCACAGCCTAGTTTATTCATTTGCATACTGCCTCTAGTTGCTTTTGTATGGTGATGAAAAAGCTGAGTAGCTACAGCAAAGACCTGCAAAGCCTCAAATAATATGGCAGACTTTGGTTTTTAGGTTCAGTCTGTTGACCCTCGGTTTAGCTGCTCACCGGCTCCTATGAAAGCTGTCTGGAAATCACTGTTATTTCTCCTCGTAGTCATTTGCTCTCCCCGGAAGCCCTGCGAGCTTGATTAATTGCATCAGTGACTATTAAAACTAGACAATCAAGCTCATGTTTGCCCGCAGCTCTGCCCGTCTGTCTGAATCTCCTAGTAATGGGACAATGTCAGCAGTGTCCTTATGGGAAAAAACAAAGTAGAAATAGAAGATGTAAGCGGGGGTTGATAACATTATCAACTTTGTAATATAATTTTCAACCCTTTGGACATTTCAGTAACTGGGTATAAAAGTCATTATGAATAAAACATGACAGAACAAGGCAAGGCCAACAGACATGGTTTGTTGAGCCATTAGTAAAATGTGAGCAAATGAAATCTTGGAGAAATTAAGAACATTCCTAATGTCAAAAACAAATTGTGAAACAGAATCCCTATAAAACGGCTGTGCACAGGCTGCAGAGAACAGAAAGCCGGGCCCTTTTAGTGCTCAGTTCCCTGGGAAGGCTAGAAGGGCATTTAGCCAATTAGTTCTGATCTATTCACTTTCTTCTTTACTCATGGAGTTCTTGGGAGGTTGCAGGAACTTTTCCATTTCCTTTTCATTTGAGAAAATAGGGTTGTTATTAGATGTGACATGGGGTTACTTTTGAATGTATCTATTCTACGCTCCTACCCAGAATGGTGGGTTGCAAATGCATGCATAATGAATGGTCTGTACAGTTTTTTATTTCCACAGACAAGTCTCTTCTATGGGAGGTAGTCTAGCTGTTTCTATACCTGTGATGAGAGCTGCTATTTACATGGTCGCCGCTGTAAGTGCTGTGTAGTGGTGGGTCAGCATCCCTGGCTTTTGACACGGCATTGTTTTTCTCACTGCCAGGTTTTATAACCATATCTCCTGGGGACATGGAGTTGCTAGTCTTCTGGATATTTTGTCTCAACAAAGAGGCCTGTATTCGCAAAGGTGCATTTTAGGCAACCCCAAAAGGAACCACATTGCTTTATAGAACAGCATGAAGCCTATGCCTTCATTATGTCTTTATAGAGAGAAATTTACAGGAAAGAACACCATGTGTGTGAAATTAGAGAATCGGAGGATTCATGCTATACCTTCAGAATGAGTGTAACTTTAGCACCAGAATCTCCTCTAGTTGATCCCCAGGACTGAGACTTTGCACTGTCACTTTATTAATGGTGTGTCTCTATACAACGCACAGACAAGCACATTGCTTTGTTGCAGCGGAATGCATGGATGTGCCTCTTAACACTTCATGTTTTATTTCTCTGCTCAATGACTTTGGCAGTGCTTTTGGGTTTTGCCCAAGAGACTTCACTGAATTGAAACCAATCTGTGGCCCAGCAAGCACATGGGGGTAAATTATAGGATAATGGCCACAGGACCAGGACAGTGGTTATCTTGTCCAACTTGGGGAATAAAAACAACAACAACAAAAAATCACTGGTCAAATGAGATCATGACAGAAAACACATGTAAGATTCACCCCTATATTTTATGTGCCGAAGTTGGTGAGGAAAGGACTTCCCCCCCACTGCCTGACTCCTATCACAGAGCAATTCATTTATTCTACCGACAGTAAACCATGGCATTGATACGTGTTGCCAAAACAACATGGCCACCACCGAAACACAATAAAAAGGACACAAAAACTATAAACGATTCTCTTCCCTCCCTTTCTCCCAGGTAACAGCACATTTCTCTTCCCTATGCAATGACAGCGAGGCTATTCACGTCTTCTTCCGCTCACCTGGAGAAAACAATACTGTGGACTTAGAGCCAGGTGGCTGAGCAGACTTTTCAAAAACGTAGCTAATCAGCCTGAGACTGAAGACAGAACTTTTTTTCTTTTTTTTTTTCTTTCTTTTTTTTTTCTTTCTTTCTTTTTTTTATTAAGAGAGGGCTCAGTTGAATCAATAAGAAGAAACCTGTCCTGCAGCTGTTCTCACTAAACTCCTGAGAAGGGTCTTAAGTGAAACAAACTGTTGGCTTTGATGAACCAGAAACACATGATGTAGCATGAAATGGGAGAACAGTACAAGTCTCCAACAAGTCACACGAGTGATGAGATCTTTAAATTTGTGTCTTTCCCTTGGGTGAGACAGCGTTCGATTTCGGAATGCTTTGCATAATTACAGAATGTGGAACTCTTTTATATGTTGAAGTCCGCCGTGAGCACAGATGTCCTCTATGTGCAAATCCGTTCCTCCTTTCCCCCACCCCAATAAAGTCAGCTTATGCTCTGGAATATTCCTCATGGAAAGAACAAAGTCTATTGAAATAGGCAGAACTCTCTGAAGATGGGGCACGCAGACCGTGCTATTTTTGATGTTCTTAATGTATCTGGGTCCCGTAGAAGAAAAGCAGAAGTTTGTGTGACTTTAAACAGAAATGATTATAGGTGAATATGACTTTCAGGGGCAGTGAAAATGGTCTGAGTTCTATTCTAAGACGTGTCTTTTACATTATGTCCAAACCCTTCCAATTTACATATGGGAGTAAACAAATTCCAGCCTTTGAGTGGCATTGGTGGTCACTGTGGGTCATCTGTCACAAACTCACATTTCTGGTGGGGAATATTAATAATGAGTGAATGTTTTGTACCATTCCTTCTGCTCAGCATGGCTGTGAAATTAAAACCACTAAAAAAAGGTACATTCTTGAGGAATGAACCCAACCAGTCATTTCTAATTTTGAGGATGATGATGATTAAAACAGGCCTATGATGTTCAGGCCCTTCTGTGTCCTCCGAGTGAAATAAACATATAAAGGTCCCCTCAATAATCAAATAAAAAGACTATAAGGATCAACTAATGTCAGGATTAAACAGCTCAGGTGATAGAAATTGCTCAATAAACCTTGGGGACATGATGTCCAAGGACAGTTTTCTCTCATCAGTACTTTTCTTAAAGTGTCTCAGGATCAGAATCATTTTGGGAGGTGAATGCTCCATACAAGGTAGGCAAGATGCTATTTCTTCCTCTTCTTATGAAGAGGCTGACCTTTGATTATTGTGAAGCAATAGAACTTAAGGCTAGAAATATGCTTTTACCAGGAAATAATTGAAGTTATTCAGGGAAATGTCACTGTTTTCTTGAAGAGCCAGGAACATGTATTTGTAGCACACATAGGAACTGCTAAGCTTCAAGTTGCTCAGAGTAAGCCTTGTGTAGAAAGGGCTGCTGAATGTTCTTGACTTACGGCATAACTAAGATACAGGGTCTGGGAGGCAGATCTGACCCTCTTGTTTGGGGAAGGATTATGAAAGTGTTTAGAATGTTGGGCTAAGAACACCACTGAGAATAAAAAACTTAATGGTCTGCTCTGTGGAGCAAGGAGGGTAAGAATGTTGAGAGAAATGTGGGAATGGCAGAGCCAGAGTGGCAGGGCTACCCAAACACTTTGGAGCCCAGAAGAGCATAAATGAGTCTCAGATATTAAACATGGAGGATTTTTTGCACCATTGGGAGTTTGGTTTTGCTTTTATCTGATTATAACTATGCCTATTCTTCCTGCTTGCAGTAAAAGTATATAGAATTTATTTTGAATGTTTTCATTTGAAACTGAACCCATCTACAAATAAGTTCTTTAAATTTTTTTTTCTCCTCAGTTTTTTTTTTTCTACTTATCAAAACTTCCTGGCACCTAAACCTGTAAAATTTATTAAGCCATCTTAAAATCATTCATCGCTTGTAGAGAATATCTATTTTTTTTTTTTTTTTTTTTTTTTGCCTCAACAATTTACATGATGATCGTGATGGTTATGGTGATGGTGCTGATACTGATGCTGCTGATACTGATGTGTATATCTCCCTCAACTTTCAAGTATTGCTGCATTGCTTCAGGTCTTTATTACTTACTTCTTACCTACCCTATACTCATAGTTCTTTAGTGATCACCAATTCATCTTCTGCCTTGCCATCAAAAGAATAAAGACTGCAGTTGAGTATAAAAACTAAAGCACCATTTCCCCTACTTCAAATTATTTGTGAAGACATAAAATATATAATTTGGCCCATGATTGTACTTTATTCTGAAAAGGTATGTCTTGGCCCATTTGTTCATGCAGAGCTTTCCAAGTAGGTTCTAAAACTTAGCTCTGTTGGTTTTTTTACTCTCGCACTAAGATAAGACTAAGCCCCCTGCCCTTGGTGGTAGGCTGCATAGCATAGAGATTTGAGAATAGGCTCTAGAATCATATTTAAGTTTTGCTTCCATCTTTAGCATTACTGTTTATGACCTGTGGCCTCTTGCATCCATCTCTTTAATCTCTTTGTAGCTGAGTTCATTCATCTGCAAAATGGGGCTGGTAATTGGACCCTTTGTATAGAGCTAAGAGGCTTAAAGAAGCAGCTACAGGAAACACATTTAGAACAATTAAAGGCCCCAAAGCACTTACTGTGGGTTCTAAAATAATCATAACCCTGTTATGGTTTGCAAACACTTATAATAGCCTGAAACTTTGGACTTTATGTGTTTATACAAATGCCTCTTTCCTGTGCTTCTTGAAAAGAGCAATGAAGTGTGACTCACTTTCATTACTTTGAGACCCCTTCTTTGGGTATTTTATTTACTTAAAATCCATAATGATACATATATATCCAATTTCATAAAAGTACAACATATTTATGCTTTACAGGAAACAGTACTTAAGAGGAAATAGAATCATTACAGCAATCCCTAAGACTTAAGGTTCAAATAATATAGAGGCTCAAGTTATCAATAATAAAGTGCTTTGTAGCTCTCTGATAGGTAACTGATAGCAAAGAGTCATGTAATTTAGGACAGTCAAATAGAGCAAGCTCAGAAGAGATTCAACTAGCTTCTCTCACACTTTGACAGTAAGAAGGATCCTGCTTCCATTTTTCTTCAATATTTGTGACCAATAAACTGTTTGTTTGCTTGTTTTAATTCCCCCTTGATTTTTGTAACTTCTCAATGATCTCATTAATGATAAATAAACATTTTTTAAAAGTTGTTTGTTGTCATCTGCATGACAGTCATATACTAACTATTTTTCATGGCTATCACTTTAACCTTGACGGTGCTGAACACTTGAATAAGAGGTGTTCTTGAGATAGTGGGAAACTTTCTCCAATGGGACATCAAGACAATGATTCAGAATCAATGCATCCCATTAGTCATTGCAGGCCAAGTTTGGGATGCTCTGTCATGATGAGGCCTGATTTCTGGGTGTTTGTGATAAAACTTGCACAATTCTTCTAGCAATTCAAGTCTTTCCACAAGACAGAGAACAAAGGAGATTTCTAAGCACACAGAGTCATATGGGACCCTTATGGAGTTCTGGGCATATGGAAGCAGAGCTGTAAGAAGACTCTTGTGGACTGCAGAAAGGGAGATTTGGCAGAATAATAAAGAGGAAAAATTGCATCTTTGAGCACCCTTTCATTTTTTATCAAATTATAAATATTATGAAGATCACTTGAGCATGAAGAATCTACCTTAACTAAATCTGTGGCATTCTGGAAAATGGTGAAGTGTAAATTATCAAAAATTTCTAAAAGGAGCAGGTCAGCTTCAGACCAGCCACACAGAAAATCCTAATTAGGAGTAAATGAAGGAAAAAAAAAAAAAAAAAAAACTCAGTTCAAATGAGCTGCAGAACTGACTTAGAGTGAACTTTTGTCAAGAAACACAAGGTCAAGCCTCAGAGGAAGTGTCAACTCTGCTGTAATGAGCAAATTCCAGTTATTTGTAATCAACACATTAATTATATGCAAATGTTGCGGTTCAAGCTTCAGAAACAACAGGTTCCCGTAGTTAATCTGCCTCCTCAAATTTGATTGCATTATTCGTTTGCTTCCAAGAGAAAATGTAAAACTCTCTAATTATCATCACAGATAAGTAAGATTTTGCCTTATTACAAAAATCCAAATGATAAATTAATCAAGAAAAAGAAAATGGGTAAGATTGAGCCTTATACAATTTCTCTCTCTATTTAATACAATTTCTCATATACTCTGTCTACTTAAAATATGCAACAGCTTAAGGTGTGGGTGTCCATTGGGGTTTGAAAGATTGTTTAGTGATCCTAAGATTTCATAGGCTGGCTAAAGAATACGAGGTCTACAAACACTAGCTACACATTTTACAGGATGCCAGCCAGTGCTAAGTACCTAGTAGGTAAACTCCCATTAGAATACTCATTTTGTGGATGGACTAAAGTACCTATACATTTCCTGCTTAATTGTTTCCCTGGCACACTCAGTATGGCTAGTTTCTTAAAGGGTGTGTGTGTGTGTGTGTGTGTATGTGTGTGTGTTTGCATGTGTGTATGCACAGATGTGCATGAATTTAAAGCTCAGAGAACAGACAACCTTCGGTGTCATTTGTTTTTGGAGACAGAATCTATTGTTACCTTGCTCTTCACAATCAGGTTAGGCTGGCCAGCCAGTGAGACTCAGAATTCTTCCTGTCTGTGCTTTCTGAGCTCTAGGCTTTCGAGCACAAGTCACCACACCAGACATTTTAATGTAGGTTCTGGGGACTGAACTCAAGTTTTCATGATTTCTCAGTGAACACTTCACTGAGCTATGTCCTCAGACACACACACACACACACACACACACACACACACACACACACACAGTATCAACTCTAATTTCTCTAATCAGAGGAAGTCTAGCCCAAGCAACAAGGTAGGCTCTTAGCATGTCTTCCGTAATGCCTGTGTTTCTTCTTCCCGGCAGTTATAGTAACTATCAAGATAGACTGGTTGGCTGGCTTATTTGCTTTTTCTCTATGCCTTAACAAGAGTGAAAATCTCTCTCGGCCAAGATTGCTTTATCAATTTTTTAAGTTTTAGCCACTTAAAAATTGTTTCTGAACAAACAAAAGAATCCTCTAAGCCGGTAGGAATGAGAAACTTATTTTCAAACCTAGATTTTGTAAAGGTAAAACTCAGTCCTTCACAAAGAGCCTTTGGTTTGACATGTCTTGTTAGCTCACTGTCCCCTCTGTTTTGCCCCTTCACCTCGAAGCCCCATTGATGGAGCCAAACCGTCTTCCCTGTGAGCCAAGCTGTCTTATATGTCACGGTTTCCGGGGGTGGGTGAGTGGGAGCTTGTGAACCTTTCATTATTGAAAACACTGTGTTACTCTGATCTTGGTGGACACTGTCTTCACCCCGCTGCCTGTTAGCTTAATTGGAACCTGTTCTCCTCTTGGGAGGGCTGAGTTGTGCAAGGTGACTTCAAGACAGGCAAAGCTAACATAAAAGCACTCAAAGGATGTCAGCTGGTTACGAAAGCTGGAGAAGGATGTCAGTGAAGATAAAAGGAGTAAAGAAGAGGATGTTGACAAGTCAGAATGCGGCCTTCGGTTTTGTTTGCTCTGCTACTTTCACATTAGGTTTAAGAAAACTTTCACGTTAGGTTTAAGAAAAGAAAGCACAGACTTTAGAGCTAAGGTGCTCATCTAAACAAGAACAAATCTCTAATAATGCGAACAGCAAATAAAGTGAGTTTGGGAATAGTTGCTCTGCTTATAAAGAATATGTTATGTATGTGTATGTGAATGTGTATGTGTATATGTATATGATGTATGTTAAAACATGCATTCTTTCACTTAATTAATACTTACTAGATGAATTTTGAAAGGAGAGCTACAAAGTTGAAGAAATGCAAAGCATCTGGCTGCATTTTAGTAGAGAGAAATAGTAGCAATGAACCACATAGACTGAATTATGGGGCTTCTAGTTTGGATCTTAAATATCCCTCAAATGTGGCAGGATTGGGTGCTAGCCTGCAGTGTTGTAGGGAGCTGACAGAAGCTTGTGCTTAGCAGAGGAAAATTGTGTCACTGGTATTGTACCTTTGAAAGGAATGCGTTGTGGTAACTATTGAATGATCAGTGGCTATGCAGAGCCGTACATTAAAGAACACATCAAAATACACATAACAACCTGTATCTATGTATAGAAAAGAATATTTACATCTGCCACTGTGTTGGCTTTCAGCTCCTCCTCCTTCCACCTCCTCTCCTTCTCTCCTCCTTAGACTTTTCCCCACCTACCCTCCCATCCAATGATAGGCTTTGCCTTATCCTGGACCTTCCTTCTTGCATAATGACATCATCCTAAAGGGATGTATTTTGAGAGGAATGTAGGCCCTTGGCTGCTACCTCTTTCTTCTTACTTCCTGGCTGCCAAGGAGGTCTGCAGCTCTCCTTTACTGCACACTTCCCCCATGATGCTTTGACTCAGAAGTCGAAAGGCAGCTAGACCAGAGGGCCATGGACTCTGACCATGAACCCAAATAGTTTTCCTTTTACAAAGTTACCTTGGGCATTTCTGTCCCCAAGACAGAACACTGACATGATATGATTAGAATGTTCAAGAAGGAAGAGACTAATTTTTAAGTTATCCCACCTGAACAGTTATTTGGATGAATGCACAAATAAATACGATTGTATTGATGAAGCTGTTGATGTGGGAAAGGCGTCTGAGGTAGGGTGAGGGAGGTGACTAAAAAGACAGAACTAATTAAAGAAGAAAAACAAGTCCTTATCAGTGGACAACGATTACATGTACTAGGGCATTTCAGGATTGAGAGTAGAAGAGGTAACGGGCTTAGATTGTTTAAAAAGTGTGGAGCAGAGACTGAAGAAAAGGCTACCCAGAGACTGCCCCAGCTGGGGAACCATCCCACATGCAGTCACCAAACCCAGACACTATTGCTGATGCCAAGAAGTGCTTGCTGACAGGAGCCTGGTACAGCTGTCTCCTAAGAGGCTGCCAGATACGGATGCTCAAAGCCAACCATCACTGATCACAGGGACCCCAGTGGAGGAGTTAGGGGGAGGACTGAAGGAGCTGAAGAGGCTTTATCTGACATCAGTGGGAGGGGAGGCCCTTGGCCTGTGAAGGCTTGATGCCCCAGTGTAGAGGAATGCTAGGGTGGTGAGGCAGGAGTGGGGGGGGGAGCACCGTCATAGAAGCAGGGGGAGGGGGAGGGGATAGGAGGTCTGTAGTGAGGAAGCTGGAGAAGGGGGTAACATTTGAAATTAAATAAATAAACTATCTAAATTAAAAAAAAAGATCTTCTATGTTCTGCTAGGGAGTTTATCTTGTATTTATGTTACATAAAACTGCAGGAGAATTTTTAAATGATCCTTAGGTAACAGAACCCTCACTCTGGCAGTCTCTGGGAACTGGAGAGATCGTAAGAAGATTCCCGATGATTCCCTCATATTTCTGCACGTCTTCTGAAATCACTGGCAGTATCAGTTCTTCCCCCAGCATCCCAAGAATGTTGACGAAGCCAACAATTTTGGAAGGATGATAGTGCACTCCGCCCCCAGGGCAGAAGAGAAGTGGTCTCTTTAAGAGATTGCAGTTTCCCAATCTCGTCTCCAAAACCGTGACTCAGGCTTACGGCATGATCAACCTCCACTTGGGTTCATGGATAGCTCTTAGATGAGACATGGGAAGAAACCCCTGCTACTGCGAAGCTTATCCAGTCTGCTGTGCCTTGGTTTCTACATATACGTATGGAATCTTACATCTCTGTGACAGCTACCATTTAACTAAGGCAGCTGAACTTGTAGTTTGAAAGGATAGGAATGTCTGGGCACATTAACAGTCTTGGTGGACTGAAAGCATAACGTTTCCATAGAATTCAATAAAGTACAGCAGCAGTGGGCATGGGGCTTATTCCAGAAGATATGTCTGAGGTTATTCCAGAGATAATGGAACTGAGAAATGGGAGCAGTTTTTCCCTTACTGGATAAAGCCAGTGACTCAAGTGTAAAGAGAGAAGACTTTATTCAGCGGTCAAAAGATGCTGAAGTGTAGGAGCCTCTTAACTCTAGGGTGATCCCATAAAGATAGGCATAGTGAAGAAGACAAACAGGATAAGAGAGGGGAGGAATCATCATATCTTTTCTTTGAATAGGAAGGCTTCTTCCAGGGACTTGGGTGCCATCTTGTCCCATTCCTTTTACGGGTTAATGTTTCAGGTTATGACAGCAGATAAGCCAAGAAAACCAAAGGTTTAAAGCCACAAAGGAGACCCGGTAATTCGGATACCAATATTTATAATCTCACAGCAATGAGTCTGTGGGTCTTCTGCAGGCTCAAGAGAAGAGTAAGCGCTTCCAGAAAAGTGATCTTTAAGTCCATGAAAACAAGCACAGGCTACTGTTACTGGAAACCACGTGGCTGAGGGGTTAAATATAGCAAAGCTAGGAAGAGACTAGCACTGCTCTGATTGCCTGGCTGTGTGACTTCCAAAGGTCACGCGACATTCCAGGCTAGCTGAGAGCAAGCAAGACTTGAGGGTTTATTTATGCTTTTCCTTAGTAGGAATAATAAAGTGTGTAGGTAAGGAAAATGAGACTCTACATTATAATATTTCTGAGCCCTATTTTGCATGATACTACACTTGTCTCCTAAGAAATCAACAGCAAAAAAAAAAAAAAAAAAAGACATCATAAAATGGGAGAAAACATTATTATTATAAAAGCGTATGTTTTTTGGGGGGGTCGGAAAAAGATGTCCCCAAAATATGTCACTCTGAATGCTAAGCAAAGAACCTCTGGACCCGTGAGCCAGAAAACACAGCAAGAGACCTTTTCTATGGTTCTAGTTCTTCCAAAAGCCTAGAATCGTCCACCTTCTGATGCCTTCACTGAAATCCCACTAACCACGGCAGATTAAACCCAAATCACTGGGGAAGAGAGTGAAAACTCAAACATCGCATTTGAAGCCCCACAGAACTTTGTCAGTCTTTCCTTTCCTCTAAAAAGAGAAAAGTCATTGGATGGATCCAGGGTTGGTGGCTCACACTTGTAATCCCAGCACTAGGAAAGGCTGCTGGGCAGAAGGAGTGCTGTACATTCAAGGCTAGTCCAGGCAATATACTGAGTTTGAGGTCAGCGTGGTCTATAGAACCAGAATATCTTAGTTACATTCCTATTGCTGTGATAAACACCCTGACCAAAAGCAACTTGGAGAGGAAAGGGTTTATTTCAGCTTACAATTGAAGTCTGCCGTGAAGGGAGGTCAGGAGCTCATGCAGAGGCTGCAGTGAACCAGTTCTTACTGGTTTGCTCCTCCTGACTCATTCAGCCTGATTTCCTATACTATCTAGGGCCACTTGCCTGGGGTTGGCACAGGTTCCAGTGCACTCAATTAACAATCAAAAATATGCCCCACAGATTTGTCCACAGACAGTCTAATGGAGCTTTTTTTGTTTTTTTTTTTTGTTTTGTTTTTTTTTTTTTTTTTTTCTTAATTGAGGCTCTTACCCTCAGATAGCTCCAGGTATGTCCAGTTGACAAAAGACCAACCAGGAGAATCTCAAAAATAAAACAAAAGCACCCAAATGAAATAAACAACACTAGTAATTTACAGTCCTATTTCTTCCAGGTGAGTTGCTATAGTATGTCGGGATACAGGTTTTCTGCAACACGGAAGATGGTTACCAGAGCAACGAATGTGGAGACTCTGGTCCTAAATTAGCCTCAGGCACCATCCAGCAGGCTGTGTGGCTGGCTTGGGTGTTATCTCAAGCCCAATCAACATGGAAGAAGATCTGGACCAAATTAATTGAACATCGACTCACTCTAGCCTACATGAGAAACTGAGGCCCAGGGGGACTGTTCTACACGTGACACCCCTTTCTTAGATCCTTTCCAGCAGTGGTTCTCAACCTTACTAATACTGTTATCTTTTAATACACTTCCTCCTGTTGTGGTAATCCCCAACAATAACATTATTTTCATTGCTACTTCGTAACTGTAATTCTGCTACTGGTATGAATCATAACGTAAATATTTTTGGAGAGTCAGGCTTGCCAAAGGGGTGGAGACCCACAGGTTAAGAACTGGTGCTTTACAGCATAGCTAAGATGCTCCCTGCCTATAGGGAACAGCTTCACCAGCCGGTCCCAGTGACCCAGCCTTGTCTTCCTGCTATTCTAGAACATGGCTGGCTGGATTCTTTGAAGAGTTAAGGGGCTATTTGCAAAGGAGATCTACCCAATGTGTACATCAGGCAACTATGTCCCTCTAGTAATACTATGTGCAAAGTATTTACAATCAAGTCTTTAAAGAACAGGCTAAAAGCCCCAAAAAAGGCTACTTCTTCCTCAGGACCCTTCAGGGAAGGAATAGCTGGGTGTACTGAGGCCTATGAGAAGTTTATCTTCTTCCACGTGGGTTTTTCCCCCCTTGACACACTTCAAAAGAGAATATGGTGAGAAACAAGTTCTTAACTTTTAGCTTTTATTTGTAAGGTTAAAAACTGGGCAAGAGATCTGAAGAACTCACAAAAGAAGATAAACAGTTAATATGTATGTGGAAAATAAGCTCAATAGCTGCTTATAAGCCTAGACATCCTCGCCCATATAATACAGAACATGCGTTTCCTTGCCCATAGGATACAGAACTTGGGGTTTCCTGGAATTTAAAAAAGCCGCTGCCCGGTATTAGAGAACCTGTCTTGGTTTGCTGATCAGGGGTCTCAGAGACCTTCACAAAACTATAGAGGCTGTTGTCATTGCCTACAAGAACTGGAAGGGAAGACCCAATTGTTGACGAGGCACACGCCATGGTCAAAGAAGATCAGGCCCGGTTTGGTCTGGAAGTCTATATGGTGCTGTAAGATGCTGTTCAAACTCCTGGGGAAGAAAAAATCCATTTTACTCGTTGTTAATCTTAGGACCCACAGTAATGACTAGTGAGTGAGATAAGCCAATTGGTGCCATGGCCGGATGAATGTTAGGGAAGCGTCATACAGTATGCCAACTGGGTTTGAGGCTTACCCTACAGAAGAACTCAAGCCTGGCACCAGTGAAGTTGGCCAAGAGCCTGTGCCTGGGGAAGTCATAAGCCCTTGGGTATTCAGTGCACATAGCATCGAACTGCCTTTTAATGCCCATCCTCAGTCCCAGAGACTGATGCAGCACTCACCCCTCATCAGAAGATTCCCTTTGCAGTGTATTTATCAACACAGAGATAAACAACGAATGAAAGTGCAGAGACTGAGAGCCTGTAGAACGCTCAGGCACAATGGGATATCTATGTCACGATGCTT
The DNA here is from genome assembly GCF_963924665.1 of Micromys minutus. Lineage (NCBI taxonomy): Eukaryota > Metazoa > Chordata > Mammalia > Rodentia > Muridae > Micromys > Micromys minutus. Next base: position 18,023,930 of record NC_137957.1, on the reverse strand, counting down.
CCTGATTAACCCCAGGTCAGAGGAGGGTGAGGATTTGCTGGATTCCCACCCCCCCCCAAAGTGAGTCCTAGGTTTAGGAAGAGACCCTCACTCTACAGGAATGGGCAGTGGGCAAAGATGGACACCAGATACCCTCTTCTGGCCTGTGCACATAGCAGAGATGTGTAAACCGTGTGCACAAATATGCATACATAATCACATACACATAAAATAATTAAATTTAAAAATATTAAAAAAAAGAGTTAGCACAAGTTTAATGCAATGGGGGTGATGTAATACATTGCTCTACTCAGGAGAAAATGATGCTCGTTAAGATTGGTGTGTGTGTGTGTGTGTGTGTGTGTGTGAGAGAGAGAGAGAGGGGGGGGTGTTTAATATAGATTTTAACCTTAACATAAAGAAGAGGGGAGAGATGTACCTTGAGAATCCCAGGATCTAGTAGAGATGTCAAACAAGCTGTTCAAAAACACAAATAGAGGGTTTAGGGGAAGTTTCATGACTGAAGATACCCAAGTGATATGATTGATATTTAGAAGCAAAGGAGCCAACAGAGAAGGAAGGAGGATAACAAAACTCCTGCCTGCCTCCTGCCTCAGAACAGTATTCAGAAATACAAAGCAGTTCACCAGGAGTTAAGAGGAAAACCAGCAGCGTGGAGTCCAGGAAACAAGCAAGACAGAAAAATGTCTTTAGGAGAGATGGGGGTTTGCCAAGCACTGTAAAGAGAGAGGTCTGGGAAGGGGAGAACTCTCGTTGCCACTGGTTTGAGCAGGATGGAGATCAGTGCTCTGCTCGAGAGAAAACCAGTTTTAGTGATGTAACTGCAAAAGGGTTGAAGAAAGGATGAGACTTATTCAAATCAAATTCCGGCTATAGTGATCACTTCAAATTCTACCACAACAGGAAACACTCAATATATGGATCTACTCCACAGTCCTCTAGAAACGCCAGAGGGGTAGGGAAATGAGCTCTCATATAAAAGGAACCTGTTTCTTACGGTGCAGAAATATCGTCACATGGTTTTAAAATCTTCACTGGGTCCATGAAATGAAATCTTCACTTGCTCTTATATACAGCAAACGCTAAGTACAGTGCAGTAGAAAATAGAAGACTTACAAGGCTCCTTGAAAAATAACTTCTTATAGAGGCATACAAAGGAATCTCTCTCAAATGCCACAATAGCTAGAAATCATATGAAAGAACAGAATCCGAAGCTCCGTGAGATCAAAGAGGCAGGAACCCAGGATTGCGTAACCGCATGCGCAGATACAGCCGGTTTTCGGGAACTTCCGTTCTAGGATGCGGGGGTTTTGATCCTGGTTTCCCCTAAGAATACAGACTACAGTGATACTTGTCACGCACGATTCTATTTGGGTGGCAAGGCATTAGAAACAGGACATCGTGGGTTCTACTGAGGGTGGAAAGTAACAACGATAATGAGAACAAGGAGTGTTTATGACTGCCCACGTGACTGACGTCCCAGCTCGGGCACGTTTCTGTGAACTTCTATTAGCCAGATATAGGCAATATTTTGAATTCAGTTCATCTTGAGCATCGCAGTGCTTTGGTTTCTCTTCCCAGTATTGGGGTTTGTTTGTTTGTTTGTTTTTTGGGTTTTTTGTTTGTTTGGTTGGTTGGTTTTTGCTTTTGTTTTTGTAAACTGCTCTTTTGACTCCCTTGACCCGGGGTTCTCTCCTGTCTACTAAATTTCGTCTGTGTCATCTCATATCGTCATCCCTTCAGACCTCAAACTCAATACTATCAAATTAAAATGACTTATTTCTTCAAGTTACTAAGATCTGTTTATATACTTATGCTGTACGATAGTTATAGGTTTAGAAAGAAACTAAGCGGAAAATGAGGCTTTTTCCACATACTTGAAACCGCAGCCCCTCCATAATGTTCCAAACGGTCAACACCTTGCCTTGATATAGAATAAACACATTTTAAAGTTGATGAGCCACACCTTGTATGTTATTATTAAATAAAGTCTGTAAGCCATCTATTTGAGTGTGGGCAACCTACCAGAGGCTTCCATCTGGAAGTGTCATAGGTGCTTGTGACCTACCTGATATAGGAACTGGAAACCTAACTTAGGTCCTTGGCAATAGTTTTAATTTATGAACCATTACTCCAGTCCCAGTGTTTCTCTCTCTCTCTCTCTCTCTCTCTCTCTCTCTCTCTCTCTCTCTCTCTCTCTCTCTCTCTCTCTCTCTCTCTCTCTGCTTTCTCTGTCTCCATCTATCTCTGTCTCTCTTCACCTCTCTCTGTCTCTCCCCTCCCTCCTCCCCTCCCTCCCTCCCCCTCTCCCTTCCTCTCCCTCTCCCTCTCGTCCTCTCTCTCTCTCTCTCTCTCTCTCTCTCTCTCTCTCACACACACACACACACACACACACACACTCTGATGCGCTCTCCCATCTGCTTTCCTGAGAGCTGGGTTCTGGCTCAGTGTCTGCTACTCACTTAGTTGTTACTCTCTAATGTGGCTGCTTTCATTTGCAAACTCACATTACTTTCCTTACTTTCCTTGTTTGGGAATTAAGGTGTGTACTAAGGGTGTGTCTGTAGTCCACCCAAAGGGATTAAAGGTGAGTAGCATGTCTGCACTGCAGACAATCACACTGACCTAGAAGGTCTTTGGATGTGATCCCTTGTCAGAGCAGCCATGTTGGTGGATTAAAATTCCTCTACATTTGTATATTATCTTAATGAAAGTAATTAATAATTAATAATTTATTATTAGCAGTTAGGTTACTTAGGCAGCTTGCTATTCAGTCCTTGACTTAAGAATTAATTATTATGTGTCTTCCATATTCCAGAACCCGGAGATTATGTCACTGAACAGTAAGTAAAAAGTTCCCCTCCTGAATTCAAATTCAAGAAAGGAATCAGAAAACAAAAACAACCAGCAGACAAAATATGTAATACCATGGACGAAGAAGATGCAGATTTAAATGTGCCAGAGGGGGTGTTTTGAAGTGGGAGGGAGAGAAAATCCCTTAGTGAAGAGTATACTCGGCAAGTCTCAGAAGTAGCAAAGAACATTGAGGTGCTTAGGGATGGGCAGGAGGAGGAGAGGCAGATGCCCAGAGAGCTGGGAACCCATCTTGTATGGCTGTTGATTTTATTTTAATAGCTGTGGGAATCTATTGGGGCTCAAAACCGAGGGTGACATAATCTTTTGCACTACACGTTTGCCTTAAGAACTATTATTTCTCCATCATGGAGTTCCTGGGAGGACTGGCTGAGGGAACAGTTCCTAGGACTCTTGTCCCCCCTGCCTGTTTCTCCTTATACACCAGCCCTTGTGACCGTGGCTGCATATTCTGGAATGTGTTCCCATCATCTGTACATTTTTGGGAGGGCTCTGGCTTGGCCAGTGTGTCTGGCTTAACAACATCTCTTCACACTAAAGTGTGAAGGGAGAGGGGAGACTTCAGAGTGATCACAGAAATTCCCTAGCTGCCTGAAGCATCCAGGTAGAGCAAGGGAGAAATAAAGACTATGCATAGTTTGGGTCCATTCCACAATTTAAACAAATAAAAACAAAGCAAAAGGAACAAACAGACGACAACAGAAAGCAAGACCAAACCCAGGACGGTCTCCTCCACAATATTTTCTTAAGGTTTAATGATTAATGTAGGCAAAGGTAGAAGCCAACCGACTGTGTCAGGCCAAACAATCCTGGGGATCTGCCAGACCTACAGGCGTTTGGATGACCCCTAGGACTAATGGTTTTGAAAACTCATTTCAGCTCTCTCACACATGGTTTGACCATGGAGAGATGCTTCCGAATCAACCATAATGTTAATAAGTAAAAGAGCTACCGAGAAGACTGAGAAAGGCCACATTAAGATCTGACCGTAGATAAAAAGGGGAGCCAAAGAATGTTCCGAGAGACTCCATAAATCCCCTTCCTTGTGTCTAGAAAGACTGTTTGAATATCTTATATTCACTTAAATTATCTTAAGGTTTTTCCTTTAATTTGTTGATTTCATACAGGAGTATACTGTGTTTGCTTCCTTTCTACCCTCCTTCCTTCTACTCAAACTCCTCTTATAGGTTCAATCACATCCTCTGAAGTTCATGACCACGTGCGCGCGCACACACACACATGTGCACACACACACACACACACACACCTACTCCTCCTCAATCTACTGAGCCCTAAGAACATTTCCTCAGTTATTTAGGGCTGACCCCTCAGGCTTGGGAATCTCATTCCTGTAAATTAAAAAGAAGAAAACAGAAATCAGGTCCTCTCTCTCATACCAGCCATCGACTCCCTGTAGATAATCATTCAGGGATGGGGGCTTGTTAACTTTTCCTCTAGCTGCATGGTCATGTTGATTGGCGCAGTCTTCGTGGATCTGTTCAGGCCCCCATAGTGTTAGCTCCTGGGAACAGTATTCTATCCTTTCCAGAAGAATCTACCACACAGCAGACATTCTGGTCTTCAGCTTCTTCCAGTCTTTCTGTCCCTTCTTCTACAATGTTCCCTCTAGGGATATCTTGCCAGTTTCTATCTTGTGGTGGTTCTCAAGCTTGATAGCTGGGTAGGACTGCCATTAACTTTTTTTTTCCATGGCATCTTGTGTAATATCCAGGAGCACTTCTGCTCAGGGAGGAGGATTTCAGGTCACTTCCATTACAATGTCCTTTGACCAAAGTGTGTGGTGTCTTCAGGAATAGATCTTACCTCTACAGTCTGGTGGGAAGCCAAGATTGATGGAAGGAGTCTACATTGGTTTAGGGCTCTTTTGGAACCCTTTGACCAACAACTTGAAGAGAGGTTCCCTGGGCTTATGTTTGGTTATGTTCCCTGATGAAGTAGCTACTGTAAAACTATAAATGCATGAACGTAGTGCATTCTTCAAGCATCCACTTTAGCTGATTGGAGCTGGGATGGGTGGGGATAATACAGGTAGACTGCAGACTACCTGTATGCCTTCTCATGTTTGGAACGTGATCTAGGTATTCAGCCACAGGTTTCATACGATGCCCTTTCCCAGTGCCCCTTCATGTCTTCTCTCTTATAATAAGGAAACAATCGAGCACCATAGGAGAAGCTTAAAAGAGAACTCTTGGTGGTTTAAGAATTACTTATACCAGAGCCAGCAGATGTTTTGTTTCTGTTTGTTTATTTTTGTTGCCATTGTTTGTTTTTTTTCACCTGTGTTTATTGGGGATTTGTTTTGTTGTTTCTTATGAAGCTGGAAAATAGAGGTTGTAGGATTTCTTCCTGGGTGAGCTTTCCCCATGAATTCCTACTGTCTTATCCTTCTCTGGGAACCTAGTTAGCCATGCATCATATTCTTACTCTCTTGAACAAATCTTTCTGACTTGAAGTTTGCCTCCTGTCAGATCCTAGTTGTATTATGAATAAAATGTCTGTTTATTCACGGTCAGTCACGGGGCAAGTGTTGGATCCAGGGGGTGCTGTTGGCTCTTTCCATTCTTAGAGGTTGGTGTCTGACAAAAGCCCTAAATAGCCCTACCCAACTGTTCTGTTACTATTACTTTACTTATAAACTTTCATTGGTGACCTTAACTTGCTTCCTAAAGTTTAATCACCATTAACTCAGAGCCTAATCATGCTCAACAGCTAATGTAAACCCTGCATGTGTATCAGACAAAGGACTTATTCAGAGAACTCACTGAAAATCAGGTTGTCATTTAAACTTAAGAGGCAAACAACCAGGTAATCTATGCTGTATGGATGGACTGTCCAGTGAAGCTGAAATGGTTACTTCCAAGTCCTGTTCTGTATTCCTCATTCTCCTAATAAGCATTGTAGTATGAACATGGTTATGAATGCTAATTTGAAGAAAAGAAAACAAAACACAAGATTAATTTCCAAACAATCAGGTATTGAAGTCTTTAGGCTTAAAAGGCTAGATTAATCATCTGTAAGTGAAGGATGTTTAAAAATAAATGCATCCATTGAAGGACATTGAGTTGTAATGACAACCCAGCAAATAGAAACCTAAAAATATCCCCTGAGCCTTGTCTGGAGATTGTTAGGAATCAGAATAGATAGAGCAGAATGAAAAGCCATACTTGAAAAGGAAAACTGGTGGTAGCTCACAGAAATACTCATGGTGAGGGTGCTGGGCCCACTGAGAGCCCCATCTGGATGGTCTGATGGTTGATCAGATTTGAGGAGTTCTAGGCTCAGGAGCCTAGCAAATGTTGGTCACACCTATGCTGATCCCTTTACTGAATCCACCCAAGACATCATCTATGCTTAGGGTCCTGTGCTTATATTTTTACTGGGAGAAGATTTTCTTGTCGTTAGGTGGGCATATTTCTCATCAGAAACTAAAGAAAATGGCACCACAGCTCCTGGGAGAACATTTAAGAACTAGTTCACCCCAGGAAAGGTTGGAAAAGATCATCTTTAAGGGCTGTCAAAGGTCTGATCTTGAATCCCAGGCAGCATTTGGCTTTTGTCTCAACTTGCATAAAAGGAGTATGCAGAACTATGGAGACACCAGAGAAGAATCTACAGGCATCCCAATTCTGCCATGGTCTGGTTGTACCTATAATGACTGCACCATAGCGATTCAATTTTTATGTATAATCATTTACTAACAGATTTTGGTGATCTGAATTGTATATTCCTCATACACACTTTTATATTTCCCCTTATGGTTATCTCCAGTCCAGGAACAAACCGTGAGTGTTTTGAAATAAAAATACTTACAGAGGATAAAGAATACTAAATATTGGCATCCGTAACTGTGAACGTTTCCTTCTGAGTTATAATTAATGTAAGTATAGTTTGTTTAGAGCGTCTTACAAAGGAGCAAGAGGGACTGTCCTGAGATCACTTGCTTTCTTCCTCCAATGGGAATCCAAGAAAGGTGGGCCGGCTGTGTAAGTGCACAGGAAAGGGAGCCTGAGCAGAACTCGGGGCAGGCAGGGGTTAGACCAGAGCACAGGGAAGTGGGTGGAAGTCCCACCCTTTAGCTTTCCCCAAAGGACAGGGGTGGAGTTTCCGACAGAGACTGGAAACCTTCCTGTTCACTTTAATAGTTTAAGATGGGCTCTGACTCTTCTTGCCCACCCCTGAGTACAGTCCTCACAACATCCCAACATCGCTTTCTTGCCACTGTTAGCAACCTTTGAGAAAATGAATTCATCATCCGCAATGCGATACTTGTATACCCAAGAACGTAGATGCTAATAGAGAAAAGAACTTCCCCCCCAAAATATGTCATTAGGGCTTTTAAAAAATACCTTCCTCATTGACAAGAATTGCTGCATTTTGAAAACATAAATATAAAGAGGAAGTGATCACCTTAATATAAATTCTTTGAAAAACATCTTTTCTTTCCTTCTTTCTTTGTTGCAGAGTGAATACAAAGTAGCTGTTCAGTGACACAGCTTGGCTTTTGTTTTTGTTTGTCTGGTTTTTGTTTTTGATTTTATTTTTGTAACAAGTGGCATGACAGCAACTATAGCTGCTGAACATTTTTGAACATCATTTCTCACTATATGCAAAACATTGCATTAAATCCAAGGAGGAATTCTTAGACAACAGAGTAAGATACATAAAGGTACAGGAAGCAAAACACCAACCAATGATTACACATGAAAGACCCATGGCTCCAGGTGCATATGCAGCAGAGAATGGCTTTGTCTGGCATCAATGGGAGGAGAGGCCTTTGGTCCAGTAAAGGCTCATTTTCCCAGTGTAGGGGAATGCCAGGGTGCTGAGGTGGAAGTGGGTAGTTGGGAGAGGGAGCACCTTCATGGAAGCAATGGGAGGAGGAGGAAAGAGGGAGGAAAGGGGATAACATTTGAAATGTAAATACAGAAAATATCCAATAAAAGTGATTTTAAAAAAAAGATACAGGAAACAGAGAGGTGGGAAGGCGGATACTTAGATTTCAAAGAAACTTCAAAGAATCATTGCCTTAGTCAGGTTGAAAGTTTCTATGGCATCTCTTATCAGATATTTCAAACCTAGGTTTCTTAACTGCTGTGCTAACAACAGTTGTAAGACTCCAGTTTGAGGAACAGAGTTTAGGGTGTGTCCTGTAGAGGAGAAACCAGTATTGTGGCGATGTAAGTGTTATAACTTCTTTTTTTTTTTTTTTCAATAAGCTAATTTAAAGGTGACCCTTGTGCTTTTAAAACAGAGTCTATCAGAATGCATACATCTTGAAGAAGAGAGGTTTCTTTCTGACAATTTGGCAGCTTAGAAAAATCAAGTCTATTTACTGTACCGAATGAGCGCTTTGCTTCTGCGATACTCTACTGCTCAGAGAAAGGTATACTAGGGCATACTTGTGGTAAGTGTGTGTGTGTGTGAGTGTGTGTGTGTGTGTGTGTGTGAGTGTGTGTGTGTGTGAGTGTGTGTAAGTGTGTGTATGTGAGTGTGTGTGAATGTGTATGTGAGTGTGTGTGAGTGTGTGAGTGTGTGTGTGAGTGTGTGTGTGAGTGTGTGTGTGAGTGTGTATGTGTGTGAGTGTGTGAGTGTGTGTATGAGTGTGTGAGTGTGTGTGAGTGAGTGTGTGTGAGTGTGTGTGTGAGTGTGTGCGAGTGTGTGTATGAGTGTGTGTGAGTGTGTGTGTGTGAGTGTGTGTGAGTGTGTGTGTGTGAGTATGTGTGTTTGAGTGTGAGTGTGTGTGAGAGAGTGTGTGTGAGGGTGTGTATGTGTGTGTGTGTGTGTGTGTGTGTGTGTGCAGGAGGTGACAGAGAGAGAGGGGGTAGGGGAGAGCATGCTATGCCAGAAAGGACATGATTAAGGCTGAGCACGCTTTTACAAAACAATCCACTCTCAAGCTAAGACCCCACTCTCACCAGAACACTGCAAACCCCCATAACCTGACCCCCTCTTACAAGACTCCACCTCTCGGCACTGTGATATTGGAGATTAAGTTAGTATAACGTGGCACCCTTTGGGGATGCAGTCAAAGCACAGTAGTTTCCAAGTGGAAATCGGATAGCCTGGAGGAAATACTGTATTAAGTACAAGAGCCCTGATGTTCCTACTCCTGCCCCTCCACCACTTCGAGAGTGAAAATCTTCACTCTCCCCCGCCAGGATTCCTACCCTGACTCAGTGGTGACTGCATCACGAGGGTTTCTATAGTAGTCAGACTTGAATTCTCCCTCCTTTGTTTATCCTGTGCGTTCACTCTGAGTAACAGGACTTAGCTTTATCGAAATTTACTGGGAGTATCTGCCCTTGACCCTGTTGTCATCTCTCCCTGCAATAGCTTGCTCGCCATTGTCTCTCTTTCCTGGTTTGATCCTTTATAAGATTTATGATGGACACTCCAACCCCACCTCATTCCCACCCTACTCCTCCCTACGTCAGTCTACTGTGCCTAACCCCACCCCTCTCCTGCTACATTGACTGGATAACTAGACCACAAACTCCGAAGTAATCAAGGTGACTTCGAATTTCAGCAGGTGAGGCTGGAGGACAAAATTCAGATCTCTGATAACCGTCACAAGACTTTGTTTCTAGAAGGGATTCTGTCCTAAGCTAGTTCTCTTAACAACGTGTCACTTTATTGAGGTAGTAAATTTGAGCTTTTTTTAAAAAAATAGATCTGAGTTTCTGAAACTATGCTCACATTATGGCTGTGTGTGTTTATGCATGGCCGTAAATCACCGTGATTAAGAAGTTAAAGGTTCCAGAAAGGTTTGAAATACAGACAATGGGGTCGATGTTTGGATACAACACTCAGAGTTCCCTAAAGAGCTCAGTGAGGGGGCTACTAATTGAACATTCCGAGGATCCGAATTGCAGATCTATGCCCCTTTATCTCCAACGTTAAATTCTATGACTGGTCAGGGCAATGGGCCAGGATCTCTGCGCTCCAGACACAAATGGTCAGATAGGAGAGTGACACTCATCACTGAATGTAATGGGGCATAGAGGTTTACTGAGATCATAAAGGCCATGGGCTGAGGAGATGATGGCTCAGCCAGTACAGCATCTGGAGTAGAGAGACAAGGAGACCTGGGTTTCATTCTCCAGTGTCTAAGGAAAAGACTGGTGAGTCTGACTGCATACATCTGAAGGCCCAGGTCTGGGGTAAGCAGAAACAAATTCCTGACGCTTATTGCCCTACTGAATGATAAGCTTCATTTTCAGTATTACTTGGGAAACCAATCCTAAAATTCACCCATTACACTTAATGTTACCGCTAACAATGCATCCGAAATACATGTGTTATTGTTACAGAGTGGTCATATATTAATGAAAATTAGAAAGTTGTGTGTGTGTGAGTGTGTGTGTGTGTGTGTTCGATGAGATCCTCAGTTGCGTGTTATAATTGTACTTAGTGAAGATTTGGGGGAATTATTTTCCTAACAAACACTTGATGTATACAACTGTTTTATTTAGGGAGCAAGAGAGATCCTCTGAGAGGTATGAAAGGAAAGAACCAAGACCCAGGCTGTTTCCTCAAAGCAATCTGCCCAAATAGATTGCAGAACCATGATGCTTTTACACAGTGCCCACTACACCAGAAAGAGCTGAATGGGCTGCTTTCATAGTCCACAAGCATGTTCCCAAAAGAAATTTCTTTGTCAACTGCTCAGAACCCAGAAACAGTCAGAGTGGAACTATTGCTGTAGGTCATTTCTCAGAAGAAAGAAACAGGCTATCTATCAGCCCTGGTCACTGAGTCCTAAATAAATACAATAGAGTTAGTCAGGAGCAGCTCCTTAGAGTTTCCTTCCTCTTTATTTTTCTTTTCACACAAACATGCAAAGACATGCGACTGCCCCTTTAATTCTTGAAAGTGGCAGGCATTTAAAGGAGCTCCTTGGGATTTCTTTGAAAGGAACACATCAACAACAAACAAACAGGACACACTGGTGATGAATGGCTGTTTCAAGGTTCTTCTGAAGTTGAGGAGAGGTTACTGTAACCAAGCCTGGAAGCTTTGCAGGTTTCCAAATACCTATTGCTGTATTTGAAAGGAACTTTGTACTCCTATCAAAAAAAAAAAAAAAAAAAAAAAAAAAAGATGCAAAGCGAAGTGACACACAAGGCCCATTTACTTGAGAGCCCGGCAGCTTCCGCAGGGCCAGAACGGAGGGCAGCGCCAGCCTATCCACTGCTATCAGCTGTACCATTCCCCACCTCTGCCCCGCCACTCCCTTAACTTGATATCTGTTTACTCTAGAGGGAGCGGGTTTTGAGAGGCAATCATAAATATCCTGGCCCAATGCCTTAGCAGTCATAACAAGGAAAAAGACCGTACTTGCCTGAAGATAACGCTGGGGATATTTAAAGGTGTGGGTTAATTTTTTATCCATTCTAATAACTGTTTTTCCCTGCTCCGGTCTACTTCTTTGCTCTATTTCTGCCCCAAAGCTGCAGGCACACGGATCTCCGCAGGCAAAAATCCCTCAGAGCCTACTCAGGACTGACTTGTAAGGACTAGTTCGGCCCAGTCCCACCATAACTGGGTGGCTGTCCCTTCTCCAAAATGGCAGGTGTGAGCAGCTGTTTAAAGTATTCTATGTTTTTCTTCAACTTCTTGTTCTGGGTAAGTCATTTTCTTTTAGTTATCAGTTTTGTGCATGAAAGAGGGCTGGAGACAAATATCATAACCAGGAACATACTCACATAGAGCTAGAGGATGAGGAGAAAAAGACATTTAACATGGAAATGGTTAGACTTGTTTGTCGATGCGTTGTTTGGGGAACTGAAAGTAAGCCAATGGCTCAAAAAGGGGGGGCGGGTACTCAAGTTCTTTGAAGATAAACATTTCCCAAATGTTTTCATATTGTTGCAAGACTAAACACGGGGGAAATGTCCTTTAATTAAAGGACATTCATTCTTAGTTCTATGTCTATCAGCACCCTGGTTTAAGGAAAACAGTTTGATTCAGCACGGCTTCTGGTTCCCTCCCTTTGACATCTGGTTTCAAAACAGGTGACTAACGAGTAGGTGGCAGGGCGGTAAATACAGGAGAGGGTCCTTTTCAGAGCCCCCAGGAAAAATGAAGGGTCTTAAAATATCCCGGGAGAAGAGCATTTAATCATACGATTCAGCTAAACTGATGACTATACATTAGTATTTTGAAGTTAGTATTTTGATGTGTTATCAACCCACCCTTTCAGACAACAGGGTTTCTTGCAAAGTATATCTTGCTTAAGCCTGATGATGGCCCCGAAACACATGCACTCAAAGCATCATTTAACATTGAAAAATCAAATATGATTTGAAGGGGTGGGACGGGGTGCTGGTGAGAGAACCTTATCGCACACACAAATATAATATTACTAAAACGTGTTCACAAGTAAAGAAATGTCCCAGGGTGCTCAAACGGAAAACCATTCCATTGTTTCTGGCTTGAAAAGTAGTTTATGCATTATTAAGAATAAGGAGCTCTGGGTTTTGTGTCTGAGCCTTTTGGCCTCTAATAGAGAGATGGCTGGGATCGGTCCAATAAATTCATTTTCTCTTCTTTGGGTAAGGGGCTTAATAGAGATCTGGACAGGTCAGGGGTGAAGGAAAGGCTCTGATCTCATAGTCCCTTGCATTAAAATATTGATTTAAATAAACTAATATAGCGTTCCATGGAATGGCTAGTAGCACTAATGAATAAAGGTGACGTAATGGTAGATCAGATTCATTAAATAGTTTTCATTTATGGAAACAAGAGTATAAAGACATTTTGTCCTTTATGCTTCGTCATTTTTTTCCTAAAAAGGGGGACTAATTTTGAAATTACTAGAAACTAAAAAAGAAAAATATTTTGAAACTCAAGGATATATGACAAATTTTAAAAAGTAGTAGAGCATACTGCTTCTCTTGAACTATTAAAGTCATCAAGAGTCGAGCATAAAGGGAGAAATGATTGTGTGCTTTGGCCTTTTTTCAAACTTTCCAACATTCACAAATGAAGATAAATTTGGAAAACTACTCAGCCACAAATTCATGCCACCAATCTGGACGGGCACAGCCTCAGTAACTTGCCCAGGCAATTATGAAGAAAAATGTAAGGTTATCATTCATCTATCAGTACATTAGCATAAATCTTGAAAGGAAATTACATTTACTCATGTGTCTGCAATATCATTCTCGGACTTTAAAAATGTAATAAGAATTTCTTAACCGGGGTTTAAGTTTCTAATTGCTTCAAACATGTTATTTGAACTGCGATTCAGAACGGGCCCACAGACTGTGGCCGGTGAATACAGCTTGTGTGGCGATTTTAGTCAGTTGCTTCTTCCTCAGACCTCATCATTTCCCCTTTTTCTGAAATTTCATGCCAGTATTTTGGTGGCCTTGTCGTAGGTTCTATTGTTCAAATCTTGCTCGTCAAACACCCATGGTGTGTCATGTTCCTCTGTCTTTCATGTTTCTGTAAACCAGCAGTGGCCTTAGGGCAGGTGACAATATGTAATGGTGAGATGTCTGTGATGATACTCAAGTTCATTTTGAGTTGATTACATGATTGAAGTGGCTGATAACCAGTGCTATCAATATTTCTCCATAGAAATGTATTGTTTTATTTCCAGGACATTGTGTGTGTGTGTGTGTGTGTGTGTGTGTGTGTGTGTGTGTGTGTGTGTGCAATCTCGCGCACATGCATGTGTGGGTATTTGTATGCAAACCTACATATGTATATATACACATAATATATATACATGTCAAACATTTTTTCAATTTTTATTGGATATTCTCTGCATTTACATTTCAAATGTTATCTCTTTTTCACAATCTCCTCTCCCCTCCCCTTCCCATTGCTTCCATGAAGGTGCTCCCTCTCCCAACATCCCTCTCCCACCTCAGCATCTTGGCGTTCCCCTACACTGGGAAAACGAGCCTTCACTGGACCAAAGGCCTCTCCTCCCACTGATGCCTGAGAATGCTATCCTCTGCTGGATATGCAACTGGGGCCATGAGTCTCTCCTTGTGAACTCATGGGATGGTGTTTTAGTCCCTGGGAGCTGTGGTGGGTTTGGTTAATTGATAATTTTGTTCTTCCCATGGGGTTGGAGACCCTTTCAGCTCCTTCAGTACTTTCTCTAGCTCCTTCATTGAGGTTCTTGTGTTCAGTCTGATGGTTAGCTGCAAGCATCCTTCTCTGTATCAGCATGGCTCTGGTAGAGCCTCTGAGGAGGCATCCATATCAGGTTCTTGCCAGTAAGCACTACTTGGCATTAGCAATAGCTTGGTTTTATTGGCTGCATATGGGATGAATCCCCAGGTGAGGCAGTCTCTGGATGATCTTTTCTCCAATTCCTGCTCCTCTGTTTGTTCCTTTATTTCCTCGCATGAATGGTCAAACATATTTTATATATCATGAAGGCACACACAAATGTGACATTAAAAACTTCTTTCTTACTTTTTTACCAGATTTCAAAACGATTTTTCTCATACCATTTAACAATAAGATATTGTTTTCATTATAAAATAAAAATATAGCCCAATTCAGTTCTTATTCTTATTAATGTACAATTTATTCTGGGTTTTCATCAAGAGGCATTTCAAGTTGGCTTCTGATTCTTTTTGACATGATACAATAATTTTTCTAACTTCTGTATTATTAAGTGAGACAAGATATTTCAGGATCATTTGCTCATTTCCTGGCCAGAGTTAGAGCTACCTGTTTTTTTTTTTTTTTTTAAGTCCTGATCTATTTATTTATTTATTTATTTATTTATTTATTTATTTTTACAGAACTACATCCATTGTTTCTCTTTCTATGATATATATGTTATCATATATTTATGGTAACTAAATATTAATATACTAATGAACACATAAGGTTTAAGATGCTTAAAAAATGTGCCTGAAAACACACAAACCAGAAACAATCTTCAAATTGTGAAAAAGTTGAAATACATTTCCATTATAAACAAAGCATGTGATGGGCTTGATGGAAGTTGGAATCCATTGTCCGACTCACAAACGGAAGTTTGGAATAGATCCAGTTGTGAACCAAGAATGTTACATAAAACTAATCCAGGAAAGGGATGTATAATGGTTTAAGATAAAGGTTCAAGGTCAGTTGCAACCGTCCTCAATGTGTCCCATTATGTTCCCTGACATTGTCACCGGTTTCCTGGGGAACTCTGATTGCTTTATGGTTACAATCTGTTCTTTCTTCACGGTCACTCAGAAAATCTTTCTGACCCCATAGATTTCAGTTAGATAACTCTAACTTCTGTCACAGATTTGTCTCATCTCCATGTGTGGGAGGACCTGCAATTTCCACGTAAGGGACAGAGACTGTTGGTGAGAATGCTAGTTGGGAAAGCCAGTGATGACTTCTTAGCCACATGTCACATCAGCATTTTAAATAAAAATGTAGGCAACTGGCACTCTTGAGGTGAGGGGACATTTCTACCTTTACTCTCCTCTCTCCCCTTAGCCCCAAGCTTTTAGTTAGAAACTTATGATTCTTCCTAGGAAACCAGCAATTTGTCACATTCTTAATATTTGCTTAAGCAAAAATTTTAGGATTCCCATTGATGTGGTTTTCAAGTAGATGTCTGAGGTCTTGAATTTTTTTTTAAAAATGCATTCTTTCTGGTTTTGACTTGTGAAACTTGGCTTTGGTAGAGTGGGGCCAGATGTTGAAATGTCTCTGAGACAGGCAGAGGGTCATTTGATCTGAGCACACTGGCTTCTCTTCCAGGAGAACTTGATGTGCCATGCAAGTATGTGGTGGTTCTCAGTTGATAGAATGGATAAGGAAAACACATGAGTTGAAAATCATTCCTAATGATAATGGAGATCGCTGCCAATGGAAGAATTGGAGGCATTATCTATAAAAACATTACATATACCAAACCTATTTCTTTGAGTCATAAGTCAAACAGGAAATGGCCCAATTTTCTCACACCCTTCTTAAATAAGACAGACCAGGGAGTATCCAAGAGGCTTAATGTTTCCTGGGCATCTGGGTAAGTCAAAGTATGGGATTTTCTCTAAGAAGATGTAGGATAATAAAATCTAGTCACAGAGCATCATGGGACCATTGGGTCTCATGAAGAAAGCTCATGAACATTACCAACCTTTACATGTGCACAGTGAGGAAAAGGGCTTAAGCCAGACAGCCAGAGACAATTGCACCAGAAGTGATCAGTGGGCAAGGGAGATCCAACTGTTCGGAAGGTAGTGTGAGCATGAAGCAAACCCAGGAATCAGTGACCCAATGTCCATTGTCTTTTCTACACTGGAAGTGCTTGGCGTCGTCGATGTTAGGTCCCTTGCTCTTCCTTCCAGTCCCATGTTCCCAGAAATAAGACTCAGACTCAAAATAAATTTACAAATACCTCGGCCATTTAACCAGGCTCTTCTCTGACTAGAACCATAACTTAAGATAGCCCATTTATGTTCATCTACATTCTACCTATGCTCAGGTACCATGTAGCTGTGTCTTCACATCTTCCCTGACAGATCTTTTTCTGCCTGGCCCTATCCCAGAATTCTTTCTGGCTCCCAGAAGTCCGATCTTCTATTTCCTGCCTAAGCCATAGGCCACAGGCTTTTGGATCTTGGATGCAAAACAGATGTATTTTTGAGATAAAGGCACATCACAAATGATGGGACATACTTCTATTTTGTCCTTTCAGCTGCTTAAAAGCCTCACAATGAACAGTTAACTATGGCTGAAATTTATAACCATGGTTAATACAGCAGTTGCTTGTCATTGTATAGTCGATTCTGTTCAGTTGAACTATGGGAACAGTGAAGGTGTAAAGGGCCAGTTGTAGTGAGCTTAGGTCACATAGGTGCCCCTTTCACCAGCTGTCCTTTCTTGGAGGGACAAATGACAGCCATAGCTCAATCTACCTCCTTAGATCACTGAGTTAACATGCACAAAGGACTCAAGATAACTCAAGAAGTGTTTATGAAACCTAATGTTTCAACCAGCAATTCATAGGCATTTTAATGAATAAAGATATGGAATTATTTCATATTGTGATGAATAATTTTCCATGTCGTCTATTGGAACAGATGAAAAACTAATATGGAAAGAATTGATGATAAGGCAATAATTCTTCTATCATAGTTAAAGAAATGGAATAAAAATGTCTATTAAGGCCAATTGTGAGTCAGACCCTGAACCTCCCTACCCTCTTGCTCATACTAACATATGCTCGTTGGCTTATCTCTGCTCCACTTTCTGCACGCATAGACGGAGGGTGGGACTTTTACCTAGAAGCACTAACTGTAAAGATTAACTAAGAAGCTTTATGGCAACCTATAAACAAGGATTGATATGCAGTAATTTGATTGAAATTATCTTTATCCCAATGATGGCTCATATTGATTTTTAATATAAAAACTTGCCCACCAAAGATGATTGTATTTTGTAGTATAGTAGTTTTTTTTTAAAAAAACATAGGCATATTTTAGCCCTGCAATATAATCTTCTTTTCTCACAAGGCAAGAAGTCCGTGGGAATAAGGGGACTATACCCTTCATGATGCTGGCCTCTAAATAGGCAAGACCCTAAATATCCCCCACCCAAGTGGCTTCAAACCTGTGGCTGTTTACTACACACACTCTTGTCCACTAATGACCATTGGGGGCTTACTACTGTAAGTTGAGCTTGGTTCCTAGGTACTTATACAAATTTCTGTCAAGTCCAACAGAGCTCAAGTCAGAAGTCAGTTTTAGATGACATCTTGCCATTCTCTTCCTGACATTTTCTTGATTCCAGCATGTTTTCTGTCTTAGTTGGCTTGGAACTTGTCTTAGTCAGGGTTTCTATTCCTGCACAAAACATCATGGCCAAGAAGCAAGTTGGGGAGGAAAGGGTTTATTCAGCTTACACTTCACATTGCTGTTCATCACCAAAGGAAGTCAGGACTGGAACCCAAGCAGGTCAGGAAGCAGGAGCTGATGCAGAGGCCATGGAGGGATGTTACTTACTGGCTTGCTTCCCCTGGCTTGCTCAGCCTGCTTTCTTATAGAACCCAGGTCTACCAGCCCAGGGATGGCACCACCCACAATGGGCTGGGCCTGCCCCCCTTGATCACTAGTTGAGAGAATGCCTTACAGCTGGATCTCATGGAGGCATTTCCTCAACTGAGGCTCCTTTCTCTGTGATAACTCCAGCTTGTGTCAAGTTGACACATAAAACCAACAGTATAGGCCTCCATAAGTAATGACCATAGATTGGTAGTTGAAACAACTGAAATTCATTTCTTACATTCTGAAAGCAGAGAGGTCTAAGATTGAAGGGTGGGCCAGTTGGCTGTCCATCAAGGGTCTCCTGCCTTCTCACTTTTTCTCACGTGGTCCTTCCCAGGAGTAAAGGTAATGGACAGAGACAGGTCTCTCTTGTATTCTCCTCTTCAATCTCACTTAGATTCTACTTTCTTTTTATTTATTATATATAAGTACATTGTAGCTGTCTTCAGACACACCAAAAGAGGGCATCAGATCTCATTACAGATGGTTGTGAGCCACCGTGTGGTTGATTGGATTTGAACTCAGGACCTCTGGAAAAGGAGTCAATGCTCTTAACCACAGAGCCATTTCTCCAGCCCGGGCTTCTACTTTTGATGACCTCATTTAACTTAAATTATCTCCTAAAAGTCCTGTTTCTAAATATATTCATTGAAGCAGCGTCTTACCAGAGTCTTATGCTTAAGGAACTACGAATTGAACCATCATTTGCCCATCTGTCAATATCAAAATCTCCTACCTTCTTTGAATACTGATTCAGAGCAACCACATCATAATTGTAAAAATCAAAAATGCCAAGTGAGAACTGGGTGAGACCCAGAGGGGTTCTCCTGGAATTGAAGTCAAAGTAAAGATGGGCCAGTTAGTTCTCCGAAGCCATGGATACCAGGCCTGGAGCTGATGTATAATGCCTTTCACTTCCCAGTCCTACAAACACAGATATCCAGAGTGAGACAAATCTTAACAACTTAACACATCCTTCGAGCTAAAGGAGAAGGATGCAGGAGGCCCCAGGGACTCACAGTGAAGGCCCATGTCAAGACAATGAGAACAGAGCTGCTCTGTATTTCACCAACTTGATAGGAGGCACAACTATTTCTAAGATTGACTCTAGCATTTCGGAACATCCTAATGATGTTAAGTTTATAACTTTTACATGTGAAATTCTCCAATGTGATGAGAAAGATGCTTTAAACAGCATATTTTCATTTTAAGACTAATTGTGTGTGTGTGTGTGTGTGTGTGTGTGTGTGTGTGTGTGTGTGTGTGTGTGTGTAAAACAGGGGTAGTTACAGGAATGGACAGGAGTTTCTCCCATTAGAGCTGTAACAACAACCTGTCTGCAAAATATGCCTACTGGTGCAGGAGTGGCATGAATGTTATAGGAGTAACCAACTGCTTTTTCATTGGATTCTATGAGATGGAACCTATTCCTGATATCATTAAAGAGGTCAAGAACCTGAGACTAGACAGATAGATCATGGGCCCCCAAAGATAATCTATTACTATTATTCTGTTAAATAAACATAGCAATAAAATGACGCCTAATGACATATCGCCACACCCACAGATCAGGGTCTCCCTCTACTCTCATCAGAGAAGCTTCTTGCAGCAGATGGTAATTAACAGAGACTAACCACTGGACAATGTGCTGAGTGAGACTTCCGAGTGCTTATCCCTAAATGGAACTTTTAAAAAAATCATATCTCTCTCATATAACTCAGGGATCTATGCAGATGAGGGGGATAGAACCAGAGATGGCGGGTGATGTTAAGGAAACAAACATGACAGGGTAGATACATATAGGAACTCACAGAGACAGTGGAAGCATGTTTGAGACCTGAACTAACTCGAGGGAGACAAAATCCTAGCACAAAGGAGGAGACTCCCGGCCCTAGCCAAGAAGCCATTCACAAATGACAGCAGCGGAGAGAGGAAAAATCACTTCTCTTCAGTGGAGTGATACCAGGAGTAGCAGACTTCAGGCTGCTTGTTGACATTCGCCAACACAAATCAGACTCCATACTTTTTAGTGGATTTTGTTTTTATTTTTCAGAGAGAGGAAGAACATGAAACGGGGTAAAAAGAGACGCATATGAGTTGGGAGATGAAAATGAAATGATTAAAAAATAAACTATCAAATTCTTAAAGAACAAAAACTTACAAAGGGGATTGGTATGAATATACTTGTAAAGGGAGAAAAAAGAAACAGAAAACATGCACAAGGAAAACAGTTAATTAGAAAGAAAACTGTGATTATTATAGAATCATTATCAGAAAGCCTTGTTATCATTTACACTAATTCTCAGCCTCTGATTGGCTGACTAGCACCTGCTAACCTGGACCCTTATCTTTGTCAATATTAGCTGTAGTGGGAGGAAGGGGAAATGAGGTTTGCAGCTCTAACAGTTTATTAATTAATTTGTATAGCATTTATGTATGCCTGCATGTAAGATAGTCAATTGCATAGGTTATAGGCTAGTGGGTGAAGACATTTTCAATCACATTAGAATAACTGGGACAATTTTTGTAGGAGTTAAAGCCTGTAGGAAGGGTTGATGGGTTAGGTGTTGGTCTGGACTTTCAACCTTTTGACTATACTCTATCAGGTGCACTTCCCTTAGCTTGGACTTAAAAGACTTTCCAGGTCTTCGAAGCAGGAGAGATTCCACATTTCTTCAGCAGCTCAATGTACTCCCTGTTCTTTTAGCAAGTCCTTCGACCTTATTTCCATTGCAAATGTAACGAGAAAGCATTCGAGGTTCTGCTGGAGGGTCGCAGGCATATGGTTCAACCATGCATACAGGAAAGCAACAACAGTCCAAGGTCACTGGGTTTTGGAGAACTCAGACATTTCTTTGTTAAAGTATGGAGAGTGAGAAACATCTAGAAAGTTCTCCAAAGCCTACTATGTCTGGTATGTTACTGGGGCTGCTCTTAATATATCTAACTAAAAATACATCTTTGGTTTGTTTTTTTTTTTTTTTTTTTTTTTTTTTTGAGGCACATACACACACACACACATAAAGTCATTATTTTTTTAACTTTGAGAGACAAGAGTTTTTCTTACACTTAAGAGAAATGTGTTTCACATTTTATGTGTTGGTCATGGTCCAAATTAAATAATCTGGAAAACCCATTAAAGGAATTTAAGACTTTAACTATGGTTTCCCGTTGTTTCTTTTCTCCAGGTAAGCTTTACTACTTACAATAATTTATTTTTTTAAGTTTATTTGAGTTTTAAAACATTAATTAATATGTACTATCATTGCTTAATTTCACATTTTGTCAAGTATTCTACTATTCTCTGTCTTTACAAATACCTGTCTTCCTTAGAAATATTGAATGCATATTGAATGGTTAGAGTGTTATGCCTTTCTTTCTTGGTTTGAGATAGAGTCCAAAAGTCAAATCCAGGAGGATATCTTACCTTTCGGCCATAGGAAAAAATTCACATGATTGGAATCAAATCCCATAAAATGTCTTTCACCACTTAGCAGAGGTCTTGTCATACACTAGGAACAGACTGTGATTCTCATCACTCTTGTATATTGCTATGGAATACTTCAGAATGTAAGGGTCTAGTTATTAATGAAAGATTCCAACAGCCATACAAGTGGGGTTTATGGAATTTTATTGTCTCTTTGTATTCTAACATTCTTTTTATTTTCCCCTTTTCTACAGGTATGTGGTACACTGATCCTGGCACTAGCCATATGGGTGAAAGTAAGCAAAGATGGCAAAGAGGTAAATGTAGATACACAAAGCAACTTTATCTCCATAATGAGAAGGAATACTAATGATGGATAGTAGATGTCCTATAACATTTCCCTTGAATGCCTCTCTTATCATGTGTGATGTCACATAGGTTTGTATTTTAGGCAGTCAAAATTACTTACTATGTGCCTTGAGTGAAGCAGTCCTTCTGGAGAGCTGGGAGATGTGTGCTAATGCTACAGAAGCATCCATATACATTAAGAGAAAGCCATTTCTCTGGCATGGGTAGAGATCTAATATTACAAGCTACCCTAAAATGAGCTACCCAACTGGGCTAGTCAATCACTTGGCCAAGGGCCAGTCCTCAGGAAGGCTGACTTACCCTAAGCCATTTTAAAAATATGGGAGGAGTTATATCCTCAATGAGATGATGTATTTTGCCTTTGTGTGGTCAACAATGGAGCATCGACGTGCAGCTGGGTTAAGCCTGCCTGCTCTTCCGAGTCCTTTATCTGTATCATCCAGTGCAGTCCTGACATGAAGTCAACCTCCAGCCTGTTTCTTCCCTATGGCTGTTTGTCTGACCGACATGGCTGAACATGGCAGCTCAAATCAAATAGTGTGGCTTTCTCTCTCTCTTCCTCTTAGTCATCTTCCTCCTCCAGGAAGCTGCCAAGATTTATAGCTCGGTTTTGCTTTTAAGATCCAATAAAATTATCCTTGAGGTTTCTTCTGAGCCAATTCTTAAACTATTTTATCACTGAAACTCTAAGCAATGACCCCAATTTCCCTGGTGACATGTGTCATCCCAGGTGGGGCTCTCTCCCAAATTTGAGTCTTATTATTCTCAAGCTAGAAAGACTTCAACACAAGAAGATGTTGGAGGGCTTTAAGTAGAATCTTGCCTTCTTCAGGCCAGCCTAATGAACAGCTTGGAGGCATAAAACACCTTTCCTCTCTGCCAAGAACCACGTTTCTAGCACCTCTGATTATCATGTAGTTGATTCCAGAATGGCTGGTCCAAAATTGAGGGAGACAGATGTTTTCTTGGAGACGAATGTGACTCCAGATTTCAAGGGCAGCTCAAGGACAGTTGGTATTTATCTCTTGCAACTGAGGTGGTCACTCACACCAGTGTGACTCACTCACTAGTGTGACCAGGATTCTGTTCAGCTTCTTGATCATGGAAACACTTAACAAGACCCATCTGCTCCCATGACATACCTTTTCACCTCAGGGACAATGCTCTTATCACCATGTTTGAAAGTTCAGTTTTCAGGCACAGTTCCAGTCTTTGGTCTCAACACTTACTATTTCTATTCCATGTTCCAAATGCAGGAGGAGGAAGAAAGCAGGAGGCCATGGGCGGATTGTTGATCTAGATTTAGCCAAAATAGCACCATGCTGACTTCACTTCTTGATGCTCTCATTTTCACTCTATTCCGCTCTCAGTTCAAGGAGCACCCTGCTGCCTACTTTATGTTTCTCAAATCCTGTAGAGCAGTTTGCTCAAGTCTGTGAAGGCAGGCTCTTGTTACAGTCAGATCTTCTATTGTTAGGGCCTTCTCAAAGGTTTTCTTCCCTTAAGAATTCTGATTCCTATAGAACGTTGCAATGATACTATTAAGACAGACGTGAGGAGAATTCTTAAAATGATTTAAACACATTGTGTCACGGTACAACTAGATGCCTTTGGACACAGCTTAGTGGAAAGAAAAAAATAAAAGCAAACTAAGCTGGTTTATTTCCTTTTTCAAAATATAGATAGATTTTCCATAAATAAATCCTCCTCTCTTTTCTTCTCTCTCTCCTCCTCCTTCTCTTTCCTCTTTCCTTTCCTTTTTCCAGCTCCCTCTTTTACTACTTTCTTCTATCCCAAGAGAGTCTAGAACATCCAAGGCAGGTATTTCCTCATTCTGTCTTTATCTGATGGATAAACTAGGAGAGGCTGGGTGGAGCAGGTAGTCTTGCCTCTCAGTTAATCAGAATTCCATTTATTATTTATACTGATAAACATGGCTCTAAGTTCCTGATGGCCCCAACATCTGGTGTCTGAGAGGAGGAAGAGGGTTTTGAAGGTGCCCATAATCTTCCCGACTTTGGGGATCATAATTTAAAAACAAAGACTAACAACCAACCATTATTCTGAGAATACTTTAGATGCTCAAAGATATGTCCACAGCCTGAATTTTATACCATTATTTGATTTGTGGACAACATTTTCTTTCTCCCCAGTGTTTCTGTTAAGCAAATGTAGTGTTTAGTCTGTTAAGAAACAACACACATTGAACAGATTAAAAGAGAGTTGTAGTCCTTGAGAGAATGTGAGTCCACATCTGGGAGTGAAATGACTGAGTGGGGGGCTAGACGGTACCGCCAGTTCCATTTAGATCATTGGGCTGTCAGCTTCTTACCCAGAACAAAAGTCAGTCCCAGGCCAACACCACGGAGCCTGTCTCACAGGAAGTCAGCTTGATTCGTGTTTATCTTCAGTGAGTGTCAAAGAGTCAACAATGAGGGGAAGAGCTGAATTTTATTACTGGGAAAATAGAATGAGTCGTTTTACAAGGGCTAACATGAGCACAAACACACACAAGAATGGCAGGGAGGTGACATCTCTTTCTGTTAAGTGCTTTGGGAGGACAGTTTTTAAATGGATAAACCCAATAGCTCCCAAGGCCAACAACATGGGTACCACCCTTGTCTTAGGACATCTCCTTGAATCAAAAGAAGATTCTAAAATCCTCATCTTTCAGACTAACCAGGCCTCCTTTGGGATTTCTCCCCTTAAGAAACAGTTTATATGGGGCAGCTTTGGTAATACTGCTGGGTTCCAGCTGTAACAAATCTCGAGCTCACATTTCTAGTTCATTCTTCAACAAGAATAGGTGTTTGTTGGGTGGCACTAGTGGGTCAGCATGCAGCTTTCTTTCTGCCTGATCCCTAGCAGAGGGTAACCCAGCTGAGTCACCTTCACCACAGTCCTGACTGTTGCCTACACAGGTGTCAGCTGCACTACTTAAGCTCCTTATGAAGACAGTCCATCTATTATCACTCTGTCTGGGTTTTCTCTCTTAAGTTCTAACAACCTTCTACCTGTTTAGATGTTATAGCATGGTCTGGTGATTATAAAGAACTGCCTTCCCAAAGAGGTTTACCTGGCATATGTATTTTGTCTCTGACCTGTGCCTGCCTATTAACAACAATGATTTCTCTGGCTTTAGTAACTTCATAATCATTTTAAATCATTTAAATAAATATATGTATGTATGTATGTATGTATGTATGTATGTATGTATGTATGTATGTTTGTATGTCAATCGTTTGGGAAACTCACACATTCGTCCAAGATATTTTTAATTATATTCATCCCTCACTCCTCCCGGTCTACTTCTCACCCCTCTCAATATTTGTCTTTACTTTTGCTGTTGTTGTAGCAACTCACTAAACCCAATGCATGCTGTCCGTGTATTCATGGATGAGGGGGCATCCATGGGAACACAATGGTCTATCTACCCTAATTCTCCCTTTTGAGAAGTCTGGCTCCAATCTTAAGGATAAACCAAACAAAAAATTTTCCCCCACCCAAATAAAAAAAAAATCAAAATAGAACACAAGCAAGCTTTAAATTTGTCAATCTAAAGCATTGTGTGTATACAAATACTTTAAAAGACGAAGGGAGGCTTTAGAAATAACAGAACAGGCCTATTTTTCCTCTTATAAACTAAATATGGACCCAAAGACTCTGATAGCTTACTTTCCTTGGGGTTACAAGCTTGTAATATATTGGAATCCCAAGGAGAGTATAGATATTTGCATTTAGGCTTTCAAAACTTAAGTACACTCCTTCTTGATGATCATCAAGTTAAATGTCTCCTGTGGGTTATGAAGGGAGTTTAAAAACCTTCAAGAGAGAAGGATCACTCGTGGTACCTCTTGCTTTTGTGCTGATTGTTAAGAGGTAACCCATGAGTGTTCCGGTAGATTTGAGAGGACACAGTCTTGAGCTTTCTTAGCCCAGTACCTAGATGTTGTAGGTAGCATAAGGACTGTATACAGCATACATGTGTAACCCTGGCATATGAACTCCATCTTTAACTGTGATTGACTACTGTCAATCATGTGAGGAACGCACATATCAATGCATGAAGGAAAATAAGTGGCCTATGGGTTTCAGGCACTCTGAGGCTTATATGTAAGAGTATACTTGCCTTGCATGCAGAAGACCTGAATTATACCAGATGAGTAGCCCAATAGCTGTGAATAGTCCTAAGATAGTCTCTTCAACATCCCATAATTGGACAGTTAGGTAAAATGAATGTTTCTAGGTTAGGTCCTTCTGAAAAGAAGACAGGATTTGATATTTGAAGAAGTGGGCTTACTGCATTCTTACCAAGATGTAAGAGCATATTTATTAACCTGAGCCCTTTCCCAGTGAGCTTTTCAGCCATTTCCTGCCTTCTGTCCTCTTCTGCTCAAAGGCAAAGCACTTTGATTTTGATCACCACAGCTTTGCCTGTTCTTTAGCTCCATGTGAATGGCTCTTACAGCATTTGCTCTTTTAAGGACATACAACTTCTTTAGCTCCCACATGATTCTGAACTTCATGCATGTTGTAACCAGCATGACCTTGAAGAACTTGAGATGTTTTCAAGTCAAAATAATTAGGTTATCATAAAACAAAGGCTGTAGAATGCTACTCTAGGTATAAAGTATACAACATGTGAACCAAAAAACCCATTAAAAAAAAGGACTAAAAGCATCTTTTCTTTTAAACTGTTAGAAACAATTTTAAAGGGCCATCACGGTTCCTCCATCCAACATCTGCTGTCTTATTCTAGGACAATTTAAGGCTGGAAACATGACTCAGGAAGGTGGCATTTCAATACAATGTGAAAGCAGAGACTGTCCTACTGGTTTAGATCACAAAAGCTTCTCAGGGTTTCAGAACAGGGTCTGGCACCCAGTCAGCGCCCAAGGGGTATTTGGAAAATGAATAAAATAAACATCAAGGGGAAGGATCCATACACCAATTCTTTTCTTTTTTCTTTTTCCTAGATCGTTATGTCTGGAGACTATAACACGAACCCCTTCATTGCTGTGAATATCTTGATTGCGATTGGGTCCATCATCATGGTTCTGGGTTTCTTGGGATGCTGTGGAGCTGTGAGAGAAAGCCGCTGCATGCTTCTCTTGGTGGGCAAACATCACCCTTTAGACCCCAAGGGTTATCTGTGATCTGTCACAAGACTTGGATTTGCCAAGTTTGATGAAACCCTAATTTATTTTAGAGAATTTGGTTTTGGAAGATACTATGGCATAGGTTTTAGATTACATAAAATACTATTATGTACTGTTTATATTAATTAATGTTGAAAGTTAATATGGCTTCAATTATTCCTTAACCAGCTTTTCCCAAATAACCACACAGAAACCTTTTAATATCTCAAAGCCTTCGCTGGGTAAACTCTCAACTAGCTCATCTAAGTTAACCCAACCTACTAGCCACATCCAGGCACATGGATAGCTATACTTCCCAGTCCTGTAATCAGGACCAACTCTTCCCATGTCTCCCTACAGAAGGTCTTTCTGCCTTCTCCTTCCCAGAGTTCCCTTTACCAGGAAGTCCCACCTTCTACTTCCTGCCCAGCTAATTGGTCATCAGATTTTTATTAAAGCCAATCAGAAGATGCCTTAGGTAGGCAAGGAAGGACAGAGACAGTTTCACACAGCAAAAGCCAACCCATTAGCTTAAATCTGAGTTTACTCTAAACTTTAGAGTCTAAAGGAAGAAACATTTCAATGAGCCGTGCCTTCATTCCTTCAGTCAGTCATTCATGCAACAAGACATTTCTGTATGTCAGACACTGTGTTCAGTGATACAGAGAGCCCTAAGATAGACCCCCCATTGTGGGAAGACTCAGTGAAACCATACCATACTGAGGGTAACTGAAGAGGAGAAGGGTGAGGCTGGGAGAGGGAGCTTTCAAGCCAGAGGTAGAAGTGAATAATCTATTTGTGTGGGGGAAGGTGTGTGCTTGATTCCAGGAAGAGAGCCCGGGGTCCAGGGCTGCTGTGTTTGAGAAATGGGAGTGTCCTGGGTGTAGCCAGGGAGGGCAGAGGCTGTTTTCAGTAATGGTAGGAGATGCATTTGTGTTGGAGGCAGCCAAGTCCTAAAGTACATGCTGTGCAAACCACATTGCAAGGGAGACAATCAGATTTGTAGTGAGAATTTTCTAGAAGGGCGAATTAAGCTGGAATAGCTCGTAGGCATTCACTTTTAGACTTATACACTAAAAACAATGGGCAGCTCTTGTAAAAACTATTAGAAAATAGTATTTATCGGGTATGCATTTGACCTAAACTTGCTTCTCTAATAAAATAAGGATTGTGCCTGTCTGAGGGGAATGGTGCTTAGTGGTTTGCTATGAGGGAAGGCAGAAGCAAGTTTAACAGGACTCCAGCCACATCTGCCAGAGCTGCTTGAGTTAGACCTCTTTTGACATTTAGAAAATTTAATTACTTGAGGAACTTGTTTTCCAAATAGACTGGTATGTGCCCTGCCTCTTCTAGGCAAACTTCAGGATATGCACGGGGAACAAGGTTCAGTGATTTCAACTGCGAAGATACTGTTTGGAGACCAGTTTTTGTGCATGTTTTCACCTTGACTGAAACAGGAATGGGAAACAACACTTAGATAGTCTAGGCTTTCAAATCTACTTTCCTTTAATGGGCTAGAAAAGGCAGGGGTCTTTCTGATGAGATTTACGCAACACACTGTCCCTGACCCACTTTTGAAGCAGATGTTTCTGGGTAGTAAGAGGCTCAGACCTGCTGCTTCAACACTGTAGGATAATAAGGGGGGGCAGAGGTTGGTACTGGATTTTGAGGTTATTCTGGCTGCTGGGGGTGGGTGTCACACAACACTGGATATGCTGTTGGAAGTTACCCACTGCTCTGAGAGTAATCCATCCCTATTCCATCTTTCAGTTTTTTATCAGCTTGCTCCTAGTTCTGCTTCTGCAAGTGGCAGCCGGTATCCTAGGAGCCACCTTCAAATCTCAGGTACGTGCCCAGATGATGTCTGACAGCTCCCAGAAACGTATAAAACACTGAACCCCTTCATTGCTATGAATATCTTGATTGCAATTGGGTCCATCATCATGGTTCTGGGTTTCTTGGAATGCTGTGGAGCTGTGAGAGAAAGTCGCTGCATGCTTCTCTTGGTGGGCAAACATCACCCTTTAGACCCCAAGGGTTATCTGTGATCTGTCACAAGACTTGGATTTGCCAAGTTTGATGAAACCCTAATTTATTTTAGAGAATTTGGTTTTGGAAGATACTATGGCATAGGTTTTAGATTACACCACGTATATTAAAATCCTACACGGTTACGGATCATTTAACAAAATATATTTTTCCCCTCCCAATTTCAGTCGAGCCGCATTCTGAATGAAACACTGTCCGAGAATGCCAAGCTTTTGGCAGATACAAGCCATGAGGCGAAAGAATTCCAGAAGGCCATGATCGCATTTCAGACAGAGGTAAGTATAATGTTTGACCACTTGGGAATTTGAATATAATTATTCTGTGTTTAATTTTGAATTAAAAATGTTATTATTTTATATGGGTGGTGTTTTACTGCTTGTATGTCTATTCACCACGTGTGTTCCTGGTTCCTGCAGAGCCCAAAGAGGGAGCTGGATCTCCAGGTACTGGAGTTACAGGTGTTAGTAAGCTGCCCTGTTCGATGCTGAGAATCAAACCCAGGTCTTTTGAAACCATAGCCAGAGTTCTGAACCACTGGGCCATCTCCTCAGCCCAATGTTTAATTTTTTAAAGTTGTTGCATTCTGTGGAAAGAAATTGTCCATTTGCAGATTTTGACTTATTGTCTTTTCGAAATGTAACAAAAAAAGTATTTGTAACAGTTTCTAATCCCTTAGTGTTTGAAGCAATTTTAGGGCATACATTAAGAAGGTATGTGAACAACAGATCAAGCTGTTACGGGGCAAACCAATAATTACTTTGATGTTTATAGTCTAAAAGAGTCATGCTGTGGAGTCTACCTTCCCACTTAAAACTAATGCTGTGCTCCTTACAACCCTATGAACTTATGTTTTGATTTATTTTGTATTGCTATAACAAAATGCCCAAGACAATATTTTATACATAGAAGACATTATTTGTTAATTGGGGTTCTTATTTATTTGCTTGTCAAGTTGTTTTTTATTTTATTTTATTTTATTTATTTATTTATTTATTTATTTATTGACAAGGCCTCACTGTATAATCCTGCAAGTCGCTCAGTAGACCAGGCTTTGTCCTTTGCCTCTGCCTCCTGAGTGTTGAGATTAAAAGGCATGTACCACCAATAGTGAAAAAGAGGCTGATTTTTGGTCACAGTTCAGTAGGTGGAAGAGCGTGGCGTCATTGTCGCCTCAGTTCTCTGAGGTCCTCAAAGAGGAGGGCATCATGGCAGTGGAAGTAAAGAGGTCCCCAGAGATAAGAACCAAGATTCTAGGGGCGGGAGGATGGGATGGGGCAGGGGGACGGGGCCGCGATTTGGGAGATCCTGCTCTTTAGTTGTTGGCTTATGTTACTTTGAGGGTTCAGATTTTTAATTTTTTAAAAATTACACACAAAGCTACAAAGTATGAACAATAGCTCCCAGTGTGTTGTTTGTGTGTTCCATGTTCTTCCGCTCTTCCCCTCATCCTCTCGTCGACCCTACCACCAGCTCACTTCGACCTCCTTCGGCCCCCTTCGGCCCCCTCCTGCCTGTTCTAGTTTCATGTCACAAATGCATCCTACCAGCTTCCCCATCCTTTCTTAACCCCCCGTGTTCCCCTCTCATGGTTACTCACTCTCTTACGAACAAACTCAGCCCTGCAAAACCACCTACTCTTCACAGTCAGCGGTAATCCATTCACAAGGGTGATTCCCCTCTGCCACAGTCCCCACTTCATACAGATTTCAGAATACAAAAACCGAAGCAGATGGTAACATCATGCTGACTCACACCCTCTTGAGAAGGGGCTGACAGATAACAGATGAAAGGCTTGGAATCTGAATTCAAATTTACAGGACTTTTCCTTCCTTCCTTCCTTCCTTCCTTCCTTCCTTCCTTCCTTCCTTCCTTCCTTCCTTCCTTCCTTCCTTTCTTCCTTCCTTCCATTCATCCATTAATTTATTCATTCACTTTACCCCCAGATCGCTGCTGTCCCTTCCTCCCAGGGCGCTCTCTCATAGTTCCTCTCACCCTCCTCCTTTCTGCTCTGACAGTGTGGAGGTCCCCTTGGGTATCACCCCATAGCGAGTCTCTGTGGGGCTAGGCTATTCTTTGCCACTGAGGCCAGACAAGGTTGCCAAGTTAGGAAAACAGGATCCACAGGTAGGGAATAGATTTAGGGACAATCCCTCCCGCAGTGAAGACCATTTGCTCATCTACTATTTATGTGCAGGGGGTCTAGGTCCACTACCCTATGTATGCTCTTTGATTGGTGTTTCATTTTCTAAGATCTCCCAGGGTCCAAGTTAGTTGACTCTGTTGGTCTTCCTGTGGAGTTCCTATCCTCTCTGGGTCCCTCAGTCCTCCCCCCAAATTTTCCACAAGATTCCCTGAGCTCCATCTAATGTTTGGCTGTGAGTCTCTGCATGTTTCCCTTGGCTGCTGGGTGGAACCTCTCAGAGGACAGCTGTGCTAGGCTCCTGTCTGCAAGCACAACAGAGCATCATTAATAGTGTCAGGGATTGGTGCTTGCCCATGGGATGGGTCTCAAGTTGGGTCGTTGATTGGCCATTCACTCAGTCTCTGCTCCATTATTTGTCTCTGACCTTGTCTATACACATGTTAGAATTGAAAGATTTGTGGGTTGGTTGGTGTCCTTATTGTGGGCCGTGACTAGGACACATACCGCTGCTAGGAGTCTCGGCTATAGTCACTTCTATAAACTCCTGGGAGCCTCTCCCATCCCAGGTCTCTGGCACATGCTAGAGATGTCTTCCACCCCCACCCCTCAACCCCTGCCAGCTGCTGGTTTCCATTCATGCTCCCAGCCCTCTGTCTTGTCTTTCCCCATACCTGATCCTGAACCAGCCATTCCCCTCCCTCTCCCCTCTCCCATACAGTTCCCTTCCCTCTAAGTGAGATTCAAGTATCCTCGATTGGGCTTTCCTTCTTGTTTAGCTTCTTTGGGTCTGTGGATTGTACCATGGGTATCTTGGCTAAATGGCTAACATCCACTTCTAAGTGAGTACACGTATCGTGAATGAGGACATTTTATTATTATTATTTTTTCATTGGCGTCCCTTTTCCTTCATTGTCTCTCTTCTCTCTGTTCCTTCCTCCTTTTCTCCCTTCCTTTCCTTTCTTCCTTCCTCCCCGTCCCTCCTCTTTGTTTTTCTATCCCTTCCTTCCTTCCTTCCTCTTTCTTTCTTTCTTTCTTTCTTTCTTTCTTTCTTTCTTTCTTTCTTTCTTTCTTTCTTTCTTCCTTTTTGTCTTTAAGGTAAAATCAAAACTTATAGAGGCACAAAAGACATTCAACTATCTAGTTTCTTCCCAATCAATACCAAGTTCAACTTCTTGAGGAAGCTGTGTCAGACCAGGTTTGTCTAGTCAAGGTCCCTTGGGCTACTCTGTCTTCCTGTCTTAAGATTGTTCCACTCCCTTGGAGTGGGCTTCTTTCAGTCCTTCCCCTTTGTGAACACGTGCACTTCCTAGAACAACTAAACATTATTTTGTGAGATGCTTTCTAGCCACACATTTAGATTTTAGAAACCTCATTATAATAATGACATGTAATATTCACTGCAGATGTGGCTTGTCATAGAACATTAAGGGGGCTGGATTTTATAGGTTATCTAACCTGAGTTTTCCTCAGTTGAAATATTTTACATTTATCATCTAGCATTTAAATAATGTGTTGAAAGTCTACTGATTTGTGTACATCTCACTTATATATTCCTCTGGTAATCAGTATATTCTTCAATTTAAAAAATCACTCTAGAATTCATCTTATTTAGTCTTAATTATTTCTGAATCTCAAAGGAAAAAGAAGTCTATGGATGTCTGCAAACACTGTGGCTTTTTCTTTGAAAACATCTGTTGTTTGACTCCCAAAGTTTGTTTTTTCAAGCTGAAAAAAAATCCTCAATTTCTTAGGCAATTTATCATATGGCATTGTTTCCCTGGTTATTTATCAGTTCCTATTTGGACAGACTCCAGCTTATAAAAATTCTGCTTAAAACATTTGTTTTCAAGCACAGAAATATGACATGAGCCAGTTCCGATCTAAGTTCCTGTGAGAAGCGCTGTTTCCCTAACTTCCCCATGACTATACCCTCTGCTTTCCCATGCCCCACCTATTCCCAGTGTGGAGCCCAGACTAATTCAAGTTGACAACAGAAGATATGGGCAGCCTTAGTCTTCCCATGGGGCAAGAGCACAGAGCAACTTGGTTCTCTCTGTTAAGAGGTCTTGGGACAAGAGACTATAGAGATCCAACGAGATTCTGGGGCAAGCCCATTTCGAGGGATTTAAGGCCTCTGTGCAAACTATGATTTACTAAATGTGCCATGTGTTGTCTGTTTTGATGTAATCTCAGTGCCTAAGACTTAGGGTCACATTGCACCCTGAACCTAATTTTGTCTGCCAATCCATTTAGCTGTCTGTGTTTAAATTACATTTCTTTTGGGAAAGGACGTGTTTGGTAATGCTGCAGCATGCTGTAGCAGAAGGGGTACCTTAGCCGGCCCATGCTGAGGCATCCCCTGCTGTGTCTAGTATAAAATGAAATTTACTTGGGGGCATAAGAAAGGGGTGAGAAGGGAGGGGAGGCAGAGAAAGAGAAGGAATGGAGGAAGATGGGCTGGCCAGGAACATGTGGGAAGAAGGGGAAATAGAGAGGGAGGGGGAGAGAAAGGCCAGAGAGCGAGAGAAGGGGGCCAGGGCCAGAGAGAAAGGAAAGGGAGAGAGAGGGAGTGGGGGGGGAGGATGCAAGAGCAAACAAAACAGTCAGTCCTTTTTATGGCAAGCCAGGCTCCTACCTGGCTGTTGAATGGAACCTAGAAGAAATGCTAAGAGGTCATACTCCAACCTGTTTCATCTACATATACAATGCATATGAAAGAAGTTTCAGATGTTGCATGGCTTTCTCTGATTTTCAGGAAACTCCCACACAAATTCCCTATTACAATGGAATGTGGCTCCCTTTTGGAAATCTTGTTGAGTATTTTTATAAGGGTAATGTATCATAAACTCTGGCTTTTACATTCAACATTCACACAACTTACAATTTTTTTTCTGACAAAACGTCTTCCCTAACTGCCCTATTGTAGGTCTAGAGAGTAGGTACCATAACAAGCTTTATTTAGTCTTTCTGTCTTCTCGCCTTTATCCTTTATCTGTCTGTGCCTCTTTAACAATAATCAGGTATGCCGTATTTCAAACATGGAGTGATCTTATGTATATGAGATTTTTGTCCTATTTTATATAGTGTCTTAGTTAGGGTTTTACTGTTGTGAACAGACATCATGACTAAGGCAACTCTTATAAGGACAACATTTCATTGGTGCTGGCTTACAGCTTCAGAGGTTCAGTCTATTATCATCAAGGCAGGAACATGGTGGCATCCAGGCAGGAATGGTGCAGGAGGAGCTGAGAGTTCTACATCTTCATCTGAAGGCTACTAGTAGAATACTGACATCAGGCAGCTGGGAGTAGGGTCTTAAAGCCCATGCCCACAGTAACACACCTCCTCCAACAAGGTCATACCTCCAAATAGTGCCACTCCCTGGGCCAAGCATATACAAACTATCACATACAGCAAGCCCACATTGATTAATATTATTTAAAATAATCAGGAAGAGTAAGTGACTAGTTGTCTCACTCATGAGAACAAGGAGGTTATTTGAAGAAAGCCCTCCTTGCTAAAATTTCAGCTCTTTCTTTATCATAAGAACATTGAATCATGAGTTTGTGCAACTCAGTTCTTGAACCAAAGCCCACATCACTATCTTTGCCTCAACTGAATTTGTTACTTTAAACTCACTATTTGGATCTTCTTTGCAACGTTGCTGTTCTATAGTGTCTGACACATACTTTCCCCGTTTCTATGGAAATCATTGATAATGATATTGAAGAAAACATGCTCACCTGGGAGTATAACAGACAGTGAAAAGAAAGTTATTGTAGTTAATGTATTTAAAAGCAGATGCTAAATGCTGAGTACTAAACTTAGCACTTCATATGGATTTTCTTGTTCTCCATCCTTGCAACAAATCTGGAGATTAGGTCCCATTATTAGCATCTGAAATTTTGGCAGGATGGGCTTTAAATATGCATAATATGGCTACCTAACTACAACTATTGAATTACAGTTCTTTTCCTATTTTTCAGAGTTTGTTTTGTTTTTTGCTTCTTCTCTCTTTCTCGCTTTTATTAAAAAAGATTCTTTTCTCATACAATACATTCCAGAGGGATAGTCTAAATTGGAAGTCTTTCATCAAATCCTTAGACTTGATCAAATCCTTCCTTAGAGCTCAGGGAATCTTGCAGAAGAAGAGTAGAAAGATTCTAAGAACCTGCAGGTATGGAGGACATCAGGAAAAGAAGGCCCTCTGCGTCAACCCAGCAAAGTGCACATGCACTCAGAAACAAATGCAGCAAGCACGGGGCCTCCATGGGTCCACACCAGGTCCTCTGTAAATACATTACAGCTATCAGCTTAGTGTCTTTATGGGACTCCTGACTGTCAGAATGAGGGGGTTTCTAACGCCTTTGCCTGCTCTTAGGGCCTGTTCTCCTCTCCCTGTGACTGTGTCCAACTCTGATATGAAAGTCTTTGCTTCATCTTATTATATATCTAATATGTTATGTTCTTATGTTTGGTTGTTATCTTTTTGAAACCTGTCTTTTTTCTTTATTGAAAATAGATTCTTCTTTCATACAATACGTCACAACCACAGTTTCCCTCCCTTCACTCCTTCCAGCTTCCCACTCACCTCCTCTCTCTCTCCCTGACACCCACTCCCCTTCCATTTTTTAATTCAGAAAAGAGCTGGTCTCTAAGAGACAAAAACCAGGCATGACAAAACAAGATACAATAAAACAAAAGTTCGATTATTAAGGCTGGACAAGGCACCCAATAGGAGGAAAAGAGTCCCAAGAGCATGAGTCAGATAGACATTCACTCCCATTGGGAGTCCTACAGAAACCCCAAGCAACACAACCATAACTTGTATGCAGAGGACCTGGTGCAGACCCATGAAGGCACCATGTTGCCACTTCAGTCTCTGTGAACCCAAATGAACCCAAACTAACCCTGTTTAGTTCATTGGGCCATGTTCTTCTGTTATCCTTGACTACCCCCTCCTCCCTTCTCCCCTCTCTCTGCTCTTTGGCCTTCTCTAATCTCTAAGAGGGGGGGACTTGATGGACATCTCCATTTTAGATTCTTTCTCTGTATTATGTCTCTCTGTGAGATTACCCTCTGGCATTTTCTGTTGGAAGAAACATCTCTGATGATGGCTGGACAATATCTATGAGTCCAGTAAAATACTATTAAGAATCAATTTATAGGTTTTTTGGGTTATTTATGTTTGGTTCTACCCTAGGTTTCTTGGCTATCCAGACTCAGTCTAGAACATGGGCTCCCTCTTCTCATGTGGGCCTTAAGATAAGCCATACATGGGTCATTTTTTTCAAGACAGGATTTCGATATGTAGCCCTGGCTGTCTTGAAATTTACTCTATTGACCAGGCTGGACTAAAATTCAGAGGTCCATCTGTCTATGCCTCCCAACTGCTGAGATGAAAGATATGTGCCCAGATCTTTTTACTATGTCTCAAAAATAATTGTCTTTAATGATCTTTGCACCAGAGACATTTCAAAGAACAGAGAGTTTCAGGACCTCCATGAGATTGAATTTTCATAGAGGTTTTTGAAATAGGAAAACAAGCGTGCGTGTGTGTGTGTGTGTGTGTGTGTGTGTGTGTGTGTGTGTGTGTCTTGGAACTCACTGTCTTAGTCAGGGTTTGTATTCCTACACAAAACATCATGACCAAGAAGCAAGTTGGGGAGGAAAGGGTTTATTCAGCTTACACTTCCACATTGCTATTCATTACCAAAGGAAGTCAGGACTGGAACCCAAGCAGGTCAGGAAGCAGGAGCTGATGCAGAGGCCACGGAGGGATGTTGCTTACTGGCTTGCTTCCCCTGGCTTGCTCAGCTTGCTTTCTTATAGAACCCAGGTCTACCAGCCTAGGGATAGCACCACCCACAATGGGCCCTCCCCCCTTGATCACTAGTTGAGAGAATGCCTTACAGCTGGATCTCATGGAGGCATTTCCTCAAGGGAAGCTCCTTTTTCTGTGATGACTCCAGCTGTGTCAAGTTGACACACAAAACCAACCAGTATACTCACCAAGTAAATCCAATTGGACACTAACTCAGCTATCTGCCGATTCTGTTCCCTGATGTGCTGGAATTAAATTTATACCTGAAAAATCAGCCAGTATTTGTTGTGGTGGTTTCAGAACTGTTTTGAACAGTTTCTTCATGAAGTGTTCTCTCCAGTAGATGAGTTAGAAGAGGATGGAGATACTTCCTTTCTCTTCCTCATCCAATAGTGTTCCATGTTATGTCTACTTCCTGGCTTCCTTCCTGGATTACAGCCACATCCTCTTTCCCTTCAGTGACTTTAGTCTGTACTTTTATCTCTATGATGTTTTTCTGAAAACTTGATCTTTTGGCAGTGCTTGCTTCCCTGTTTCAAAGATCTCTATGAAAAATTTAACCTCACAGAAGTCTGGGAACTCTCTGCTCTTTGAAATGTCTCTGGTGCATAGACCACACAAAACAACTATCTTTAAAGTTTTTCAAAAGTTTTGAGCAGCATGTGTATGTTTCTAAGTTGAGAACTTGGTGTGTGTGTGTCTTGTGTCTACATAGGTCTGTAGATTTATGATAAGGCGATAAATGATTAGACAAGAGAGAGATAGGCGGGAAAGTTCAAGGAGCAGAAGTGGAGGCAGGAGGCCTAGACAAGATGGAGGCAGACGTGTATGTTTCTCTTGGTGTATCTCTAGCTTAATAAGTTTGTTATTATTATTTCCAAGGGTTTCCATGGGTCTTTTATTATCTCATATAGAAGGGTGGTTTGTATCTTTATCTATTGGATGTAAGTTTATTGTGTAGAGAGTTTGTAGATTGAGAATTTAATATATCAACCTGTTTGATAATCTACCGGTTTTTGGAGTCATGTTTGTGCTGGGCAATAGAGAAATGGAGCACACCAGGGTGGTTGGATCCACGTGGGACAGATACAACAGGGGCAGTGGAGTAAATCACGACCGAGTTCTTAGAGGTAGACTGGAGTACCAAGCAGTGTGGGAACCGAGTGTGTATTTGGCTCTGCCCTAGAGCGGAATCCATCGAGTGAGACCTCAGGGGCAACAAAAGGTTAAGCCATCATTTTAATATTTACTACAAGTTAGATCAGACTTTCTCTTGTCATTAAAACTAAACATGAAAAATCTTGTTGTTTTTATTTATACTTTATTTCCAATTTCTTCAAACGTTTACTACTTTATTCATTTTTCCTTTATTGATGTTCAGAACAAAATTCCTTTCTAACAGTAGATTTTATTTATTTATTTATTTATTTATTTATTTATATTTTAGTTATGTGTATGGGTGCTTTGTCTGGGTAAGATGACATAGCATATGTTAACATAAGGAGTACTGCAGAGGTGGCTCAGTGCTGCTTTCAGAGGACTGGAGGTCAGGTGTCAGCTTCCATGTCAGCTGGTTCACAACTTAACATAAATCCCTTAAACACACTTCCAACGGATCCCATACCATCTCTGGCTTCTATGTGCATGTGACACACCTGCCATATCCAAGCACATGCTCATGCTTACACACACACATGTAGACACTAACACACCTAGACACTCACTCATGTTCAAGTGAAAGAGTGCAAGCACATGTACGTAACACAAAAAAAAAATTGGTATTTTTTTGCATGAGACACATCTTTGTAGTGACATTTAGAAGAGCAACTGAATGCATGACAATGTTTCTGGTTATGCTAAGGACAGGGTTTCCTCCTGCCTTTCTCCTCACAGTTTAAGTGCTGCGGATTGAAACTTGGAGCTGCTGACTGGGGAAATAATTTTCCAGATGCGATAAAGTCCTGCAAATGCACAGGCTCTGGTTGTGTAAATTATGACCAACAAAGAGTTTATCGAAAGGTAAGAATAAGGTTCACTTTGGCATAACCTTAGTTCTGCTCTATTCCTTTCACAATGATAGTCTTGTAAAAACGTGAAATACAGCAAGCACCAGGGCAGCTGTGATATGAAGATGTTTATATAAAGCTAACATTTATATAACCTAAAGAATTTTTTGTCTATAAGCTTAGCATCATTTTAATCTAATTTTCATGGGCCAAATTTAGGTCAAGTACAAGCTAACACAAAAGTTTATTTTATCCTGTTTTTGGTCACTAAAATTACTTTTCTTTTTTTTTAAATTGTAATTAAAGTTCTGGAAATTAATATATTTAATTTAGTTTTAAAAAGTTACCCCCCCCATTATAATACCTTTCCCCAAGAATCCGTGTAAGTACAAATAAAGGATTTGATATTTAAGACTTCAGTTTTCAAACATTAAATTACTTGCTAATTTATCTACTTATTGTTGCAAGTAAGAGATTGATTTGAGTATTTGAAATCAATTTAAATGGTGAGTTTCTATCTTCTGCATGTTATATGCATTCAAAGTGTCTGAGTTGTGGGTACCAACTTCTATTTTCCATGTGATTTTTAATGAAAAAAATTTAAAAAATATTGTCATGAAAAGTAACTACTGATCATGTTTATTGATTACCTCTTAGAAGCCATGCATCTCTCATCACAAGGCTTTTTACACTGGGGCTGGAGAGTTGGCTTTGCAGTTAAGACTGTTCTTCCAAAGAACTGGATTTCAATTCCCAGCACCCACATGGCAGCTCACAACTGTCTGTAACTCCAGTCCCAGGGGACCCAACACCCTCATGCAGACACACATGCAGGCAAAGTACCAAATTCACATGAAATAAAAATAATTGAAGAAATCAATAAATAGCTGTCCCTTCTGCCCAGAAGAGCTCAGCAGAAACGCAGTCAGTATCAATGTGTAAATGTTTTATGGCTCTTCTTCAGAGACAATTCCATCTCAGTTCTCCCTGTGTCTCGCCTCAGAATGACTTGAGCAAATGATTATGATCTAGTCATGAGAGACTCCCAAAAGCTACTCCATTTCTCATTAGTTCCCAGGATACCCAAAAGTTATTTCCAACCTAGTGTTGTTTTTATTGACCAACTGTCAGTGTCATTAATAAATAAAAGAAAATACCAAATCACAGAGGGAAAAAAAAAATCCTCTCCTCCAGACTACTCATTGGGGTTAAGGGGGCTCAGCTGTGAAGTACTACAAGATGTCACTCAGATTTACAGGAATTCCCAGGAGAGAGTTACAAGTGGCAATATTATTCTGTCATTTCATTGTCAAAATAATAGCAATTGCATTTTTTCATTCTTACCTTTTATGATCCTCTCTGATTCCCTCCTCCCTACCTCTCCTGCCCACCTAAATTTAGTAGCACACTATTTCCAAGATAGAATGGGAATCATTATTTGATATGGATGAATGTAGCTTCCACTTAGGGCAATGAGGAAATTCATAGGCATCTCTACTTCCCATGGAGGACTCAGCTGAAAGATGTTTTTCGTCAAGATATAGTCTGAAAAGCACTTTATGGAATGATGTCTCCTGAAAGTTCATACAGAATTCATCTGAGTATAAGCCAACAGCTGCCCTGGCATGGTTCCTTTTCTTTGCTCTCTTTTGCTGTGTTTTCTTGGGAGCAGGAGGAGACAGATATATATCATAAATTTAAATCAATAGATGTAGACATTCACCTCTGTCTTGGCCCTAACTGGCATAATGGTCTCAGATGTTTGCTGCTTTGGATTAGAAGTAAATGAAGAAGTTCACTATATTAAGGAATGAAGTTTGGGATAGACCTTCCCAACTTTGGAGATCTTCTGCTGCTGCGGCTCCTGCTTCCTCCTCCTCTTCCTCCTCCTCCACCTCCTCCTCCACCACCACCACCACCACTACTACCACCACTACTGTTTCTAGCAAGTAGTATGATTTTGGTCAGTCTTCATACACTCATGGGTATCTCATGAATGACATGGTCCATGACAATACAGATCATATTGTGAAGTGTTTGTCTATTTTATAAAAGTTATCCTTGTAATTTTCAGTTCTCAAAATGTTTAGGATTTGTCTGAAAATGTTTTAAAGTTTGATTTTCAGGCCAATTTGAATATGTTTCAAAATAATGTATCAGAAAAACAACTTTCTAAACTCTTTCTTAAAGTCATATCATAAAAGCACACATAGTGGAACCTTTAAAGATAAAAATAGGAGTCATATTTATTATTAGAGGACTTGACATTCGTTGTTCTTCATAGGAATATCTATACTACACTAGCTGGAATCTCAAGATAGCCTTCCCTGCTGCAGGTCACAAGCCCACATAAGCTATCTTTTTTTTTTTTGATTTATGAAAATTATAGTTTAGAGATAAATTGTCACAGTTGACTTATTAATTTATTTTCAAAATTTTGCCAAATCATTTTTATTATATTTTCAATATTTACAGCATTTTTATTTAAATCTATTTTGATCATACTCTTCCCTTACCCTACCATCCCAATTTTAAGTTCTTTTTCAACAAGCAAACAAACAAACAAACAAACAAACAGAAATGCAGGACAACAGGTAAACCACCAAGAGAAGAATGTAATGCCAATCCTTCTGCCTACCAAACTGTAACCTAATAAAAGCTCACAAAAACCCTGTGGGATCCAATATACATTGGCCGGCTACTCCTACGAAGTCTTTGCTGAAGTGCTTGGTCTACCCAGTGTCCTTCTTGAGTGTCAGTCCCAACAGTTGGGTGCTATGAAGCCAAAGAAAAAAAAGAAAGAAAGAAAAGCTGGCTAAGATGCTCTTTAGCACACAGAGTAAGGCTAGGGGTAGAAAAAATTGTTCAATGCTTCTTTGTTGGCCTTGATACCAATATAAAACATCAACCAAAAGAATAGAAACACTTACAATGAGATTAAAATTTCACTAAAAGCAATGTTTTCTTTTTCTTTCTTTTTTAACAGACCTGTTTTTCTCAGATCAAAGCTCTGATTGAAAAGAACATTATTATTGTCATTGGACTTGCTTTTGGACTGGCATTTGTTGAGGTACAGTGTAACAGTGTGACCCCCTGTGCATGCATCTGTCATAATTGTAACTTTATAACATGCGGGTCAGCATGGCCTGGGTGGGGACAGAATGAACTGGTTGTTTCCTGCCTCTGGGACAGGGCCAGCCGGTGTGGGCCTCC
This sequence comes from Micromys minutus, assembly GCF_963924665.1. Classification (NCBI taxonomy): domain Eukaryota; kingdom Metazoa; phylum Chordata; class Mammalia; order Rodentia; family Muridae; genus Micromys; species Micromys minutus. Next base: position 17,981,846 of record NC_137957.1, on the reverse strand, counting down.
AGGAGCGTCAATGGCTGCTGTGGGCAACCCGGCTTCTTTGTTTAATACTGTACACATTACAATTCCTCCTTTGAGGAAGGTCCTCCCTGTTAGTGACTCTAAGTTAATCTGAGACATCGTGAGTCTGGGAGGTGAAGGTGTGGCTGATGTTTCAGCAAAATGACAAAAACTGGGACCTTCAGGACAGCCCGTAAGGCTGTGGAAAAGAACTCTAAAAACATGGGTTCAAAAACATATAATTTCTCAACTAGGCAAAATCTAAGGGTGCAATATAAATCTTAGGGGCTTCATGAATCCAAAGAGACAAAAGCAGCTGCCCTGTGAGCCAGCTTATCAGAAAGAGGCAAAGACAGGCCGGTACAAATGCAGGTAGATTCCTGAGTTCCAGGTCAGCCTGTGACAGAATGGATTCAGGTCTAGGTGTGGTAGAAATGGCAATTTCGGGATGGGGTCCCACCCAGCTAGTTTTTACCACTTTTGTTTAACCAACAGACCAGAAGACCTGCAAATCTCTAAATTTCTTGGCAGTGTTAAAAGAAAATGTGTGGCTGTCTTCTAAGAATTAAGGGTCTAGGCTCCTGGGATGCTGATTCATAGGATAATCCAAAGAAAACCTGGAATAAATAACTGAATTGATATGTAAATAAAAAGTTGGGGTTTTGGTCTGCTTGAGATGAGCTAGCTGAAAGTGAGAGCAGTTCTTTAGAATTTTTCTCTAGGAGGATGGGAGCTGTCTGAAGATCTCTAGAGAGCAAAAACAGCGCTTTTAAAAAAAAAAAAACAGGATTTCTGATTTTGTTTGGAAAATTCATGGAGAGCAAACACATCTCATTTGGAATTTAAAAAAAAAAAAACAAAAAAAAAACAAAAAAAAAACAAAAAAAAAAAAAAACAGGATTTTTTTTTTAGTTAGAAATCCCAAGAATTACTTAGAGAGCAGACACGGCTCTTTTCGAATGTTTTCTAGCAGGTATCCAGAGAAGGCTGTCTGAAGAGCAAGCACAGCTCCTTTAGAATGTTCTCTGACTTTCTGGTTTTGATCAGAGAACCCAAGAATTGTTTTTTTAAATTTCTCTAACAGGATTTCTGACTTTGTCAGAAGATCCAAGAATTTTTTTTTCTTAATAGCAACTTTTCTGACTTTGGTCAGAAAACCTGTGAGATATCACAAGAGCTTTTAGAAGTTATGCTAGCAGAGAGAGCAGAAAGCTGTCTCAACCAGAGCACACACACACACACACACACACACACACACACACACACAGAGAGAGAGAGAGAGAGAGAGAGAGAGAGAGAGAGAGAGACAGAGAGACAGAGAGACAGAGAGACAGAGAGACAGAGAGACAGAGAGACAGAGAGAGAGAGAGCAAGCAGTCTGGAAAGCTATCTCAACAGAACCTAAGCTACCAGTTTGGACCCACGATTTTACTTCGAGTCATTTGTTTTTGCTCCCCCCAAAGACCCCTCTCTCAGAATCTGGACCTAGCTGAGGCTGGTCCTTAGCAATAACATATGCTTGTGATAAATCAAACAATCAAAAAAAGCACCAGGCACACACTGCCTAGGACACAGAATCTCTTTGAATCATTCTTGAGTCTGGAATAGGTAGGATTGTATTACAATAAGCCAAGAAGGGCTGAGGCTGCTATTTCTAAAAGTCTTGTTTTGAGAAAAAAAATTCTACACAATTCTTAGTTGTAGGTATCCCTTTTGCATCAAAACTAGTACATGTGTTAAGAGTTCCTGAAGTGAGCTCAGCAGAAAGTAGTAAGAGTTAAAAGCAAAGGAACCACCCCATGATTGTTCATTTCTAGCCATGATCTTGAAACAAGAAACACAAGCTAAACTCAAAGGCGTGAAGAAATGTTTTTCCTTTAGTTCATTCTAGAGAGATCTGAGAAGTTCTAAACCTCTTACACCATTTTCTCGAATCTTCTCAGCTTAGGTATTATAAGCAGATGTCTCCGGGAAAGCTCTAAGTGAGGCTGGTGTATCCATCAGTTCAATTATTGATGCTGACAAATATACTCTCCATTGAATTTTCATCTTGATGGACTTCTTGGCATTTCTTTTTATGACCCAAAGGAGAGCTTTCATATGGCCTCCAGATATTCGCCAAGAAGATGAAATAAAACATTTTCAAAGAAGCATTTATGGAATTATCTCAGATCTTGAGAAATGGAGATATCAAATGAGTTGGAGTTGCCCATGAGTTGATATCAATACAGTAGCAGGAAAGTGAACACTGTGTGGAATCTCCCTGATAATCTCTGCCGAGAGATGTTTGCTTCCTTCTCATGGAATGCTGAGCACTGGTCACTTTGGGTGCTTTAGCAAATTGCAAACTCCTATCACATCACCACTTGGTAGGAATTTCTCTTGAGAGTAAAGCAAGATAATGTTCTAAGTGGTTCCTAGCAGCCAAGTATCTCAGCCAAGTATCAGGAAAAAAAACTAGGTACTACTAGCACCAAAAAAAAAAAAAAAAAAAAAAAAAAAAAAAGAATAGTTTCTCATACCCCAAATTAAAAATCCTGTGTTAGTAGAGTACAGATTTCTTTGACTCTGATAGAGAATCAAAGTCAAAAGTTACTCTGCATTAGGTCTGTTTCTCTAGATTTGTGACATTGGTTCTGTGTCCTTTGTTCATTTACTTTGTATTCTGACTTCATGATAATCACAATGGTCACAAAGGTGAGAAATACACACACACACACACACACACACACACACACACACACACACACACACACACACATGCTTTGACAGAGTTGAACTTAAATCCTGCCCAAGAACACAGCTGGGTAGTGAGCATGAGGTTAATAAACTCAGAGACCTGGGCTTAATCACTAAGAACTAAGATTGGGAAACAGGCCTTAAATGAGGTTAAGTATTAAATTTCATGCTGGAGTCAAATTTAGAGAGATGGCTATGACAGAATACAGCTCACGGTCACTTTTAAGAGGCTTGCTGAAGCTGAGCCAAAAGTAACAAGGACATGATTGACTGGAAAGATTGGTGGCTTGCATATCCTAGCCAAAGTTATTGCCAGGGATCTTAACAGAGCGAGTGGGCAACTCAGCTGCAAGAGGAGTAGGTCCATATCAATATTTTATGGATTTGATACACTCTTTGTATTTGTAACACCCTTGGGGGGCATTTTTAATTCTCTTATATGTCTTTCCAGTAAAATAGCTGAATAAAAATGCTATACACAGTCATTTACCATATGGGGTTTGTGTGCTGCTGTTACAATGTTTATCCCTAAGTGAGAGTGTTAAGTTGTGATGCTTGGACTATCTGTAGATATGGAGGAGAGCTGACTGAAAGAACTGTTGGATAATTTCCTTGTTTGGTTTCCCAATCTAAAGTCCGTCTTCCCTCTAGAGTTTGATATAAAAGAGAAATATTTAGTGCCTGATTCAAAAGAGACCTTTGCAAATGGTCTTCTGTTATCCAATCAGTTAGAAACCTGGCCCCAGGTAGACTTTTGTCTTAGAATCATTAAACGAGCCTTTTAACACTTGTATTCTCGGCTTCCAACTTCAAGGAAATGCAAAGATGCATAGAGAGAAAGTATCTTCTCATAAACATCTTTCAGGAAATATAATCAATTTCCCACAGATCTAATGCAGAAAATATTTGGAGACATCATCTTGGAAAAGAAAATCATGTTTCATATTTAGACCTTAGGTGGAAGCTTTATTAAGACTGTACCTGAGGGTTTCTCTCAGAGTGCATACGAGAAACTCTGACAAGATGTAAATACTTAATTATGGAAAGAGAAAAAAAAAAAAACTATGGGCATTTGGAATCCTTATCTAGAGTGAAATATGCAGATTGTTATTCTTACTAAAAAGTGGCAAGCAGTTTTTGGATTTACAGTCACTAAATAAAAACTATCAAATGGCGTGGACAGAAGGCTACCTCACAGGAACAAAAGCCATTCAGAGAAGTTGTCATTTTACCACTTTTGGAAGAAAGCTTCAGCATGTGGGTGTCTGTGCATAAACACACTTAGCCACATGTCTGCTGTAAGTCTTACTATACACATCAGGAAATGATTAATTTCTCTTCTGTTCTTCTGAACATAAATGTTCTTAGCTGTTATAAGGACATGAAAGAAGTGTGCTATTGGTGATAAAACTCTGATATAAAAACCACATGAGAATCTTTCAGCCAGTTTTTCAGTCAAGGCCTGCCCTATCTCTAGGAGGGGTAGGCATCCATCTTAAGGTTACAAAAAGACTGCAGTTGCTGGAGCTTGTGTTTGGTCATTTTTTTCATTTTCTGTTTCCCAGCAATAAGCTTTGGGATAAAGGTAAACGATCAAATCACTTTTGAGCCCTGCATCGCAGAGCATCCCGAAGAGAATGCTTTAGAGAGCCGCTTCTCTGTTACTCTTTTCCCTTTAAAACAGGACAAAGCTGACAGCAGTCCTCATTTGAATCATGCTTCTAGGCAGATGTCAGTGAGAAAGTCAGCACAGTAAAAGAGTTTAAGATGACTCAGCACATGTCATCTTTCTCTCCTCAGCCTCCTTTCCAGGGAGACAGGGAAGGGGTACAGTTTTCCTCTAACTACACACCGGTCATTTTCTATCATTTCCACATTAAAACCAAAGCATTTAAGTCACCAACTACAGAGCCAATTAGAGCCGGTTCTGAGAATCTTTACCCTTGGAAGAACTAATGAGATGGGGTTCATGCCCTAGATTTTTGATTTGTGACTTCAGAAGAAAATTCTGGAGTTAAGCTGTTACCCATAGTTTACAAGTGCATTTTTTTCCTTCTTTAAAAATTTAGTCTTTTTTTTTTTTTTTTCAATTCTAAGCATTGCCTAAAACTTTAGTAGAAGAAATTTTAGACACCTTGATTTCTGTGCAGATGATCCAAACCAGATGACCACGGTCTTTCAATGAAATCAATACATGTATTTAGTTCCTGTTGGCTGTCCGTACCCAGAGCTCAGAGAGAAATGGTCACAGAAAGATATGTGCATACCACAAGAGGAGACCATCCTTGAGTAGTAGCTGATACAGCACAATTAAGTAGGGCCATTGGAGATTGGCTGGCAAGCTGGAAAAACCTGACACACAAACACACACACACACACACACACACACACACACACACACAAACGTGCACACAGAGAGAGAGAGAGAGACAGACAGACAGAGAGACAAAGAGACATATAGAGGCAGATACAAAGATAGGTAGATAGACAGACAGACAGACAGATGGGGAGAGAGAACAGGGGAGAGACTTCTGTTCTCAGTCTCTGATATTAATTTCCCATTCAGTAGACTGCTTTCATTTTCTATGTTATTCTTTAGCATCCACATTAACCCTGTGCTTTATTTCTAGATTCTTGGTTTGGTGTTTTCTATGGTGCTGTACTGCCAGATTGGAAGCAAATGAATCTGCGGACTTACTTAGCCATCACAAACTCCATTTACGTTTCTGCTTTGGCGTACTCGAGTACTGTAAATATCAGGAGCAAATGTCTTATCGAAGTGTCTCGCTTAGGCAGACCCTAGATATCTTCACATGTATTCAGCATATTTAACCGTGAAGGACATAATAAAAATGGTTGTGTATTTTTTTCCGCTCACAATAAAAAGTGTTTGTGTTGATGTTTTTATGGTGTCAGCCTGTTGTGTCTAAGTGGCTCTGTGATTCTGGTGATGCTCATATAGGGCTTCCCAGTGGCATAACCATGTTTCTAAGTGACAAGATCAGACTCTAGAACAGTGAATCTGGGATTTCGTTTTTAAAAAACATACCCCTGTTTCATCAGGTATAGCAACGGTTGATGATGAGATTGTCCAAAGTTGGAATACTTAAGAATGGTCCAGCAGTGTAAACTACCATATTATAAAAAATATTTTTCACCTGTATGGTGTCTATGTTTTGTTTCAGATGTACTCTAAGCATCCCCCCCCCAAAGTGTCTGTATCCTAGCCTTAGACTCCCTGGTACCTCTTCACATCCTCCTATGGGACACAGCAATTAAAACTACATTTTCTTTCTAGTTTGTAGAAGAATGGTTTGTTTATTTATTTATTTTATGTATGTAGCTGCCATCAGGCACACCAGAAGAGGGCATCAGATCCCATTACAGATGGTTGTGAGCCACCATGTGGTTGCTGGGATTTGAACTCAGGACCTCTGAAAGAGCAGTCAGTGCTCTTAACTGCTGACCCATCTCTCCAGCCCCTAGAAGTATGTTTTGAGTTTTACATTCCACTGAGATATAATGTACAGCAAAATTAATAGCCTGTAAGTGTGGAACTCTGGGGTTTCACATTTGCCTGTGTAAGTACTGTCCGAGGAAGACAGTCTTAGCATACCTTATTGCTCTCTAATGCCACCTCCTGCTTCTGTTAGCCAGAGCAGGGTATTCACATTTGTATCTCTGCAAATTTATTCATTGAGGTCTATTGGAGCCTGTAGTCCATCATGCTAGGGGATCATTTGCACCTTGGACATTGCAAACCACTTCGGTGTTTCTATTTTGCATGGCTAGAGAAACAAGAATCAGTAGACTGGTCCACTTAGCATTTTTTTATGAAATAGTAACAATTGGTCCAACTCCTGTGACCATCCATCAGTTTTCCTTTTCTTAAATGTCCTCACAGTAGAATAAGAAGCTGTACATTCTGGCTTTCTTTCTCAGCTCTTTGTCTATGGGATCCATACAGTGGCGTGTGTATGTAGCCTTATTCTCACTTCGGTGGGACACTCCATTGTGTATGGATGTACCGAAATGCATTGACCCATTCTTTTGCCAATGGGCATTTGATTGTACTTGGTTGTACTATTACAATAAAGCTGATATCAATGTTCTTGTGTGTGTGTGTGTGTGTTTGTGCACATATACATACAGGTATGGAACTGATTTATATGCATGTACTAAGGGTTAATAGGTTTTGTTAAGTCATTTTCTAAAGTAGCTTTGACTATTTATTCTCATACTAGAAAAGTATGATAGACTCATTCCCCTCTGCTGAGCATGGACCATGGAAGACAGGCATTGTTAAGTTGCTCAAAGTATCATGCAATGAGTAGTAAATTTGGGGCATCCTTTCTAGGTTGGATACCCCTAGTCTATGCTCTCCCACTAATGATAAAAGTAATAGCTCTTCTGTGAAAACATGTCATCTGCTGAGAGCTCTGTAAGAGACTCTGCATTTATTGTCTCACTTCTTCCCACATATCCATATGAAATTGACACCATGATTATGCCCATTTCTCAGGTGAGACCATGAAGGCTAAGAGAAGTTAGACAAATGCTTATTGATAGCCAGAACTGAGGAGACTCAGACCTGTACCAAAGCCTCCGAAAGCCCAAAGTTCATCAAGTTGGCTTCCTGTTAAGATACCAGCGTATTTATTTTGCTATCTTTTTCTAATTACTGTTTTGTTCGTGCCCATTGTATATAGAAACTTACTGAGGACATTGTTTCTGATTCTACATCCTTACTACATAGTGGTTAGTCCAGAACTGGTGCATGGTAAGTTCTACCTAAGAGTTCTAGATTGGCTGAATTTTTTCTCAATCTCCAAACACATTCTAAACACTTCACACAGAAAATCCCTCTTTCGCTGTTACTATCACTGGGTTAGTTTTCAATCACGCATGGCCTAGAGAGACTAGGGCCACACAGGAAGTAATTAAGGGACTTGTAACTGGTTCCAAGTGACTCAGAACCTTTATCTTTTATGTCAGAGTATCTAATGTAGTTTTGATAATTTACTCTCATACAAGATAAATATGGTCAACTCATTCAATCCCGTCTTCTGAGCCTGAGGGACACTAAGTAAGACAATCACGTAAAAACAAACAAACAAAAACCACAACAACAAAAACATTTTTAAAAACAGTTAAGACAACAAATCTTAGATAAAGTTTCTTTTGAATAATTTGGGGCACATGATAGTATATTGTCTTGGTGATATAAAGACCTTTGCTAGTCAGGCTTGGTAGGAAAACAGAAGTCCTCTAACTCCTTCAAACAATAACAATATAGTACAAGAAACGGGTGAAAACATCAGGCACTGCCATAAGAAAATACCGTCCACAGAGTGGCTTACACGGCAGATATTCTCAGAGTTCTGGAAGCTGAAAACAAGACCAAGGAGCTGGTAGGTCCAGTTTTTGGTGAGGACTTTATTTTTGGATTGCAGAGGACACAACTCCTTGCTGTGTCCTCATGTTAGAAAGGGGGATTTAAGGGGAAAAAAGTGGAGAGCATATGGTCTGGTATGTTTTTCCTAGAGGACAAGATACTATCGGATGAAAGTTCTACCCCACGGCTATATTTAACATGAGTTATTTCCTATTAAAATATTTCCACAAAGGAAATTGGGGATTTAAAACACTGAATGCATCAAGTCTCTGCCAGATTAGGCACATTCAGAGATTTTGATGTACCAGGTTGGACCGACACGGGGGGGGGGGGGGGGGGGCGGCACCCTCTCAGCCGAGAAGGTGAGGGAAGACCTGGATGGGGGCAGTGCTTGGGATGTAAATAATGAATGAATGAATGAATGAATGAATGAATGAATGAATGAATAAAAACACAGAACATAGGGGACTATAACTCATTCTGTGGCAATTAGTTACATAGGTGGTAGGAAAGTTATCCGGTCCCATGGAAACGAGAGGTAAACCAGAGATTAGCAACAGGAAGACGCTGCTGATAAACATAGGGACAAAGGGTGGAGACATCCCTGAGACCAAGGTTGTGTGGTAGAAGATGGGATCAGGCTGAGGAAGGATTTGACTAGCGGGATTAAGATCCATGGAAGTCACACAGCAGTTTGACTTTACCCCTTCCGTTCCTTTAATTCCATTCTTTTGCCATCCCTCTACTGGCTGAATCCACTTTTGAGCAAATCTAGAAGAGAGCCTGGGAGGACAGCGCCCACCCATGAAAAGCATGGGGGGGGGATGGGGGAAAACCCAGTGGAAGGCTTCTTCTCATTGCAATGACAGACCTTAACACTTCGATAAAAGGGCCTAAACGGGGAAAATAAGAACAAAGAAACGCTAGAATCTGTATGAGAAACTGTGCACCTACCCTCCCCCCCAACCCCCCCATGCCTTGGCTTAAGTTTATGATGTTTCAAGGGCAGAGAGGACTTGAGAGCAATTGTTCTTAATTGTGGCCACTGTCCGCACAAGGGGATATTTGTCAGTCTGGAGACCAGGTTTTGGTTATCAGCAGCGTGAGTGGAGAGGGTGTTACTGGCATCTGGTGGGTAGAGGCTAGGAAGACTAGCACACTGCGTGGTGCACGCAATCTTGTGTGGCAGCTACAACTATCAAGTCCAGCATGTGGGTTGTGCTGGGCAGGGAGGAGCGAGTCTGTAGACCCATCTGAACAGTGACAGCAACAACATAACAGAGTCTAACCCGGAGACAATCTCCTAAAGCCACTAGTAAAGGAAACTGGAGTTTGACAACGTTGTGACCTTCACAAGCCACGTGAATTTTCTCTTCTTTAAGTGACAAATTTTATCAGGAAGATATTAACATTTCCAGACAGTCCTCTGTTGTGTATCAGCTGCCAAAATGTGTCCAGACTTCTGCTTTGAATGTTTTAAAACGTTTATTTTCTTAGGATAATTTGCTTGCTTTTAAAATTTGTTTTGGTTCTAAATGTGATTATAAAGGAAGTTTTTCCTTTCCTGAATGATATTGATTCTGGTTTAAAAATAAATTCAACCTTTACTTCATGGCTCTAAGATCAAACCAGAATATTTTATAATATATGAAATTTCATTAATCACTGAAGAATTATAGCAAGAACAAAATGAGAGAAAAAATAATCCCCACTAAACTGTTCATTCAGCTAAAATGGAAATGTTTCTCCAATTCAGAGATGTGTAGGCATTCGTTTTTTTTTTTTTTTTTTTTTTAATTATGTTTAAGATTATACGTGGTGCTGATTTGGATACATGAAATTCAAATTAACACTTAAGACAGGTTTCTCAAAGCTGCTCACTTCTCTCTTTCTCTTTTCATTACTTTATTACTCTTTTCATGATCTCTCCTGAAGTAAGCTCATTGTAACAATCCCCTCTTAAAATCCTTTATTATTTATTTATGTGTATGTATGTATGCGGATGTATGTGCACGCCCATTTGGGTGTGTGTCAGCACCTACGGAGGACAAACACTGGCCCTGGGTTCACTGAGATAGACTTATGGGCAGTTGTGAGGTTCGGGATGAGCGCAGGGAACTGAACTCTGGTCCTCTATGAGAGCAGAGAGCACTCGTGACTACTGGGCCATCTCTCCAGCTTAAGTGTAATAATCGTTCAATGGGGTTTCCCATACTTATTTTACTGTCTTCTAACCCATTGCCTTTGGTGGCACTGCAGTGACCTGTCGAGATTACAAATGTTCCTATGTCATACTATGTGTTCAAGTTCTAAGACACTTTGACGGGTCCTCTGTAGCTTGTAACTCTCTTCATTCTGGCCAAGTCTGTTCCCCACTCCTCTTTAGGCTCTTTTCCATGTATTCCTCCCAAGTTCCCATCTCTGCCTGTCTGCCTCTCTGGCAATAACCTTCACATTATTTAGTTGGGTTCCTTTAAGGTGTGGCTTGAGTCTCACCTTCTGTATGGTACATTTCTAGGTCAAATAAACACACACACACACACACAAAACAAGACTAAGTTTTCTATTTGAATAACCAAGTCCTGATATGTCTTAGCTACATTTTGTTTGCATTTTATTATTTGACTTTGATGACTCCTGGGGTGATGAATTAAATTTATATAATAGATCCTAGCAAGATAACTAGGCCACACTAACAGTTCAATTAGTAGATACAGTTATTATTGTCTCCTGGCCCATCTGAAAGAGGATAGCCATGCTTACCTTAGAGATAAATTGGAGTGTTTACTTACAGTTTTATCTATTACTTACAAGGTAATTAATACATATAATATAAATAGCTAATATTTTATATCACTTATTTACTGGAGTCAAGATGCAAACTCAAGTACTCTGGTTCCATGTTACATTATTAGACCCCAATCCTTAAAAAAAAAAAAAAAAAAAAAAAAAAAAGAGTTGATTAAAAGCTGAGGGAAAAAAAAACTGAGTTGATTAAAATTTGAGTTTAAGAATTTTCCTGGAGGAGCTAAATTTCCGGAGCTATTATGTGAACATCTGGTTACGATGACAATGACCTGATACAGTGGCGTGTCCCCTCTCTCCTCAACCTTCTACTGTGTGTGTCCCACCATGATGCTTCTTATACCCACTTGTTTCTGAGGCCATATCTTTTACCTGAGGAGACCAGTTTGCAAAAAGGAATGCATTCCTCCTTACCCGTATGCTCTACCCAGTTATAGCCTGGCAAGTAGTGGATGTTTGCCAAACAATATCTTTTGAATAAATAAGAAGAGATAAATTTCACATCTTAAAAGACATTAAAATGACCATACACATGTCACCTATAACCAATTCATTTGCCTCCAAGGAGAAGATGGGAATGTAGTGTTCCTTTCCATGAGAGGGGCTTGTTGTCACCTCTCTCATCTCCTTCTTCTATTACAAGGGTTGGAAACTACGGACTACAGAATCTGGAGGCAGATTCCTTAAGGTTCTCATCATCCGGCTTCATCATCCGGCAGCCGAGTGATGCTGGATGTGTTCATGTTCCCGTGACTCATCCAAGAACTGAGAAAGAAGAGAGGTCTCCACGGAGCTATAATATTAACTAAGACAACATACACAAATTGTTCAGAACATACAGTATGATTAGCCCTTAATAAGTGTCAGGGCCTATAATATCATGATTATACAAGTTGTTACAATTAAATTATTTTAAAGACATGTTCATCAGATTTTGTTTTTGACTATGAAGTTCCTTTAGACTTCAAAGCAAGTATAGGTCCATCAACAACTTTTTTTTCAAAGCCGTGTAATTTGACACGGGTTTGGACAATAACTCCTCTAGAAAAGGATAAATCTTTTACCCAGAATCCCATTCCAAGGCCGTCCGCCAGATAGTGTGCTAAGTAGTGGAACCTAACCGAGCAGAGACAGGGGGTCAGCAACTGAACCTCAGCGAGGGAAAGACGGTGAGTGAAAGGGAACGGAGCTGGCCATCATCCTGATGTTTAACAGCATGTGACAGGATGAACAGAGAGAGGGCATGGTCCGCTCTGCTGGCAAGCTAAAGCCTAAATAAGTCACGTCTGCTTAATACAGTCTGAGCATCAGTTGCAGCAAAGCCAAGAGCAATAAGGAGCTGAGCGGAGCACAGCACCACACCTGGCTCGAGGGATCTCCAAGAGTAATTTGGGACACTATTTCAAGTGATTCCAACAGAACATGCTGTTCTCTGAAGACATTGTGATTTTTGGAACACAGGTTAGTGTTCTTGGCAAAAGTGAAGATGAGAACTATGGGGAATCTCGTGAACAACCGAGGAAATATTAATTAGTTCATAAACAAGAGGCGTAATAATCGACAAATGAACTTTTTAGTTAAAGAAATGCTTTCGTGCAGAACTGGGAAGGTAACAAACACATAGTAAGCCAGGTAGGTACTCTGAGATGAAATGAAGCATCAGATGTGTATAATGATGGATAATAAGCTTTAGCATGTGAACAGCACTTGCTGAATTAGAGATGAGGTTCTCCTGGGCCTAAAAGTTAGCATTGTGGTCTATAAGTTGGGCCTGGGTTGGCTATGTGTGATGCTGGCTCCAATTACCCCCTCCCATTTCTTTTATTAAATCGTAGGTAATTATTCCTCAGTGGCTCAAAAAAAATCTCCACACTGGAAAGTCCATTCAAAGATCTTACAAATCCTTCGATAGAAGAAACAAGTTTCTGAGAGAAAAGCCAACTTTATTTTCTGGGATACATCCAGCCATAAAAATAGATCTAAAAATATCTTGGAAATACCGTGTGTTGGAGAAATATAAAGCAGAACTTTGATTTTTCTCACCACCTAGCTTACTCTCACAAGTAATGATCTTCATGGTCAAATGACACCGATGTAGTGAACTAAAGAGTGATGAATGTTATATCCAGTTGGGGGAGATGAGCAAACAAAAGGAAGATACACAAGATTAAGACCCCAAGGTCAACAAAGGAACTCGGCTATTTGAATTTCTCCTCCCTCTGGTTCACAGATTGCATTTAGATGTTGAGTTACTTGCTGTTGTGGGGTACAATATTTGTAAGGTAATTAAAATTCTTTATGCAACTTATATATTCATCCTATGAGGATGAAAGGGTCAGGAGGTAGGGACAAGAGGGGACATATCAGCAGTAGATATGAGCTCATTGTCAGCCTCAATCCTAGGCACTCTACAATTGTCTCAATGGCTGGGTCGGTCCCTTGAGATTCGGAAGTAACTAATAGTGAACGTTGTGAAGTTTCAAACCCAGGACAAGCAGCTGTGGTGTCTATTGTGCCAAAGCAGACATGGACTCCAAGTTCTCCCAGAATTCCTCAGTTTCTACCTATTACAGGGTATGGTCTGCATACTCTGCTCTTTACCCTGAACTCTCCAGCCTAGGGGCTGGGTTGCCTTTCTCCCAGAGGCTCATCCCTATATAATCTAGACATTTAGATTAGTTACCTGCATCTTTTTACTGCTTTTGTAATCTTTAGCCTCCTGGATGCTGTATTTGGTTCCCTTCTCTCCTTCTTTCCCTCTCTCCACATGGTTCAGGGTCGTGACCACTCTGGACTTACCCAGATGTGTCTGCCTCTGGCTGTGCTCTCCCACATATCTATAAACAACTTTCTCCTTCACCCTACCTAGAAGCAATCATTTCCTTTCCTTTCCCTTTTATTTCTTTTTCCCCCTTCATCCAGTGGTCTGCAGCAGAGTCTGAGAACTGCTCACTTCAGGGGCCCCATGGAAACTGGAAAAGGTTTTCTGCTCTTCAGATATTTGCTTCTGCTGCTGCATTCTAGATGTTTCTATTTGTGAAGGACCTGTATCCCACCTACAAGAACACAACTAACTTGAAACACACTGCCAATTCTTGCATATTTTCTTACCCTTGAACCTGTTTAAAAACCTCCTGACATCAGAGTGGAATTCCAGGCGGCTGACTGGGTGATTCTTTGTGATACAGACTCTAACAAGGCAAAGCTATGGTTTTCCAGCATATGATAGTCTAGCCCTGATCTACCTTGCATTGTTCTGGCTGATTCAGAATGATCCTCTTCTGTCTTCACCTTGGATCTTTGTGGAAGAAGTGTGGCAGCCTACAGTGTAAAAGTCTTCAGTGTTTCTCTTAGGATGGTAAAGTGGTACTTATCATTCCCGAGGTTTGAATTCCATTCCTCCACCATCCATTCCCTGCACTCCGTCTTTCCTCCTTTATACCTGGTTGAAGCCTGCACAATACAAAGATAATCTGTATGATGCCACCTGCCGTGGCTTGGGTAATTGTTCCCTCAGTGGCCCATATGCTAAAGACCTAGTCTCCAGCCTGTGGGAGGTAATGGGACCTTTAGGACATGGGGCTTCATGGGAGATTTTCTGATTATTAGGAATACATAGTTAAAGGGGACTGCAAGATGCCAATGTTTTTCTTCCTCTCTCATTCTCTACCATGAAGGGATCAGGCTCAACTTTTCTCAAAATTTATCAAATTAGTTTTCAAGATTCAAAACAGTAATCATGCAATTCTCACTTGATCTACCTTGCCACAGGCCCTACAGGTACTACTTCCAAGACTATGAGCAAGAGTAACTCTTCCACTTCTGTGAGTAGATTAAGTATTTTGTTATAATACCAGAAGGCTAACTTACTGCTATCACTAGACGTGATAGCAAAACAGTCTCTTATCTGTGGATAAAAAATGGCTACAAACAGCATTCAGTTGTCAAAGTCAAATGTAGGATTTTGGGTAATGGGTAGAAATCCTCTTGACATAATATAAAACCTTTGCAACCGACAAAGGAGCCATGCCTATACGCTGAAGGCCACATAAAATTAACATCACCAGAGACCTGTGACTTTGGCTGACAATTTCTGCTTATTTCTCAATATTCAAAACATATCAGCCAGATCATGCCAAGAGATATGACGGCCTCCAAGTGAGAAAAAGAAAACTAAGTCCAGCAAGCATGGGTAAGCCATCAGCTCTGACCATCCTGTGGCTGTTACCATCCATGGGGGCGGGGTCGCAGTAGGGCAGTGTTAAAGGGACTTACTGCTGAGAGCCTCAAAGCTAAAGTAAAAGTCCCTGGACTAAGGAGCTCCTGTTAGGGGAGGAAACACTGTTTTAATAGTGTGTATCAGAAGACATATTTATAAATGACTAGAGTTTTAACTTCTAGTGGAAGTATAGTATTTATTAAGAAAATAATGACATTAAAACCTGGCTTTTGAGACAGGATCTCCTATTGTCCTAGGACTTTCCAAGAAAGCCATATTTGCTAGAACCACATTAAACTGCATAGAAAGAAAAGCATGGCATGTGGAAATTAGGTGCATTGGAAGAACATTCAATTATTCTTTTATTTTTAAAGGTTTGATTTTTCAGTGGAAGGAGTTGCTTAAAAAATTCTTCCACTTTTTTGGTTTGTTTTTTGTATTGTTTTCAAGACAAGATTCCCCTGTGTAGCCCTGGCAAGCCTCACTCTCTAGACCAGGCTATCCTCAAACTCAGAGACCCACCTACCTCTACCTGGCTCATGCTGGGATTAATGACTTGAGCCACCACCACCCAGAAGAAACCATTTCTAAAAGAATGAAAAGGAAAAATATCAAGATAAGACGATACATTTAAAAAAATTGCTAAGGGAAAAAATCAAGAAATTAAGTTAACATTTTTAAAATTTATAATTTTAATTTTCTATTTTGTGCATATGTGTCTGTGTGGGTGTGTGTGTGTCAACGTGGGTGCTCGTGGAGGGTAGAGGCATCAGATCCTAGTAGAGCTGGTGTTAGAGACAGCTGTGTCACCTGATGTGGGTGCTTTTAACTGCTGAGCCATAGCTACAAATCTAAGTTGATTCTGTTTTGGGAAAAAGAACAAAATTATGAGCTTGCAATCAGGACAAAATAGAGGGGAAAAACCATTTGTAATGTTCTAATAGAAGGAATGAGAAGGAAGGCAGCATTACTGATTCTCCAGCTACTAGAAGAACAAGTCAGATATTATGGACTTTGTGGGAGACATTTGAAAACACAGTGTAGGAGACTAGGTTCCTTTTAAATCATAGCTTCTCATATTTATGAGAATGAAATAGAGCTATACCTACTGAGGTTAAGAAGAACTAATTAGCTTAATGGATATAATGTCAATGAAAACGACCTTTATGTGCCAACAACATGTAAGTGGGAATGGGTAAATCAGTTCATAGCGAGATCGAAATAATCATACACCTGCAATTAAATGAAAAAAATATGTGAAAGACTTCAATGAAATTATGATATATTATTGAGATGAATCATGAGAGGTAGAGAGATACCCATGGACATACCCCTTGATTTTATTTTAAAAAATTGTAATATCCATTCATTTTAAATTGTTTCGTAGATTCATAGGAAACCCCAAAATCTTCAGTATATTCAGTATAAAAACCAGTGGATTAATTCTAAAATTCTGGTGAGATTTCCATGTCTAGAAGAGCCCAAAGCAATGCTTTACAGTAAAAGAAGCTGTAACGTGGAGCAGAAATAGTGTAATTAAGACAGAGTGTACTGGAATGGGAACAGACAAGTAGCCCCATGACATAGAATAGAGGCCATTTCATTTATGCGAGGTCACCTTGTTCACAGGGCTATTCCAACCATAGCTCACCGAACAGATGGTGTTGGGATGGAAACCACACTGTAAAGTGAACAGGGAATGTAATAGAAATCGCTGTGCACAGAGTGAAATGTTGCTAGGTACTAAAAGAGGAAACAGAACTGTAGGGTGTAGCTAGTGCAGAAAGCATCTGGCTGGAGGATCAAAGAGAAAAGCAGAGAAAGTGGGAGAAAAGGCTTCTGGGGACAGAGTGAGTTGGGGCTGCAGTTAGGGTCTTGGAAGAGGAGGCCTGCGGTACAGTCCTAGGTCTTCAAGGAGAAAACTGCTGAAGTGCCACTCTCAGAAATCCAGTATAGAAGACCCTGGCAGGTACAGGGGATAGGACGGGGTCAGGAGCTGGGGCGGGGCAGGGACAGAGAATAGGGGCAGGGCAGGGACAAAGGATGAGGCAGAGTCAGGAGCAGGGGAGGGGCGGGGCCGGGGGCAGGGTCAGGGGCATGAACCAAACTAGTAATCAGGGGAGAAGCAAGGCCTTTGTTTCCATCACTTAAATCTTTTTTCTAGTCACAGTTATTTGTAGAATCGAAGAGTAAGCCAGCCAACACAGAAAAAAAAAAAAAAAAAAAAAAAAAAAAAAAAAAAATAGAAAGTCCCATACACAGCAGCAGAAAGCTGGAGGATGGGGGATCAGAGCTGAAAATCAATAACTTAGTATTGGTATATGTAATCTTTCCAATAAATCACAAAACAGTGTTCAATTCTTAAAAAATAAACTTTAGCCGCTACTTCGAATCACATAGAAAAATTTAATTCAAGATGAACTACAGACCTAGATATAAGAAATCAAACTTCTAAAAGACAATAGGATATCTTTATCACTTTGGGATAAATTTTTTCTTATATAGATAGAAGAGCATTAATTTGGTAAGAAGTAACTGGCTACTACTTAAAGTGAGAAAAGACAAGTGACAGACCAGAAAACATTTTTTTTAAACCATATATGCGATGGAAAAAAAGTAATTGAATTATAAACATAACAAAATAAGAGATTTTATAGTGGTTGATCTATAGGTAATTTATGACATGAATACTGTCAGCCATTGGTTCCCTTAGAACTCAAGTCAAAGGACTTGTAAAGTTTGGTATAGATAAAAGAAGACCTTCCAGTCATTAAGAAGAGCGGAGCATATTGTTAAAACAGGAAATTCTTAAACATACAGTTGACAAGAAAACTATAAAAAGCATAAAGACATGCACATTATTAATCACTGCAGAGCGACAGTCACAGTGAGACAGGCTGACTGGGGTGATTTCAGTGACTAACCAGGGAAGGGCTGGTGAGGCTGTGGAATGACAGCTTGTACACATATGGAGAATGTCACCGTGGACGACGGATATGCTAAGAAAAGCTATATGTTACAATACCTACAGAACAGCTTACACTTCCCACTACATAGCTAATAGAAATTAGTGTTTTTCATTGGAATTCTTACAGTAACTTTATTTGTAACAGGACAACATGGATAAGACCAGGATGATGGTACAATCCAGATTTTGCAAGGTTAAGACTAGACCTTGTAGAAAATACAAACAAACAATTAAGGAAGAAAGTACTTAGTTCTGGGACAATAAGAAAGAGGTCTTGAGGTCACTGCTTAATCCAGCAAGCCTTGCCCATCACAGCCTCAAAGATTCGTTCAGAACACAGTCTCAAGATGCACTGTACAAACAATGCTACTCAGGAAACTTTCTCCAAATCCATTTTCCCATGTTCAACCACCGAGGGACACAGACTCTGCACCTGTGGTACCAGAGGGTCCACCAGTTAATTGCTCAAGCTGGTGGGACCCTCCCTTGCCACTTTCCATATGATTATGATTTTGCAGGCATCTAATATATAAGGGTTGTAAAGCCATAGAAGCTTCCCCAAAAGATTTGAGAGGAAACTATGGGAAGCCATTCAGTGTGAGGCAGGGCTGGAGTCTCTGCTGGCAGCCTCTGAGAAAGCTACGGATGAATGATATGAAAACAAAGATATTTTACCATCAGTAAAGATGAATTTCACATTTAGAAGTAGCCAAACATTAAGATCTGTATCAGGAAGTTAGTACCAAATAGAGAATATTGTACTTTGACAGTGTATAATTTTGCTCATTGTGGCTCGTCTTTGATTTTTTTTTTAACCTTGAATCATTTCAATCAACCAAAATCTCCTAAAATGGGCACTGAACTGAGTTTTTCTTCTAATTAAAATTTTATTTTTATTTTCTGAATAATTTAACAAAATTATTTAAACAGGAGAGTACAGGAGAGCTTTTGGTTTTAAAGCCAATAGTAAATCCTGTTGTCAACAAATAGTGCATGCTAAATAATACTGAAATTTGTCTTTAAGCAATCAAGAACTTGAAGAAGTTAAGGGGTGACAATGCACAGGCATAGAATGGATAATTCTGAAATTCTACAACACAGCTTGGAAACTTTCAACCTGCAGTGAAGATGCTCTTTATAGGATCCCTATTTTTACTTGGGAAAAGTATATTTGGTAAAATTTTCAGAAAAAAAATTGCAGACAATGTTAGATATGAATTTGTTTCATGGAAATAATATATGCTAATATATAACATATTGTGTAATTAATGTATAATATATAACATATAAACAACATAATATAATATGTGATTATAATAAATATTATATATGGGGCTGACGAGGTGGCTCAGTGGTTAAGAGCACTGCCTGCTTTTCCAGAGGTCCTGAGTTCAAATCCCAGCAACCACATGGTGGCTCACAACCATCTGTAATGGCATCTGATGCCCTCTTCTGGTGTCTGAAGACAGCTACAGTGTACTCATATAAATAAATCTTTAAAGTAATCTTTAAAAATAATAAATATATAAAAAATAAATAAATATATATAATATTATATATTATAATATATCTACATATAATATATTACACATTATAATATATCTATATATCTATATAAAATATAAGATATAAAATATAAGATATAAAATCTCATATATCATATATCATATATCATATATAAACATAATATATAATATTGCTATATTTTTAGCATTATATATTATAATATAAATTGTATATGGTATAATATGTAATTATACTATATATACTATATATAAATATATATTTTAACTAAATATAATTTATTTTGAGAAATCATGCCACTGATTTCAAATTTGTTGATACTGAAACTCACCTTTAAACAAAGTTCAGAACAATTTTTTGGAGAGGAGATAACATTTGAAATGTAAAGAAAATATCCAATAATAATAATAAAAAGCTGTGGCCAGGGAGAAAATGGCTCAGTTGATAAGTTGCTGGGTAGGAATGAAATCTCTAGTTCAATCCCCAGGGCAGGTCAGAAGCCAGGCGTGACAGCATGTGCCACTAATCCAGCACTGGGGAGGCAGCGCTGGGATGAGCCTTTGGGCCTTCTCAGCGAGTCTAACCAAATCTGTGAGCTTTAAGGAAGGTACTAACATAGACCTCTGCACTCAATACACTACACATACACATACACTACACATACACATATACATACACTACACATACACATACACATATACATACGTAGGTGATGATGTACAGGTACATGCATACACACACATTCAGCGAATAAGTAAACTTACCATAATACTAAAAATTAAATTCTTAAGGGAAACATTACCAGTGTCTTAGTCAGGATTTTTATTCCTGCACAAACATCATAACCAAGATCAAGTTGGTGAGGAAAGTGTTTATTCAGCTTACACTTCCACATTGCTGTTCATCACCAGAGGAAGTCAGGACTGGAACTCAAGCAAGTCAGAAAGCAGGAGCTGATGCAGAGGCCATGGAGGGATGTCACTTACTGGCTTGCTTCCCCATGGCTTGCTCCCCCTGCTTTCTTATAGAACCCAGGTCTACCAGCTCAGGGATGGCACCACCCACAATGGGCTGGGCCCTGCCCCTTGATCACTAGCTGAGAAAATGACTTACAGCTGGATCTCATGGAGGCATTTCCTCAACTGAGGCTCCTTTCTCTGTAATAACTCCAGCTGTGTCAAGTTGACACACAAAACCAGACTGTACAACCAGCAACACTGTTAGCTATAGACATCACTAGAAGGTATATTAAAACACACAAATACATACACAAATATGTAAGAATAAAAAAACATTTATGTCTGTTTCCTTATATCATTCAAGAGATTTTTGTTTTGTTTTGTTTTGTTTTTTGTTTTTTGTTTTTGTTTTTTAGAACGCTTCCTTACACTCTTCGCCTCCCTTTAAGTCCTTCAGCGTATTCATCATCACTGTTTTGGAGATCTTGTCTTGTGCTTTAGCTGAGATGCTTCTGTTGGGACCCATTGCAAGAGGGCTTCTGGCTTCCCTTGGAGGCAATATTGTTTTGGCTGCCCATGTTTGTGGTTTTGTTCTGGGATCTAGGCATCTGGAGTTAGGATGTCTGAAATGTTTCCTGGTGCCAGTATCTGCTCTCTGTTTTTGTGGAGGACTGTGTTCCCCACACTGGATCCTAAGCAAGTGTGTCAGCTTTTTGAGATACCCAGTGTGAAAAATACATCCATGTCAATATGTAGCAGAGAAGCTTGGTGTTCCCATTTAGGATTTGGGAAGAGAAACCTCCCTTGAGGGCCTAGGAGATGGCTCAGCAGGTAAAGGCACTTGCTATTAGGTTTGATGACCTGAGTTTAATCCCCAGGACTCACATGATAAGAATAAAATAAAATTAAAAAAAGAACTGGTACCTGTAAGTTTTCTTCTGGTTTTAACATGAAGGCAGTAGTATGCTGGTACATGTATACACACACATGCACGCATGGAAAAACAGAAACACACACAGATATGTAAATGTAACATAAGTGCATAATACTCTTCCTTAAGACTCTGGGATTGCATTTAGAAAGGAATGCTGTCACATGAATGTTACATCATCAGAATCACCCAAAACCATACAAGTCTCAAAGTTGATGCGAGAGTTTGTTCCTGGCCAATACTATTGAGAATATCCAGGACTGAAACACACAGAGATGTTCGCAGGAAGGACAAGAATCCCATGCCCTAACTAAAGGTGGACTTAGAAGATGATGGTTGAGCAACAATCTCTAGACACAGTAGCTGTAGAACATAAAAGCAATAATGGAGAAACATGAAAAACTAAAACACTTAAGTTCAAAGACATAAGACATTCACTATTGACAAGTACATGTCCCACCAAATACTGATGGCATCAGAGCATCAGAGCATTAGAAAGACACCATTAGGAGGCAGGTAAGCGCATATAAACAGAATATAAACAGTGGTTCTTATGTTTTCAAGGTAATCCATGTAAGAACCTGGTGTACGTGAAACTATCCCGACGTAGACAACTGGTGTATAAGGAAGTTGATCTTATATGAGTTGAGACCATAACTGCAGTTAACATAATAGGAGAAAGGGAGAGATCGGGAAATATGGCTGTGAAGTTGTAGTCAAAATGAAGAAGTTCTGGTATGCTATTGTTGATGACCCATAGCAAATTCTCAAAACAAATCCACTAATACCCTGGCTCTACACTTTGTCCACCCCAACTTCCTCCAGGTCTCCTGGCCTTGGGTGTGGAAGTTGTTAATAATGGGTTTTTAAGTACATGAACGTAATAGGGACACCAGAATGGCCTTCTTGCTGGTAACCAAGGGCAGACAACCTTGATTTGCTGTAGTGCCCCGTGGCCGTTAGTCCTTCCTTTGGCTAACATTCATCAAAGCATTCTTCAGCCTCCCTGGGAATGTAGGGCTCACCCTATTCTGCCTTCTTGATTTGCACCCATCCTGTTAATTCCCGACCTTGATTCTTCCCTATGTCTTCTCTCCATTGTCACAAAAACAGCAACAACAAGAACAACAGCAACAACATTCTAAGGTCCTATAATAAACACTAAGGAATTCTTCCTGTTCTTTTAAGTGCATACATTAAGTGCTTTCTAAATTGTATATGTTTACATAAATACCCCAGTATATGAAAAATTCCTATATAAAATTATCCACCTAATTTATCTATATATGTACAGATAGACATGAGGCATAAAAGCAGAAAGGTGACTGTGAGTGGGGAAGGAAAAGCCTAAAGGGACAGAGGGGGTGGGAAAGAGAGAGGGTAAGAGACACACTTATCTGGGAAGCAGAAGGAGATGCTATTTGGCTGAGAGAGGATGGGGAGGGGTCAGCAGGAAGGAAAGGAAGGATAGGGGTGACTGAGAATACAATGCAATGGCATGTATGAGTGAAGATGTAACCTTTACTCTGTAAATGAACCAGTAAATAAATAAATAAATGGTAAACTTGTGCATTTCAGATGTAGCCAGAAGGTACAACCTTAGAAGACGGCTTTCCTTGCAGATTTCATTCTCTTGCTCTGCTTCCTAAACAGAGTTTACTTGCTACCTCAATGAGCAATTATCTTTCAAGCATAGTGACTTTCTGACTGTTCAGAATTATTTATAAAGCTAGGTTACAGGTCAAGTAAAACCTTCCACAAACTAACCCCACCACGGTTCAGTTATTACCATTGTGCAGAACGCTGACTCTTTGAAAGGGGATAAAAGGCTCAGGAAATAAGAATAACCCCATTTACTCCCTTAGTAATCTTATCAATGGGTGGCGTCAGATGAAAGGAAGGCTAATATTTTTAAGAATTGAAACATTATGCTCTGACTCACACAAGGAAATCATCTTGGACATAATTGGGGGCTCAGAAATATCTTCTCTCTGTGTGTTTTACCTTCCCTTGTAGCAGCCTTTTCAGTGCTCTGCACATCACTGTAGACCGCCCTCCCTCCCACCCTCTTCCTACCCAGTAGACACACAGCTGGGTCTGAAAAGTGTTTCTATCTTTTGCTTTTAGTTGATTACTTTTTTTAAAAATTAAGAATGAAGAAATGAAACAGAAGGGCTTACAAAGAGAAATGAATACTTGATTAATTAC
Source organism: Micromys minutus (assembly GCF_963924665.1). Lineage (NCBI taxonomy): Eukaryota > Metazoa > Chordata > Mammalia > Rodentia > Muridae > Micromys > Micromys minutus. The sequence continues at coordinate 17,958,101 of NC_137957.1, read as the reverse complement.
GATCGGTCATGGTTAGAATAAGAGTGGCTCCCATAGGCTTATATATTTAAATACTTGGTACCTAATTGGTAGACCTGTTTGGGAAGGATGAGGAGGTATAGCCCTGTTGGGGAAGGTGTGTCATTGGGGATGAACTTTGAGGTTTCAAAAGCCCATTGCTCCCTCACTCTCTCTCTGTCTCTGTCTCTCTGTGTCTCTCTCTGTGTCTCTCTCTCCCTTCCTCCCTCTGTTCATCTCTCTGTCTGTCTCTGTCTCTCTGTCTGTCTGTCTCTCTCTCTCTCTCTCTTCCTCCCTTCTTCCCTCCCTCTGCTTCATGGTTGGTCTTTCAACCTGTAAGCTCTCAGCTATTGCTCTAGCACCATGCCTGCCTGCTGCCATGCTTCCTGCAATGATGGTTCATGGTCTCTCCTACACTCTGGAACTGAACCAAGCCCTAAATGAAACACATTCTTCTATAAGTTGCCTTGGTCATGGCATGTTGTCATGGCGATAGACAAGATTCAAACAAATAGATAATAGATCCCTGGGTTTTGTCCCACGGAAGGGTAGAGGAATGCATTTGGTGGCAGGAAACCCTTTCACATTGCTAAATCACATTATCTTCTTACTCACTTACTCAGAAGAAAACCCATAGCTTGTTCACTAGACGCAGCAAATAAACATAAATGCACACACAGTCACTGCACATACAAGTACAATTAGGAACACCTTGCTCATTGCAATAACACAATGAATTTGATTATGATTAAAAGAGTGAAGATTAAAAGAGAGGCTGAAATCCTGGTTTTATAGTAAGAGTAGAATAAATAACTTATTTTTAAAAATATACCACATTTTAATTACTTTAAAGGTTATAATGGAGTGAATATTTCTTTCCATGTGACCAAACATGATGGTATTGTGATTTTAAAAAAATCATATAATCTTAATGAAAGCTGGCAAAGGGTGGACACTAGGTTATGAGTGTGTACTTGGAACACAGCTTACCTGTTCTTTGTACGGATGTAGCACGGTTGGTTTCTCCGTGATCGTGGAGAGGGAATCGTGGCCTGTTGGTTGGGTTGGGCCCATTGTCATCCTGTCTTTATGTGTCCTGTGAGCTAGAAATTCTTTGTACGTTTTAAGTGGCTGGCAGAAGAAGGAAGAAAAACAATTATTTGTGACACATGACGTTGTACGGAATTCACATTTCAGTGCCCAAATGGAAAGTCTTTTCCCAGTGCTTATGAATTCTCTACAGCTGCTTTATGTTACAGTGGCAGAGCTGAGTGGTTACAACCCAGATCATTTGTCCTAAGGTGAAGGAAACAATCACGTCTCGATCCTTGACCGGAAAGCTCAGTATAGGTCATGAGTTTGATAAAATCAATTAGAGTAAAACCCACCAAATCTGAAAGATCCTCTCTGAAAGTGTGCCTCAGTCTGGCAAAGCTTGTTTCTAGAAGGCTTCGGAACAATTGATTTCAGCTCTCAACAGCCCATACTGGAATGAGAGCAATCGATTTCAGCTCTCAGCGCCTCAAATTGGCTCCAGAGCAATCGATTTCAGCTTTCGGCATCTCAAGCTGGATCCAGAGCAATCGAGTTCAGTTCGCAAGCGTCTCAACCTGAATCAACACGAACAGTTTCACGACAGCTCTCAGAAACAGAACTCACAGCGCTATCTTCTCCCTTCAGACCCAACTTCATAAAATTTTCTACTCACTTCATAAATGGCTCTCACGTTCTGTCCATTGCTTCATCAGCAACCGCCCGAGTGACAGGCACTTGAAAGAAATCACCTTGAGTTGTGAATAGTCAGGTGGGAAAAACGGACATCCAAGCAATTGTTAGTAATTTGATAGTATATTTGTTCCTAATATATTTCAAAATACATCTATGTAAGTTTTCCTGCTCCCAAATCTGTCTTTCTCTTGATTTTAGAATTATATAACGCATGGTCACTCACCACCTCCTGTTTTAAGTCTAGAGCTTATTGCCCTCATCATTTCAAAAGTTCCGTATGAGTTTCTGGGTCCTTCTATATGCAGTCCTGGTCAAACGGTTTACGATTTCCTAATGTTTGCCCTTAGAAGAATGATTTGCAATTTCTCACACGCTCTTTGGATTCTAAGTCCTGGACTCTTCTTTCTACTGCTTTTCCTGTCTTGGGTTGATTTCTCCGCTGAGTGCCAAGAGGATCCCCCTAAACATTTAAATCATGGTGTGCTTCAAGTATCAATTACATACAGCCTCTTGGTTAGGGGTGGGACCCTGTGCCCGCTTCTGTGATTGGCTGAGAGCCGGGCTTCGTTCCTAAACTAGCATTGAAAGTGACAGCCCTGTTTCCAGGTTGAACCAGACAGGCCATTTTACAGCTGCGCAGATTGGTTTGTGCGTTCTAAGTCAAAACCCTGACTTCTTAGTGAAGTGAGCCACTTTTCTCCCATAAACGAGTTTGCGTTGGATTCTTTCACATAAAACAGGATCCAGATACTATAGACCTCACAAAAAAGCTGACAGTTGAACTGCGTGGGAAGGAACAAGTATTCGCTTTAATAGCAACGTTGGTGAAAAAGTGTCTTTCTTGTAGACTAGAGAACAGTTGATGGATTTCCTTTCACAGTCAACAGAATTTCAGGAGGTTTTCAAAATCTCCTCTTAGAAAAATCTACAAGTACCCTTGACTTTAAAATGTGTCCCAAATGTTTATTACAGAAAAAAAAAAAAAAAAGCAGATACAGTTTGATGAATTAGACTGTTGGTTTGGGGGGAGGCCATTATTAATGAAAATATATCTGTCCTCCTTGTCTTTTAAAAATCAGAAACCTACTGAATAGTTTTTAGAAATAAACATGAAAGGCTACTGTGGAACTTCCATATTATATGTTAACTATGACAATTTTATGTAAAAGAAACAAAGAAACATTCAGCGAAACATAACTAAAGCCTAGTTGACCTTTCAAATGTCTACATTGTGGCTTTGGATGTATTCACTTGCTCCTTTATGCAGCAGTGGGCACCGATTTGGTGTGGAAGTAGAGCATTGCATGAGTCAGTTTCTCTGTGAGTCTAGGAGAGAAAAGTCAACTATGTACCAATCAATGTGTAACTGTGGGCACCGACAAATGTCATCGGGTAGGGACAGAACACACGTAAGGGAGGCTGCCACAGTGGGACAGTTGAATATGAACAAAACCAGTGTCATTAACTATCAATCCCAGCGAATCCTTGTTGGGTAATTCAGTACAGTAATTCTCAACCTGTGGGTTACAACCCCATTGGAGGTCAACCCGATCTTTTCACAGGGGTCCCAGATCAGATGTCCTGCACATCAGATACCTCCACTGCAACCCATAACAGCAACAACATTACAGCTATGAAGTAGCAAGAAATAATTTTATGGTTGGCGGGGTCACCACAACATCACACCATTAGGAAGGTTGAGTACCGCTGAGTTAGCCACTGGAGTTATGGGCCACAAACACAAGTGAACTAGTTAACAATGATGTCAATACATTGGAGTACATGGGTTTTTTTTTTTTTTTTTCTAAAGCCATATGATAGGATTTAATAAAACTTTCAACAGTTTGCCTCATCTCAAATGATTTTTTATTTATCTATATAGTTTTCTCTAAAAGAAAATTAGTTACTTTGCTAAAAAAATTAGTTCCAGGAAACATATATATTATAGGGAAAAAAAAAGAATTTCTAAAGAGAAGGAAGCTAAGGAGTTATTCTAGTTCCTGGTCATAACGATCCCTGTTATTTTTCTGCATGTATTTCAGTGACATCACCTTACAAAAGTTTTGTTTAACGATTACTGGCTAAAATGGATGAATCCTTTGATCCAAAAGAAGGATGCTCACTGTAATGGCTGCGTTGTATGTATTTCTGCCCGTTGATTCTTCTCCCACATTTCTGGCTCCATCGATGTCACCATGTTTTCTTATACCACATTTTAGAATAGCCTTTGTAGCTGGAAAAACAACTGAAACCATGCAGCTAAGAATAGCAGGTTCTACCACAGTAGGGTGTGTGCTGTTGTATTATGTAGGTCTTGTGTCTCCCCAGCTACATGTCTGCTACTGTTGACTCTTCAGTTGAGGTCCAGCTGCCAATATAATGCCAACTGAGGTTTTTAGTTCATCCATCATCCTTTATCCTATGTTTTTATGACTCACACCTAAATCTAAACTTTAGGAGAAATACTTGCTTTGCAACTTAGGATGAAAGCAGGGATACTTTTCTTTAGTTATCACCCGAACAGGACTAGCACCGGAGACCAAAGATTTTTTTTGCGAGTTGTGGCTGTTACCAACCTTTGACAGCCCACAGTAGAGTCAGCATTACCACACAGTGCATATGCATTTTAGCTGGGAAGACAAATTACTTGGATCCTTTTTATTCTATTTTTAAAGGCAGGTCAGTGGTAGGGAGCAGCCATCTCATGCCTGGTTAAATGGAGGAAGTTGTACACTTGTCCTCCGAATGTTAGGGGCCAGTCAATTGTCTGATACATGGCCTTAAGGAATCCTGACTTTGTACATCAGCAGCTACACCACTCCTTGGATCCCAGACAAAGGTATGATAAAGCAAGTTCTCAACAGTTTCCACTGTCTCATCCCAAACTTGGTTTGTGATTGCTATTGCATGGATTTAATACTCCCAAAAGCATGAAAAAAAAAAATCCTTGTAAAATGAGATTATGTCATGCTTAATCGAACCCTCACCCCCACAACTTTCCATTTCATTTATAAGAAAATCTAAGGTGGGGCTGGAGATACTCCTCAACAGTATAGTGCTTGCTTTCTTCACGGGTGTAAGGCCCTGCGTTTTATCCTCATAGACCAAACAGTAAGTAAATAAATAATCTGAACTCTGCATTTCTGCATGTGAGATGTGACACCTTCACTGCACACAACTTTGTCAGTGTGACCTTAATAATTACTTTCCAGCTGCTCTGGCTTTTTTTTTTTTTTTTTTTTTTTTTCTGAAGCTCTGGTTGGAAAAAAAAAAAAATCCCAGGATGTAGTTTGCACTCAGTGTGTTAAATGATTTTAAATGACTGAGAGACAGCTCAGAACAGCTGCTACCAAACTTGCTTACACATTTGAATCACATGTTGATGTTAGCATCCGGGGCACAGCTGTGGAGCTGCCTATGTTTTATCTGCTTCAAGGACACTGCTCCCCTCCCCCCTTCAGGTGCATCTAATGTTCAGGTCGACTTGAGACACACTGGTGTGGAGGAAAAGACAATTGTTAAGAAGCCATCGAGGAGGTGTGGTCTGTCTCCCAGGCCATCAGCATCACGAGCTGTCCCATGCATACTGCTGATGGCTTCTCAAGATGTCTCTGCTTAGTGACAGAAGATCTTGACGGGTACCGGTACTTAGGACAAGAACGTTTGACTGAATTTTGTTCCTTTTTGTGTTGATAAACACCACAGTGATTCCTGGACATTTCAAACATGGTGCTGAAGGGCCGTCTGAGTCTGTTCTGAGATCGTGCTTTGCAGATTAAAAAAAAAAAAAAAAAAAAAAAACCTGGGGAAACAGCCAAAGGTATCATCATTGTGTTGGCTATGGGACCACTGCAGAGCAGAGCACCCAGGCAGATCTGGAATTCCAAATGTATTTAGTCTGGGAACACTTATTAAAGAAAATGTCATTTTCGTTCAGAACAATAACTCGTAAATCTTCCAGAGCAATTTTTTTTTCACCTAATCGGATTCGTCCTTACAGAGAAAATTCTGGAGAAAATCTGGAAAGTTTGGCCTGTTCTGTGTATGCAGAGACCAGATGGCCACCAGGTACAGAGCTGCTTTTTATATTGGGTGCAGTAAATGAAAACGACAAGTCTTTTTAAGATGACAATGCACTTTCTAGCAGGCCTGTGTGAGGTGTTTAAGGCCGGAAGATAAGGTTTTGGGTCACATTGTCCTTCATGTAGAAGTGGGTTAAATGCAGCCAGGTGGGCTGTTGTTTCCACGGTGAGTAGGAATGCCATCTGAATCTGTGAGCATTCAGAGGAAGATGGTTAAATCACCGTGAAGCCTCGAGTGGAAGGACACCCATGTGCTGGTGACATATGGAAGTCCTTCTGAAGGTGGGAGGCTGATGTCTCAATTAGGGAGCATCAAGGCTCAGAAGAGTCTTTTAACTATTGGAAATGGGGAAATAGCTTCTCTTTGAAGGGCGAGCATTCAATGCAGGGAATGTCTCTCCTGTCCTTACAGATTCAAGAGCTCCTTCCTCCCAGGGCTGACATGCCTGAACTGTAACTCCAAAGACCCAGATAGAGGTAATTTTTTTTTTCTTTTTCTTTTTTCTTTTTTTGGCTATAGTTTATTTGAAGGGAGAACTTGTTCTGCAGTGATGGAAGCTATTAATAAACTTTACGTGTGTTCCTCTATCTGTGAATACTTGTATTTCTCTGGAACATCTGACATTAACTTTGAGAACCTACATGCATGTCTATCTGTGTGGGTGTGCACAAGTAAACACGTGCACACGTGTATGCATACTGTATACAGACGTGTACAAATAATAAACAAATTGAAACCCTCCCAACAGACGGGAGCCTGCAGGTGCCATAGCAACTATTTCAACGATGTCCAAGGTCTGGTAGCAGCTCTGACCGTCCTCAAGAAACTAACGCTGACAAAGGAAAGTAGGAAGGTTTTCCTTCCTACATGATTTGGTTCCTAACTCTCAAACAGAAAATATTGTCATGCTGCTGTGGTCAGAGAGGTCTTTTTTTTTAGAAAACAACTAGTAAAAAAGTAAGTTTAACACAATTTGGTCCTTTTGAAATTGTTGTTCTTCTTGCTCGCCCAAGCCAAACTCAGAGGGCAGATTAAGATAAGATTCATGTAAACATCACAGAGATAGAAAGGACTGGCCAGTCGGGGTCAGTGGGATAGGGTTTGAGCTGCACTTGGGTAATTATTCTGGGATGATACGTAACAGATTTATCTAAACTAGATTTATAAGTTCTTCCCTCTGAAGTGGTCAAGTCGAAGAAAGGAGAAGTTGGTTACTTTGATTTTGCCTATTTGAAGTCATTTAGGAAATGTTATATGCCTGACAACAGTGAGCTTTATTTTCAGCATGATGCAGGCCTATGAGAAAAAAGAAAAAAAACAGCAAAAACCCAAAACCAACACATACACACAATTACACGAATACAGGGTATTTGTTTTTCAAATTATTTTTTTTAATTTAGCATACCAAGTCATGGACGTAGTAATGACATTTTGACATAGCTCTTTCTCTTATTCACCCCCCTGTGCCGCTGCCCTTCTCTGTATCCTGTCCTCTCCTTTCTTCCCCACCAGAGCACCCATCTGCCTTTTATGTGCATGCATTACATTACTCTCTTACCCTCTATTCCTCCTTAAGATCACTTCTTCCCCCGTGAAGGCCTCCTATGCTCGACCAACCTACTCCCACCAGGAAAACAACACAGTCTTCACAACAAGAAACATAAATGACCAGGAAGTATTGGAAGTGTGTTTGACAGTTTCAACTTCCAGGGACACCTAGATGGAACTTTGTTCTGAGATCTGACCTCATAGCATTCTGAATGGCCACAGGGAAGGAAGCACTCACAAATGTAGCTGGGAATATGGGGGAAGAAGGGAAGAGTCCTATTCAGTGCTCACAGGAGTGCAAACTGGTGCAACTACCATGGAAATCAAGGTGGATGTTCCCCAATATCTAAAAATTAAACTAACATCTGGTCCAGCATTGGCATTCGTGGTTACACACATGCAAGTGCACACAAAAGAGACACTTGCTTGCCTGTGTCTATTGCTGTGTTAGTCACAGAAGTTAATAGCTGAGTGGAGGACTTGACTGTGTTGATTGCAGCTATAGTCTCTGAAACATTAGCCATTGGGACATTTTGCAACTGTTATTGGAAAATAACAATTATTGCTTCTTCAAGTTATTGGCACTGGTCACTTTTGTTGCAATTTCTCAAGGACAATCACAGGAAATTTTTTTCTGATAGCAAGGACACACTATAAAAGCTGCACGGAATTTAATTTTCGTGTGGCATGTGTTAAGATTGCAGCAATCTTACAAGCAACACAGACATGCTTTCTTTGGGTGTACCCCGACTGTAACCTTGCAAAGCATTGACTTAAGTGGTCAGTTCTTACAGGAGTTTAGTTTTCCTAAAGACCTCTGAATTAGAAAGACTTTCCAGGGAGATCAACCAACGCCTTCATTCCACAGGCAAGAAAGCAGAGAGCGCTGTGACCATCCACTATATACAGAGAGGATAATGTCCCTGGGGAGAAAGAATCTTGCTATTAACTCTGAATTTCTTCAGTCTTCTTGAATGCAATATAAAAAGCTCATTTTTAAAAGAAGCAATGGAGGAAAAAGGCTTTGCCATTCAGGTATATTCCTGTTTCCTGACAACTTCCTACAACCACATCAGGCTCTAGAACACTTAGAATTTTATCTTTTTTTTCTATAGATTTTAGAAGGACGTCCTTGTAGGAAGGTGTTCAGTGTATCTTCTCAAAGGTTTTGACCATTTAAAAAGGTTTACCAGGCCATTACTGCAGGAAAAGGCCCCGCAGAGCTCAGCAGCCAAGATGTGTGACTTCACTGAGGACTAGACTGACTGCAGAATTCAAGGAGGCTTTCCAGCTGTTTGACCAAACAGGCAAAGGCAAGATCCTGTTTAGCCAGCGTGGGGATGTGATGAGGGCCCCGGGCCAGAACCCTACCAACGCTGTGGTGCTCCAGGTCCTGGGGAACCCCAAGAGCAATGAGATAAAAGATGACTTTGAATACTTCCTACCCATGCTGCAGACGGTGGCCAAGAACAAGGTACCAGGGAACCTATAAGGATTCATGTGTTTGACAAGGAAGGGAACTGTGCTCTCATGGATGCTGAAATCTGTCATGTCCTTGTCACACTGTGAGAAGATGACAGAGGAAGAAGTAGAGATGCTAGTAGTCGGGGCATGAGGACAGCAACGGTTGCATCAACTATGAAGAGCTTGTTTCGATGGTGCTGAATGGCTGAGGACGTTTATGTACCTGGAGCCTGTTCCTTGCCCAGGGTGAGGTTTCTGTGTGGCTCCAGGGGCTGCCTCGTCACAGCACCTTGCCCGAATGTTTTGTTTTTATTTTTATTTTTTGAGTGATATTTGCCTTCACCAAATAAATTTGCTCTTTGCTCTAAAAACAAAAACGAAACAAAACAAACCCCTTTTCCAACTTTTTATAGGTCGGTAAGTGAGGTACAGCTAGGCATATTTGCTAAATAAGTACAGTAATATTTAAACCTGTGATGTGAACGTTCTCTGGATGGCACAAATTAATGAATTTTAAATAAAGTTACTTTAATAATTTGTCTTTAAGTGTGCCAAATCAATAGCCTCGATTTGTGTGTTTACAAGATCCGGCTCTTCCCCGTAAGTGAAGGCTGTGGTAGCTGTCACTCACTTCTGCTGTTTCCTTAGCTCTTCTGATGGTCTGCCATGTCCTCATGGTCTGCTTGTCTATTTTGCTCCTTCTTCAGATCTGATGATTGGCTAATCCTATAAAATCACCAATACCTATAGAGCACCTGTTATTCACTAGACATTCTCAGATGGCTTTAAACTAGTGAACATATTGAAATCCCCGCAATGCTGAAATGTCATCAGTTTAAAAATACTGTGATTCACCACAAAAAAAATACTTGATCCGAACAAAAGACAGATCTATCCAAAGACAGAAAATCAAGACAGAAATGGGGATCCCACAGCTCTGCAAGGAACTTACAGCCTCCGTAGTGGGAAAGGCATTCAAAGGGACTTTTGAATCTGGAGTGGTACGTGCTATGCTTTGAGTAAGGCTTGACAAGTTCTTATGTTTCTAGCTTAAGCTAAAAGGGATGGTGGTGAGGGTTGGATATTCAGGAAGAATTTAGGCCAGGAGGTCTCTGCCCTTATGAGAATTAATATTATCCTAGGACTGGGTTCATTTTGAAAAAAAAAGTGATGAATAAACATTCAAGTTATGTGGAGTCCTTGTTCTCTCCATGAGAGATGGAGGAAAAGTTTCTGTTTGTATTTTTACACAACAACAATCTGCAGTTAAGACGTCTCTGAACCATGGACTGCCTCTAACCAGCAGTGATATTCATTTAACAATAAATGTCTTCCATGAATCATCTGTTACTAAGGGGCCATCTCTCTTTTCCCAAATTCGTTGTGGATCAGTAGACTGAAGGTAGTTGTTAGAATTTGAGATAAGTATCCATAGAGGATGCTCTAAAAGAATCTCATTTGAGAAAAATGTGTGAAATTATACCTTTGCTTTAGAGATTGTCCTGCACCCCCCTTCCTCTTGCTATCTCAGATTCTGTTCGTAAGGGAAGGATTTTTCAGTGGCAACATGTGACTAAGTAAAGTTATTTTTCTGATGCATTTCAACACATTGTCTCTAGAAATTGGCTAGGCCATAAAATGCATTCTCCAGGAGTCTTCTGAACATTCCTTAAGTTGACTCTGATGTAGGTGTAAATCCTCAATTCTTCTTTTTAAAGTTGGACTTTGAATAACAACTTTATTTAGAACTGCTAGGCACCACTGTGCTGTCTATTTTCTCATTTAACTGCAGGGAAAATATAGTTAACAACTTCCACATTTATTGGAGAGAACTCTTTACATAGAGTGATTGGAAAATTGGGAGTTTCAGTTAATTTTCCATTTTCTATCCTTTGTGTAAAAGGCAAATCATGTGTCTTTAAAATGCTTTAATTTATTGAGAATTTCATACATTGTGTTTTCAACCTCCTTCCCCCAAGTCTTTCCGTATCAACTCCCCATTCATTTCCATTCAACACTGGGTTCTCATATTTTATAAAAGTTCCGGTCTCATCTCATTGATGTCACCTGTAGAGTCTGAAGTGTGTATCCAGTCACTGCCATATGGTAGACCTACCAGGGGTCAGACCCTTGAGTAAAATGAACTATCCCCCCTCCCATCAATTACCAGTAGCTTCTTGGCTGGGTGTGGGACTTCATAACTACCACCCACCCATGCTGGGATTCAGTCAGCTTGGAACTGTACAGTTTTGTGCATGCCGTCAGAACCTCTGTGATTTAATATGTTCAAATGCTCTGTTATCCAGAAAATACTGTTTACTTGTGGGCAGGCACAGCTTCCGGTTTTTACATTCTCCCTACCTCTCTTCTATAATGATCTCTGAGCCTTGAGAGGAGAGGTGTAATTGTGTGTGTGTGTGTGTGTGTGTGTGTGTGTGTGTGTGTATACATGACACATTTAGAATTCAATATTTACAGTCAGTTATTTTCTCAACCTTGGCAGTTAAGTCTTTGAGTTAATTTCTATCTGCAATAGACAAACGTTTCTTTGATGAGGTTTGTGGAATGTTCTAGTCTATGAGGATAAGGAGGAGTCATAAAGAGTCAGTTTAATACAATGTCCTATAAGCACAGTAACAGTCATAGGCTCTCCTTGAAAGCCTATCTATCACCCGTTTAGTGACAGCCTCTCTGCCCCTAATCTTCCACATGCTCTGATGGTACAGATTCCATCCCTGTGGAGCAGGCCTTAATTCCATTCAGAAGACAGTTGGTGTCACCCGAGACATGTGTGCCCCTATTGAACCTGTGGGCATATCTGTCAAACTGTAAAATACTTATTTTATATATGTTAGTGAGGTACTGAAAAATAAATCAGACTTTGGAAATTTGACAGAAATCACCACTGTACACAGGACAGTGACATTTTATCTCCTACTACTTAAAAATTGTTCTTTGAAAACAGTGGAATGTTTTTTAAGTATATAAGCTCTCCTTGTGAAGTAACCAAAAGACTTTAACGGTTGTACGAGAAGAATGACTGAAGAGAAATGAAACCCTATTTTATGCTGCTAGACTCACATGAATAAATGCTATCATAATGTTTCATATTTGAATAATTCCTAGTTTTTTACATTCCAGATTTTATACAAAGATGCACACAGAAGAAATGAAACAGAAGAAGAAATGGAGAGAAAGAGAGCTCATCTTACCTGCTCTTCCTGATCAAGTGCGGTTATGGTGGATGTAAGAATCCTAATAAACCAGCGGTGGTTTATGTGGTTGTTAATACTGTCCCTGTAGATTCCTTCTAGTAACTTTCCATTAGCATTTATTTGTATCCCAAGGCTAGTCAAGTCCAGGAGATGTTTTTGTTTATAAACCCAGCCCCTCTCTTCCAACTCTGCATCTGTACAACCAGCTCATTGTGAGTCATTTCCAGAACTGCAAATAATAAAGATTGAAAGGACAGCTGGCTTTATATTTTCAGTGGAACAAGACCTAGACTATAATCAATGAAACACCCATAAAAAGATAAAGAAAAAAAAAGCAAAAGTCCACATGAGTTTCTTTTTTGTTTCAGCTTGTTCACTGAAGAAATAAAAACAAAATCATGAAAATTGACTTTCTGCCTTTTTATTTTGAATCAGAAGAAAGTACAAGAGACATTTTTTCCCTTAACCCATGAAAATTAGAAAACCTTTCTCTTTGTTCTTGAGCTCAACAGCAGCTAAGTCCACGCATGTGCATTGACACCTCTTGAAAGAAGCACAACAGGTACTTTTGGGTCAGGTAAAAACTCTACTGGAAGATCTATGTAGTTAGTTAAGGCCAAAAGATGTCTTTGTTGATATGGTCTCATGCTTCACCTGCTCCAGACTCCTCACTCCACCATACCTCCTGCATCTGTCATAGAAGAAGAACGGGAGAAAAGAGGGAGGGCCATTCTGGCTTACAGTTCTAAAGGAGTCAGTCTATGGCTGGCTGACACCATTGCTCCAGGCCTCTGGTGAGAGGGAGCATTGTGGTACACAGAGCAGAGATGCTCACCTTACCCATCAGGGAGCAGAACAGTAGGAAGGTACAAGAGATAAGACCCTCTTCCAAGCATGGCACTAGGAATTTCCTTCCTGCTCTCCAGTAGCTCTTTCAGTGTGATGCTCCGTAATGAAGTGGTATCCTCATGGATCAACCATTGTCTGGCTACCATGGCTTCACCATATGAACCTTTTGAATGGGCCCTTGGTAAGCAACGACCAATATCCTTCTCTCCGCCCATGGCTCCTCCAGCAGCTCTCAGCACTGGAAAATGAAATGCTGCTTCCTTCAAGAATGCCATTGTTCTGGCTATGTGTTTTCTGAAACTCCCGTCTTGACTTTTCCTCTGTTGAGCAAACTCTGTTCTGGGTCTCAGACTTCAACTTCCCCTAATTGAAATGTCTACAGTTTGCAAGTGGAATGCAGGCTTGACACCCAACTTTAGCATTGATCTTTGGGGTTGTGTCTCAGAGATTAATCTAGGTAGACTGCCTCAGAAAGAAAAGACCTGATACATTTACCATGGCTTTGTGGCCACTGTCTTTCCTCTGACACTTGCAGACTGTGTTGTGGGACTAACGGACTTGTGTGCCACATGCGTCCAGAAATCTCTTCAGTTCTTCTCATGACAGAAACCGGATCTCCAGAATAGTTTAATTACAGTGGTAAACTCTCCTGTCGATTCTCACATATTTACACATAGTTTCAGAAGTGGTGGGGTTGAACTTATCGAATTTGCCTGTCCTTAAACGTTCAGCATTCATAGGGAAGTTCATCATGATTCACCAGTCAACCCAATGTTTACTGAGAACTAACAAATATTTTATTTGTAAGGCGAAGCTCTTGGGGGAAAGCAATGGGACAGTTATTTGGAAGTAAAAAATGTACTTTGTTCTTTTCGTGCTCAGAAAGCCTTGTGCCTAATTAGGAAGATAGCCTAGGTAGACGACGTTAAGAACCGAACACATTGTACTGATTAAAAATGATACCAAGGTCCGGAGGAAGGAGGACAGCTCATTTGGCTGGGACGGTCTAGAAGTCCATAAAGAAATTTGGAACTGAAAGTTGATGTCAAAAAGTGAGGAGTGTTCCCATGAGAAGAAAGACATTAGAAAATGTATTGGAAGGGTTTGGATCCACATCTGTGTTCCTGTCTCGACTTTGTATCCACGTGTCTCTTGTACTGCTGTAATTGCTGTGGGCTTTTACCTAGGGAACTGGTATAGACCTTTCTTACTGATTGATCAGAGTTTGGAGAAACTTAATAATCTAGATTCCCCCCCCCCCCGCGCTTTTTGACAAAGCATCAAGCTTACCTTAATGAATAAGTTGTTGACTAAATTGTAACTTGTAGCTTTCTTTTATAACAATGGAGGTAAGCATCTTTACATTTTAGAAGAAATAATTTTTCTCAGTACAGAAATTTTGAAAAGATAAGAAAATTCACCGCCATCACCATAATCCCACTACTGGAAATAAAGATTTGTCAGTTCCAGGAAAGGTATTCAAGTATAATTATACAAGTTCTGTATCTGTTTTGGGTTTTACATAGAATAAAAATGATGGGCAAAATAGTAACCTGAAGTTCATAATTGAGACATAGCAAATACATTCTTTTATAATCCATTTTCATTTATTAATACCTAAAATAAATAGATGTGCATAACATAAAACAAATACCTATTTTAAAAAGTTTAAAATAATAACTAAATATCATGTCATATTTGAGTATATTACAATTTCAAGTTCTTACTAGCTTTGTTTTCCTATTTTTAAAAATTAATGTCACCATGTACACCTGCATAGACGCATATTTGAATCTTACTGTAAAGCCCCGTACAAGATTTGGAAATGTCTTGTGAGGGCTCAAAATTTTGGTATTGGCATGAAACACACAAGAACTATGCAGGCTGTAAGAACACAGGCAGGGAACAGGACCCTGGAGTAAGAAACAGCACCTCGCTGGAACCCTGTGTTCCCTGTTAGCACGACTCCCTCCAAATAATCACAGTATTGACTTCTCACATGCTAGAGTTATCTTGCCAAATTCTGGACTTTGATACAAACAGAATTGACCAGAGTTTCTTGTGAGGTTCATAATCTTGTGGCCTGCAGTTGAAACTGTCTGTTCCATTGCTGATAGAATTCAGTAAGGGACTAAGGTAAAGCCTGCATAGTTTATTATAGAAAAGTGTTGGAATAGCCCTTAGGTTTTGCTTGTTCTAATTGGTGCTTTTATAAAGTGTCCCATTACCTGTCCTTTGGTTAACACTGGTGGCATTTTTGTTAGGCACGTGTCTAAGGAAGGAGTTGTTACGTTGTGGACAATGCGCACAGTAGCTTGCTTTCAAGAACCGCCAGATGTATAAGGTGACATTGAATGTGTGCCCGTGTGAGCGCAATGTGGAAATCCTGTCTTCTCGAAGTCACTGCAGTGATGGGACTCGATGGTAGCCACACAGTAACTTCGTTCCTGTACCCTCACCCACATCTTCTCTGATATGTACGGGGTAACATTCGTGTGTGCTTGGCTGGTCTCTTCTTAGGACAGTGTCTGCTCCAGCCTGTTGCAATTTTCTCTGATGGATCAACTACTGCTTTTCTACTGATCTGTCTTCAGAACATCAGACACACACAAGACTGGATCTGGGAAACACTAGGTGGAGGAGAAAATCCCTGGAATTCACTTTTTATGAAGAAAATTGAAATGATGCTCTTGGTCGTAGAAGATATTTTTACCCAGATATAAAATTTTTAAATGCTTCCAGGAAAGCGGATAACATTAAAAATGTAAGTGAAGAAAATATCTAATAAAAATAATAATTGCATTTAAAAAGTGTTTCCTACTACTTTTTCGTGCTCTATTGTATGGGAAACAAACAGTATGTATGCCATGTCCCGACGTGTTACAGAAAAGTCAAATTGTGTGACTTCTACAGTCTAGCAGTATGGAAAATAAAATATGTAGGGAATAATTTTAAAATTCCCAAAGAAGAAGTGGAGAAAAATATTTCTTAAAATGTTCTTTAAGGTTTAAAAGTATATCTGCATTTACCCGGCATTGGTGCGGGAGGTCTATCCTGCAGTAGCGTTGGTCTCCTCCCTCCCTGCCTGGAGGCTTTGAATCAGGAAAGATCTACATTAAGTGCAAAATGCCACTTCAGTTCAGGGTCTGTCAGTAAACCAAAAATATCAACTTAATCATAGTCCCAAGACAATTAGCGAGAAAAGCATTAGCTGTAAACTAAAATAACATCAACAACAACAATAATAGTGATAATTGTCATTACAAATCAGCCCTTTTCATTTAAACATATTTTCTTGGTGCTCCCCCCCCACCCCGCCAAGGAATCTCTAATTTTAAGATAGAGCAGCAGTGGTACAGACGTGATTGTATATTGGACATTAGCTTAAATTACTATTAGGGAAATAATGAGACAAAAATGTCACATGGCCCATTTCTTAATTATCCTCGTACCGTATATTGACAAACTTTTGTTTTAAAATTAGGTGTCCTTAAAAGTCATGATACTTATTTTTTTTTTTTCAGAGAGAATAAAACTCATCTTCTGGTTTGAATTTTCTTTTCTGGAATTGCTCACAGGTACAAATGACTCACGGGGATGGGCTCTCAACAGTTCAGCTGGCATGCCTTCCAAGTGTCTTTATAAACTACATACTTTCCATCAGTTGGGGACTGAAGCAAGTCCAGGTGAAGGGTCTGTCAATATCTCAGTGTCAAAGGAACATGTCACATACTGAGCATGACATCTCCATACATGCAGACTTCCAGGCCTTTAAGAGCTTTGTCTGCAGAGAGAAGAACACTTCAAGCTCACGTTTCTTTGGTGTATCTGGCTTTGCTCTCAGTCTCTTCTTCTTGCATAGCAAAGCAATTTTTACTGGTTTGTGGGACATCCAAAGAGGAGAAAGATATTTTAACTTGATAATAAAAAGCAAACAAGAGGAAATAAAAATAAGCAATTAAGGGGAAAAAAAAAGTTTTCCTTCCCAGTCAAAAATTTTCTTACAAAACATTCGGAAAATTTCCCACACAATCAATACCTTATTAAGTTTGGTTTTCAGAGATCTTAGCTTTCATAAGAAATGTTATAAATATATATTAAAGCCCAAGACCTGAGCCACCTCAATGGCAGGAGGTAAACATGGCAGGGGGCGCAGGGGTCACTTGGAAGGATGTTTAGTTGACTTGTTTGGAACAGCTGTTCTTTATGGATTTCATCAAACTGTGTGACTTCATCGGCAAACTCAGCGATTCTTTCTCCTGTGGACTTTTGACCTTTGATGATCATCATTTTAAGATCAAGGCGAAGGACCCACCATCATTGATCTGGGACTTATTAGAGAAAGAAAATAAATCAAGAAACAAAAAGCAAGATCCACACGAACAAGAGCATTGTGCAGAGAGGGGTTGCATAGGTGTTTCACGTGACCTAACTTCACATGGCCTAACTTGAGGTAAAAAGGCTAAAGAAGATGCAAAAAAATCAACTGTTGGGCAATTTAAGCTCATCTGGCAGATCTAAAACCTGATCAATATTGAGTTACACTAGTGACGGAGAAATACAGAATTATATGGTTTTTTTCTTTAGGTGCTTAAAACATTTTTTTTCTCCTGATAGAATTTTTCAAATTTTTATAGCGTGGTTTTCTAAAGCATTGTACTGCTAGACATAAGTGGCTTTTATGATTTCTGCTAATTGTACCTCAGGCTCATCTTAAGTATGAATCATAATCTGAACCTCACTCTCATCATATCGACAAGTCAGACCCAAAGACACACGCTTAATAAAGACCCCTCTCTTCACACAGAATAAAAATTGAAGTAATTTGTGCAAAACTGTGAAGGAAGAGCTTATCTAAGAATTATATCTCTGGAATCACGTCTTCTATCTGAAGTGTTCATGGTATGGTCAATTTAAAATCAGGTTTCGGGCAACACATAGATGAAACTTTAAAGTTTCTTACAGTTGAAGCTACATTTGATCACAGTTCTGAAAAAATGTTAACTTCAGATCTTTTCTTTGTGACTAGAAGTTTGTATTGGCTGGTTTTTGGTCAACTTTTGTGACACAAGCTGGAGTTATCACAGAGAAAGGAGCTTCAGTTGAGGGAATGCCTCCATGAGATCCAGCTGTAAGGCATTTTCTCAACTAGTGATCAAGGGGGGAGGGCCCAGCCCATTGTGGATGGTGCCATCCCTGGGTTGGTAGTCTTAGGTTCTACAAGAAGCAAGCCAAGAAAGCCAGGGGAATCAAGCCAGTAAGTGACATCCCTCCATGGCCTCTGCATCAGCTCCTGCTTCCTGACCTGCTTGAGTTCCAGTCCTGACTTCCTCTGGTGATGAACAGCAATGTGGAAGTGTAAGCTGAATAAACCCTTTCCTTCCCAACTTGCTTCTTGGTCATGATTCTTGTGCAGGAATAGAAACCCTGACTAATTTAGCAGATATTTATATGGCATTGTATCTTGAAGTGTAATCTCAGAGCCTATGTTTAAAATCAAGAGCCTGACTCTTGTCACTGTGTAAGCAACCATATTTAGCAGATTTCACCTCACACTTGAGATCAGCACAGCACTCCTTCATCTGACATTCAATAGCCTCTATCACCTACATTTCCATCCTAGTTTCTTTTTCTTATTAATTACTTTTCTTGTAGTAAGTCCCTTAAATCACATATGCCCAATTGAAACCGGATACTCTATCAACAATAAAACTCAGATCTCCAAATATAGACAGAGATTCTCTCTGAAGAGTTAACTTTCTGAGCCAGGATGTGTTGTCTAATCTATCTAGCATGCTTTATTGGATGTCCTTTATTATTTGGATTATGTATCATAAGAAATAGTCTTCCCATGATATAAAATTATCTTTTTATCTGTCTGAAGTGATTATCATCTCAGAAGTCTGTGGCCTGTATTTGATTACCTAGGACTAGTCCTGGAGGTTTCTAACCTCCAACAGTCTAGTCTAGACCTAGGAAGCTTTTAGCCTCTGAGATTTACTGTTAAATACATGTACCCTCCTAGTTCTTCCTGATACCTGGCTAGCTGGTCAACTCAGCTGTTCTAGTTTGAACTCATATTCAAGCTGACTGAGTCAATTTGGCTTCTCACTGAATTGTTCTGTTTGGCTCCAAACTAATTGGCAATCTGCTCTAATCTTCTGTCTTCTACTCATTCTCTGGTTTATTCTGGTCTGCATCTGTGCTGATCTTGTTCTTTCTCTGAAACTTACCTCTGTACAACTGTCCCAGTAAAACTGCCTGTAGTGGCTATTCCTGGTTGTCAACCTGACTATATCTGGAGTGAACCACAATCCAGAATTGGGAGGCTCACCTTTGATCCTGATTTGGAGGCATAGAAGCTACGAATCTTAGGACACTAAGGCAGGGAGATCTCTGAGCTCAAGGTCATCTGGGACAAAACAAGTCCTAAATCCAGGCGTGGTGGTACACACCTTTAATCTGGGACACACCTTCTGTTGGAGACCTACATAAGGACATTGGGAGAAGGAAGGCTCTCTGTCTGTCTGTCTGTCTGTCTGTCTGTCTGTCTGTCTGTCTGTCTGTCTCTCTCTCTCTCTCTCTCTCTCTCTCTGTTCTTCTACAAACCAACTTTACCTTCATTGTTTGGAATTAAAGGAGTGTACTAAAGGCCTGTCTATATTCCAGGCAGAGGGAATAAAGGTACATGCTAATGTTGAGCCACACCACAACTAGAAACAGATTTGTTTCTAGTAAACAACACAACCTCAGGATTTACCGTGAGATAAAATATCCTGCAGCAACATTATATCTAGTTTCTCTTTAATCCATTGGTCAAGACTCAACTCAACCCTATCCTGTCCTTTGAAACATCTCAGAGTTGTTAAATAGAAATTTTTTTTGAGCCTTGCTTTCCCCCATGTATGTAAAGAGGGATCCTACCGAATTATAAAAATAAAACACACAAAGCAAGCAAACAAACAAAAACACTGCTGAGAAATAATGTTTTCATTAATCCACCAAAAACCCGAGTCCCCAAACTCATCAAAACTTAGCAATGGCACTTATAAATCCAATGTGGGATTGCTTTCTGCACCTGTGTAATTTCAGACCACTCCATGTGGTTTTCTCTGGTTCCCTTTCACACATGTGTGCAAAATATGGTTTGGTGAGTGATACTCTTTCTGGCCAGTGTACACTAGGCTGGTAGTTCTCAACCTGTGGGTCATGACCCCTCTGGTGGTTGAAGACCCTTTCAGAGGGGTCACATATACTAAATATCTAATATTTGGATTATGATTCACAACAGTACCAAAGTACAGTTAATAAATAGCAATGAAAATAATTTTCTGGTTGGGGTCACCATGACATGAGGTATTATATTAAAAGGTCACAGCACTAGGAAGCTTGAGACCCATTGCTCTAGGCAGAGAAACCAGACACTCGAACTTCTCAACAATGATGTCTTTCATTTTTCTATGGACAGTGGCTTTACATGGATCTGGTCTAACATCTGGTCCAGTACAGAAAGTGATAGAGTGCTTTCTACACTCACTCTACTTAGATGTTTTGAATCTATGGGGACATCTAAATCAGAAGAAAGAGGAAAATGTTTAAATAAAGCATGCTCTAAAGGGATGGGGAGACTGATAATCAAGGGGTGAACCTGACTAGAGCTAGCTGTAGCTAACAAGTGCATGAACACTTGCTTAGGAGAGCACTTGAACCAAGTTGGCAATGGGTTTGTAACAGCTCTTGGAAACTTTGCTATCCCAAGTTTCTGAAAACTTTTATTTATCCCCACAATGGCAGTTTATGCTAAGGAGTGTTTGGTCTGTGCTGTTATCTCTGCATCAATTCTTGGCTCACTTCCTTCTCAGAAAAATACGAAGTCATTTCTGAAGTGGTTTCAAGTTTCTTTTCACTAATTCTTCAGTATTCCTTTACGGCCTTTCTTTTTTTGACTAAATTTGAAAACTGGAAATGTGGAACAAGTACGTATAAGATGGAAGAATGTATAAGTAAATTCCTTGGAGTAAAAACTCAAAGGGGATAGAGAGGAACAGAGTGTTTACTTTTTAAACAGATTCAGTTTGAAAACTGGAAAATGTGGTTTGAAGTAGTCATGTACACCAAGCACCTGGGTTTAGGCTATGTGTTCTGGAAATCATCTTTAGTGATGTTTCTCAACCTTCCTGATGCTGTGACCCCTTAACACAGTTCCTCATGGTGCAGTGACCCTCACCCATAAAATTATTGCATTGCTACTTCATAACTGTAATCTTGCTACTGTCAGGAATCATAATGTGAATAATATCTGTGTTTTCTCATGGACTTAGGAGACCTTATGAAAGGGTCATTTGACAGCCAAAGGGGTCACGATCTCCACACTGAGAACAGATGATCTACACTGTCACTGAATGTTGACAATATTCTTTCTACAGGTAATTTTATAGTCACCCTACATGAGGCAGCTAACAAACTGTGCAAAGGACCCCACGGCGAGTGCTTGCACACAGACGTGAGTCTTGAAAGGAAGGAGAGTAATGAAGAAATGGTCAAAGTGAGCTAATATGGCTAATGGATCATGTCAACTGAGTCAACGGATGAATGCATTGTCTACACTCATGCCTTCAAAACAACCATCTTCTAGGACTTGGGCAACCAGAATACATGGATTCACTGAAGGGGAAGAGGGGTATCTAGAGCACAGGTTTCCTATTATGAAGCAGAGAGGACCATTGCTGATGTTGAAATGACTTTTGAACATATCTGGAACATTTGTATTAGTCAAGGTTTTCATTGGGAACATAATTGCTGTAATGAATATATATAAATGAGGACTTATTAGATTGGCTTACACAATAGGCCTTGAGTAGACCAACAATGAACATCTACCTGCCAGAGAGGCTAAGAACATAGTATCTGCCCAGCACATGAGGCTGGGTGCCTCAGTAGTGCCTACAAAGATCCTTGAGAACCACTGGTCTTCAGGCCACCCCAGAAGGCCACAGAAGCTGGCTTTTGATGCAAGCAAAGGATGGCATAAGCAGATGCAGAAGGAGACACAGCAGCTGATGGATACACTCACCGGCAAGGAGCACCCTGTTGTTTCCCTTTCTACGTCTGGGTGGCTGCTAGAAGATAATGCCCACCCTGGGGAAATGTCTTCCCCACTGATCGGTCCCTTCTGTAAATGTCCTCACAGACCTACCCTGAGGTAAGTCTCTTGGTTGATTCCACATACAATCAAATTGTGAATCAAAATGAGTCTTGACCCTCTCCCCACTCCCATTTTATGACTTCCATTTTGCAATCTCTAATCCAGTATATTGTAGCTTTTAAGATTTCTGTAACTTGGACTTTATTTTTATGAAGCCACTATCACTCTGATCTTCTTTCTTGTCCCTTTCTCTCCCTACCTCACATTCTTCTGGTTCCTTCATGATCTTATGGATACTAGTTTTGCAAAAATTCTTTAAGTGTCTTTCATGTTATTCTATAATAATACCTAGGTCTTTGGAAATAAATTCCTTCATGTTTTCAATACTTCTACTATTTCTTACGATCCATGTTTCCTGTGTGTCCTGGAATTCCATCTGTCATTCTGTACCAGGGTAGTGGTGGCATGTGACAATGACTATGGAACATTTTTTTATGTTCCTGAAAGCGCTAAAATGTTCTTCATGTTTACACCTTTGCAAGCTGATACTCGGACTTTGTGTGTGTGCATGTGTCTGTGTACATGTGTCTGTTCCTGTTTGTACATGTGTGCATGCAGGTATACGTACGTATGTATGCATGTGGAAGCTAGAGTCCAAGTTTGGTTGTATTCCTCAATCACTTTCTGCTTTACTTTTTTTGAGACAACATCTTGCACTGAATCCTGAGTTTATCACTTGGCAAGGCTGGTTGGTCCCCTTGCTCCTGAAGAGTCACCTCCACCTGCCTCTCCACTGCTGGGATTACAATTTCCTGCCTCCATACACAGCTTTTTATGTAGGTGCTGAGGAATCCAAACTCAGGTCCTCACAGCAAGCACTTTGCTGACTGATTCTTCTCTCCAGCCATTGGCTATTTCTAACAGTCTCTGGATAATGTATATTTGATCCCACACTCTTGAAAAATACATGGTTACAATATTTTGTCATTGTCTCTCTTTGTTTCAATCATGTCTCTCAGGGAGGTACCTCATCCTCGGCAGTCAGTGGCTGTTATAAAGAAGGCACACGGGATTATGGATCTGTGTTCTGTCACTGCTATGGTCTGAACATTTGTTTCTACTCCCACAAATGTGTATGTTGAAATTCTAACTCCCAATGTCGGAAGTTTGGAGACCGGAACTCCAAGGAAGCGATTAGGTTTAAACGGGATTTTAATGTGGGGCCTGCTTCAATAGGATTGATGTCTCAAATAGAGGAGCTTACAGAGAGTCTGTTTTCTCCATTTCCTGATGTTGCCCAGGGCACTCACTAGGGAAAGGGCATGTGGGGACACAGCAAGCAGCTGGCCATCTATAAACAGAAGAGCACTCACTAGAAACCCAACTGGCTGAAGCCTTCACATGTAGCCTCCAAACCACAAAGAAACAAATTTCAGTTATTTAAGCAGTCCTATCCACGATAGTTTGTTATTGTGGTGCAAACAAACTAGTATAATCTTATTTCTTTTTTAGTCTAGGATATCAAAGAGGTTTGTAAGCCCAAGTTTGATCAATTATGATGAATATGATGTCATCTTCTCTAAATACAGTTGGAAAGTTTAAATAAGAAAAACTCCCAAAGAATTAATGGTATGTAAAAAGAAGAAGAAGAAGAAGAAGAAGAAGAAGAAGAAGAAGAAGAAGAAGAAGAAGAAGAAGAAGAAGAAGAAGAAGAAGAAGAAGAAAAAGAAGAGATAGTAGATTAGATTTCTTTACTCCTTCTGTTGTTCATCTCTAAAAGTGTGATACCAATGGGCAATCAGTTTGTTTCATTTTAGATACTTTCCCTTCAAGTCACATCTTCTGATTATGCCATTTGCTTCTCTTATCACTTGGCAAGAAGAAGGGATGCTTGTTGACCAAATTCAAACATCCAAAGAAAAGACAAAAGCAATCTCACTCATACTTGTCTTCTTTCTGAACCACTTGAGAAATAAGTCTTAGGTGTCTGTAGTAGTGAAGATGGCACCTGTGTGGACTCTCGGGACACAGTCGGGCATCCTAAATGGGTTGCTGGTGCAACAAAAGTTCATTTCTCCTATGGGGGAAGAGGCTAAATAGAATATGTCCCAGGAAACCCTTCTTCCTCAGAGCTATCGAGACAGAAGGGCAGAGCTGAGAGATCTCCCATATTTACCTGACAGAAAATAACCCCTCACCATGAGGAGGGTAAGGGAGAAGAATCTCCATAGTTACTTCAATACTACTCCCAGCAATTGTTCAGAGAAGAACAGCAAAGGTGCAGGGACTGCAGTTGCCAAAAACAAAACATATCTTGAATGGGAAGAAAACTGCAAAGGACAGCATGTGCTAACATAGCCGGATGGAGTCATAGGGGAAGCCTGGGGCTGTGGAGGGAAGGCTCTTCTGAGATCTGCAGTAAGAGGCTAGTGAGACAGACACTTCACAGAGGACAGGCAGCAGAGAGCAAATCACAGAGCAGGTTCATCTAAAGCCCGCCCACAGGAGAGAAAACCAGGATCTGTATGCAGATTTGATGAGGAAGAGAACAGTCAATGCAAGAGAGAAATGAATGAAAGAAGGTGGTAATATTTGAGAGAAGAAGCTAGCAAGAGAAACTCAAAACATAAGGGAAAATACTGTTGCAACTAACATGGGGTATGTAGAGGGAGAGGGAGGAAAGACTGTTAATTTTTTCTTTTGAAAAGAAATACAATGAATAGAAATTTATCACAATTTGGAAAGAAGAGCCCTAAGAAGTAAGAGAAAAACTGGAGTGAATTCTACTCTCCTCCTATAAATGACATATTTTTTTTCATTATTATAAGAAAGAGCTTACTTGTTAGCTCTGGAAATGGTCATTATTAATTTACCTTTGATAATGGATTCCCAAAATGGAGCTGGTAGAGACAGCAGCCAGTGTCTTTCATATTCTGCAGCCTTTTCATCACACTGATGCTACCATCAATTTTTAAAAGCATCCTTACTTCACATGCCAGAAGGAAAGGAGAGGATGCTGTTAAAATTGATATCAGGCAAAAGTTGTCATCAGACTGTAGGATGCTTCTGGTCTCATAAACATTGAAGTTTGGAGACAAGTTACACTTTTTAATTAATGAAATATGACACTTAATTTTTAAGTAGTTTTTTTTATCAGAAATTGAAACAATATTTGTCTTTGCAGATTTTTCTATTTGTTCCTTTTAGGACTTAAATTTATTGAAATCAATGAGTCTTCTTCACATTACGTATCTAGAATAGAATATTATTGTAACGGGGTTATTACGGATGGCAGAGTGTGTTGTAAAGGAGATGAAGAAGAAAGGCCTGAGAAAGACATTAAACCCATCTGCCGTCCACCCACTCGAAATGGGCATTTCATCGGCAGCTATAATCTAGCATCAGTGACTAATGTGACCATTGTTTCCAGATGAAGTTCCTCCCAGACCCCTAGGAGGGAGTAAAATTACTGATAACATTCCTCAGTAATCACCAATAATGGGTTGTTTGTTTTACATGGGTTAAGGTTAGGTCATTGTGGCTTAGCTTTAGACACTGTGCTTATAAAAATGTACTATTAAGTTCTACTGTCATCTACAGCAGGTAAGAAACTTCAGTGAAACTTTGGCAAAATACAGGCAAAGAGACCGGGTGAAAGGCAGCTGACCTTGTCTGCATTTTAGGTACAGATACTTGCTGAGTGTCAGGTGGGTGAAATTAACCGTTCTTAGGTTCTGTTTTAGTTTTCCATTTTTTATGAGATTAATGGGGACACAGAACAGCCTGCTTATGAGTACAAACATCTAACATCTAACATGTACATAATCTAACATCTCAGACCGGTTACTGATGACAGACCAAAGTATGGATACCACCAAAGTCCAACTTGGAGAACCAGTGAGATTTATTGGGTTTACTTACTGAAGTATGGGAGAAGGGTCACTTGCAGAAGAAAAATGACCCAAAGATAACTGCATCACCAAAGCCCACTCCTACATGGGAGCCTAGAACACACTGCACACCTGAAGGCAGTTCAATAGGCTGGAGGCACTGTGATGGTCTCTATTTCTTCTGGGCAGCTAAACGTCTCTGAAACTGACTCTCAGTGGTCTTTACTGCTGATGTAATCTTAGGGGCCTCCACTACTAGTGAACTGTAGTCAGTTTCAGGGACTTCCTGAAACTATTTGAGTTCTTTAGTTTCTGGTCGTAAAGAGTTATCCTGCAGGATGGAATGTTTCAACATTGCTACCCAACAGATCCAGGCCCACAGGATGCCATTTCATAAGAAATGTCTGTCTTTTTATGAAGGCATCCTGAAAAAAATGACTTTAAGTATGTTGATTGCTTCATTTTTAATTGAACTAATTAAAAAAAAAAAACATTTCAAGGAGCTCTGGTGTCCACAGTCAGGAATCCTGTGTTACTGTTGTCAATTCCTCTGTCTCTGTGGGAATATCAAATATCAGCTAATATTTATAGGACAGGTTTTGGAAAATGCTCTGCTATACAGAAGTTTCTTTCAGGCCCAAAGCAGACCAGTGAGATTTAATCTCTTGAGATAGAGTCCATATTTGCCATATCTTTTTTTTTTTTTTTTTTTTTGTCTATCGAGATAGCTATGTATAAACAGTATTTTGCAGGGCGGTAAAAACATTAGTTTACTTTTATGCTATATAAATGATCATTTACTTTACTATTGGCTGTATCTACTGATCCTTCAGATTTCCATAATACATAATATGATACCACACACTGTACATTTATTAATTTTGCTTACTTCTACTATGCTCCTAAGATTGAATAACAGATCATGAGTGGCCTCTGTGTTAAAAGGTTATTTTATCATTGAACTATTTTATTGGCTTAACATCAGTTTTTGAAAAAAACTGGAAAACTCAGTAGATTTCTCTGAGACCCCTGACACTCCCCCCACACACACATACACACTTGTGAGTATAAAACAACAGCCAGACACTGAGCGGATGTCTCAGATGACAAAGTGCTTGATGTATAGACACGAGGATCTGTGTTTCATCCCCATCTCTGGGATGCTGGGACAGAAGGACCCCTGTGGCATGCTAGATAGCCAGCCTATTTGAATTGGTAGGCTCCTGGTCCCAGTGAGAGACAACATTGTTCCTGGTCTTAAAAAAGGGAACAGGAAAGCACAAACCACTACCACCACCACCACTACCAAAATCCAAGGCAGGTGACTACATCTGAACATCTGACATTAACTTCTCACCTTTCTGTGCACATGTAAGCATGTACACCTGCATACATGCCAACAGGTGTATCATCCCAACACACACACACACACAAACACACACACACACACACACACACACACAGACACACACACACACACACAGAGGAGCCAATTTCTATTGCTGCTTGATGGTTAGCTTAGTTCACATGTGTTTCACCATTTCTGCCTGGCAGGTGATGACACAATCATGTGTGAGCTGCTTGCTGCCACAGCTCTTTTATTATTTGATTCTCATCCAGTCCTATAAATGAGGGAGAACGGGCTATTCTCATTCGGTATTGAAGGAACAGATATTAAAAATTCAAGATCCGTCTCCAAATTCACAGGCCCTGCCTGCTCAATGTCAGAGCCCACATCTTCTGGAAGACTATCTTTAAGAGCTTTTGGCACCTTGATGTGGGACAGCATAGTCTTCCTGGATCTCATATTCTTCACTAGAGGGATTCCTAAGGTTCCTCCAGCATGTTGTTGTTGTTGTTGTTGTATTTCCCCTTTAGTCCCAAATACCACGAGGACTTTATGCTATGTCTCACAACCGGGAAGCCACAGATATACAGCATGTGAGACACCCCCAGAAGAAAGCCCACAGAGACCAGACAGCTCACAGTCATCCACTGTCTGTGAAATACTTCTGGAGTACATGTTCACAGCGTTGTTATCATCACAACTTGTTATTTATTGAGTGCCATCCCTTCGGGTGGAGCTGTGCAGAGCACACACCAGACAGGGCCGCCATCCAAGGAAATGGAATTCAGATGGTGGTGATTCATGAGATAATGATAAAGTCCCTCAGGTTGTGCAAGGGAGCTCTGCAATGACATCAGCCTTGGACGTCTCAGTGCAAAGAAGCTTCCATATGAGAGGAAGGGGATTATGGTATCTGGCACCAAAGGATCAAAGATGTTTCCAAGCATGAGGTGCATCATTAAGGGCAGTAAGAAAAAGAATGGGGAGGCAAAAGGTAGAGAGGAGAATGTCAGGGTCCCATCAGTCTTCAGGGAAGAGGATTAAGGAGAGAGGAAGTGATGCTGTCCAGAGCTGAGAACGGGTGTCCATATCCCAGTGCCATGTGCTATTTGTCCTGGGACAGACTGAGAGAACATGGCCTGCCCTGTTAAGGGAAGTGGTTCCACACGGCTGCTGAGTCTATGCTAGGAGTGGAAAGTTATATCACATCTGCACTGGTTTTTAATCTCTGTTTGGTTTTGTTTGTTCAAGTTAATGAAAATGATGTGCTATTGTTAAGTAGCGATGCCAGAAGGAAATTTCACCAGAGACTTCAAAAATGTCTTTGGGTTTGTGCCCATCTCGTGTGGTTTCACTTTCCCCCATTTTCTTTCCTCCTGCCCTTTCACTCCTTGCCCCCGAAGCACTCATGCAGATGGATTAATCACATGTGAAGGGAGGCTATTGGAAAACAGTTCAGCCAAGTGGGCAAGCCAACGTCCCAGAGATAAAGTGGCAGAGCTGGGATCTAAAGGTGAATGGACTGATCTGCAGAACCATCTAATTGGGGCATAATTAATGGTTCTTCAAATTCATAGCTGGAGCTGATGAATGGAGAGGGATACACCCTCATCTGGGAATAATTACCAGAAATGTATAAACTCCTCATGGAAAAGAAGGATGTCTTCACCTTTCTTAGCCAGTCCCCCAGGTACCATAGAGGATGCTTAGCCCATCGAGTCTTTCAGTATTTATTAAGTACTAGGTACTCTGCTAAGGCACCAGAAAACACACACACACACACACACACACACACACACACACACACACACACACACACATTTCTCTTCATGGAACTTAAACTTTTGGGGGAAAGGATAAAACAAGGTAGACCATGGTATCTGTGCCTAAAACATTAAATCCAGAGGTATGAAGATATATCAGTGGAAGGCATATACCATTCAGCACTCACAGGACTTTGTTTAAACTGAATTAAATACAAATGGGAGTTTATTAGCTCGCTTGACTGCAAAGAAAATGTCCTTACTAAATAATGCAGATTAAATAGTCTACCAGGAATCTCTCTTATTTTGGGCCACTATTCTACTTTCCTCTGCCTTAAATTATTCTTTTTATTTAATATATATATATATATATATATATATATATATATATATATATATATATATATATATATTTGTGAATTCTTTGCATAGTTCATACAATGTTTTGATCATATTTACCCCTCTCTAAGATCTATTTCTATCCACCTACCTCCGATCTCAACTTGTGTCTTCTTTATTTATTTGTATGTTTGTGTAATAATTCATCAAGTCCAATGTGTGATACTCATACATATTCTTGGGTGGGAACCCAGCAACCCAAGACCCACGCCCTTACAGAAAACTGACTTGCTTTTCCTACCAGAAACCATCAACAGTACACAATTCCTCAGTCAGAAATGGAGGTTCAGGATCTTCCCACTATAAGCTAGCATTTGTGATTAATGTGACTATTTTTCCTATATGAGGTTCCTCCCAGACCCCTAGGAAGGAGTGACATTACTGATAACATTCCTCAGTAATCACCAATAATGGGTTGTTTGTTTCACATGGGTTGAAGTTAGGTCATTGTTTCATAGGATGAGCCTCAGATGTAAGAAATGGCTTAGCTTTAGACACTATGCTTATAAAAAAACATGTACGATTAAGTTCTCTGGTCATTCACAGCAGGTAAGAATTCAGTGGAACTTGAGTAAGATGCAGGCAAAGAGGCCATGTGAGAGGCAGCTGACATTAAGTGTATTTTAGGTACAGATATTTGCTGAGTGTGAGGTGAGTGAAATCGACCGTACTTAGGTTTTGTTTTAGTTTTCCATTCTTTATGAGATTAATGGGAACACAGAAGAATCTTGTTATAAGACACTGTTCCTTGGGAGACATGTAAAAACATCTATTCACCCCAGATAAGGAGCTGATGACAGACCAAAGTATGGATACCACCAAAGTCCTACTTGGAGAGCCAATGAGTTTTATTGGGTTTCCATACAGGAGTATGGGTAAAGAAGCAGAAATGACTCGAAGACAACTGCATTACCAAAACTCACTCCTACATTGGTGACAGCTCACAAAAGCTGAGAATCTGGAAAACACTGCACACCTGCAGGGAGCTCAATAAGCTGGTGGCAGTTTGTAGATCTCTACTTTTGGGGGGGCAGCTAAACTCTGAAACTGACTCTAGGTGATCTCCACTGCTTATATAGTCTTGTGGGGGAGGGTATTGGTGAACCTGACCAGCTTCAGGGACTTCCTGAAACCATTTGAATTGTTTAGTTTCTGGCCATAAAGAGTCATCCTGAAAGATGGAATGTTTCAACATTGGTACACAACAGATTCAGGTCCACAGGATACCATTTCATACGTCATGTTTTACTTTGAGGGCATCCTGAAGATATTGACTCTGATATAAATATATCGATTCCTTCATTCAGGATTGAATACTGGTTGGTTTGATTTTATGCAGAGTGTCTTCAGAACTGCAGCTGTTGTGAGTTGATGAGAGTAGTAGCCATGCTGTGTCTAGACGACAATGTTTCTATGTGATTCTTCTCAACCTCTGGCTTATAGAATCTTTTAGCCTCCTCTTTTTCAATACTCTATTAGCTCTCTCTGTGTCTCTGTCTCTGTCTCTCTCTGTCTCTCTCTGTCTCTCTCTCTCTCTCTCTCTCTCTCTCTCTCTCTCTCTCTCTCTCTCTCTCTCTCAAAAGAACACTAGCAGTGAAATATAGCACACTTCCAGCCATACTCTGGGAGATTCTTTTTGCTAGATCAATTTTGGAAAAAAAAAAAAGATAACAGAAAGGTCAGTTCTTGAAATAATTGTCTTTCTAGTCAAATTGGAGTGGACTGTTTGGTGAAGCATGGACTGTGGACCAGTTACCTGGAGCCAGACAAAGTCAGCTACATTCAAACTGAGACTGAAAGCGTGCTTTTTTATTGAACAAGAAGGCATAGAAGCTGGGTATAGAAAAGAAACAAGCTTCGACCATACCTCAGACAGTTGGCAGGAATGTCTGAATGGACATTCAGAAACCCAGAAGGATGCTGGGTTTGAGGGAGGAAGATGCAGGCTAAAAGACACAAAACCTACTCTCTTGGCCATACCTACCTGCAGTAGAGAGCTGAGCCCTTAAGTAAGCCACTGGCACACCAGAGAAGAAAGGAATCCATTTCGATGAATAGCTATCAGTTCTCAACATGATGACACACTCATTTAAGATAAACTTTCTTGCAGTTATTCATAATGGAGGCAAGAGCCCTGGCGATACCAAGACTAGGAGACAGGTACCGAGGAATCCCGTGTTCGCGTTCAAGCTGCAAAGGCAGTGGTCCAGGAGAAAGCATGTGTGAGCCCAGGAGGGACTCAGACACTGTAGGCCAGTGTGTTAGCATTGACACTTTACACTTTAAGACAGCAAGGAAAGCAGAGGTAGATCATTGACATTGCTTATTTAGTGTTATCATTTGTCCCAACACAATATAATGGTGCCATCTTGTGATATGTTAGTTCTATAAAACATAGTGCTTAATACCACAGATGTTAAAATCCTGAGGGAAAAAAAAGCCCCATTCCTAGAAAAAAAAAAGAGATAAAAATTAACTTTCTTAAATATCATGTGAAGCAGAAAAACAAATGAACAAGGAAACAGAAACATCCCTAAGAGAAAAATGTCTGTGGTAGATTTCTCTTAAAGGCTGTTTTGACTATTATGAATCAATGGTGACTATAAGATAGCGGTCTAGGAGGTATATATATATATATATATATATATATATATATATATATATATATATATATATATGTATGTATGTATGTATGTATGTATGTGTATGTGTGTATATATGTGTGTGTATGTATGTATGTATATATGTGTGTGTATATATATGTATATATGGCATATATATACACACACATATATATATTATTACAATACAACATATTGAGATTTTTTTCAGAGCTTCACTTGGACCATCAAGGAAATCAATATCTTGCTTAGGTGTGAGAGCAGAACAGTGAAATGAGGCAGACAATTTACTGAAACATTTGTCATTAAAATAGAGTATATCTGAGAACGGATAAGGTGGGGGATTGTTTGCTTTCTGATTTTATACCTCATCTGATCCAAAGGGAAAGGATGGTTGTTAAGAAGCCATGCAAGTTTGAAAGTGACTATGTTGTAAACCAAAGCGCACATCTCCTCCACCACATAACAAAGGGCAAGGCCATAAATTACTTGTGACTTGTTGGGTCTTTGAACTGTCTAGATATAATTTACTGAGACGAAGCACAGAAAAACAGATCCACACTTTGTTGGTCAAGTTTTTGTGAGGTTATCAGTCCAATTTCACAATGTACTTTATGGTGAAAAGACATACCATGATCATTTGTCATTCTGATTATTTCTTGGACTCAATGAAGACTTTTGTTTTCTCAAAAACAATCTAATCAGTCATACAAAGAACAAAACAAAACAAAAAAAAATACCCAGAGATCCTAATGTAATTCTGGGACTAGAACTAATTTTATACATCTGGATTCTCTTCTCTCAATAAGTTATTTCTTTATAGATTTTTTTACATAAAAGAATGAGAGTAGCTTTTAAGTATGGGGGACAGTAAACATACATATCTTTATGTGATTGAAAAATAAGAAAGGGTCAAGGGTCAGTGAAGTAGTCATGAAAAGTGGGTTTCCCTAGAGATCATTCATTCATTCATCATCCACAACCCACAAACACTTATTGAATGCATGTTACATGTAGGTGCCATAGAGGTTGCTGCTAAACTTACCTATTCAACTATTACTCTCATAGATAGTTATTTGTTAACCATATGACCCACAGTATTCTGAAAGTTATTTAGTGTTAGATTATATACCCAACAGGCCTAATCTGGTGTGGAGAATCAACAAAGATATTTCATCAGAAAGTGCTACTCAGACCAAAAAAAAAAAAAAAAAAAAAAAAAAAAAACAAACTAAAAGATTAATGAAAGCAAAAATGGACCCAGGAGAATTTTAGACAGAGGGAGTAGCTGCGTGTAATCTCTAGAATGCCTGTGAACCAGATATTCAATAAAAATCAGTGCAATGAGTTACGTAAGCCATCATGGTGTAAAGGAGGAAAGGTATAGGTGGGGGAATTAGCTTTTAAAATGTACAGGGCTTTGTAGTCCATCTAAAGAGTTTGGACGCTGTGTCCTGATCCTTAGATTCCCCCAGTGCTTCTGTGTTAAAAGTTTGTCAGGAGTTTGTGATGGTTGGGAGGTTGAGGCATTCTTACTCGTTGGGGTCTAATTTGAGGTAATTAGGTCAAAGGGCAGGCTCTCAAAGGTGTACGGACTGAAGTTCCAGGTACTTTCTTTCTTTTTCTATCCCAGCTGTTGGGAAGTAAGCAAGCTGCTTCTTGAATTCCTGCGGGTGTATGCTTACTCAGGCCAGAGCCCAGAGTGCCAGGCTACCCAACCTTGGACTGAAAGTGCCAAAGTTGTCCAAACAAACCTTATTGTTTCTAAGTTAATTGTCTCTGGCATTTTATTACAGGAACAGAAGGCTGACTAAAACCTCTTCAGAAGACCTGAGACATTTGGATGGCATTAAGAGGGGGCCTGAAATAAATTTGGTTTCTTTTTTACAATTTTTCTGATAAAACATGAATTAGAATGTTTTCTTGACCTCAGAAAGTAAGTCCACTGGGCTTTCTGTTGATGGATGCAGTTTAATTGTTTGGGTTTCTTAGAATTTTTCTTGTGAAATTAAGAATGATTCTTCCTTCTGAACCAGATTCTGTATAATTTTTAATTTATAAAAGGGACAGATGGTACCTGATCTTTAGGATAAAATATTATTTTCAAACAGTTTAATTTATATTGCCGCCAACATAAATACTTTTAAAAAAATGCTTTCTTATTTTAAGCCTTTAAATTCTTAGTTTATTTATGGCCCTATAAAGATTGTGATTCAAATAGAGTGTCTTTTATAGTATATGGGATTAAAAGCAACTGGAGTTTTTAAAAATGAGCTGGATCACAGCTTGGCATAACATTTTAAATTTTGTTCTATGTTCCACTAATGTTTCCAAAGACATCGAACGCTGCTTTATGTCAGTGAAACTCTATTGCCAGGCAAGGCTCAAAAAGACAGATCGATTGGAAGAAATAGTGGATTTTGAGAGCCCCTGACCTGCTAGCGAGCACTGTGAACCCCCACAGTGACACTGAATGCAGCTTCTCCTGTTTGCGTTTTAATAAAGTACCAGCTATTTAGAATGTGTCTTAGGAATCATGGATAACTTGGGGCACAAGCAAACAGAACGCACAGAACACTAGCAGGCTTCATGGCTGTGGACCTCATGGTGCTTAGGAGATTCCTGTGTTAGGCTTCATGTTCTGCCTCCAGCTTGTCTGTTGTAAGTGAAGTTGGATGGAACTGTAGAGCAAGCACGGAGGCAGAGGATTCGTGCTGAGTGGCACATACCCAAGAGGGCTCAGAACAACAAGTGAACTCGTCAGCGGACTGGGATTCTCTGCAGCCGTTTGTATTAGAGCAGCCAC
Source organism: Micromys minutus (assembly GCF_963924665.1). Taxonomy (NCBI): domain Eukaryota; kingdom Metazoa; phylum Chordata; class Mammalia; order Rodentia; family Muridae; genus Micromys; species Micromys minutus. The sequence continues at coordinate 17,923,245 of NC_137957.1, read as the reverse complement.
ACTGTTAGAAAGTATAAGACGGAAGCTGGAGTGGACCTAGATCCACATTGGAGGCATCTACAAAGGCATCAGCAGTGTGAGATGGGCTCCACTGGGGACAGACAGCCTCAGGCCCCGGGGGCGATATATAAGTTTGCCAGTCATTTTTGTGGTCAGCTTATCCTGTTGACAATTTTAGCTCTGAATCTTGGGCCTGTGATTTCTGGAGCCCGGGAAATAAGCTCACTGAGTAAATTATTACCAAATACATGTGGATACAGGCATGGGATGTAGCTTTGTGGTAGAGCGATTGTCTGCATCTGTGAGACCCTGGGTCATTCCCAGAAGCACGCACATGCGCACACGCGCATGCACGCAGGAATGAGCACACATAGACAAAGAATATTCAGAACAGTCCAGTGAAACATTGTAGGAAATCGTTATAGTTCTTCAGACTTTAGACTCTCTCGTTATAATTGTTGCAAGATTGCAAAGCAAATAATATGTTACCATCAGCTTAGAAACAGAAACTTAATTTCAAAATTGCTGTTCTCTGGAAAACAGCGCCATTTTTGTATATTGCTTGGAGTTCATCAAATTATTATGAGAAAGAAGAAAACCTTAAATTTCTTCTCATTGAAGACATTGATGGTCTACATAAAGACACCTTGAATTACATTCATACTGTGAGTCCTCTTTTCAGTTCTTTGAAGACTTAGCCAGTCACAAGAAGTGTAGAAGAAAGCAGAACACCACTGTGTGCACACACTGACTTTCATAACTAAGCCTAGATGTTCACAAACACGTACAGTTGAAAGAGTAAGTCTCCCTAGAAAACTGATCATGCATGTAATTATCTGTGGATTAAAATGTATGGTTTGGAACTATTAAATCTGCAATTTGCCCCAGTGTTACCACTATTTATGAGAACCAAGACAATTTCAGTCAATGAAGACGTCACACTAACAAAATGTTGATTTTATTATATATTGTACAAAACTGTAATGCTGGTTTAGCTTTATGTTGCTACTCAGTTTTACCTTTATAAAGCAATTCACAAAGGTCAAGGGTAGGATTTTGTATTTTTGTGCATTTAATTGAACTTTGTACCTTTTCTTTGAAAATAGTGTATCACCTCAGCTTCACACATGTAGGTAAATATGTAGCCAGGCTCCCAGACAACTACAATAAACATAGAGTCAAATGTTTCAATAAATGGCAACCAATTCAGGCTTCTCTGAGAAGAGCCAGACTGAAAAAGAGTAGGCAAAGTCTTTGAAAAGAGCAAATACAGCTAATTCTAACCCTAGGAGTCTCTTTAATTTTGGGGGTTGGGGAAGCTATAAGTGGTTTTTTTCTTCTTTTTTTCTTGTTTCTTTTGGAAATTATTTAAACTGTCTGAACTTATAAATGCTATATAGGTCAAACAAAACATATCGGAAGGCCGAGGAATCTTAGGGACAGATGGTGAATGTCTGAATACAGAGTTACCATGTTCCACAGAGATGGAGGTTTATAAAGCAGAGATCCCAATGCAGGTTTGTAAAAACAATTTGCTGGCTTCCTAGTCTTCTAACCCATGAAACATATATTAGTTTCATCAAAATAAAACCGTTAAGGAACTATGGCTTCATATAATTATATATATATATATATACATATATATATATATATATATATATATATGTATGTATATATATGTATATATATCAATATATACATATATATATCAAGTTATGTGTTCATATAACCAAAACTGTAGCCATAAAACCCAGTGTCTCCTACATCTTAATTTTACAATCAACCACCCCACAACGGCAACAACAACAAAAGAAATACAAAGGTGATGTGTGTGTGTGTGTGTGTGTGTGTGTGTGTGTGTGTGCACTGTTGCTTTAAGAAGGGACCAACAGTTAAGAGGAGCACTGGCTCACAACTGTCAGGGAAGTGTGAGGCCCTCTTCTGGCTTCTTCAGGTATCAGACAAGTGCAGTGCACAGACATGCAGGCAAAACATTCATACACTTAAAATATAAAGAAATACATTTTTTAAAAAGAATGGAGATATTAGACTCTATCAGTATCACACTGGAACATCGCCTTGATGGAATAAATTTGTTTCTGTGTTTACAGATTTCATAGGATTATAGCCCCCCCCAATTTTTTTAGGTGACCTTTAGAAATGTGGAAACATTCCTTCCCCTTATAGCTGCTTCCCTTAATGTTGACATCCCCAAAGGAATATTTATCTAGTGTTCCAGCTATAACACAATTACTTTGTGGAATTAGATGAAGGCTTCCATCAGAAAAAGTACCCACAGGCTTTCTACCATTCACCCCCTTCCTTTTCCACAGAGGGAATGAATCCTTACTCGATCCCTCTAATGGGTTTGGTTTTCAACCTGGTCATGTTAGGAACGTGCCCGCCCACCCAGAGAAACTTGTGATACCTTGCTGGGATTTCAGTTTACTAATATAAAAAGGGTCTTTCAATGGTCATAACGGAGTCCTTGGGGTTATTGCTGCAAGTAGATAAATGCCAGGTCGAATCTGCATGCAAATAGCAAAGGATTGATTCAACGTTCCACCATTTTCTTCCAGAAACAAATGGCACCCAGAGTAGAATTTTACAAAACCCAGTGTGTTAGTGGAAGGGCAGTGGCTACACCAGACTGTTAGTCAAGCCTTTCCTGACACTTAAATTTGAGTTCTTTGCATTGAATAATTCTGCTTCTCTGTTTGTTCTGTGCTTTCTTGAGCTCAGTGAATGGTGGTTCCCAAGAAGAGATTTTTTAATCTTAGCCTGCTCTGTTTGTTTTTTTGAGATTTTTGTTTTGATTTATTTATTTTCATTTTTTTAAACGTAGAATGTGAAATCTAAATTATGCAAATGTCCTCAAGCTCCCAGGAAAAAGGCAAGCAGCATTCCGAGGACAGTCATCAGGTGGGGGATTCAGATGTTTGAATGCTCAGGAAGTCTCATGGCTTTTCCATCTCCATCGCAATCACATCTGAACTAATCTGCAGCTCTTGGCACCTCCATCAAGCCGAGAGTTTGGGAGCCAGTGTACTATCTGACAGACTCACCTGGACAACTGATCTCACAGTCCAAGTGACGGCGTTTCCAATGTTTCTTCTCATTTACTTCTCCATATTCTAGGAAATCACCCAGACGTCTATGAAAAAAAAAAAAAAAAAAAAAAAAAAAAAAAAACCAGCAAGAAAACAAACAACAACAAACCCTGTGTAAAGCAAGGCATTTCCTTCCACCTCCCACATGGCATGTCTTAACATCTCTCTATTTTCACCTCCACAATGTAACCCAAACCTCCCCAGCCCAGCTCTCTCCATCACTCTAGGGTCACAAACTCTCTCGTGGCCATTCTCATCTTCTGCCTGGGATCTCACCTTTGCTTACATAATGGTTGCCTGTTTCTCTTCTTACCTTATAACTCATGCTCCAGAAACCAAGTAAATCTTTCTTCAGATGTAAATCAGATCCTGTGATATTTTACTTACATTCTTACAATCCCTACCTCTCTGACACCCCTTAGTTCCTTATAGTTTGGCCCTCCTGGATATATTTCTTTTTTTTCTTTTTCTTTTCTTTTCTTTTCTTTTTTTTTTTTTTGAAGATGCTAAGTATCTTTTTCCCTTTGCCTTAGCTCAGCTGGTATCTAGTTGTATGGTTAGTACAGTGTGCACATCCCTCCCTTTCTCACCCATTTAAGTTTGACTATAATGTTACACCAATGACTTTTACACAAACGTACATCCCATTCTTTCAGAAAACAACTAGGCAGAAGTAAAGAGGTGTCTCTTCGACCTATTCCCATTGTGGAAAGATTCACACCAAGCCAAATTTGCCATCACACTTCAGCTTTTTTAAATCTTTCTCAGGTCTTCAGATACCAACCATGTTCTTCTTGGAGTGTCCCGGACAGCTAGAGAGGAAGGTTCTGGAAGCTGAGGACTACGCCCCACCCAATGAGAAAAATAGTGGTTTAAGGAACTGGTGATTTATGTCTGGTATGGGTCTCTACTGTGACAAAACCCTTTTCTGATAACTTTGTGTTGGGGAAGCTTTATTCGGTTCTCCCCGTTGTCTGGCAGCCCTCCCTGTGAAGCCTGCTTTCTTCTGACTTTCCCAGGTGCTATTTTGGAAGACATCTTTGACAGTCCTAATTCCACCCTAAAAAACACTTCCCAGAGGAGCCTCCTCTGCTAAAGGCATTCTGGACATAGGTTTCAAGAGACACCAGAGAAACCGAGAAGGACATAAAATTAAGGTCCAGTAAGAGACAGGATGTACAAGAATATGTAGAAAGAAATATGATAGAGAAAGAATGCTCACTAAGGGAAGGAACTAGAGGATCAGAGGAGCTTGGAGACTCCATCCAAGGATTAGGTATTTAGGTATTTAGGATTGCTTCCCCCGAGTAATTTGTGTTTGTAATCTGAAGGGCAGAGCAGGAACTCTGCAAAGATCTGAAACAATTACCAAAGGAAGAGAAGATTCCAGCACACATCCTGAAGAGAGAAGATAGAGAGAACCAGTGAATCTGAGTAGCCCTGAGTACCAGGTTCTAGCTGCCATTATCCCAGCCATACCCACAGCCACCCGACTGTGTTAGCCAGCATCGCAGCAGGAAACAGGTAACTCTCAATCAACATCTGTTTATAAAGACTGGGGGATGGTTAAACTCATCAAAAATGAAGTGACCCAGGATTAGTACTACAGGGAGCCAGTCTGATCCCCTTTGCCCACCGTCCCCTCCCACAGTCTGTTAGCTAAACCCGGGACAAAGTCACAGGACAGGATCAAAGCTGCCATGGGGATGCACTGCCTAGCTTAGAGAAAAGTAGCTACTAACTTGATTCACAAAGAAGCAACAAAGCCCAACCTCTCCCACTTTCTGTACCAATTTCCTTTCTTCAAATTAAAGACAAAATTTGCAATTTTATTGGTGACAAAATCATTTATAACTCAACATGCCCAAAGCATTCCCGTATCAAATCATTATTCCCACCCTACTTATCTTTTTAAGTTTATTGATTTTTTTTCACTTTGTACCCCAATATCAGCTCCTCTCTCCTCCCAGTACCCCCTGGCACACATCCTTCTACTCTCCCCTTCTCTTTTTCTCTAAGAAGGGGCAGTTCCCCCCACCATTTCCCCTGGCACATTAAGTCACTGCAGGACTGAGCCTATCCTGTCCCACTGAGACCAGAAAGAAGACCAGGCTCCACAGGCAGGCAACAGATTCAGGGACAGACCCAGATCCAGTCCTGAGGGACTCTCATGAAGATCAAGCCATTTTCTATCTACATATGTGTAGGGGTTGGGGTAGAGTTAGGTCCTGCCTATGCTTGATCTTTGGTTGGTAGCTCAGTCTTTGAGAGTTTCCTGGGGCAAAGGTTAGTTGGCTCTGTTGGTCTTCCTGTAGAGTTCTTGCCCTATTCAGGTTCCTCAGTCCTTCCCCCAACTCTAACACAAGACTCCCTGAGCTCCATCTAATGTTTGGCTGTGAGTCTCTGCATTTGTTTCCATTGGCTGCTGGATGGAGCCTCTTAGGGACAGCTATGCTAGGCTCTTGTCTGCAAGCACAACAGAATTTAGCATCTCCAAAAGATATATACTTTATAATCAATATACATAGTATTACAGTTTAATTATCAGAAGTTTTATCCTTTCACAATGCTACTTAAAACAATATGTTTTAAATAATTTTAAATAAAAAATCTTATTTTGCCCAATATGTTCATCAAACAAGCATCTAGGGCATGTACAAGCTTGGGGAAATACCAGAAACAAAGCTGGCAAAAGGGGCTTCCTTTCCTCCCTTGTCCCACCTCTCCCTCCCCTCTCTCCCTCTCTCCCTTTCTTCCTCTCTTCCTCTCTCTCTCCTATTTCTCCTTTATAACTGATGGGCGAATCTGGCTCTTACCCTTGAGTACAGCTGGCTATCTTTATAATGCTTGTGGTCTGCAGATACTGATGCTGTCAGACACAAAGTCAGAGGTAGCTGATCAGTCAAGACTGGCTTTTTACCTGGGCTTCATGCTCTCAGCTGTTCAAAAAGATCAAGCACTATTTTCTATAGTTGGACACATGGAATTTTATTGCTTAAATTTGTAAATTTTGTCTGAGAAAAAATATGTAGCTGTATTCTTTTTCTCTGTCTGTCTGCCTGCCTGTCTGCTGTCTGTCTGTCTGTCTGTCTATCATCTATCACCATCCACCAATCCATCCATCCATTCACCATGCACACATACATACATATATACATACATATCTATCTGTACAAACACATGTATTTATTTCTATCTGTCTATTCTCTCTTTCTCTCTCTCTCTCTCTCTCTCTCTCTCTCTCTCTCTCTCTCTCTCTCTCTCTCTCTCTCTCCTTCCCTCATGAAATGTAAAGCTTCTGTCCTTTATGATCTGGATATGTGTGTTCTTAGTTCATCTACATGATACAATGATACAATTTAAAACGCCAAAGTAAAAGTTTCAGCCATCAGTACTATCTAGTCTAGTACTGTATCTTTTAGAATTACCAGAGAATATTATCTGGGTTAACTGATGTCAATTTAGAAATCATCATTTGCTTTGAAACATCTAATGACTAAATTACATATTACAGGAAACTGTAATCTATAATTCCTGGGCTCTCAGTCCACAGCTCTCTCATATTGCCTTGTCATCTCAGCTCTGTTGTAGTGTCCTGTGTCCCCTGTGCTAACTGCCTGTCCTGAACACAGAGGGACTGAAATGCAGTCACACCCCTGTTCTTCTCCAGGTCAGATCCCATACTTCCCTATCTGCTTTCATTCTACCCAATGACAGACACCTCACCCCCCTCCCAATTGTGTTCAGTTGACTGTGACTTGGAGGGTAATCACTCTAGAAAGGAAAAGCCAGAATATTCTTTTCCTAATTATTTAAAAGAGCTCATGCCATGGGACACTGTCCTCTAAAGAGACAAAAAAGAAAAAAAAAGAATTATAATCCAAGGACTTCCCGTTAACCTCATTATTTATGAATCTGTGATTCTCCAGTTCTCTCCCTTCTGCTTTTTTCAGACATAATGACATCATTTGGGGGTCTCTTGAGAAATCCTAGCTCATGCTTTCCATGTGTGCACCACAAGTTTTCCTCTGCATTGAACACTTGCCCAGTGATTTCTTCTACTGCCCAACAATCACATATGTCTTTTAGACAGGATTCTCAGTGATGGAATGCTAACTGTATTATACATCATCTTAAATTTTAGAGTCAGGCTTGCCTGGCCTTTAAGTGTATGTATGTTGTATAATGGGAACACACACATACACATACACACACAGGCACATGCATGTACGAATGCGTGCACACTTGCACACACATATACACGCTCTCTCTCTCTCTCTCTCTCTCTCTCTCTCACACACACACACACACACACACACACACACACACACACGACTAATATATTCTTATCTGGTGGTAAAATCCAAGTAGAGTAAAGGTTGAAGGACTGGACTGAGCCAGGCAGCTATTGGGACCCTTCTTATTAACATAGCCTAGGATCATGCACAAGATTAGGGGCCTTGAAAAGTAGTTTAGGTTTCAGATAAAGTCAGTTAAAGTTTTAGAAGATCTTAAAATGATACAAGCTTCTGTACATTCTCTGAATCAACCTGAACTGCAATGTGCCCCAGTTCCTGTCATTCTCAACATGTCTGCTGAGAATTTAAGTAAAACACAACACTGCCATTCCATTCACAATAGACAGCCTTTCCACTGGACCAAGGCAGAAGAGGGGTGAAGAGCAAAAGAGGCCTCCTCCTTCATATTTCTTTAAGAGGGTCACCCAAATTAGAAAGTCTTTTTCTGAACCCTCAGTCTGTGTCCTCTTCATTTTTGAGCAGTAAAATAAATATGCCACTCAGAGCTAGTGGCCCTCAGCCTTCCTAGACTAAGACAAGGCAGACCTCAACACTGCCTGACCACAAAGTCCTCAAACAGTATCTATATGTCTTCCTAAAGATGGCCTATGTCAACATGCACTGTTCTAGGGTGAAATTTGACCCCCAAAGCGGCTGCTTTTAGGGCTTGGGTAGAGATGACTACATATACTATTAGGATATTGCTCACACCTACAAGTGCAGTTCCTCATGATACAAAACAAACAAACAAACAACAACAAAGGTGAAGTAAGGGAACCCAGGATAGAGATTGGGCTCCAGAACAGAACCTTGAGAAATCTAAGAATTCTGAGTTTGAACTTTACCTTCAAGGTTATTTTGAATGTTTTAGTATTATTTATTTTTTTGTCAAAATAGAAGAAAGAAGAAAAATGAGGAAGGAAGGAATATAAGAAGAAAGTGAAGGAGAGAAGGCACAGTATATTTTATTGAACATCAATTCATTGCCTGTTAAATATTTCATAAAGGTTATCTGAACCCCAATTTGTGGACCCCAATGGGTAGATCTAAGTGACCCACTTTACATGATAACACTAAAGAAAGTTCTATAGCATGCTTGCTACACAGCATTTGCCATGTTCCCTTCCCCATCATTAAGATACCTTTTATGTCCTTTGAACAAACTCATACAAACCCCAGGAATTTGTCTCATACTAATACGGAGCTTCTTGACACTTCGTGCTCAGAAGTGTGTGGCAGGCAGTGATGCCCGAGGGGCCACTTTCCTAAACACTGTTGCTCGAGCTACTGCGATTCTGTCTAGTGTCCAAAGAATTACTTGGTTGAGGGAACATTCCTAGCCTGTTCAAATCCTCAAACGCCTGCCTACCTACTGGTCTCCCACTTGCTGATTCTGCAGCAGCTGTAATGCTACTGTGAAGACACATCTGAGGGGCTGTTTTTATGCAGCTATTTTCACCAGTTAGGTTTAGATAGAAATTAAGGCATCCTGAATTATGTCAGGGTTATTTTGTTTTCACTGTGTATCTCTGGCATAGATTATTTAGTTGTTGCCTTGTTAAAGCTTATTCCTTAGGAACAGTTGCTATACAACAGATTTAATACCCTCAGGGAGTTTTGGGGTGGGCTAAAATTGACTGGAGGTTAAGCTCTAAAGAAATGTGTTCTTTTTCTCTTTGATGGTAAATTATAAAGTTTCTTCTTCTTCTTCTCCTTCTTCTTCTCCTTCTGCTCCTCCTCCTCCCCCTTCTTCTCTCTCTTTCTGTCTCTGTCTGTCTCTGTCTGTCTCTGTCTCTGTCTCTCCCCCCCCCCTTCCCAAATACAGAGTTGAATGAGTAAATATACCAAATATCCTTTGTGGTACTTCTGAGCAAAGAGAACATCCTTCCTTCCAAACTTTGCAAAGTATCGGGGATAGGGTAGGGTAACAAGGATTTAGTTTGAGAACATTTGACCTTCTTCATTTTTATTGATTTGTAAAAAATACTGTTGGGCCAAACACTGCAGCCTACATCTTCCCAGAAGGTCCGAAGTGCCCAAAGACACAGGTGAAAATTTCACCCAAACACCCATACCAGTTAGGATACTGACAAAGTCCAGCTGACAGAAGACCTACACCCCCTTGCCCCAGCTCTACCTTTCCAACTAGTTCAGACATCTGACCAGCAGATACCTGTTCAAACACTGCAGCCTGCATGCTTCCTAGGATGTCCACAGTAACCAAGGGCATACAAGGTCCACAGTAACCAGAGGCACAGGAGGCCTGCTCTAACCAGAGACTCAGAAGGCCCAGCCCAACCAAGACAACACTGCCTCCCTCCAAGGAGGTGAGTTTCAGTCAGAGACACCCAGGCCAGTTAACACAAGAAAGAACCGGGTGGCCAGAAGCAAATATAAGATCATAAATAACAGAACCTAATGTAGATTGGCACCATCATAACCCAGTCCTTCCACCATAGCAAGCTTTGGATACCCTAACATGCATGAAAAATGAGATAGTGACCTAAAATGCTATCTCATGAAGATGATAGAGTTCTTTAAGGAGGATATAAAGAACTCCCATGAAGAAATACAGGAAAACACAAGCAAACAGGTAGAAGCCCTTAAAGAAGAAGCAATGAAATCCTTTTAAGGAATACAGAAACATATAATCAAGCAGGTGAAAAATTGAACAAAACAGTCAAAGAAATAAAATCGTAAACATAACCAATAAAGAAAACACAAAGGGGGGCAACCATGGAGGGACAACTTAGGAAAGAGATGAGGAGCTACAGACACAAGCATCACCAACAGAGTACAAAAGATAGACGAGAGAATCTCAGATGTAGAGGTACCATAAAAAATATTGACATGTTGGTCAAAGAAAGTACAAAGTGAAAAACAAAACAAAATTCCTAACTCAAAATATCCAGGAAATCCAGGACACAATGAAAAGATCAAACCAAAGAATAATAGGAATAGAAGAAGGTGAAGAATCACCTCAAAGGGTCAGAAAACATCTTCAACAAAACCATAAAAGAAAACTTTTCTAACCTAAAGAAAGAGATGCCCATAAATGTAGAAGTGTATAGAACACCAAATAGATTGGACCAGAAAAAAACCTTCTCATCATGTAATAATCAAAACACTAAGTTCATAGAACAAAGAAGGGATAGTAAACGCTTTCAGGGGAAAGGCCAAATAACATACAAAGGCAGACATATCAGAATTATACCAGACTTTTAACAAAGACTCTAAAAGCCAGAAGGTCCTGGAAAAATGTCATCTAGACCCTAAGAGAACACAAATGCCAGCCCAGGATACTATATCCAGCAAAACTGTCATCATCATAGATGAAGGAACCAAGACATTACATGATGAAACCAATTTTAAACAATATCTTTCTACTAATCCAGCCCTATATAGGATACTGGAATGTAATTCCCAACAATAAGAGGGTAACTATGCCCAAGAAAACAGAAGAAACTAAATAGATCACAACAAACTCAAAAGAAGAAAATCGTATACATACAATACCACCTCCAGGAACAAGAATAACAGGAAATAACAATCATATCTTTAATATCTCTTAATATGAGTGGACTCAATTACCCAATAAAAGGACACAGGATAACAGACTGGATATGTAAGCAGGATTCAGCATTTTGCTGCGTACAAGAAACACACTTCAGTGACAAAGGCAGATACTACCTCAGAGTCAATGTCTGGAAAAAGGCTTTCTAAGTAAATGGTCCCAAGAAAGAAAATAGAATTGCCATTTTAATACCAAATAAAGTATACTTTCAACTAAAAGTTATCAGTTGAGATGGGGGAAGGACACTACATTAAAGGATAAATCTGCCAAGAGGAAGTCTCAGTCCTGATCATCTATGCCCCAAACACAAGAACACCATTTGTAAAGGAAACTTTACTAGAGCTCAACACACACATTGAACACAATAATAGTGGGAGGCTGCAACACCCCACTCTCAATGGGCAGGCCATTAAAACAGAAACTAAGCAGAGACGCACTAAATCTAATAGAAGTTATGAACCAAATGGATTTAACAGATATCTACAAAACGTTTTACCCCCAAACATATCTTCTTCTCAGCACCTCATGGAACCTTCTACAAAACTGACCATATAATCCAACATAAAACAAGTTTCAAAAGACACAAGAAGATTAGAATAATTCTATGCATTATATCAGATCTCCACAGACTAAGGCTGGACTTCAATAACAGCAAAAGAGAAAGCCCACATACTCATGGAAATGAAACAACTCTGCTCAATAATAGCTTGGTCAGGGAAGAAATAAAGAAAAAAATAAAAACTTCATATAATTCAATGAAAATGAATACATACCTTACCCAAACTTATGGGACACAAAAAAAAAAGCAGTGCTAAGAGAAAATGTATAGCACCAAGTACCTTCATAAAGATTCTACACTAGCAACTTAACAGCACATCTTTACAATGAGCCATCTATCTAGTTCCAAACTAGTATTTAAGAAAATATTACTCTTTTTGTATATTTACAACTTTGATTCAGGAAAGTCTGGTGTCTTCCTGGAGATCTCTAAATAGTTAATAAAAGCTTTCCCTATTCCTTCCTTCCTTCCTTCCTTCCTTCCTTCCTTCCTTCCTTTCTTTTCTTTCTTTCCTTCTTTTTTCTTTTGTTTTTTCTTTCTTTCTTTTTTTTTTAAAGCAAGGTCTGTGTTACCCTCTCCTGCAAGGTCAAGATGACACTAGAAACAATACCTCAACAAACATACAATACCAAGGATTGGTCTGCACATGGGTGAAAAGCTGGGATAATTCTTCATACACACAAAATGTTTTTTTTTTTTAATTTACAAACTATTGTCAGTCTCAAAGAGACTCTGATCCTCCCTGTCAGGAATCCATTTTGGGAATTTGTCTCCAAAGACAGTACAAAATGGGACAAAGCATTCAAATAGAACACTGGTCGGGTGAAGTACAGAGATGGTCAGATGAGTGAGCCAGCCAAGCATTAACATTAGGAGATGATGTACCAACAAACCAGGACTCAGACAATGCAGATTTTATTTAACATTATTATGTTCATCCTCAGCTAAGCACTGCCTCAATATGAACAACTAGAGTCATAGCCACCAAGGTTACCTACCCGACATGCTTTCACACTCAGACACACACAGCAAAGATTCTTGCTCTTTCTCACAGTTTTATTTCTCTTCGCTGTTGATGAGGCTGATGTTTGCAAAGACCCAGTTAACAATACAAGCCCATAACTAGTAAAGCTGAGGTAATATTTGAATGTGGAGTATTTTCACTACGCCAGGCTGCCTCTCAAAGTCCAGTTACTGGTTAGTACATTTGGGAGAAAGACAAGCAGGACCACACACTTATATTAATAGTGAATTCCACAGTATCTATTGGCTTTGTTGGTTTATAAATCTCTTGCAGAAATGGTCTCAGTTACATTCCACTTTTTAGCTTTGATTGTAAGTAGATACTAACCCTCAAAAGCAGATAATGACTTAATACTAATTTAATATGTTGCAATGTTAAATTACTTGTAGACGTTAAATATATTTTGATAGCCTTAAAATTGACACAAGTTCCCCAGGCCTTTTCCTTATTTGCGTGTTAATAAGATTTTATAAGCCCTGTGATTTGTGGCTTCTGACTAAGTCTTTCTGCAAAGAATAATGAGTTAATTAAAGGTATCAAGAAGTTTATTGCTTACACATCTTTATAATCCTGAATTGTCATTCAAAGTAAACTGCAACCCAAGAAAAATCCAAAATCCAACCACTGAGAAATGAAATATTCAGCAGAAATGATGGTCAAAGCAATTGCAGGTCCAAAATGAGGAAAAGGTGTTTGTTTCTGCATGAAAACAATCTGAGGCTTTTCTGCCCTTGAGATTGGATGTATAATTAAATTAAGCATAGATCAAGCGTACAATCACTTTGTATTTGAAGGCAAATCCAGCCAGCAAATAGCAGCTGGAAGCATTGAGCAGGTGAAGGAAGCTTGCAACTTGGGAGGTAATTACCACATGATCTTTACTGTTATGAACCAGGCACCAGATGAGTAATATAATGGCTGCATACATGATTTGCAGCCACTTGTTCATATAACAAGTAATAGGATGATAATTTAATTCCCCAGATTTTATTACATTAGTTAAAATTAAGGAAGGTTTTTAACAAAAACATCAAGTGAACCGTGATGCTTTCCAAACTTAAACAAATATTATTATTACTTTCCAATGGAAGATAATTATATTTGTCCAAGATGTATGTACGCATGCATGTATGTATGTGTTTAAATGTGTGTATTTTGTGTGACTTATATATGTGCACAGTTTAAATGCACAGCCTGTCAAAGCCAGAAGAGAGTATCCCATCCCCTGTGGTGTGAGTTACACTAAGCCACCACCACTTAGGTGTTGGGAACTGAACTCTGACCTCACTGAGGACAAGTGTTCTTACCCTCTGAGCCATCTTTCTAGCTCTCAGAAGATAATTCTTAATGAACTCTATGAGTACTTTCCTTTGATAACTACCATCTCCCTACATCTAAAAGTTTTTATGCCAACTAACTCTGGGTCAAAGAATAACAGAAACCAAGCCAAAGAGTTTTTGCATTATGTGTATAACCTACTAAGTCTACCAGGAAGGGTTTGAAATCTTTGGGTTTTTTTTTTTTTTTTTTTTTTTTTCCTTAAATGAGAAAAGAAAATGACTTAGTAACAATATAAAAATATTCAATGACTAACACTGAAAACAGTATTTTTAAAATCTAGTTATATTATCATTCATAAGCAAATCATCCCTTTTTGCCCATGAAAGAGAATTTTGGGCTTCGTTTTAGGCTTTCAGTTTTGTGACCCTCTGTGACACTCTTAATGACTCTTGTAGTGCATTGGTCTGATGTTGCTATATATTCTTCTTTTGGATGGTTCTGCAGATACTTCAATGAGAACACGGAAGAAAAGGTTCTTGGGAGCTAGAATTAATTTCACCACCTTAAAAATTCAATTTCAATGCCAAAAAAAAAAAAATTCAATTTCCAAATTTTCTTTGAAAGACACACATCTTTGTAAGCCACGTTTACATGTTATAAATGATACAATAGGAAATGTAAATTTTTAAATGGTGTTTAATATCCTACAAAAATGCTTCTTTGACAGACCAGAATTTGTTTTAGGCATCCAGTCTTTGTGGATCTGGACTGTTCATGGGATGGTTAAGAGAAGCATCAGTTACCAAAGGTTATGTAGGATGCAGTTTCCCCCAGAGAATGTAGAACTATTAGATCATGGTGGACTTTACAAAGCCTTAATCTTGCAATCACATTGAGAGATGGCAAGAAATTGAATTTTCTGGTGTTAGTGACATTTGAAGATGCCATTTACATAAAGCACACAGCTCGGGGACTTAAAAAGGAAAAGCTAATTAATGTATCTCGAAGTTTTAAGACTGAAATCAGGAAGCTTGTCACGCCATGGGATTTACTGAACCAGAAAGTATCTCCAGTTTCCACCTTTGGTTAGTGGAAGAGTCCAGCCCAGCAATTTGTAAGATACACAAGGAACGCCGAACTACAGCATGTTCTGGACTTCACCCACAAGCCTTCCAAGAGTAGTGGGTTTCCATTCAAGCATCCAAACTTCACATCCTTCTTTCCCATGTCTGTAAAACCCCTATCAACAGACAGTAAGATGGAGAGTTAGCCCCCAAAAGTGAATCACAAACCATAACTCTTATCT
This sequence comes from Micromys minutus, assembly GCF_963924665.1. Classification (NCBI taxonomy): domain Eukaryota; kingdom Metazoa; phylum Chordata; class Mammalia; order Rodentia; family Muridae; genus Micromys; species Micromys minutus. The sequence continues at coordinate 17,908,093 of NC_137957.1, read as the reverse complement.
CTTGGCCTTGCTTCCCTTTGAAAATCAGTTCCCTGATCCTTGTTTATCGATCCAGCCTGTCCTCTCTCCCTATACCCATATCTCTAAATACCTGATATGTGCTGGTTCTTCTATGGGTGGCTAGTGACAGATAAAGTGAGAGATAAAAATGAAGCTCAGGAGGCTGGAATCCTACACCAAGATCTACAGGCCACTGAGGGCGGCTGAGATTGGGGGAAATGGTCTTACCAATCAGTTATTCAATATCCAGCAGTCAGCCCTGAAAACACCCACAGGTAACATAATACAGACCAAACAGGTTGTATATATGTATTTATGGAATACCTATGTAGATACATACCTGCAAGGAACAGAAACAGCAGTTAATGAAAAGGCAGTCGCACGTTAGAAATAAACCAAGTATGTTGACAGGTTTGGAGGGGAGAAATGATGTAATGATACTATGGAGTAGAAAAATAAAAACGATGAAAATAAAAATAAAAATTACAAAGATCTCATGTAAAGTGTTTCTGCCACAAAACTGTAAAAATCGATGTGACATATTTGCAAGAAAAGGGTAAATTATATAATCTGTAGCTTATATCTAAACTCCATGCAACTAAGTAAGGTGTGGTATCTTAAATCAGCCATCCCTGCTGGGCTCCCGTCCATAGGAGTTTGACACACCTGTAATTATTCGAAGTCTCCACTGGATGTCAATACTGTTCAAGGAAATGCAGTCTAGACATTACAACTGGGTGCACACAAATAAGCCATCGCAGGAAGAGCAGTTACAGAGGCTACAGAGAGGGAAATCCGGATGGGGTTACTTCCGCTCCAGTTGTGGACCAGATGCAGGCAGCGTGATGTCAATCAGCACCCACAGTAGCAGTTCTGAAGCCCTCAGACCAAAGCCTGAAGTCTGTTTTCCACAATGCTTCTCCAGTGTCTCATTTATTCAGAGATGAATGCTCGGTTTTCTGTAAAGAATTTTGGCAATTCTTCTAGTAAGATGTAAGGTGTTTGTGGAATTAAAGTTAGAGGTCCAGTTGCTGTGCCATGGAAGCGTTCGCGAACCGCAAAAGACCACCAAGGAGCCGTTTCCGATGTAATCCCATTAGGGTCTCTTCATTATAAACTCGGGCTTGGGCTCGCCTCCAACCCAGCCCTGACACAGCAGGGTCGGAAGGTGGAGCAGCCTCGAACCCTTAGTAGGACAAGGTTTTTTAGGGGATGGAAGAACGTGAGGGGAGGGCAGTTCGGTCTCGCCAACATCTGACTGAATGTCTAGTGTAAGCTGACGGGCGGGTGCTCTGAGGCAACACCATATACAAACGGTCTGGGTCTGAAAATACCTCTGAAACAGACTAAGCTTTGGTTGATTGCTAGGAAGTAGCTAGAGAGTAACGCTGGCCAAGGACAAGCCATGGGGTTCATCCTGGTACTTGGGTGCAGCTTAGGTTCAGCCACAGGCCAAGTTCTCAAGCTTTTTTCTTTCTTTCTTTCTTTTTTAAAGATGGAGGACTGTCCCAAGGTGGAGTAGGTTTGGCCTCTCACAATTGTACTTCATTTCCTCTATTCACTTGTGCAAACATGTACACATTTCAGCAATATCCTTGGTAAGAAAATTGCCTGGGCTGTTTGGTCCATGCCCAAGGACATCACTCTGTTTGGAAACATAAAAACAAGTCTGAAAGAAGGAACGCGAGTTTTGACCGTGGTTGTTTCCAGTAGGAACCAGCCTGACCTAGAGTTGCGGTAAGACTTCTACGGTTTGCCTTGTTATTGTTCCCAGTCTGCAAGTCTATTCAAAACTGGGATGAAGCTTTAAGAAGTTGGTTTACTTCGTTATTCTGAAGTAGAAAATCACGCCTTCTATTTTTGTTATTTATAAGTAAAATCGTGTCTTTCCACAGGGTTGCTCATTCTGGAAACCGGAAAGAACGGAGTGTCTGATATTTCGAGTTTATACTCTGCAAGCAAGTAGCAGGGGTCCAGACCTGTTGAGGTTCCTTTAGCAAGGAATAATCCAACTGCTTATCGTTCAAATACCTTTGATAGGGCGTAGGACTATATTTAGAATATATGATATATATATATATATATATATACATATATATATATATATATCAGAGCATTATAAAAATATTGAATAGTTAAAAGACTTTTCGGTGAAAACTTTGATGTCTAGACAAAATTGCTTAGCATACAATTTTAAATATGGAGACAATCTGATCCATAGAACTATCTCTAAAAAGGGGGTGCTGTTTGGAAGCTAGGGGAAGCTTAGTTTACTACTTTCTTTTAAGTACTAGCAAGTACTACAGCCTAAGTTTGATCTCTGTAAATTATATTAAAAGCAAAAACAAACATTAAAAGACAAAAAAAAAAAAAAAAAAAAACCCAAGCCCCTACCCCTCAAAAAACAAAAAACAACAACAAAAACCCCAAAACGCCAAGTGTGGCAGTTTGTACTTAGAATGTCTGTGATTGGGATGCAGAGACAAATTCCTGGGCCAGAATTTACTACATTGTCTAGTCATTAAGATGTGTTCCATACCATGAGAGACTGTCTTTAAAAAAAAAAAAAAATGCAGGTGGCATTTGAGTGATGACATGCAAATGGCAAAATGTGGGAATTTAACAAGTATGCCGAACTAAAAAATAGCAAGCATATCTTTTGACTAGTTATGGGTGAGTTATCCTGACAAATAGGAGCCTAACACAATTTCAGCTGTATGAGGTTGAGAAATTTAATTACAGTTGTAATATTCCTTCTGTGTCAAGATTCTATATGAGCCCACATTAGCTTTACTAACATGACTGTGTGTCAGACTATTGTACTCACATACACGATTTCACAACAGCTTCACTGTAGATTGTCCTGAAGTATTTTAATGTTAATTCCACTTCCCCAAGACAGGCTGCCTAGTCACGTGACTCCAACAGAACCTTCCCATTTTAATTAGTAAAATAGAGGAAAGCCAGTGACTGGGTGGGGCGAAAGTAGTAGAGAGGGCTGAGAGGTCAGAAGAAGGTCAGAGGACGGAGGTTAGAGGCCGAAGTAACGTGGAGCTTCCCAAGGACCAGCTGGACCCAGGTGGGATTTATTGGCATTAAAAATCTATGAATATTAAGGGTTTTACAGGTCTAACATCTCATATAAAAGGGCAGTTTGTATCTTTGTCTATTTGATGTAATCTTGTTGTGTAGAGGGTTTGTGGATTGAGAATTGAATATATAAACCTGTATAAAAAGCTATCAGGCTGTAGAGTTGTGTTTGTGTGGGATTTGGGGTACAAAAATACCCCGGGACAGAAGCAGAGAACAGGAGGTAGAAAACCGCCAAGGGAAGGGAGTTGCGAGGATGAGTTGAGCCGAGGTGGCGGCTCAGACTGGGCGCCGGAGTAGCATGTGGCTCCGAACTAAAATTGGGCCAGAGGAGTGAGACCTCAGGGCTGACGGAGAGATAAACCATTATGCTATTTTTTAATATTTACTGCAACACTTCACTGATTTTTTAAAAATTAATTAGGTAAATAACATAAGCCATGAGAACACTAAAAAGATTTATTTACTAGCCATTCCTTATCAAATGAAAGGCCACCTGCCTGTTCTCATGGGTTGGGTTTTCCTATAGGATTCAGGAAAAATTATGAAAGTTTATGGAAAACATTATGAAATTGTGGGGTGCAAATCTTGGCTGAAAATGCTAGACATGGCACTGGTGAAAAAACTAAAGTCCAAATGAGTCCAGAAGCATGGTTTTCATACAATGTATTTTGATTACAGTTTCCCTTCCATCTATTACTCCCAGTCTCTCTCCACCAACTCCCTCATCAGATCCACTTCCTTTCTGTCTTTGATGAGAAAAGAGCAGGCTCCTAACAGATAACCACCAAACACGACAAAATAAGATATAATAGGATGAAACCAAAACCACACACCGAGACTGCACAAGGTAAGCCAACAGAAGGAAAAGAGCCTGAAGAGTCTACCCAATGAATCAGAGACCCACTAATTCATACAGTCCACAGTCCCATGAAAATACTAAGCTGAAAGCTATAATAGACAGAGAACCAGGTGCAGGCAGACTCATGTAGGTTCTGTTTGCTGCTTTATTCTTTCAGACATAAGCCAACCCTAATCAAATGCTTTCTTTTATGAAAGTTTCTCTGGTCATGGTGTCTCTTTACAGCAGAAACCCTAAAACAGTGGGTTTTTTTTTTCTTAGCCATTCTGACAAGTGTAAGTACTAGATACTTTTTGTGTGTAAACTGGACACAAGCTAGAGTCAGCAGAGGGGAAGGAGCCTCAGTTGAGAAAATGCCTCCATGAGATCCAGCTGTAAGGTATTTTCTCACTTAGTGATCAAGGGGAGAGGGCCCAGCCCATTGTGGATGCTACCACCCTGAGGTTGGTGGTCCTGGATCAGAGAGCAGACTGAGTGAGTCATGGGGAGCAAGCTAGTAAGCAGCATCCCTCCATGGCCTCTGGATCAGCTCCTGTCTCCAGGTTCCTGTCATGCTTGAGTTCCTGTCCAGATTTTCTTTGCTGATAAACACTGATGTGAGAAGTGTAAGATGAAGAAACCCTTTCTTCTCCAACTTGACTTTTGTTCATGGTGTTTCATCACAGCAATGGAAACCTTAACTAAGACAAAGATGATATCTCCAAGTGGTTTTGATTTGCATTTCCCTGATGGCTGAGAATGTTGAACATTTTTAAAGAGTGTTTCCCAGCCATTTGCATTTCCTCTATTAAGAATTCTTTCTTTAGAGCTGTAACCCATTTTTAATTGGATTTTTTAAATTTAGTTTCTTGAGTTTTATCTTTTTTTCAAATTTATTTTTATTGAATATTTTATGTATTTACATTTCAAATGTTATCCTTTTTCCAGGTTTCCCCTCTGGACCCCCCCATTCCATCCTACCTCCCCTTGCTTCTATTAGGATGCTCCTCCACCTACCCACTCACTCCCACCTTACCTCTCTGGTATTCCCCTATAATGGGGCATCAAGCCTTCCCAGGACCAAGGGCTTCTCCTACTACTGATTCCAGACAATGCCACCCTCTGATATATATGCTGCTGGAACCAGGGGAACCAGGGGTCCCTCCGGTGTGCTCTTTGGTTGATGGTTTAGACTCTGGGAGCTCTGGGGGATTTTGGTTGGTTGATATTGTTGTCCTATTTATGGAGTTGCAAACTCCTTTAATTTCTTCAGTCTCTTCTCTAACTCCTCCATTGGGGTCCTGGTGTTCAGTCTGATGGTTGGCTATGAGCATCCACCTCTGTATTTGTCAAGCTCTGGTAGAGTCTCTCAGGAAACAGTTATAACAGGCTCCTGTCAGTAATCACTTCTTGGCATCTGCAGTAGTGTTTGTGTTTGGTGTCTATACATGGGATGGATCCCCAGGTAAACTGGACACAGGTAAACTGGCCTTCCCTTCAGTCTCTGCTCCATACTTTGCCCCTGTATTTCTTTTAGACAGGAGCCATTCTAGGTTAAAAATTTGGAGATGAGTGGGTGACCCCATCCCCCAACTGGGGGCCTTGCCTAACTACTGGATATGGTCTCTACAGGTTCTCCCTCCCCTTTGTTGGACATTTCAGCTAATCTCATCCCTGTTGGGTTCTGGGAGCATCTTGCTTTCCTGGCATCTGGGACTTGTTGGTGACTATCTCCAGTTCCTCATCCTTCATTGCTACACCCTCTATATATCATTCAAATTCTTGACCCTCTGTATATCATTCCTGTCTCCTTCCATACCTGATCCCGTCCCCCCTTTCCCCCCCTTCCTCTCTTCCTCCCAAGTCCCTCCTACTCTTTACCTCCAGGGAGTATTTTATTCCCCCTTTGAAGAAGGACTGAAGCATCCACATTTTGGTCTTCCTTCTTCTTGTGTTCATATGGTCTGTGAATTGTATTTTGGGTATTCTGGTATTTTAAGTGGTATTTTAAAATAAGTAGGTATTTTAAGCCAAAATCCACTTATCAGTGAGTACATACCATGTGTATTGTTTTGTGACTGGGTTACTTGATTCAGGATGATACTTTCTAGTTTCATTTGCCTAAGAATTTCATGAAGTCATTGCTTTTAATAGTGGAGTAGTACTCTATTGTGTAAATATACTACGTTTTTTATATCCATTCCTCTGTTGAAGGACATCTGGGTTCTTTCCAGCTTCTGGCGATTATAAACAAGGCTGCTATGAACATAGTGGATCATGTGTCCTTGTTATATGTTGGAGTATCTTTTGAATATTTGCCCAGGAGTAATATGGTTGGGTCCTCAGGTAATACTATGTCCAATCTTTTGAGGAACCACCAGACTGATTTCCAGAGTGGTTGTGCCAGCTTGCAATCCCACCAACAATAGAGGAGTGTTTCTCTTTCTCCACATCCTTGCCAGCCTCTGCTGTTACCTGAGTTTTTGATCATAGCTATTCTGACTGGTATGAGGAGGAATCTCAGGTTGTTTTGATTTGCATTTCCCTGATGACTAAGAATGTTGAAGATTTTTTTTTTAGTCCCTAAAGAAATAACCCCTAAAGAAATAGAAGCAGTCATTAAAAGTCTCCCAACCAAAATAAGCCCAGGACTAAATGATTTGAGTGCAGAATTTTATCAGACCTTCAAAGAAGACCTACTACCAATACTCTTCAAACTATTCCACAAAATAGAAACAGAAGGAACACTACCCAGTTCTTTCTATGAAGCCACAATTATGTTTATACCTAAACCACACAAAGATCCAACAAAGAAGAATTTCAGCCCAATTTTTCTTATGAATATCAATGCAAAAATACTCAATAAAATTCTCACAAACTGAATCCAAGAACACATCAAAGCAATCATTCATCATGATCAAGTAGGCTTCATTACAGGGATACAGGGAGAGTTCAATATATGGAAATCCTGAGTTCTTTCTGTATTTTGGATAATGGACTTCTATTGGATGTGGAGTTAGTAAAAACCCTTTTCCCATTCCATAGGCTGCTGCTTTGTCCAAATGACTGTTCTTTTCAGTTTTGCGAGGTCTCATTTACTCATGGTTGATCTCACTTAGTGTTCTGTTCAGAAGGTCTTCTCCCATGCCAATGAATTCAGGGCTGGCCCTCCCCTTCTCTTATGCTAGGTTCAGTGTACCTCCTCCTGTGTTGAGCTATGTTGAGCTCCTATGTTGATTGACTTGAACTTGAGTTTTGTGCAGGGTGATAAGTGTGGATCTACTTGCATTCTTCTACATGCTGAGATCCTGTTTAACCAGTACCACTTATTGAAGAAGCTATCTTTTTTTCCCCAGGGTATATTCTAGCTATAAAAATTTATATAAAAAAATAAAGATATCCATATATGTATGGATTTGTGTCTATATTGTTTGAATATCAGGGTAACTGTGACCTCACAAAAGTAATTGGGCAGTGTTTTTTTTTTTTTTTTTTTTTTTTCTGTTTCTATTTTGTGGAGTAGGTTGAGAAGTATTGTTATTACCTCTTCAGTTTGATTCTGCTGAAAAACATATCCGTTTTTATGGAAATTACCATGCAGTTTTTATTACTATAGCTATGTAGTGTAACTTAAAATTGGGAGTGGTAAGGCTTCCAGCAGTTTCTTATTGTTCAATATTTGAAAAAGTTGAAATTCTTTTGAGTTCTTCAAAAGATGAAGTTCTTCTTGATCATGGCAGAGTCAGTTTATACATATCTTATTGAGTATTTTTGCATCTGTGTTCATGAGGGAAATTGGTCTGTGATTCTCTTCCTTTGTTGTATCTTTGGATGGTTTGAGTATAAAGTTAACTGTGGCCTCATGGAATGAATTGGACAATGTTCTTCCTATTTCTATTTTGCGGAATAAGTTGAGGAGTATTGGTAACAGTTATTTGAAAGTCTGGTAGAAGTCTGTGATAAAACCATCTAGCCCCAGGCTATTTTTAGGGGGAGAGGTTTCCACTGAAAGACTTAGATCCAGTTTCATTGGCCCTTAAGAATGGGTACATTGTCTATTCATTTCCATTGAATTCTAGAAAAAAAATTAATTTTATTATTTCTGTCTTCATCCAACTTTTGTTCTATAGAAATTTGCTCTGTTTCCATAAGTTTGTACACTTTCTGTTGATTCTGTTGTTGATATCCAGCTTTAATCTCTGGTGGTCTGACAGAATGCGTGAAATTATTTTATTTTCTTGTATCTGTGGATACTTGCTTTGAGTCCAAGTATGTGATAAATTTTGTTCATGAGGCCTACCTCTGTAGTCCTTGTTTGAATTGCTAAATTTTTTGTTCCCAGAATTCCCTCAATTTAGGTTTTTTTTTTTTTTAATTTAATTGATTCAACTTTCAATTTCATGTCTTGAGCATTTTCTAATAGTTTGTGTTTTCCTGGATTTCTTTAAGGGATTCATTCATCTCTTCCTTAAGGACCTCTATTATCTTCATAAAGGTCATTTTAAGGTCTTTTTCTTGTGCTTGATGTATGTTGGACTATTCAGGTCCTAAAGGTAGGAAAGCAGGGCACCAGTGGAGACACACTGCACTGGTTGTTACTGGTTGTGTTTTGGCACTGGTGTCTAGAAATCTGGGTATTTGTTGACCATAGGACTTGGTGCTGCTTTCTGGATTTGTCTTTGTTGAGTGGGTGCTTCATTCCTTGGTTTCTCTTTCCTTTCTGGATTTTTGGATTGTGTGAGACCTGTGTAATGCCCGTGATGCCTGTTTTTCTGGTCCTGCTCCGCTAGTGTGAACCCAGTGAATGACTGCTGGTGTTGGAGTATGGGGTACTGGGATAAGTTGGGGAAAAGAAGGTTAGAGAAGATCTTTGTGACTGATTAGGGTTAGGCTAAGAGGAAAGGGGAGGTTTTCTGCTACAGAGCTAGGGATGAGCCTGAAGGATTAGATCTAGGGGAGGGAGAGGGATATGGATCTATTCTCAGACTACTTGTTTGCCTGACTGGAGGGGCTCTTGGGCTAGCAGGGGATACCAGCTGGAATTGAGGGCTGGAGTAGAGAGATGAGTTGGGATAGAGAGGTTCGAGAGGGAAGTTGTCCCATCTGCCATCAACTCTCCCAAAGATGGGAGGCTCTGGTGGTGTTACTGTTTATACTCAGTTAACGAAGGAGGCCCCAGCATACTGCATAGCATAGGTACCATGGGACACACAGTCAGTCCTCACATGTGTGATCAGACCTGTTGAATGATCTGTGTGTAAACTGAGATATTTCATGAATGTGTGTGAGGATAGAACCTTCTATTTATTTATTTATTTTGGTTTAGATCTAATCCATTTGGAGGTTCAAAGAAAAAAATAGAATGATGACTGTATTTTTGACCAAAGAATGGCACTTCCATCTTACGAAGAAAATGTTATTTAAGTAAATTAGACTTCTTCCCTAAGCCAGATCATCTATATCTCCCTCTCCACCCCATTAAGAACAAGCCCCATATAAAATGTCTCCACATCTAATGTCTTCACAGCTAGCGTTAATTGGATCAGATACAAGATATACAGAATGGGAATGAAATTAAAAGTAGTTAATTCTGCTCAGTGGCTTTGGGACACAGGAGGAGTATTATGGGGTGCTCTGAGGCTGCTGGTGTACACCCCTGACTTGTCTGTTGATGAGAACTCAGACGTATCAATCACCCTAGGAAACAGTGATTAAAATCCAGGTGTCATAATAATAATGTACCCCCATTCCTCATATGGGTTTTGGAAGCTGAAAGAAAAATATTCATCCTAACTGGCTACACTGCTGATGTCTTTACCAACCCTACTTCCTTCCTTTCATCTGTCCATCTCTGTTGTCCATTTCTTGAGATCAGTTTGTCTGTCTTTCAATCTGATCATCTGTTGTTTATTGTCCCTTGTCATCTGTCTGTGCTCTTGCCAATTTGTCTGTCTCCCTTATTTTCCATACTAAGAACTTGAAAGAAAAGTCAGGGAAAATGAGACATGGGCACCACCATTCTCTTAAGGTTAGTCAAAATATCTATTTTTAAGCCAGAAATATTGCTTAAGTTGTTGTGATTACAATTTTAGCCTTAAAAAAAATAAGCTTTCAAAGAGCAGTCGGAGCAGTTCCTAAGCTTTGCCTTCAGAAACGCACAAGCTAGACATCATTCAGTGTGCTTACAACTGGAAATGGAATGGGATTTATGAAACAGTTTGAATTTAGAGTCCCTCAATAAAATTTTTTCAACAGAATACTCATTTTCATTCATTGTTGTTGTTTTAATCATGATCTATGTCCCATTAAAATTTATGTGTATGAATGTTTTCCAGCACGTGTCTCTGTGGATCACATAATTATCTGGTACCTACACAGGCCAGAAGTGGGGCATCAGATCCATGGGACTGGAGTCACCTATAGTTGTGAACTGTCATACGGGTGGTGGGAATTGAGCCAGGGCCCTCTGGTGCCCTTAATGGCTGACATATGACTCAAGTTCCTCACCCATTTATTTCATTTGTCTGTCTTGTGCACATATTGGTATGTGTGCCTATACATGACATGTGCACATAGACTAGAAAAGGCCATCAAGTGTCCTACCTGCGTCATCACTTTCCACCTATGAAGAAGAATCTTTCACTCAAACTGAGCTCTCATGTTCTCTGCTAAGCTGGAGGCCACATAACCCAGTGGTCCTCCTACTCCTCTTCTTCAGAGATAGAGTTACAGCGGGATGGTTAACATGCCCTTTGTTACGTGGGTGCTATGACTCAAATTCTGGTCCTCAAGATTATGCGGCAAGTTCTCTTAACTTGCCATATTGACAGTCCTCACAATTCTCATTTTGATATGAGTAGTTCAGAAAAATAAAAACATCAAAACACTAAGGTCTACAGAAAAGGGAGAAACAACTATTTTTGTTTGGTTTTAATGTTTCTGAATTTCTTCAATGTGTTACAGAATTTCTTTGCCTTTGTAAACAACATTGTCAGCCAGATGCTGGGAGTGAGTTGGAAAACATGCTTGGTGACTGCTGCCCAGGGTCTGGGTTTTTAAGTAGCATCCCTGGAGGGAGGGAGGTCAACTTGAAACAGCCATAATTTTAATAATAATAGTCTTTAGGTGCTTTGAACCCTTAAAGGGTGATGCTCTGGTTCAAAGTATCTCTAGCATCTACCCAGTATGCCATTCACTACTCTGGGGCATCTAGAGTATTTATCTGATGTTTGCAGGGACCTTAGCTCAGGGGTTACCAACTCAAAAGCGGATAGACTGCAAGTAAGAGCTAGAAATGAGGAAAGTTAGTCTGCAGGGGCCTCACTTGAATAGACAACCTAGCCCTTGAATAAGGAGAAAGATCTATTCAGCTCTCAGCCAGGGAGCAAATGCCCAGCATTGCTAGAGATTCTATTTTTAATTTTAAAAATACACAAAATGAAGGATGCTTTTAGTTAGTGGGGAACAAGTGGGAAATACAGCAATATTTGGTCTGTGACTACCTTCTTTGAGTTCTGCCTTCCATGATATAGTTAAGCCCGGGAAGAGACATTGAGCAGGTGAACTTGGTACAAAGTTGGTTCATTCTCCAGCATGGCAAGTCTTTGCACATCATCTGGCTTAGCAGGAGCCACAACAAAACCATGGGTACCACTGAAGCAGAAGGTGTGGCATGCAAACAGGAGCTGTTCTCGCTCCTCGGAAATCATCTGTGAGAGAGGAATCAAGTGGCCATCAGTTGGTGTGGGTTTGTGCTACTCGGCTAAGATTTTACTGACGATTCTCTCGTATGAGCCTCGAGACACTTTCCTGTGCTTCAAGAAAGAGACAGCATGACAGGTGAATTGAACAGAACCACCAAGAAGGGAAGTGATGTTCCCATAACACCCACCCTTACTTATGGGAGGAGACTGTATCTCAGTCATGGTGAACACATGTGTGTGCATTTCAACAACTGAGAGATCTACTCTGAGTGTTAAGAGATGACTCTAACAATCTCTACCATCAGAGCCATGAGCATGTGAAAACCTCATGGTGGTAGAGCATCACTAAGGCACAGGTACTATGGTCATGAGCTATACCATCCCATAACTCACCTCTGCTTATCTGCTCCAGGGTACTTCTAGACTCTCTCCACAGTGTAAAAATGAAGTTTCCCTTCTTGATTTCTCCTGACTGTTGCTACCACTGCCTGCCCCCTCCTTGTATTTACTCTGCACCTCTGACACCCCCTGTAACCATAGCAATCAAAACAATCAACAAATGCTAATGAAGCTGTCATTTCTTCCCTCTGGTCACCTTGGCCCTCAACCCACTGATCTTCTAAGTGTGCTTTTTCATTCAGCTCCTAAAGGCTTTGCTCAGACTTTGGTTCCTAGGGTCCCTTCTTCAGGCAAACTTTCCTTTGACTTCTTAGTTCTTTACAATGGAGTTGTGCACACTCCATTCTCCATGTAAACACTGGCTTTACTTTGCTTATAATTGTCATTATAACACACACTCTTATTTTTGTCAGCTTCCTTTTGATGTTACTGTTTTGTTGTTTGTTGGTTTTGCCTGATATCCCAAGAGATGTCATGAATCAGCCTCTTGGCTTATTGCTCCTTTTCTCTTGGACTTGGTGTGGGAAGCCACTGTATTCGCCATTACAAGATGGCGCCCAGCCCAAAGGGAGGGTGGCCAGTTTTGAGATAAACAACTTAAGTGCGCATGCACGCCTGCCTGTTTTTGCTGAATCATGGTGACTCTGAGTATGCTAATTAGGGCGCACAGAATGCACCAATCAGGTGGCGGCACAGTCCTCCTAAGCATATATAAGGAGGGCTGGTTTCTGGGCTCGGGGTCTTTTGCTACTGCAATCAAGCCCGCAATAAACGCTTGTAGAAGGATCCTGTTGTGGCGCGTCTTCCTTGCCGGTGAGATAGGCGATCGCTACACTTGGCATATGTAAAAGGCCATCAACCAACATTTATCTTGCGATTTAAGAAATCACAAGGTCTGGGAGGTGGGAAAGCAGCTCACTAAAGAAAGCTCCTTCTGTGCAAGTGTGAGGATTGTCCTTCAGACCCCCAGGACCTAGGTTAAGTAAATGCCAGGTGAGGAGGCTTGCCCATAATCCCAGCACTTAGGAGTAGGGACTTGCTAGGTAGATGAGTACAATTACCAAGCACTGGGCTCAAGTGACACACTTTGCTTCAATGTACAAGGTGGAGAATGGTCCGGCAATGCATTCAACACTGCCCTCTAACCTCCATACTTAGGGATGTCATCATTCACCTCTTTACACATGTACCCCCACATTTTTGAACATTCACATGCAAATGTGCACCACACACATTCACATATACACAAAGTGAAAAAGAATTACAAAGTCCTCTGGGAAACAACTAATTTTATCTTGTCAGTCTTAGAGGAAGAGAAGAAATGTTGCCTATTAAATTAGCTTCCATGAGCCGCCGTCAAAAATAAAAAAAGAACCTAGCATCTACAGAATATCTTTAAATAGCAGAAATTTATTGTTTCATTGTTCTAGAAGCTGAAGTTCTAAGATCAAGGTGTCTATGGTGTGGGATGCGTCTGCTTGGCTTGGAATGAAAACATGGTCATGTCTTTCTTCTTGTTTCTTGTTTTTGTTGTCAATTCTTGGTGTCCCTGAATTTCTGAAAGCATAACTTCAATTCTTGCCTCTCTTATCACATGATATTTTACATGCATATCTATTGTTTTGTCCAATATTTCCTCCCTGTACAAGGACCAGGCATTGAATTAAGGCTCACTCTAATATGCCTTAATTTAATTATGACTATAGTCTGTTTTCAAATAAAATCATGTTCACTGGGTCCAGAGAGTTGGGACTTGAATATAACTATTAACCCATGAGAACCTACTACCTCTTGTAAAATATGACATTAGAATGGTGTCCTGAAGAAATAATGAAAGTCCAAGTTGGTGAACCAATTAACTTTATTGGGGTTAATTACAAGAATATGAATTAAGGGTTACATACAAAAACAAAAAGACCCAATGACAGGTATATTACTAAGGTCCACTGAGTATGGCTGACAGCTCACAAAAGCTGGGATTAAGGAGTACACACTGCACAGCCTGCAGGAAACTCAACAGGTAGGCGAGTACTCCTTTCAAGTGATTCGGCTAGAATGAACCCGTTCTAGGGATTGGACTTGTCTCAGCATCTTCACTGAAGCAAAACTTGTCTGAGAATGACTCAGTAGTCTTTACTATTTACTATTGGTGATGGAGGTAGTCTAGTTAATCTGGTCAGTTTCAGGAATTTCCTGAAGCTATTTTGAGTTGTTTACATTCTGCTTTAAGGACCTTTCCCACAAGGTGGAATGCTGCAATATGGTGGGTACTGCTACACAACAGCTGTTAAATTTATAATCTCCTAGCAACAAGAAGTCAGTTCTGTTTTACTTCTCAACTTTTACCCCGCATGACTTTAGTAACATTGTTTTTATATAGAAGAGATAATGGTACATTATACTTCTCATCCTGTTTGATTGCTTGTTATTTTGACCCAGTTCACTATGTACTAATGAAATCATTCTCCTTGGCTTCCATGATAAGACAGCCTACAAACAGGCTTCTTCACTTATTTCACCAGGATACACTAGAGTTGACTCCATTTCTCAGTTCATAAAATCAGAGAGAGAGACAGAGTCACAGAGAGAGACACAGAGAGACAGACAGAGAGACAGAGAGACAGAAAGACAGAGAGAGACTGACAGACAGAGACAGAGAGAGACATGGAGAGAGAGACAGAGAGAGACACAGACAGACAGAGACAGAGAGACAGACAGACAGAGACAGGGAGAGACACACAGAGAGAAACAGAAACATAGAGACATAGAGAGAGAGATTTGTATACACTGTTCCAGGATGTCATGCTTTACTTCTTTTTAATAAGATATGTAACAATCACAATGTAGATAATTATATTACAATGATTAAATGGTTACTTCACAACTTATCAGTGTGTGTCTCTACTACTAACTTTGGTTCATAGAATTCTTTTTGTTATAGCTTTAAATTTTATCATGTCAGTCAGATGGGAAATAATGTTGAAAAGTGTAAATGGGAGAATGTTTTGATTCTTTCAGGGGAGTGTAACACAGTCAGCTATGTGGTTTAGGAAAGGAACACAAGGTTATAATGGAAACTTGGCTTGAACAGAGAATGTTCTATGGATAAGGAGGAATTATGAACGATAATGAAGATAGTAATATGTTCTTAAAGGAGCTTCAGGGGTAGACTTTGTAGAGACTGGCGTGGCGAACATGAGGAGAGAGCAATTCAAAGCAGATGAGAAAATTCTGGCAGCCTTAGATTCAATCTTGTCTTTATCACCTGGCATTGCCTGTGCATAGTATTGGTTAGTTAAGGCATGCACGCGTGTAAGCTTATGCATTTAAGAATCTCTTTACTTACCATCTTACAGGATAAGGACTGCTTTCTGCCCCGTTTATGTTCGGACTACTTTTCCATATTATTAGAGTTAATTCTGAAATTCTCATCTGTTTGGCTACTATTTGTCAGTTCCTTTACCAGGAGGGTTAGATTCTTTACATAGAGCCAAGGATTGCAATTGAGAACCTAGTGTTCCAATATTCTCTGTTTGATTTTCTTTTAGAGAGGTTACCTCTTCAACCCCATCTGTTATCATAAATATTAAAAAAGCAGGCAGTGGGTTCCAGCACATATTGCTCCATGGTGTCCTTGGCTCTCTCTGACCTGCGCAGTTACTCCAATGCTATTTCCAGCACTGTAAGGCCATAGGAATTAGTACTAATTTACCTCAGTGGCTCCACACTGGCCCCCAGCATACTCTCTGACCAGGTTCCTGCATGGCACCTTGCCATACTGCTTTTATTCACAGTTCCCTTGGTGGGTTGTTACCATGCCTGGCACACACATACCAGTTCCATGACAGGTTTGGTGAGTCCTGTCACTGTAACTTCTCTTGAACTCAATTAAGTCACCACATGAAAGAAAACATCAGGTGATATCCTCTGATCTAATTGATATATTATTTTCCCATCTAGATAATCCTGCATGCACCTATCCCTTAAAAAATATTCATAACAACCTGTATATATATATATACAAAGAAGAATTTTTATATCTGCAGCCATGTTGCTCCTAGCTCACTCTTTCTCCCTCCAGCTTCTTCCTCCCTCTCTAAAAAACTTTGTTCCCACCCATTCTTCTTTCTCATCCAGTGACAGGCTTTGTTTTATCTTGTCCCTGCCTTCCTGCATAAAGATATTATCTTATACCTCAACCCTTCTATCCAATTAAAAAAGGAACTTTTCTCTCCAGCTCAAGAAAGGCTGTGTGTGTGTGTGTGTGTGTGTGTATGTATGTCTTGGCTAGTTTGTATATCATTTGAAAACCATCGAAATAAATATGTTCTCTCAAAGTTAAACAGTCTGGGTAGGCTAGGAAACTATAATTAGTCTTCAAATCTGTCAGAAATCTAAGTGTGACTAATAAACATAGCCTAACACAGCTTCCAAAATTGAGACAGGTTGTAGAGATAGTTATTGACTTGCACAGACCCCTGTTAGTAACATGTGAGAGTAAGTCTTCAGCCTAGGATCACATGAAAAACTTTTAAAAAGCAGAATCTGAAGGACTGATTATTCTGGTTTGGCAGAAATTATCACTTGACTATTTTTTATAATGTGTCTTTTTTTTGTACAGTATTTGTCTGTAAATGAAATAGGCAAATTTTGCCCAGTGGCTGCCTAGCCACAAAGTATTATCTCATCTGGAGGTAGAGATGCTCAATTTCTTTTTGAATCCACCAAAGGAGAACTATAAGTAGCAGATATGTCTCAACAAGAGATAAATAGCATTAAAGGTCATATTTTGTGGATTTCTGATGTTTTTGAAAACTATTTATATAAAGTAATTTGGACTGTTGACCATTAACTATTCTTAGTTATTTCTGATGAGAATATACTGAAAACAGGCTAACAGTGATCTAGGAGCCATGAATTTGTTATTTGGCACCCAATTCCTATGTTAATAATCTCAGGTTAATTTGCAATGGCATCAATAAAAAGGTGGGGTCCAAGCCTTGTACTTTTAAAGTTTTGTAACAATGGTGAAAATTTATGTTAATGAAAAACTTATATGCAGAATTTTATCAGACATTTATTGCGGATATAACACCAATACTCTCCAAACTATTCCAAAAGATAGAATCAGATGGAATACTACCCAACTCATTTTTTGAGGCTACAATAACCCTCATACCTTAACCACACAAAGACCCTACAATGAAAGAGAACTTCAGACCAATCTCACTATGAACATTGACGCAAAACTACTCAACAAAATCCTTGCAAACCGAATCCAAGAACACATCAAAACGATCATTCATCATGACCAAGTAGGCTTCATCCCTGGGATGCAGGGATGGTTTAATATAAGGAAATCCATCAACATAATCCACAATATAAACAAACTCAAAGAACAAAATCACATGGTCATCTCACTAGATGCTGAGAATGTATTTGACAGAATTCAACACCCCTTCATGTTAAAAGTCCTGGAAAGAACAGGAATCCAAGGTCCATACTTAAACATAATAAAAGCAATATATAGCAAACCAACAGCCAACATCAAACTTAATGGTGGGAAACTTGAAGCAATCCCACTAAAATCAGGGACTCAACAAGGCTGCCCATTCTTCCCCTACCTATTCAACATAGTACTGGAAGTCCTAACTGGAGCAATTAGACAGCAAAAGGAGATCAAGGGGATACAAATTGGAAAGGAAGAGATAAAAACATCACTCTTTGCCGATGTCATAACAGTGTACTTAAGTGACCCCAAAAACTCCACCAGAGAACTCCTACAGCTGATAAACAAGTTCAGCAAAGTGGCTGGATACAAAATCAACTCAAACAAACCAGTAGCCTTCCTATACTCAAAGGACAAACATGTGGAGAAAGAAATTAGGGAAAAGGTACCCTTCACAATAGTCACAAAAACTATGAAATACCTTGGTGTGACTCAAACTAAGCAAGTGAAGGACCTGTATGACAAGAACTTCAAACCTCTAAAGAAAGAAATTGAGGAGGATCTCAGAAAATGGAAAGATCTCCCATGCTCATGGATTGGAAAGATCAACATTTTAAAAATGGCCATCCTACCAAAAGCAATCTACAGATTCAATGCAATCCCCATCAAAATTCCAACACAGTTCTTCATGGAATTGGAAAGATCAATGTGCAATTTCATATGGAACAACAAAAGACCTACAATAGCTAAATCCATCCTCAACAACAAGAAAACATCTGCGGGAATCACTATCCCTGACCTCAAGGCAATTGTGCTGAAAATTGCATGGTACTGGTACAGAAATAGGCATGTGGATCAATGGAATAGAATAGAAGATCCAGAAATGAGCCCTCACATATATGGTCACCTGATTTTTGACAAAGGAGCCGTAAACATTCAATGGAAAAAGGACAGCCTATTCAATAAATGGTGCTGGTCCAACTGGCACTCAACATGCAAAAGAATGAAAATAGACCCTTTCTTATCTCCTTGTACAAAGCTCAAGTGTAAGTGGATCAAAGATCTCCACATTAAACCAGATACACTGAAACTATTAGATGAGAAAGTAGGGAAAACTTTAGAACATATAGGCACAGGAGAAAATTTTCGGAACAAAACACCAATGGCTCAATCTCTAAGGTCAAAGATTAATAAATGGGACTTAATGAGATTGCAAGGTTTCTGTAAGGTGAAGGACATTGTCAAGAAAACAAAATGGCAGCCAACAGAATGGGAAAAGATTTTTACCAACTCCACATCAGATAGAGGCCTAATATCTAAGGTATACAAAGAACTCAAAAAGCTAGACACCAGAGAATCAAATAACCCTATTAAAAATGGGGTACAGAGCTAAACAAAACATTCTCAGTTGAGGAATATCGAATGGCTGAGAAATATCTGAGGAAGTGCTCGACATCCTTAGCCATCAGGGAAATGCAAATCAAAACAACCCTGAGATTCCACCTCACACCAGTCAGATTGGCCAAGATCCAAAACTCAGATGACAACAGATGCTGGCGAGGTTGTGGAGAAAGAGAAACCCTTCTCCACTGTTGGTGGGGTTGCAAACTAATACAACCACTCTGGAAATCAGTCTGGCAATACCTCAGAAAATTGGACATAATACTACCTAAAGACCCAGCTATTCCACTGCTGGGCATATACCCCAGAGACACCTTAGTACACAACAAGGATGTATGCACCACAACGTTCATAGCAGCTCTATTTATAATAGCCAAAAGCTGGAAAGAACCCAGATGTCCTTCAGAAGATGAATGGATACAAAAATTGTGGTACATTTACACAATGGAATACTACTCAGCCACCAGAAACAATGACTTGACCAAATTCTTAAGAAAATGGCTGCATCTAGAGAATATCATTCTGAGTGAGATAACCCAGTCACAAAAGAACAGACATAATATGCAGTCACTGATAGTGGGATGCTAACTCCAGAGGCTCACACTGCCCCAGAAACAACTCACAGACTGTATGAAGTCCAAGAAATAAAGAAAACAAAATAAAACAAAACAAAAAAATCTTTATACAACAAGAAAACTTTGACTATTTCCATGTTACATTTTGTTTTACATGTACTTTATGCTCATGGTAACTATTAGGTTTTCAATGCATACTATCAAACCTTTAAAAATATCAAGTACTGACTAAAAAATATATTCATGCAGTTTTATGTAAAAATTATTTTAAAATCTGAAAAAAAGTACTGACAAAAATGTATTGTATAATTTTATGCAATAAATGCTTAAGATATGTACATTTATCTTTGTTTTGTAAAATAAAGTTGTTAAAAAAAAGAAAAACTTATATGAAATAAATTTTATACCAATGTAAAGATTATAACTTTAGCTTAATAACAACTATAAGGATTTTTACCAAATGAGATTATGGCTGTACAATCAATTCTAGCTAATTCTCTCTGCTAAATTATGACCAGTTTAGCAGTGGCCACTTCAATAAAAGAGTGTTGCTTTATACTCTCTGCAACTATGGACTGCTAGTGGCCCTTTAGCTGAGATTGAGCCACAGAGGCCCTGCCCGACCCAAGCTGGAGTCTGATTGGCTTTATCTTACGTAGGTCTTTAATAAGTAAGATCTGGGAGCTGTGAGAGAATCCACACAACAGCCATCGTCATGTTAAGAAGCTTGCCTGAGCTTTGGTTGATGGGTGGGAGACCATACTGAAGGTGCTTTTGTTTCAAACTATTATTTCAAGGCCTTAGAAGAATATTCTTCAAGGAGAGTTTAAGAAAACATTCTTTAGAAACTTGATTGTAATACCATAATGAGCTGTAAGAGAACACTAAAAATGGTAAGTTATACATCATTGTTTTACATATGAAAATACATAAGCACAGGTAATTTTCTATACTTGAAGTCACTTTGGTTTTGAAAGTTCTAACAAGATTTAACATAACTGTAGGGATAAAATGTATATACCATGCAGATTCTATCTTAAAACAGTTTAAATTTCACATAATAGGGAAATAGCCTGAATTTTAATACACATATTAAAATTGTGTATTGCTTATGTTGCTCTGAGAAGTAGAAAATTTTTAAAAATATGTTTTTTCTGGAAAAGCAAGTGTCTAAGAGTAGTGGCAAAAATAGTATTTTACAGGAAGATTGGTCAAATCACTTGCCAAAAGTATTCCATGAGAACAAGCTCATTTATTTTAACTATATAAAATATCAAAATGTAATTTTCCAATTAAAAATACTATTAACATTAGTATTTCAATTTTATGTGGCTTATTAGTATTACTAAGTAGTGCCAAATAGCTCTTAAAATCAACTTGTATTTTCCATTTGTGCTTTCCAAAATCTGCAAAGTTATTCCAGCCCAGCATTCTTTGCTATATTTATGTGTCAGGCATATAAAGTCAACAGCATCAGATGTGACACTGAACCATCGGGACAACTGTGATAATTTATTATCAGAAAAAAAAACCCCACAGATACTGTAGCGAATAAAATATTTGATTTATGAATATCATTAAGAAAAAAACCTTTACATTTTCTTCTTAGAAAATAAATGATAAAAACGTATCTCAGTTTGGAAATTTTGGCAGGACAATATTGTCTGAGATAATTATGCTCCGGGTAAATTGGCAACTTTCAAGATGGCTGCTTCATGTCTGTTCATAAAATACACTGAGACCTGTTCAGACTCTGTTTATATTTTGTCATTATATTTTAGAATCTTCATCTGATAAACAGCTCTGAAATTGGAAAACAGCTTTTATGTTATACAACAATTTGGCAGAATTCCCTTTTAAGGGACATGGTTTTTATGTATTTTCACCTCCAGCTAGGCCCAGATCTGGTTTGCCTTTAATGGGACTCTATTTCTGCTGTGTCTTTTTCATTTACCTCTCAAGAATGATTGCTGCATGAAGCGGCGGGGCCCAAACCCTCTTCTGATATTCTCTTCACACATAGGGCAGCTGTGTTGAAAGAACTAGATCTCATAGATGTTGCTGTCACACAGTTAGCTGACCATGGTCCTTAGAAGATAGGACTAAGATGAGCTTGCTGGAACTTCAGTTCCTTTCCCAACTCTGAATCATAAGAGTTCTTAAATCCAAGTGTGTCACTGTGGGGGTGGGCAATGAGATCCTCCTCCTAATCACATGGGAGCCAGTCTTCTCCTATCCATCTTCAGATGAAGATGTAGAACTCTCAGCTCCTCCAGCACCATGCCTGCCTGGATGCTGCCATGCTCCTGCCATGATCATAATGGACTGAACCTCTGAACCTGTAAGCCAGTCCCAATTAAATGTTGTCCTTCATAAGAGTTGTCTTGGTCATGGTGTCTGTTCACAACAATGGAAACTCTGACTAAAACACTTGGGAATTTGAGTTTCTCTCCTTGAGAATGTTTATCATCATTGAAAATGATGTCTAATATGGGTGGCTTTTCTCATCTGAATCTGGATGATGTTCTCTTTTAGCTATAGTGATACTGGCCATCTCACGTTCTCTGTGTTAACCTCTGTGGGGATACTCTTCAGCTAGCACTTACTGCCCCACTAATGATGCTTCTGAGACATGCAAGACCATATCTCTTAACTGTGCATGAGTGTTACTCTGTTCAGACATTCTTGCAGCAGCAGAATTTTAAGTCTTTCCACTGTAGTCCTTGAGTCTGATTAACTGCTTGTTCTAAAACCTTTACCCTTTCCTTCATACTGCCAGACTTAGCATGGTACAGAGAAAAACACTCAAAGTTTCACTCCTCAATGTTCTCTAGCTTTCCCCTTATTCTTCCTATTTCTAAGTTCTGGTAGTGGAGACCAAAACATTTCCTGAAATCCTCTCCAAGCCTTGTATTTTCCTCCAAGAGGCAAGCAGGCCTAACTTATTCTCTTCCTTCCATTTTCTCCTTTGTCTCTGCTTCTCCCTTTGGTGGAGAGTGTCTTGGCTAACCTCAATTTTGACTTTCTGCTGAGACATGTGCTTCTAAGCATTTAAAGCACTTTATAAAACTCTATATAAGTCTGCTTAGAAGATGTCAAATGAGTTTTACTTTTGAAAATCAAATGGATGAAATAGCATCAAATCTTAAAATAAACAGATTGTATCTTCTCTTTTGGGCCCCCAAAGTGCTCCCATTTTTTCTTAAGTTTATGTATTCTCTTTTTTCATATGTGACAGAAATTGATGTGGTAAGGAAGAGAACATGGGTTTCCAGTTATGTATACCAAATGAGTGTATTATTTGCCTGATTTCCTTCCCAGAAGATCTTCCATACACATGTTAGCTTCATACATAATGAAATAGAGTTCTTTCTAACTGTAGAATATTGCATCCTATAGTTAGTAATACTGTGAATCTGAACTGGAGCAAGCCATGACCATAACTATAGTTCTAATCTTTGCTACAAAATGTGGGAATGGGAATGGGGTTGACTTTGCTTAAACTTGGCAGCCTTGGGGTTGAGAAGAAAGAAATCTCTAGAGAGATTTCCACTCCAAGCTGGAAATGAAGTGTTAATGTTTCTAGGACTGAAACTGAAAATATATACGTGAAATTAATTTTAACAATGTATTTTATTTAATCAAACATACTGCAAATACCATGCCAGTTCTCGGTATTTAAAAATCATTATGGTTAATCTATATTCACCAAGAAAACTTTGATTATTTCCATGTTACGTTTTGTTTTATATGTACTTTATGCTTATTGTAACTAGTAAGTTTTTGATGCATACTATCAAACCTTTAAAAGAAATTAAGTCCTGGCAAAAATATATTCATATAGTTTTATGCAAAAATGCTTTTAAAACTCTGTACATTTATCTTGGTTTTTAAAAATAAAGTTGTTTAATTTAAAAAAATAATGAAGTATTCATTGGTATTAAATCTTCAGGATTCTGTATGTTTTATGCTTTTGACTGACCCTCTATGTCTCTAGTACTATGTATTCATGTGGCCATTGGCTGTCACATTTTGTGTCATGGACCTTCAGCCTGATAATTGACTATCTGGAATAGTGTCACATGACTGTAAGACAGAAAAAAAGATCTGTGTTCTCAAAGTTTGTCTATAGTGCTCAGTATGTCTCTAGCATTTAGATTAGAATTTGGGAAAAATTAAGATTGGTATCTTTAATAAAATGAGATTAAATTTCCATCAATGCCTAGAATAGTAGCCTGATGTAGAAATTGAGTGTAGCTATAAAGACATTGGAAATTCAGATTTCCTATGGTTTTTGTTTGTGGTCTGGGTTTCCTATTCCTGTATTTACTCTCAAAGTAGTTTATGCTATTAAATAAGTTAATTTATTCAGGAAACATGGTATAACATATGACCCTTAAAAAGAGTTCAGTCTCTGACCCTTCCCTGAACTGGTTTATATCCAGAGAAGCCACGGCTATGGGTTTTTCTTCTTTTAAGACCAATCAACTTTAATAGGTGGATAGTTAAAGATTTCAGGATGTGGTCACAGTGGTCATTAGACAGGAAGTACAAGTGAATGAATGCAACACATTTCCCTAGAGGATAACTGCATTAAGTCATAGGACATTCTCAAAGACTAAAGTATCCATATCGTCTATGAAGAACAATCAGCACTTGCAATTGAAAACATATGGATGTTGAGAAACGCGTTAAATATAGGTGTACACACCAGTCTGCTCATCTGTAAACAGACTAAACAAGAATGTGAAAGAATACATATTTATAACAACCTGTTTAAACTGTTTCAGAAATGGCCTAAGCATTCAACCCACAGGAAATACCCAGGATTAGGGTTTTACTTTGTTTTGAGGCATAGGCAAAATGCTGATTTTACTATTGTGTCGATCAAAGTGAAATGGAATTACGTTGCTTCTACATCAATATACAATTCTTCCTGGTTGGAAGATGTTCTTGCAAGCAGAGGCCAAGAGGAAAATTCCTATAGCTGACTGCAACCTCTGAGACCTCTGGACTCACCATCACCTGACTATGCACACTCTCCACAAAACAATTTCCACGCCTGAGATCACGTGTCCACTATGAGCATGTATCTCTTCCCCAGCAGTCTTAGGTCCTGTGCTTGGAACTCCAAATTCAGTATATATGGCTTAAGTGGTCCTAATGCTATTTCTAGAGCAGAGCATAATTCTCTTCCAGGGTGGTCTAGATTGCTTATTTCCCCAGGCTTAGGGTTATGAATGTTAGAGTGGTACTGTTTGTGTGTGCTTCAACATGTGAGCTATGCTAGATACACAGGAGTCCCCTCGAACTTTACAGCAAGCTGCATTAGAAAGGGGGAGATTGTGGCTTGTAAGTCAGAGCCAGACCATTATCTGTTCATGGTCTCAGTAAAATTCTGAAATTTTACTCAAAGAACTCCAAGGGTTTTACACTTGCACTTGGCTTATTTAAGGGTATATTTGACAAGACAGGATATATTCTGTTAAAGTTTTAACTGATATATAATTTTTGCCCATTGTATTAGGTTTTCCACTTGAGCTATAATTCCAGCTTGGGACTCGAGGGTTAATTAGAAACTAAAACAGTTTCTTCAGCTCCACACCCCAAATCAGCACAGCAGTCAGCAGAAAAGAGACATGAAAGAAGATACAGCTCTTTCTCTAAAGGCAAGATCAGGTGAAAACCTTTTCTGTTCACATCTCCTTGTCCTAAGCCTTTCAATGGACAAGTTGTTTCCTTGGGACCTGAGGCTCTCAGTTGAAGGTTGTTCTTAAGAGGAAGGGGAATATTGGGCAGGACAAGACAACTCATGATTGGACACATCTGTCTCTTTGCAAATGAGTTAGTGTCATCCAGGTATAGAATCACCCTCAAATCTCAGGGTCTTGAATAATTTTGAGTCTGTCTGTTACATTACCTGAATGTAGTCTGCTATGTTCTAGGCCTGTGAGGATTAAGAAATGGGCTGGGTGAATAAATCACTTGGTATACAGGCATGCTACCAAAACCTCTGACCTTTTATAAAGCCTTCTAGATTGATACCTGAGAATTCCCAAAATTGTTCTCTAGCCAGAAGTTTTGCATCTGAGGTTTTTATTTTATTTATTGTCTAACTGACTTGTAGCTCTGTTCATTCCAAATTGAACAAAGTCCTATCTGAGGCTGTCTACACCTGCCGAGTTGACTGCAAAGAGGGTGACATACAAGGATTGCTTCTGGCCCGTGCTCACTGACCCCAAAGCAGCTCCTCAGCAGACATGCTGGACAGAACTCTGGAGACACAGTCTGGGGACCTGTGTACGGCTACTTCTTAGCTCTGCTAGAGTTTTAGAAAAAATACTTAATTTGCAAATACTTCTCACTTCTAATTTAACAGATTGTCTATTTTAGATCGACTGGTAATACATAATGAACAACTTCCTATAATCCATATTCTCTTCGGTTTATGCTTCCAGCTGTCATGGGTTTGAGTCAATGTACCAGCTGGTTTTGTGTCAACTTGACACAGCTGGAGTTATCACAGAGAAAGGAGCCTCAGTTGAGGAAATGCCTCCATGAGATCCAGCTGTAAGGCATTTTCTCAGCTAGTGATCAAGAGGGGAGGGCCCAGCCCATTGTGGGTGGTGCCATCCCTGGGCTGGTAGACCTGGGTTATAATAAAGCAAGCTGAGCAAGCCAGGGGGAGCAAGCCAGTAAGTAACATCCCTCCATGGCCTCTGCATCAGCTCCTGCTTCCTGACCTGCTTGAGTTCCAGTCCTGACTTTCTTTGGTGATAAACAGCAATGTGGAAGTGTAAGCTGAATAAACCCTTTCCTCCCCAACTTGCTTCTTGGTCATGATGTTTTGTGAAGGAATAAAACCCTGACTAAGACAGTCAATACCTTTTAAATATTATTGATAGCCTCAAATAGAAGTCCATACACATTAGCATCTGTGTTTTTCAACAGGACCCCTGTAGTCTTAGGCTATGCGCATATGCATTTACCTTCTAAGACACCAGAGGCAATGGTTTCTAAACGTGATTTATAAGCTGAGCATCATTTCTGCTCATTTTGCATTAATTAGAACTTACTCATAGGACAGCACCTTATAGTCTGGAAAATAGTCTTTAGCTGGATGGCCATGCCCTTGCAGTCTGGGTGGGGAGAGGGAGGATGAACATTTGTCATGTTAATCTTTGCAGAGGTTGAGTGGTTTGTGTTTACTTACTAGCATTTCTTCTCTTTTCTCCTTCAGAACTGAATAGCTAGCCCTGAGTTTACATGGTGCTTACAGACTTGAAAGCGGTAAGGCATTTTGGGAGAACTTGTCTTTAGCATGGCCTACTGAAGTTAGCAGCGTGTGCGTTTCTTTGTCTAAAACATTTCCCTCTATTACAAACCTAGTAGGATAGCTATGAACAGAAAAAACCCAAAAGTGTGTTCCCAAGTAAGCATTTATTTCTATTCTGATATGCTGCACAATTGGATAATGTGTAAAAAATGGACAGTTATTTGTCTCCATTATTGATCCTGATAAGTTGAAGGGTATGGTATCTGCACCTACTGAGGGCTTCTTGCTGCATTAAAACATAAAGAAGGTGTCACAAGGAGACAAAGGAAAAGGTTGGCATGGGTCTCCCCTCCTCCTCCTTCAAAGTCACCATACCTGTCACAGGACCCCATTCTCAGAACCTCACTCAGTCCTAATTAGCACACAAAGGCTTTGCCTCTCACTAACATATACATTTGGGGATTAAGCTTTCAACACATGAATCAGGAGTAGGCAGGTATAAATCATAATGTGTCATGTTCTGTGCATAACAACATAAGAGCTTGCTTGAGAACCCCCATTAATCAGTGGACTTTTTAGCTTCTTCATACTGTGATACGCATGACAGTGCCTACATGGTAGGGCTTATTGATTTATTATGAAAAAAATATTGAAGCGCACTAAAGTTATGGTTCTCCCTGTTTTGCTTTCAATTCTCTTAGTTTTCTGCTTTAATTTAAAGATGCAAAAGCTAACAAGACTGAAACTGATGTTTTTTTATGGTGAACTGAAACTTTTTATTTTTGAAATATCTTTGTCTATTTTTTAGCAATGTGACTTAATAGGATTTCTACAATTCCACTTGACTTATTTAGTATATGTACCTGAGTCTACTGTTACTGTATGATAAATAGTTTCTCATTATTTCACTTTCAAACTTTTAAGTTTTCAAAATTTTAGCTATCCATCCATCCATCCTTCCATCCATCTATCATCTGTCTATCCATCTGCCCATCCATCCATCCACTGATCTATTATTTATCCATTTATCCATCTATCCATCCATCCATCCATCTATCCATTCATTCATCTATCCATCTACCCTTCCATCCATCTATCTATCTTTCTTTTTATTTATTTGTTTTCTGTTTATGTATTTGGATATACCTGTGTGAGTTTATGTGAGACCTGTGTGTAAGAATCGTCAGAGGCCAGGGAGAGTATCAGAACTGAAACTGAAATTACAGGCAGTTGTGAGCTGCAAGGTGGGTTCTGAAAACTGAACCAGTGTCCTCTGCAAGATTACTAAGTACCCTGAACTGCTAAGCTATCTGGCTAGCTCTGATTTTCGGAGATTTCTTTTTATTACAAATAAAGCTCATTTTACATACAATTAAACAAACAAACAAACATAAACTAAAAAGCCAAAAGCTAGGCTTACCTGCCAACTCAAATTTGACCAGTGACAAAGACCTCTGACTCATCCAGACCAGCTCAAAACTGGTTTCTGCCATGTTTGCAGTAGACATGCAGACAGTTATGGGGCATTTGTTTGTTTTCTGTTTTCTTTAAATACTGCACTAACAATCTGATCTCAGTTTGTTACTTTTTAATATGCATCTCTATCTCTGATCTTGTCCTCTTACATTTGGGATCATTTGAAGAATTAATAACAGTAATTAAAGTTACCACTGCTATCAGGTGGTTAAGTAAAAGGACACATAAAATTTATAATGATTAAACGTAGGTACTGTTATTGCACTCATAAGGAATGAAAGAAGCAAAAAGGAAAAATCTCTCACATGTAATATTTGCCTAATGTATAGCACTAGTCAAGGCTTTGTGTTTATTAAAAAAAAATGTTCAAGTTAACAAAGATACATCAGATCGTTTCTTTTTAATAGGAGCCCATTAAGATACATTTATTCCAGAGTCTTGGATTTATCTTACACAATGTTTAAGATGGATATCTAATAAATGCTTTCTATTTGTTTCAGTGAGTTTACTGACATGAAATCATAAATAACTATTACTTCTTTTGTTAGTCCATTTTTAAGGCTTGTCAGCATTAATACTTTTTCACACCAAGACGCTAATATTTATAACATTATAGGTATGTGCCACTTATCTTATTGCACGGTGCGTATCATCTTACCTTCACAGTTACACTTAGTAGTAGCTCTTCCTTTTAAGAAGCCAAGCACTGGTGTTCATAGAACTTGACTTACACTGATTCTTAGGGCAAACAATGATGGAGGAATGTTAGTTCTCAGGCAGTTGATTTGGATGCCAATTCTTCTATGCAAACTGGTGCGTGAGAGAGAGAGAGAGAGAGAGAGAGAGAGAGAGAGAGAGAGAGAGAGAGAGAGAGAATCATTTGAAGTAGCAAAATGACCACACAATAGCAGGGTTTGTACCATGACATGATAGTATAAGATTAGGAACATTGTTCTCTAGTTGAGCATAAGAGCTGGCACCTGTGACTCTGCTCACACATGTGTCCAAGTATAAAAAAACACCTCTGATGAGAACTATCAGTAGCAGTCACCAAATATGTCTTCCTGATGTTTTGGCTTTTCCTTATATTTTTGGTTTCATCCAGTGCTTAGGAGAAAAGCAAGAACAGAGGGAAAGGAGATGAAAAAGAGAGAGAAGAGAGCTCCATTCCCCATGCCAGGCTTCATAAGCAGATGTTCTCCATTCGTTTTTTTTTTTTTTTTTTTTTTTTTTTTTTTGACTAGTCTATGTAAAGGCATGATCAGTGCTCAGAGTGACCTAATGCAGCCCAGGGATCCTGTGACTAATGAAGAGGCAGATGCAGAAACTCTGCAAACTAGTGCTGTTCTAAAAAATAAAAATAAAAAAGGCCTTCACATGGAATGCTTCGATATACTTAGGAAGGTGATCATTAAAAATTAGGCCCTTGGGCAAAGCCCCTCATGTAGAATATAAAACAGGCATTTGAAACATCATACATCTGAGTACAGAACAGATAGAAACTCTGTCTCGGTAGTTTCTCAGCATTCTTGATGGTACATAGATAATTATCTGTCCAGTTTGTGGCTCAGCAGACTTCAACTAAAACCCAGTTCCTAAGCCAGAATAGATCTTCATGGCCAATGTAAACAACTTGAGACACTGGAAACAGACTAAGTTCAAAACAGATGCTGAGCTCATGTATGTATTCTGCCACAGATTATCTTGGGGAAGGAGGACAATTAATATATCTTTCTAAATCTCTGTTTCTTCCTTTTTAATGGAAACTGCAGAATCTACCCCTGGGTGCCTAGTTTGGGTCTTTCTGGAATCAGTGTATTCGGTAACACATAAGGCACTGTGATGATGTCAGCTATTACAGTTGTGATGGTGATGATGGTGCAGGCAGTGATGATGTTGGTAATGATGTTGGTGGCGATGATGATGATGATGGTGATGATAGTGATGGTGATAATAAACCAGTGGTCTTAATGCTGCAACCCTTTAACACAGTCCCTTATCTTGTGGTGACCTCCAACTATAAAACATTTTATTTCTACTTTATAAATGTAATTTTGCTGATGTTATGAATTAATATAAACATCTGATATGCAATATATCTGACATGAGACCCTTAAAAGGGTCACGACCCACAGGTTGAGAAAAAGAAAAGAGAAATTTATTTTTCTCTGATTCTTAATTTCACCAACAAGAGATTCTGTAGCCAACAGCAGGTACTGTGTAAAGTGTGTAAGCTAGACTAATATTGCACACACACTATTTAGCCCAGAAGATAGAAAGGAAAACCATCTCCAAATTGAGGTATGGAAAGATCAAAGTCTGAAATAACACTGAACTAGGATTGATGGATGCCCCAGAGGGTGAGTAAGCTAGGGGAATGAGAACGCTACTAGAATTAAAGACTGTCACTGTCACAGCTCTGGGGATCAATGCTGGAGAGATCATGTCATATTTTTCTTCCAATCAGTTCTGACAGCCTGACAGGGTTTGGACTGGTAGGAATGAGCCATGAATCTAAAACGTTGGTTAGATAGCCATGAGGCACTTCTGAGCCCCTGGCTGCAATTGCTGATTTGGGGGTCTTTATATATGTGTAAAGTCGTTATAGATTATAGAATTTCTCTGCATGTTAACAACAGAAAATACATAGTAGAATGACTTAGCAAACTACCTTATTGGTTTATTGATCAACATACCAGTTTAATCCAATCACAGGATAGAGTTGGGCCCAAGTGAAGATATTTCTGGAGATTAAATCACTAAAATTTCTTTCACACTTCAAATGTCACATTTTAACTTTATTATGATGTTTAGATTAGTATTAACTAAAAAAAAATCTTGAAAAGTTTGATTAATATATTCAGAACATTTTGAGAATCAACAAATAATTTAATATGATAGTTTTGTGAAGATGAAATGTATAGCAACTTAAAATATGTACTCTTATTTTTATAATGATATAATTATAATTTGATTATATCAATACTTTTTACTTTTATTATTATATAATAGTTTACAAATGATAAATTAAATACTTTAGATAAGGTATTTATATAGCTTCCCAGTCTTTGAGTTGACTGAAATTTAGTATTTTATGCAGTACATAGGTTAATATAGAAATACATGTGATATTATATTATTTCATGAGCTACTTATTGATATATCTTATACTTGTACATTTGTTTACATGTATAAAGAAGATGCTTGATAATAATTAAAGAAAAGGCAATGAGGTTAGGGAATGGGTGACACAGGAGGATTATGAAGGGATAGAATGTGGAGAGAAATAATAAAATACAATACACATGTATGAAAATTTAAAAACTCATAAAAAGGGGAGGAAGATTTCATAACTCCAAAGTAATTAGCAGAGAAGCTCCAGACGTTTTCATTGTAGTAGCGTTAGATGAAGTAATTTTGGAAATGATAATTGAAATCTAGTGCAAATCAATCTCTGGTGATAGAATCATTATAGCACATAGGTTATAAACCAAGCATCTTTAGAAAGAGTCCCAGTAATGTATTTGCAAATGTGTGGGGTACTTTACCTCTAGGCTTAGCTGAGCAATACAGTTAGTCACTCGTTGCAAATGCAACCCATTGAACAGACTAAATTTCTCTTAAGAACAGACAATTCCTGTTTCAAATATTTTATTTATATATGATATTAAAGAGTAAAAAGTTGTCAAAGGACACTGATTCCTTGCCCTAAAGCCCTCGCCTCTGCAGGTAATTGCTCCCAGAAGTTTCTTGAGATTTGAGTTCCCAAAATAACCACAGAAGGTCCGGATGACCTCTGTGGAATGTTTCAACGCCCTAGGTGTGCCCCGGGTGTATGAAAAATGTATGATTCTTCCCCTTTGAATTTCCTTATTGTCTCCTTTTGAATTTCCTCATTCTCCCCCTGTCCTCCCCCTCTTTTGTGGTTTTTGCCTTTATAAGCCTGTTACAAGTTCAGGCCGGGGTCGAACTCCTCTGCCCCTGCGTGGTGTATGAGTCTCAACCCCAGCATGCTGGCCTGAGATCTCACTCTGTTTCACTTTCAATAAACTTCCTCGTGCGATTGCAGCAAGTCTGGTCTCGGTGCCTCGCTGGGTGTGTGCCTCTCCTGAGATTTGAGTGAGGGTCTCCCTTCGGGGATCTTTCAATATATGTTTATGCCAAATTACCAAAGAAAATGTGAAAGGGTAAATATTTTTTCAGAGGAATGGGGTACAAGCAAAGTTTCTCAAATGTAATGAAACTGATAAAAAGGGATCGACCAGAAACTGTTGGTGTTGCATAGAGCTTGGCCATGTGGTGAAGTCTATGGTAGGAGGCCTGCTTTCCACTCTGAACTTTGCTGTGAAACGTAGTCTTTCACTTCTATGATACCGGTTTCTTTTGCTTGCCACCCTCAACCCCGACTCTGGGTTCGGATTATTTTCATGTATTTTTAAATTTCTCAAAACCTAGTGATGGTAAAAAGAAGCCAGAGTCCTCTGCTCTGATTTATGAAGTAGCCCTGACAACCTACTCAATGACTGTACCTACTGTGCCCTCCTCCTGGGGTTGGGAGTAAGGGTGGGTTGGTGCAGATTGTCCTGAAGCTGTTTGAATTTTAATGCTAATTATACTTCCCCAAGAAGGGCAGCACTTGACTCCAACTGAACCTTCCCATTTTAATTAGTAAAATAAAGGAAAGCCAGTGACTGGGGCTGCGGTGTGGAGAGGGCTGAGAGATCTGAAGAGGTCTGAGGAAGAGGAGAGGTTGTAGTAAAATGAAGGTTCCCAAGGACCAGCTAGACACAGGTGATATTAATTGGACTTAAATAACCATGAACACTAAGGATTTTATAGGTCTAGTATCTCATGTAGAAGGGCAGTTGTTTCTTTGTCCATTTGATGTAATCTTGTTGTGTAGAGGGTTTGTGGATTGAGAGTTTTATATATAAACCTGTATGAAAAGCTATCAGACTGTAGAGTTGTATTTATGTGGGATTTTGGGGTAGAGAAACACCCCGGGACAGAGGCAGAGAACAGGCGGTAGAAAACCGCCAGGGAAGGTAGTTGCGTAGACAAGTTGGACTGGTGGTTTGGACCGGGCGCCTGAGGTGCGCATGGCTCCTTATCAGAGTCAGGTCTGAAGAGTGAGACCTCAGGGCCCATAGAGAGATAAACTATTTATTAATTATTAATATTTACTGCAACA
Source organism: Micromys minutus (assembly GCF_963924665.1). Classification (NCBI taxonomy): domain Eukaryota; kingdom Metazoa; phylum Chordata; class Mammalia; order Rodentia; family Muridae; genus Micromys; species Micromys minutus. The sequence goes on along the minus strand of NC_137957.1, from coordinate 17,874,692 downwards.
GGGTGAGGACTCAGCTCAGGAGAGAGTGGCCTTTCTAAGCATCCAGGGAGAATTTGTCTTGTCATTTCCTTCCAATTGGAGAATGGAGATTTCTCCTACAACTGAAAGGCAAACAGAATCACTCTATTAGTTCTGTGTTGCCTCCCTACCAACAGCCCACTGACTCCAAAAATGTCTGTGCCCCAATATCACAAGTCTCAGGAGCTTAGTTCGGAATTAGTGCACAGCGGGAAATAATGAGAATTGTGCCACCCACTATTTACCTGAGATCATTGTGGAAAAGGAAAGAGGTAGTTCCTTCCATGAGTGTGCCAGATGAGATCGCTTCGCCATATCCTCAAGATGTCCATAAAGAGCCCGGAAGTCAGAGTCATATATAAACAGCTGAGCATGCCTGCAACTAACTATCGACTGAACACTGGGACCCCAATGAAGGAGCTAGAGAAAGGACTGAAGGAGCTTAAAGGGGTTGCAACCTCATGGGAAGAACAACATTATCAACCAGCCACGCTCACCAAAATTCCCATGAACTAAAACACCAACCCTTGAGCACACATTGAGAAACCTATTGATCCAGTTGCATATGTATCAGTGTCTGGCATCAATGTGAGAAGAGGCCTTTGGTCCAGGGAGGGCAGGCTTTCCCAGTGTAGGGGAATGCCAAGGCAATGGAGTGGATAGGGTGATTAGGAGGAAGTGCACCGGTTCTGAAGGCAAATGGAGGGGGAAGGGGATGGAAGCGGGGCGGGGGGGGGGGGGGAGGATAACATCTCAAATGTAAATACAGAATATATAATTTAAAAGATGAAGGAAAAAAATAATGTACCCATTTAAAAAAGAAAGAGTCTGGAAGTGACATTTGACAGAACATGCTGGAAAGCAGGAACAAGAGAAACACGGCCCATTTGAGTCGCTCGATAAAACAAATACACGGATATTCAAAGGGCTCCTCAGATTCCAATTTTGAAAAAAACGTTTAAAACAGAGATCTCCTCGCCCCAATTCAGATTTCCAGAAAACACGTGCTATTGTTCAGTCATGAATTAGATTCAGATACTTCTCCTATGATCATGTATAAATAAAAAGAGTTGTGTGAAATTCCTGGAACTGTGAAGAAAGAATAAGACCGAAATGACCAATTAGGGAAATTAGACATAGTTTGAAATGTTCACCTGATATGGAACCAAGGTCCTCGCATTAGAAATGACAGCTGTAATCTCACGGTATTCTCAGCATCTTAAAATAATGTTAAGATATAGCAAATGAAAAAACAAAGCCTCCCACAAGAATTCAAAAGCCAGTCATGACAACACAGCGATTTTACACATCCCCTTTAAAACCAAGCTGACCTGTGGTAAAAATTTTAAAAAGTCATTCCTATATAATTTCCTAAATAAAGCCTTATTAGCGGGCTATAAAACTAATAAATAAAGATAAAGTTGGGCTTGGACTGCTAATTGGACTAGTACTCAATCAAGTTTGACATTTAATAATGCATGATACAATTTCTTTACACATACTTGTGTGTGCACCACTACAGTATAAAGCCTAAGAACATTGTTCGACTCTAGGCAATAGTAGTAAAATCAAGTTAACATCTCAAGAAACCAGGCCCTTAAACTTTAATTTGAAACATTAAGTGTGGTTTGAGAAATAGCATCCATATGTTCGAGAAAACCAGATGTTCAACACAAGGAATAGTAGGCAACAAAGAACTGACTGGGTGTTGGTGCCTGACACACAGCTAGTCAACATAGGAGCAAAACATTTAAATGCTAAAATACCTTTGAAGATTGCTCCCATGAAAATAAAATTTAAAATGTTTGGTTTGGGAATAATTTTATGTAAAATTTCAATCCCTCATAACAAATACATTGATGCTTAAAAATCACTTCAAATGTAATAATTAATTTGCTAAAAATTTTTATGTAGATGAAAAGCCACTAATGAATGGTGAGTCCTTGAATCATCCTTGGTAATACAATTGAGACTGAGTGCTATGCATTATGTATGAATTTTTAAATGTGGTTCGAGGTATAAGATTTATTCTCCTTTAAGGGTAGGCATTTTTTTTTTTTTTATAAAAAGAATTAGTTATCTTAGATTGCTGTCGGGAGCGTGGATTTTCACAGCCACTATTTTAGATCATTACAAGATGTGTACGTGTACACAGTTAAACGCTTGGGAGTTTAAAGCCTGGCAGAAGAGACTGTCTATAGCATGAGAGTAAGAGTGTACACAAGGCCATCGGTGACGAAAGTGAGTCGGGAGAGGGTAAACAGGCAGAATCCATTAATAACCACTCACCCCTGTGAGTAACTATAGCTCACTCCATTAGGGACCCTTACAGAAACTATGTGAAATGACTTCCAGCACCTTCACAGCATTTGCCCATCGTCTCTTTTGACCACAGCACCAACACTGGTTGAGAGCTGCCCCACCCCAGGATCTTAAGTTCTCAGTACAGAGGTGATGTGCCGAAAAGAGGGACTAGACTATTAAAGAAAGAGCCTTCTGTCACGGGAACCTCCACAATTTCCCAGAGATTTAACACACTGTAAGATGAGCTCAGGATAACAGAAGCCAAAGGATCTTAAATGATTTGAAGGTGGTTGCCAGAATCTCTACTCTTCTTGAGCGATCCCCTCTGGGCGATCCCCTCTGGGCACTGGACCTCACTGGATTCTCCTGCACTGGTTTCCCACCGAGTAATACAGTCACCTCAGGCTACACTGAGACTGTGACTTAATGGCTAGCCATCCTAAGGACCATGAAATCCATGGCTTGCTGCTTACTTCTAGCTGTGTCCACAGCCTCTCCTACTACACCTAAAGTGAGTTACCATAAGTTTATTAAAAAAACAAAAACAAAAACAAAAAAAAGCATTTTAAACCCTGTCATGTCTATAAGGTACACATAATAAAAGCCTGTAACAATGTAAGGGTTCTGACAACATTTGTATAGTTTGGGTTTGGGTCCTCTTTGGAGGACCTGTTTTTGCACTGTCTAACTTTTACTCAAAGCCTTGATCACTGTATCCATGTTCTTGTTAAGAAATGAAATTCTTACAGAAAAAAATCTTTTCTAGCCTATTATTTAAACTGAAAACAGTTCTCTCCCACCATTCAGAAATGTCTCTCTTCTTTCTCCAATTTGAGTAACCAAAGGTCAGTGGTTGTGCAACAAACACGATTAAAATCCCCACTTGAGCAATGAGTGTCCCTGTTAACCATGTCAAGACTGATGTCATGTGATTCCAGTGCCACCAATGAAATGTTCTTTCCCGATGACCAGAAAATAGATAAGCAATAGTCAAAGTTAGTTGGAGAAAAAACTGTATCAAGTTTCGAGTCCTCTGTCCCAAGCCATGATAAGCAAGTCAACTCCCAGGAGCCTTGTAGAAAATCAATATGAATTTATTTGTTCTGGAGGAGTTTGCCACTGACATTATCCCTCCTTTCCTGTGAGAGTTTTACTGATCGCTTAGTTGAGGCCAAAAGCTGAATAGGACATGGAAAAGATAAATAAAGGAAAATGCAATAATTTTTCTCTAGTCTTCACCCGCAGGCCCAAATGAACTGTTTAAGAAAATTATCTTCTCCCAATGAAGATGCAATCTGATAAAAACATATCTTTAAGGATGTATTTCACCCAGCTTTCCTTCTTAGCAAGCTACTTCATAATTAGTTGAAACAATTTCCCAAAAATATTCTTGCAAATTAGCATTTAGTTTAAAGAAACAAGTTCCATGAATGGCTTACTGAGCTAACAATCCAGCGGGTATGATTCGCAGACAGCACCAATGTGCCCAGGAAGTGAGGGTAATCTCAGGCCTCTGCTATGTTAAGATCTACTTTTGCTCCTCTCCAGAGACTTGGCAATCTACACACAGCCTGGGAGGTCTTGCTTTTCTCTCAGTTTAACTCATGCTCAAATGTAGACACTGCTGCAAGACTTGCTCTAACATCATTGCCATGACTCATGACTAGCACATCTCTAAGTTTAAAGTAATTACAACTTCTAGGGGTTTTATACAAATTGCAGTTTATTTTAGGAAACAGAGGAAATTTTCATATGGAAAGTAATTAACCAAAAAAAAGTAGTAAAATACAGACCATAGCATGGGCTTTGTGTGAATAGGTTTGGTTTAGCGGTGGCTTCTTCAATGTAAACATGCAGAAACATCTTTTTATTTATTTATTTGTTTATTTATTTATTTATTAGGAACTAATAGGTAGTAATGATCCTAATGTTTGAGAAATATACCAAATGCAGTCTTGGTGCAAGGAAACAGGAGGAGCAGTTTCCCGGGTGACTGGACACAGCTGAAATGTATGGGCTACTTAGGCTTGGTCTATGGGCTCATATTGAAAGATGATTAAATAATGCTTCTCATTTGTAGTACATCTTACAGTTTCCAGAACACTTTCACAAAAAATTGTTCCATTGAGAGAGAAACACTGTACAGATGTTTTATGCATTTGCAGCCATGAAAATTGTTAATTTGGACTAAATCCCTCTAACATTTTATGTTCTGTTCCCTCACTTTCTTTATCCTGCCTTTGATCTCGTTATGGTGTTGTAAAACAATGATCATTTTCTAATTATTAAAATCCTTCCGATGAAATCATTGACAATTCGAGTTGGAGAGATCTTTGGAGAAATTGATTTCCAAACTATTTTGCAGATGAATCTTAGCTCAGAGAGAAATCAAGAACTGAAGAACTAGAGCCAAAGCTGGCCCACCACCATCACGACTCACAGCCTGCCTACAGCTTGCTGAACAGGCAGAAGCAATCTTCGTTCTGAGCCCATGGGTCCACAGACCCACAGGAGAGACAAGCTTGAGACAGAGACGACAAGATTATCTAGCATCACATATAACAAGATGGCAAGAGGCAAGCAAAAGAACCTAAGCAATATATCAAGACAGCCTGGCAACATCAGAACCCAGTTCTCCCACAACAGCAAGTAGAAGATATCCCAACACACCAGAAAAACAAGATTTGGACTTAAAGTTATAACTCATGTTGATGATAGAGCGACTCAAGAAATGCATGAGTAACTCCCTTAAAGAAATGCAGGAGACCCAGAAGAACACAGCTAAACAAATAGTATCCCTTAAAGAGGAAACACAAAAGTCACTTAAAGAGCTAGAGAAAAACACAACCAAACAGGCGAAGGTTTTGAAAATGGAAAGAGAAACAATAAAGATATCACAAAAGGATACAACCCTGGAGATAGAAAACATAAGAAAGAGACCAGGAGTCATAGATTCATGCATCCCCAACAGAATAAAAGAGATAGAAGAGAGATCTCAGGGGCAGAAGATACCATAGAAAACATTGACACAATAGTCAGAGAAAATGCAAAAATCAAAAAGCTCATAATCCAAAACATCCAGGATATCCAGGACACGGTAGGAAGACCAAACCTAAGGAAAATAGGTGTAAAAGAGAGCCAAGACTCCCAACTAAAAGGCCCACTAAATATCTTCAACAACATTATAGAAGAAAACTTCCCTAACCTAAAGAAAGAGGTGACCACAAAAACACAAGAAGCCTATAGAACTCCAAATAGATTGGACCAGAAAAAAATTTTTCCTGATACATATTAGGCAAAACACCAAATATTCAAAACAACCAAAGAATACTAAAAGCAGTTATAGAAAAAGGACAGATAACATACAAAAGCAGACTTATCAGAATTACACCAGAATTCTCAATAGAGACTATGAAAGCTAGAAGATACCGGGCAGGCATCATACAGACCCTAAGCGAACACAAATGCTAGCACAGGTTATGATATCCAACAAGTCTCTCAATTACCACAGAAGGAGAAACCAAGGCATTCCAGGACGAAACCAAATTTACACTAGATATGTCCACAAACCCACACCTATAAAGGATAATAGATGGAAAACTCTAAAATGAGGAGGGAAAATAAAACCCTAGGAAAAGCAATAAAATAACCATCTTGCAACAAATCCAAAAAAAGAAAAGCTCACAAACATAATTCTACCACTAACAATAAAAATAATAGGAAACAACAATCACGATTTCTTACTATTTTAACATCAATGAACTCTATTCCCAATAAAAAGACATAGAATATCAGACTGGATATATAAATATGATCCATCTTTTTGCTGAATACAGGAAACTCATTTCATTGACAAAGACAGACACTACCTCAGAGTAAAAGGCTGGAAAAAATATTTTCAAGCAAATGATCCCAAGAAACAAGCTGTAATAGCCATTCTAATATTGACTAAAATAGATTTTAGATAAAGAATGACACTTTTTAACTTATCAAAGGAAAAAAATCTATCAAAATGAACTCTCAATCCTGAATATTTATGCTCAAAATATAAGGACACCCACATTCATAAAGAAACTACTAAAGCTCAAAGCTTATATTGCAACTCACACAATAGTAGTGGGAGATTTCATTACCCGACTCTCATTAATGGACAAATCATAGATGCAGAAACTGAACAGAGACACAGTGAAACTAACAGAATTTATGAACCAAATGGATCTAACAGCCTTCTATAGAACATTTAATCCTAAAACAAAAGAATATACCTCCTCCTCAGCACCTCATGGTATCGTCTTCAAAACTGACACTATAATCAGTTATGAAACAGGCCTCAACAGATATAAGAAAACTGAAATACTCCCATGCATCTTATCAGATCACCATGAACTAAGGCTGGTCTTCATAATAACAAACACAACAAAAAGCCCACATACACAAGGAAGCTGAACAATGTTCTACTCAATGATAGCTTGGTCAAGAAATAAATTAATGATTTTTTAGAATTTAACAAAAATGAACACACAACATACCCAAATTTATGGGATACAATGAAAGCAGTGCTAAGAGGAAAACTCATAGCTCTGAGTGCCTTCAAAAAGAACCTGGATAGAGCATACACTAACAACTTGACAGCATAACTGAAATCTCTAGAACAAAAAGAAGCAGATATAACCAAGAGGAGTAGACAGCAAGAAATAATCAAACTCAGATTTGAAATCAACCAAGTAGGAACTAAAAGAACAAAAAAAAGAATCAACAAAACTCAGAGCTGGTTCTTTGATAAAATCAACAAGATTGATAAACCCTTAACCAGACTAACTGAGGGTTCAGAGGGAGAGTATTGAAATGAACAAAATCAGAAATGAAAGGGGGAACATCACAACAGAAACTGAGAAAAATTTTAAAAATGGTCACATCCTACTACAAAAGGCAATACTCAACAAAACTGGAAAATCTAGAGGAAATGGACAATTTTTTAGACAGACACCAGGTACCAAAGTTAAATCAGGATCAGATGAGCCATCTAACCAGTCCTATAACCCCTAAAGAGATAGAAGCAGCCATCAAAAGCCTTCCAACTAAAAAAGACAAAGACAAAAATCCCAGGACCAGGTGGGTTCAGTGTAGAATTCTACCAGACCTTCATAGAAGACCTAATACCAATATTCTCCAAACTGTTCCACAAAATAGAGTCAGATGGAACACAACCCAACTCATTCTTTAAAACCACATTTAGACTCAATCCTAAACCACACAAAGATTCTACAAAGAAAAAGAACTTCAGACCAATTTCCCTCATGAACATGGATGCAAAAATAATCAATAAAATTCTTGCAAACTGAATCTAAGAACACATCAAAACCATCATTCACCATGACCAAGTAGGCTTCATTGCAGGAATGCAGGGATGCTTCAATATAAGGAAAATCATCAATGCAATCCACTATATAAACAAACTCAAAGAAAAAAACCACATGGTCATCTCACTAGATGCTAAGAAACCATTTGACAAGATTCAACACCCCTTCATGTTAAAAGTCTTGGAAAGATTAGGAGTTCAAGGCTCATACTTAAACATAGTAAAAACAATATACAGCAAACCAGCAGCCAACATCAAACTAGATGGTGAGAAACTTGAAGCAATTTCACTAAAATCAAGGCTGCCCACTCTCTCCCTACCTATTCAATATAGTACTGCAAATTTTCTGTAAGGCAAAGAACAATATCAAGAGGACAAAATGTCAATCAACAGATTTGGACATCTGATATCTGATAGAGGGATAATATCCAATATATACAAAGAACTCAAGAAGTTGGACTCTAGAGAATCACATAATCCTATTAAAAATAAGTACAGAGCTAAACAAACAGTTCCCTACTAAGGAATACTGGATGGCTGAGAAGCACCTAAAGAAATGTTCAACATCTTTAGTCATCAGGGAAATGCCAATCAAAACAACCCTGAGATTTCACCTCACACCAGTCAGAATGGAATGGATACAGAAATTGTTGTACATTTAAACAATGGAGATCTACTCAACTATTAAAAAACAATGACTTCATGAAATTCCTAGGTAAATGGATGGAACGAGAACCTATTGTTCTGAATAAGGTAACCCAGTCACAAAAGAACACACATGGTATGCACTCACTGATAAGCAGATACTAGCCCAAAAAGCTCAGAATATCCAAGAAACAATTCACAGACCTTATAAAGTTCAAAAAGAAGAAAGGCCAGAATGTGGATGCCTGAGTCATTCTTAGAAGAGAAAACACAACATTCACTGGAAGAAATACAGGGACAAATAGTGGAGCAGGGTTAGAAGAAAACGATCACTCAGTGACTGCCTCATTTGGGGATCCACCCCATATGTAGTCACCAAACTCAAGCATTATTGCTGATACCAAGAAGTGATTACTGGCAGGAGCCAGATATGAATGCCCCACAGAGGCTCTGCCAGAGTCATACAGATACAGTTGAGGATGCTTGCAGCTCACCATCAGACTGAACAAGGGGATCCCAATGAAGGAGTTAAAGAACTGAAGGAGCTGGAAGCCAAACCAGTCAAACCCTCCAGAGCTCTCAGGAACTAAAACACCAACCAATGAGCACACATGGAGAGACCCATGTCTCCAGTTGCATATGTAAAAGAGAATAGCATTGTCTGTCATCAGTGGGAGAAGAGGCCTTTGGTCCAGGAAAGGCTCATTTTCCAAGTGTAGGGGAATGCCAGGGCACTGAGGTGGGAAGGGTAGTTGGGAGAGGAGCACCTTCATGGAAGCAATGGGAGGGAGAGGAGATACAGAATTGGGGGTAAAGGGGATAACATGTGAAATGTAAATACAGAGAATATCCAATAATAATAATAATAATAATAATAATTATTATTATTATTATTATTATATATTATTATTATAAAGAACTGAAGAACTTTGTTTTCTGCTCTGTCTGGAGAAAGTTTCTTATTCCTTAAGGAGTCCCCTCTTGATACTATGTGTGAGATGATAAAAGACTTAGAAAAAAAGATGCTGACAGCAAACCCAACTCTAAATATTACAGAAATTCATTCTTCAGTGTTTTCACCTTTAGGGGAAAAACATTTGTTTTTTAATCTTTCTGATCTTTCAGAAAAAATAAAGGGTGTTGAGTCAATACTTAATATAAACATTTACTTTTAGGTTCTTAGTTAAGTATTGCATTCTTTTTTTTTTTTTCACTAGAGTTTCATAAGAATCTTGTGGAGAAAAGTACTTTTAGGCCAATTTCAATGTTAAGATATATTTAGAAAAGGAAATGACTTGACTAAAAATGAGTAATTGATACAGGTCATCCAACTGATCAAATTTCAATTTGTTATACTCACATGTATTTGTAAAAGCACCTGACTATAATGAATTATTTCAAAACTAATTTTCAATATTTTTAAGGTGAAGCTAAATAAAATATTTCTGTATAACAAAAATATATTACATTCTAAACAAAAGATTTATAATTCTGTATAGAGGCAAAATGTTATAAATCATCCGAATTGGAAACTCAGTAATCAATATTTATTATGTCATCATTTAGTGTAGGGTTACTATGCATTTAATTCAGTGTCTACTCTTTAATAAGTAAGTGTTCAACAATTGGGTTATATCCTAGCCCTGCCATGTATTTCTGTCTCAATATAAATAATATAGAAATCCTATGATGTTCCCAATATTATCTTCCTTTTCATGGATATGTTAGAAATGAGCAGCTTATTATGACATATTCTAAGTCATATGATTTCATTTTTAGACTCCATTTTCCATAGGGACAAACTAAAGTCATGGGCCCATGACCTATGGGAGCTGGGGACTTCCCCATATAAGAACAGCGTCTGTGAAAAAGTTATCTGAGTCCAGACATCTTGGGGATAATTTTTCTATCTTGCTGGTAGGGTCAAATAAGTTCATGTTCCCAGGCCCAAGAAGCTACTCTGTCCTGGTTGGATATTCCCTTCCTCAACCCCTTAAGTCAAAATGAGATTGGCTAATGCTATAGCACATTCTGCTCCTCATCCTTTAAATATGATCTGAAATTTCTCTTCAGGGTTGTAGTTAAGTTATTGAGTCTGCACTGTGGGCCTGATCAATAAATAGCAGCTTGATTACAATAAAATGTTGTCATCTTCATTGACTTGGGGTTTGAGTTATGTTGGATTTAAATTGACTCCACAACAGAAAACAAAACAAATGCTCAGATAAATGATAAACCTTGCCCAGAATCACAGTTCTGTAGATTCATAGTGCTTGGGCTTTCTACTATTGTTTATGCTCTTTTTTTGAGAAAGCATAATTGAATATGAATAAGAATAAAATCTTTAAAAGAACAGCCCAATCTGTACATACTGATGATCATTTACACAAATTCCAAGAAAGAAAGAAAAATTATTGTAGGTCGAAGGAGACTGTAAGATGTCTCTTGTTCCTATAACCTAGAACACATGACCAATATTATTACATGGTGACCTCACTCATACAAATAGATTAACTTGCTTTAATGTTTTACAATTGAATTACAAAAAAATATCCTTTCTTCATCGTTAATTGACCTTAATTATATATACTCATGAAATACTAGTTGGTGACTACTTTGATCTTAATAGACACATAAAATCATTTGTAGCTGAAATTGACAAATCCATCACATAGTATTTTTCATATATTTGTAGTTTTACCAAGTCTATTGGCGTTATTCATTATTTATTTGTTTATGTGTGTTTGGTGGTCTGTAGCAATTTCCTCTGAGACCTGTCTTGGAGGTAAGTTTGTTAAGGAACAGGATGTTAGAAGGAAAATTAAACAACAGAATGTCTTAAAGGAAAGTGAAGCATTCCATCCTATAGGGATGTAAATATCCTATGGGGATGTAAACTCAAGAAGTAAATATCTCACCACCCTCAGGAACTCCCTGAAACTGAGCAGATTCTATGCTAGAAATGGTTTTTTGGTAATGCTGTTTAAGCTACATATACTCTTATAAGTAAACAGTTGCCTGTGTTCCTATAAGTAACTCCAATAAAACTCAAGTATTCATCAAGGTGGACTTTCAAGGTATCTGTCCTTTAGTCTATTATTGGTTTTATATCTGCAGTGAATAAACATTTGTTTGGGTCTTCCAAGCATAGTGTCACATAACAGGGTTATATGTGTGAGCACTTGTGTGTGGTGGGGTTGTGGGCATTTACCTGTTTGTTGCATGTGGAGTGTGTGTGTGTCTGTAAACCAGAAGTCAATTTTGGATATTTTTCTTCATTTTTCTCTATTTTATCCTGTCCCCAAATCTCTGTTATTTAACTTGGAGATAGAAGTTTTCACTAGCCTGGCTGGCCAGAGTGACCCAGGAATCCTCTAGTCTTGACCCTCAGCACTAGGTTAGAGGTATATACCACTACTCACACCCTTTATGTCAGTGCTTGGGATCTGAGTTCGGGTCTTCATGCTTGTACTGTGCATACTTGAGCTCTCTGAGCTATTTCCCCAAACCCTGGACTTACAAATGTGCAACTATTCTAAATAAGTCCAACCATTACCATGCATTTAATTTATTTTTCATTTAAATTATGACAAGACCATTCATCATGTTCAAAATATTATTGAAAATATTAAAATGAATGAAAGTATTACATTACCGTATTATTATGTGTCTTAGGGTTTTCATTGTTGTGAAGAGACACCATGACCAAGACAACTCTTAGAAGGACAACATTTAACTGGGGCTGGCTTACAGGTTCAGAGGTTCAGTCCATTATCGAGGTGGCATGGCAGTGTACAGGCAGGCATGGTGCAGGAAGTGCTGAGAGTTGTACATCTTCATCTGAAGGCTGCTAGAAGAAGACTGGCTTCCAGGCAGCTAGGATGAGGGTCTTAAACCCATACCCACAGTGACACACCTACTCCAATAAGGACTCACCCTCTAATTTTTCGCTGAAGCCTTTTAATGAGCCCAGCATGGCCTAAATACTATAACTTCACCACATTGTATTAAACAGAATTATGGACCAATTTAAAATCTTAACAAATATTTCTTATCATTTGTGTGAAGTATGTATGAGGGATAGGGGAGAAACTTGTTAACGGTGACCAGCTGGGGCATCTAGTGGGCAAATGTAGTAGCACAGGGATTGGACCTCAAGCTTTCTTAAGTAATCATGGCATTGGCAAAATACAAATTAAAAAGGAATATAGATGTTTGTCTGTCCTTCGGTTTGGGTTTGTGCACATTTTTTGTCCTGCTTTCTGCCATAGGGTGATGCAAACAGCAGAAGACCCTCACCAAATTGAAGATGTCCCATGGGAAGTGAATATCTTTCCTTTGCTCTTCATGTGCCTCTGTCTTCTCATTGGTAAAGGGCAGGTGATACAGTATTGCTGTGGAAAGTGGATTTTCCATAAATGCTTATAATAATATATTCTATCCCACATGTTTTTTCCAACACTGTAATTTCACCTCTCTCCCCAAGATTCATAAACTACATCCCTCCTCCTTAACTAGATGAGGTATGACAGAAGTGAATCCATGTAGCTTACAACATGAGGACATATAAAACGATAGAGCTTATTCATAGATTTATCTTATAGAATATGGGTCTAGGGTCTTACGATGAGCAAACAATCCAAAGTACTTCCATAAGACAAACTGTTTTCCTTTTGCAAAAATGTCCAATTACTGCTAAGTCAAACAAGGCCACATACCCAGAAGAAGTCCCTGGGGATTAATTACTAAGGCAAATGGATCCTTTGTCTCACTGGGACTCCCCAGAACTTGGCCTCATTTTTCTTACACAACTGCAGTTTTTTGGAGGAATAGAAAATGAAATTTGAGCATATATTTTGCTGTGAAGAAGTGCTGACCCCTTAGGAATTAGGATTTTTACCAAGTGGCTTCTTTACAACTTCTTTTGAATGGAGTTGTGTAACCTTTAACAGACAACACAGCACAGCATTTACATTTCCCACACTCTCAATACATGCATGGAGATCTGCTTCCACAGAGAAATTTCCAGAAGGCAGCTACAGTCTATATTGACTATATGGTGCTAGACATGGTTTAAGTAATACCTCAGAGATGAGTTCAGCCCAGGAAATTCTGTTCCAACTACATTATAGTCTGAGGAAAAAACATTTAGCTGGTGTAGTGGCTATTCCTGGTTGTCAGCTTGACTATATCTGGAATGAACCACAATTCAGAATTGGGAGGTTCATCTGTAATCCTGATCCTGAGGCATAGTGGCTATAAATCTTAGGACTCCAAGGCAAGAAGATCTCTGAGCTCAAGGTCATCTGGGACAAAGCAAGTCCCAGATCCAGGTGTGGTAGTACACATCTTTAATCTGGGACACAGCTTCTGTTGGAGACCTGCATAAGGACATTGGCTTTCTCTCTTCACCTGCTTGCCTTGTGGGACTGAGCATCTGCTAGATCCCTGAACTTCTACTAACAATTGCTGTGTGACCATCATTCACCAATGAATTTTCTAATTATATAGAAACTACCATAAGTTCTGTGACTCCAGAGAACCCTGAGTAATACAGCTGGGGAAATAAATCACAAAAAGGTCATTGTTGTTTAGACCCACAAAATGTTAGGATGAGTTGCAATGAGCCAATAAATCAATAAATTAAAACCTTTTAGCATCTAGGAGGGATGGTTGGTTATAATACATCAATGGCTTCTTGTCAGACTTTCCGGATCACAAAACATCTGGGTTTTTTTAAATCATATATCCTTAGTGCTGGATAGAAACCCTGCCACATTTTGTTATTAGACTTAAAAGTTAGATGGCACCCCATCCACAGGAGCCATGGATTGGAAGCTAGGAAGATGACTCAGCTTTAAATCACTCATATTGCTCTTCCAGAAGACCCGAGTTCAGTTCTCAGCACCAAAGTCAGGCAGCTTACAACTGCCTGGAACTGTGGCTCCATGGAATCTGATGCCTCTGGCTCCCAGAGGTATCCACATGCAAGTGGCATACCCTCATAAAGACGCCCACCCCACATTCATACATACATGTGATTTAAAATAAATAAATATATATTTTTAAAAAGGACCTAAAACTTACTTGAATTCAAAGGAATGTAACATGGCTTCCACCTCTCAATGGAACGTGCCGCTGGATAGACCTTACACTGGAAAAGAAATCTAAGGTGGTCTTAAAAGCAGTCTTCACATAGAAATACACGAATTGACCAGGAATACTTGTGAGAATACAAGTCTTGCACTTTGTAGTAAACGTCAGTTATTGTCAGTACTGTTCTGTAAATACCACACTACCAGTGTGGAAAGACTGGCAGCTTGAGCTCAGGTATGGCCGTGGGTGATTACAGGACGGGGCTTAGCATACAGAGGTCCTCTGCCTGCTTCTACCCCATGTTTGCTTTTATGTTTAACTCCACATGAGTATCTTTATTATGAAATTTATGTGCTTGCATCTAGAACTTCTCTTCGCTACTTCCATTTGTAAGACTGTAGTTTTGTTCTCCACAGTACCCTTCCGCCCCCCTGGATATCGTATTGGACTGATTTGCAACCTTGGTATTTTTGCCTGACCATGGTTATGTATAGCAATCTATACTTACTTCGTATTCTGCTTCCTGAAATAATAGTCACTAGATCAGGTTCCAGTTTTCCATTTGAGGAGCAAATCCAGCATGTGCACATTTGCAGTTTTAATAGAGCCTATGAAATGATTGTACTGATTTGCACTCCTGTTTACTGTGCAAAGACCAAGGAGTGCTCAACCCTATTGACTGATATCTGGTCACTTTGACGTTGAAGAACAGCAATCACTTAATCACAATTAAGACAATATCTTAATTGTCACGTTTCTGTTGGTGAAATTAGGATATATTTTTATTTTCATTGGTCAATTGTGGATCCCTGTCCCATTTTTTTCCTGGTAGCTAATCTATCTTTGCTTTATTGATTTTTGAAAGACCTAGATGATACAACTCATAATTATTCCACATTTTACTGGGTATTGATTACCTGTGTCCATGGTGGACGCATGAATTCCAAGGTAAGGATTGTTTTTCCACTCTAACTTTAAATTCAATTTAGAAAAAAATAAAGAATTGTCAGGATATTTTACTGGGGTAATTTAGATCTTTCTTACCTTCAAGATCATAAAAACTCTATTACATCCACTATTAATAATTTGATATATTTTTAGGTGTTTGATTCAGCTAAAACTATCTATTTATGGACTTTGTTTTTTTTAGGTAATCCTTTCTATTGCTTTGAAATTTTTTCTATTTCTCTACATTAAATCATCACACATCGGGGCTGGAGAGATGGCTGAGCAGTTAAGAGCACTGACTGCTCTTTCAGAGGTCCTGAGTTCAATTCCCAACACCCACATGGTGGCTTGCAAGCGATTATAATGGGATCTGATGCCCTCTTCCGGTGTGTCTGAGAGCTACAGTGTTCTCATATACATAAAATAAATAAACCTTTTAAAAAATTGTCATGCATCCCTGATACAGTTCAGATTTCCCACTTTTCCATAGTCCGATACTCAGGACTTCCTTTGAGTTTTTGGTGAATTCTTTCTACCTTGCACCACTTGCTTTGCTGTGATTAATTATAGTTTTATATTCTGGATTTGAGATCTAGATACATGAGTCAGTTGATCTCAATGCTTTCATCGATTTTAAGATTCCTGGTTATTATTGTTGTGTTTGTTACTTGGTTAGTTGGTTTGCCATTTGAGAAGTCCAGCTTTGAGCCACCAACCCTGGCTGTTCCTGTTATCTTTAGGCATTTACACCTATGGGAATTTTAAAATAGCTTTATGAAGTCTTTTGAAACACATTGTAAATTTTTTTATTAGGGTTCCATTTCATGTATAGGTTAATTTAGCCTCTTAAATTAGCCACAACATTGAGCTGGATCTGGAGACAAAAGTCTCCGACTCCAGCTGAGATGGGAGGACCACAAGTTTGGGGCCAGCCTGAGAAAATTAGCTAGATGTTCCTCATCTCAAAATAAATTAGCAAGAACACAGCAGAGGATGTATGTGAATAGTTTGTTGAACATACGGGAAGTCCTGGGTTCAATCCCAGCACCTCAGCAATGAACAGTCACAACTGTGCATATGCTATATCTTCTAGCCATATATGCATTTGGATTTTTAGTAAAGACTTTTTGTAGCATACTCTGATTCTTGGTTATTTATTTATGACTTTCAAAAGTCTTACAACTTTTACAGATAGACTCTTCTAAAATATTTATCTAATCTGTCTTGGTTTGTGCAGTAGAGCACAGATAGCTGTGCACTTTGCCCCACTTATGTTTGTAGATATGTATATGCATGTACATACATATACACAAGCATACATATACATATGTATACATGCATATATACGTGAATGCATATATACATGTATATAGAGAGATACATATATATATACATGTATATATAATATACAAAGATGCATGCATATAAATTGCATACATCTAGATACATATATACATACATGAACATGATGTGTTCCTTTCAAGTCTATTCAATTCTATACTTAATCATTTTTATTTTAACAATATATGATCTAGTATTGTTTTAGGTAATTCCATTCACAAAGGACTAAAAAGAATTCTTTTCTATTATACAAATTTTTCTTCAATATTTATTGCTCTGTATTTAGAGAGAAAAATGTCACTAAGTCTTACATGTAAAGTAGTATTTTTTTTTAAAAGAACCTCCAACTAAAAATGTTATGTTGGAGAAGATAAATATTTACCTTAAAATTAGTTCACTTTTTCTTCTACCTCACCAAATCATCATCATCCTATTTGTTTATTTGCCAGTTAACTCTTTTGGAAAACATCTCATCTTAGGTTAATCTGCGCTGAAGTTCTACTTCGAGATGCTGTGTGGGATTGCTGCTTGATGAATCTGCTTTTGTCTGCATGTGGTAACTTGCCTCTAACTGCATCTGGATTCTGAAGCTGGTCATAATGCTACTTTTTCCTGAGATTTAACTAGTCAGGCTGAGTTTTCTTGAAACTTATCAGCAGCTTTGGAGACCTGCCCTGTTGGCTGGAAGCTCACTACATTTATTTCCCTTTGTGCCAGTCTACTAATTGCTCCCTCGTGTCTCCCTTGGACCATTCAGTTCGGTGATTTCCTTCAGTGAATTGTTTATGGAGAGTTATCAATTTCTTTCCCCCAAATCTCCACATTTACCCTGGTTTATTTTCTTGTCATTGAGTATGAGAATGTGTGTGCGTATGTCTGTCTATCTGTATATGATGTGCAGAAGTGTATGTATACATGTAGATTTAACTTATACATACACATGCATTGCCATATTTATTAAATGGGCCTTCATGACTTCTCAGAGAACATCTGGAATCATTTTCCTGTAACATTGTTATCAAATATACCGTGGAACATATTTTTAGTAGAGACCTGAGAGTTCACCTTTAATTAAAGAGAGTATCCTCAGAATATACTATTCCAACATTCTAGTATAACACTCCAAGAACACCTGGAAATGTTTCAGTCAGTCTGCACTATTGCTGACATACTCCCCCTCGTTCCTGGGAGTTGCTGTTGTATGCAATTTTAGGTCATTAGATGCCTGTTTCTGTGAGTGACATCCCTGAGTACTTTTTACCTACAGTAAGTACTCTATCTGTTGGGTGATTTTTTTTTTTTGTCTCTGATAAGGAAAAAGGAAATGAAATGTGAGCAGATTATAAATTGAATAAATTCTTCCTGTTTCTCCTTTTATATCATGCCCGCATCCTCTTTGCTTTATGAACTTGTGCAGGGGTGGGATATTGCTCTCCCTGAGACAGCTGGGTTTATAAGGCTCCGAATCAAGAAAGTTATTATTTCCTGTAGGTGGTTATGACTGGGATTTTGAAAACTGCCTTCAAATAGGTGTGGTGCTTTAACTGGATGAAATGGCATTTCTCTAAGTATTGGCCTAGAAAATCAAGATCTGTCTGAAATGTCTGATAATCCAGGACTCATATCAAATAATTCAAGTAATGTAATCTGTGTGAGAAACAGCCATTTAACTTTGGTTACTGGTTTAACTTCTTTTACTGATTCTGATAAATTATCCATCGTATGCATGATCGAGATAGATTATTAACATGAGGGTGTACTTTAAACTTTGAAAACCATTTCACATCACTTTCTCCTCTTTAATAAAATTTCAAGTCAGAAATATTTTTATTCATTAAAATACTACACATTTAAACTTTTCCCGCCTCCCTGAAAGCGAAGAGATTAATAATAGAAAAAAAAAAATACTAAGCAAACCCTGTAAGTTTACTTTCTTTTTGTTTCTTGCTTTGATAATTGACATTTTGTGACGGTCACTATTTGCAACTGTCTCTTCTAGAAATAGCTGCAAAACCAAGGCCAGAACAATAACAACACCATTGGTCATGGGATTGTTGCAGAGGGAAAATGTCACAGGATCCCATCCCTAGAAAAAGAACTACAGGCAACTAATGACCATAGAAGAATTCCTCTCCCAGAGACGAGAGTCTTTTTATTGCTTGTTCAAAGCAGCATGGTCGCTGTCCCAAACGTAAACATACAAACAACAGAATCAGATTCTCCAGGTTCTCTTCATATATACGCTTTTATGCACACACACATATGTAACAAATATAACCAAAGAAAAGGAGGCCACCGACTCATGTGGGGGAAGAGGGGAAAATGGGAGGGATCCAAGGAAGGATCACTGGGGTGGAGGAAAGGGAGAGAAGTGGTTTAATTTTATTTCTACTAAAAACGTGTTTTAAAAACTACTGAGTCATGCTTTACTAGACTCCCACTAACTCTGAATGAATAGATTCCTCAGCTGTGTGGTTATTTTATAATCATTGCCTAGGTAGGCACCCATAGCCTTGAAGACTACAGGTTTCTTTGTTGCAAGCTCTGACTCCTCAGTTGGGCTTATGTAGATGTCTGATGAGTCTCTAGTGTACTATGTGACAGATGTCACATCCCTGTTACATTGTATGTGCCTGTTGTTGCCTGAGCCTCGGCATCTGCTGGTTCTCAGCGCTGCTCAGTCATATTTGTTTTTAAGAAATCCCTGTTCTGAGCAATATATAATCGATGCTTTAAAGAGTTCCTGATCATTCTTCTTCCCTTTCTAATGATAATAAGATGAAAATAGCTAAAAAACAATTCAGGATTTTTCAAGGCCAATACGACTTTGGGAGTACCTGAAGCAGACACATCATTTGCCCTTCTACTCCCTGGAGCAGCTAGAAGTTTCCAGTCAGTATTTCTTCCTAACCCTTACTCAAACACAGGGACTCTTAACCTTCTTAATGCTGCGATCCTTTAATACAGTTCCTCATATTATGGTGACCGCCAACCACAAAATTACTTCACTGCTACTTCATAGCTGTTATTTTTACTACTGGGATGAGTCAGAGTGTAAATATCCAACATTCCCAAGCTCTTAGGTCATCCCTGTGACAGGGTCATTTGACCTCCAAAGGGGTCATGACCCAGAGGTCGTGACCCATAAATTGAGAACCACTGCTCAAATAGCCATTTTCCACTTTGCCTGAAGATCAGAGGAGCTCGAAAGTGGTGCTCAGTGAAGTGGGCATCCCAGCATATAACTCGGTTTTCCTCGAAATCTTTCTGACTCACTGAACAGTCTGTTCCCCCCAACGCCGACCCCCAACTTGACCTCAATTCACTAGCCCCTTCCCCAGCAGTGACTAACCAGATTAAGGTTGGATAAACATTAAGTTGCCTCAGTAGAGCTGGTTACACGCTGTGATCGCTGCTGTAAACTATCAAAGGAGTTATTCTAGACTTAACAAAAGACTACAAGTGCTGTTATAGCAGAATTCATGGGCTTCTTGGATTTTCATAGTGATGTTTGCATTCACACTGACTGACACGCAGATTTAAATGCAATGCAACTCGGCACCATTTCCTGGTGAACTAGTAAACAGTAGTGTCTTTTCCTGATATCATGTAGTCAACGTTCAAATTAGCTCGAATGTACAGACTCAGTCCTCCATGATGGAGACACAATTAGGGTCTCATGGATAGACTTGGATTTTTCAAAACCTACTTTAATAAGGGTTCTCAAATGTTTGGACACCCCTTCTAGCCCATTGTACGAAGGTAGGGAAGAAAAGATGGTAAATAGGACAAGAGGATGTGGACCTGCTTAGAAGTAGGTCTTTGGGGGCTATTCCAATCTCCGTTGTCAGGATACCAGCAGTCCAGTCAGCGGAGGCCTGGCTGTTTCTGTTGGATTGTGCCACCATGGCTGATGCATATTTGGTGTTCTGACATGACAGGTCAGTGGGAACATGCAGAACCAGCTGGGACACCAGGCGTTCTCTGCCATGCCTCTCTCAACAAAGTGAAGATCGGTCAAGATGCTAGACCAGCGAAGCATTGCACAGCTAGCTAGGCAAGTGCCTCATAGAACTGCAGGCAAAGTTAAGAGGAGTGAAGTTGGGATTGTTCCCACCATGATTATTACTGAAACTGACCAAACTATGCAGGGAGTGGAGTAAGATTCCAGTGCTACGTAGATTATATAGAGTCGTAGTCAGCATTCCTACTGCTGAGATGAAACACCATGACCAAAAGCAACTTGGAGAAGAAAGGATTTATTTTATTTAAGATATTGTAGCCCATCAATCTAAGGAAGTCAGGACAGAAACTCATAGCAAGAGCCTCGAGTCAGAAGCTGATGAAGGAATCCTGCTTTATGGCTTGCTTCTATGGCTTATTCATCCTACTCTCTTATACAGCCTGGACCACCAGCTTTGGGTTGGCCCCACCCACAATGGGCTGGACTCTCCCACATCAATCATGGGCCATGAAAATACCCTACAGATTTGCCCACAGGCCAGTCCTATGGATGCAATATCTCAATTAATATGTCTTCTACTCAGATGATCCTAGCTTGTACCAAATTGCTGTAAGAACTAGCCAGCACATACAGTAAACAGATTTTTATCAGGATTTATGTTGTTGTCATTTTGTGGAAATTTCTGGTTTGGTTTGGCTTGGCGTGGTTAGATTTTTTTTCAGTCCTAGGAATTAAACTTAGTTTCTTAAGTAGGCTGGCCAGGCAAGAGGTCTGTTGATGAGCCACATTTCCTGCCCTTCATTTACTTTATGATGACAAGAAGACTACATTGTGACAGACACAGACCTTAATGCAAGCCTTTATATTGGTGCTAAAAATCCAAATTTCATTTTTGGATATCAAGCACTTTACCTCCAAGCCATTTCCCCAGCCCCTGATTTTTCATTCTTGAAAGAAATTTATTTTTCTGTTCTAAACATAACATAGTAATATTCAATTTTTTATAAATTTGTCACTTTCTCTTGCTTATAGTTTAAGGTTTTCATTAATATGTTCATAAGGAAATCGGTCTATACTTTTTCTTAATATTTCTGTCTTTGTGATAATTTAATGTGAGTCTTAATCTGGCCTTCTTAAATTGGTTCGGGACCATTCCTCCTTAAAGTACACTGAGTTAGTCTGTGATTGAAGGACAATTTCCTGTGTCTTGTTGTCTTAGTAAGATTGTCGCACAATCCTTAGGAATCTAAGACTACACTGTAATGGGCAGAAATCCAGACTCTAAAACCAGAGAGTATAAATTTCAATAAGGTCCTCAAAAGTTTTTGATACATCTAGCTCTTGGTCAGTGCTTTGCAAGTGATCCTTCTAGCTGAGTATAAGAAAACGGCAGCTACTCAAAACTCCCTTCAGATAGCCACAGGAGGGTCCCAGACACCAGGGAATCACGATGCTCCCAGGACCCAGTGGGGATGACTTTAGCCAAAATGCACAGAGAAGGGAGATAGAATGTGTAGAGACCTCCTTCAGTAGATGCGCACTGCCCTTGGTCAAGAGATGGGGCCACCCACCCATCTCAACGTTTTTAATCCAAAAATGTTCCTGTCTAAAGGAAGAACAGGGACAAAAAATAGAACAGAGAGTGAAGAAAGGGCCAGTGCAGGGACGGTCCCACCTGAGGACCTGTCATGTCTGCAGACACCAAACCCAGCACTGTTGCAGTGCTTAAGAGGTGCTTGCTGACAGGAACCTGGTGTGATGGTTCCTTCGGAGGTTCTGCCAGCAACTGACCAACACAGATGTGAATGCTTGGAGCCAGCCATCAGACTGAGCACAGGGAACCTGGTGGGGGAGCTGGCAGAAGGACTGGAGGAGCAGAGGGGGATTGCAACCCCATTGGGAGAACAAATGGGCTGGTCTGAACACCCAGCTCTCTCAAAGACTAGAACACCAACCAAGGAGTGTATCTGGAGAATCCATGGCTCCAGATACATATGTAGCAGAGGATGGCCTTGTCTGAGAGCAACAGGAGGAGAGGCCCTTAGTCCTGGGGAGGCTTGATGCCCCAGTGTAGGGGATGCTGGAGGGGTGGTGCAGGACAGTGTGGGTGGTACCCTTTACAGACAAAAGGAAGTGCGATTGTAGGAAGGGAGGGCTGCTGAAGGGGTAACTGGGAAGTGGGATATAATTTGAGATATAAATGAATGGAATGATTAATTAAAAAGTAAAAACTACCACCACCAACAAAAACCCTTCAGAGTAGGAGTACCTTTGCATCTCCTGTTTATTTACTTTGAATGCTAATTCGCTTAACTGTCTGTTTTTCTAATTTATTTTGGTTTTGTTCTTTTTGAGACATGGCGTCACTATGTGTCTATGGCTGGCCTGGAACTTGCCATGCAGAACACTCTGGCCTTGAACACACAGTGATCTGCCTGCTTCTGCCTCCCTTAAGCTAGGATCAATGGTGAGCCCACTACACCTGCCAATCTTGTGTCACCTCATACCTATTCCACAGAGATGGGCATCTGTGACCCACCAGCATGAGTTCTCCCAAGGGATGATGTAACAGCAAAAGAATAGCTGAAAGCAAAGGGATTTTTGTACCGGTGTGGGAAAAATGTAGTGTTATTTGCATAGAATGAGGTCTTGGCACTTGAACTGTTCTAATGCTTTTTCTGGAAGCTGAAAGGTCCCTTCCTCACATGCCCATGTCCTAACACCCCCACACCCCACATCCCACACCCCCAGATTGGTGCTATTGAAGGTCAATGGTAATAGGAAATCATTGGACCATGAGAGGTGTGTCCTGAGAAGAACCAGCTAATGAGCCTTCAGTTTCTCCTCTCTGCTCCCTGTTTATGAGGTAGCCAGCTTTTTTCCACTGTGTTCTCTGACACACGATGCTCTTGCCACCAAAACAGCAGAGCTAAATCATCCTGGACTGAA
Organism: Micromys minutus; assembly: GCF_963924665.1. NCBI lineage: Eukaryota > Metazoa > Chordata > Mammalia > Rodentia > Muridae > Micromys > Micromys minutus. Next base: position 17,851,068 of record NC_137957.1, on the reverse strand, counting down.
AATTCCAAGACATCGAGGCCAAACAACCTTTCCCTCTCTGTAAATTGATTGTCTCTGGAACTTGATTTAGTGAAAGACAGATCCCACTGAGCAAGTGAAGTCTAACACCAGCCGTCTCACTTTCTGATGATTTCCAAGTCTAAGAAATGGGCACGTGTGTAAACTTCACTGGCGTCACCAGGTCTAACACCAACCATCAGCTATACCGATAAACCAAGGCATCAACTGGAGAGATCCCTTCATTTTCAGACCCAGTATTTTAAATCTAGTTTTGTAAAAAACAACTTTGCTTTGTAGAGTATTTTATTCCTCATTCATTGGAAACTTAAAGCTACTCAGTTTAGTTATCTCTAGTGATTTCGGTATCAGTAGACAATTAAAATGTTCCAGTGTCCTGAAAATTCACAAGACTCTCAGAGACTATCATTGTTAACTCAGTGCCACAACGTGGCATTTCATATTGAAGTTAGAAGACTGCAGTCTTAATTTTCTAGTAAACGTTCTTGGGTTGAAACTCACCTGGATGTTTCTCAGGATCTTTGCCGACACAGCAACCATAATGGTTGTCACTGTGCAGATTAATGGCTTAACTGAGCCCATTACAAAATAAGCTCTTTAAATAATTATTTTGTTGCAGCTTCACAACTTTATGCTATACGTGATCATTGCAATATATTAATTTAAAATTTATAATAGTATTCATTTACATGGAATGAGACATTATTTTAATCATTTTTCACATTAACACACTAAGGTTGAAACAGATTGCTAATAGATCAACTCAAGTACCCAGAAGGCAAAGGATATGGAAGGAAGCTCAAATATTTTGACTACATATATGAAATTATTCTGCATTGAACCATATTAATTTTATTTGTAACAAATACTTGTGTTTTTAATCTTTACCCAAGTATACTTAATATACACTTACAGTGTACATAAAAATCATACGCCATCAAAAGGGTTGTCATGGATGAAATATGTTTCTATCTAGTAATGTTTATAAAGTTTATATTCTTCTGTTTATTATTTCATTCATTACAACACTCTGAAGTACAGTTGTATAATTACAACATTATATGCTATGTTCACCATGCACCAGGTAAATGTCTGTATTCTGAGCTTTATGTAGCAACAGTTGGGTAAGATTCAGTCTTTCACCTACAATATCCAAATGAATCTGGCTTGCGTTTGTTTGGATTCCATATTTCTTGCCATCTTTATGTTGGCCTCATCTGTACCATTTCTCAGTGACAGGGCAAAACAAAACTACTTCTCAGAAGTGAGCGCTCACTTCTACAGTCTAAAAGCCTTCCGAGTATACATCCTTAGGCTCTCCGGGGTTGGTTTGGTTGAAAACCTATTTGTGGTGATCAAATGCCACATGGATGTCATTGAATGAATATAGTTTATGTCACAACTGTGACCAATCAAATAGACTAAAATAGCAAACTGAAAGTAAGATGTTGAGCCAATCAAAGGATTTCGGCCCACTCCCCACGTAATTGACGGTTTGTTGTGGTGTCTTATAAACACAGTCTTCATTTATTCCTCCGTGCCGATGGGGTTGACGTGAGTAAAACTTAATTTAAAATGTAAGCAGGGCGGCAAGTTTTTGGACAGCTATTGGGAGTGTGTCAGCCCTCCTTACTCCCGCCGCGGTGTCCAGGCCTCTCTGTGGTTTTGACTCACTGACAATTGGAAGAAATTCGAGAATAAATTCCTCAGGCTGTCATTCCTTCTCTATTACAGCTAATCTGCTGGCAATTTCGTTTGGCTTAGAAGTAGGCGAGGCTCAAAATGAGCATCATTTATTTCCAGACTGTCTAACACCATTGCTTTACTATGTTATGGGAAAATTATGTAGGTTACATTGACGTAAGAAGAATGTCTCCTGAAGAGAAATGTTCCCCGATTCCCTTTTAAATGACAGAAAGACACGAGAGGTTTCATAGTGAATTCAGTTTTTAAAAGCAGTCTGACTCAAAATTTCCCATGTTAAAATTTATTTTCTTTGTCAATAACGAATATCTAGTCTGTACTTTGCATTGTTTCCAATACCTGGGTTTGGTCTTTTAAAATGTAGAACCATACACAGTTATCATGCATTGACCTGAATGGCATTTTAAGTAGAGTGTCTTTAATTTCTTGTTAAGTTTTTTTCTTTTTTTTGAGTTAGATACCTAAAAGCTGGTAATCAAAGAACATTGTTATTTTCAGATCCTAGGTTGGCTGACAGAATCATGAGAAAAGCATATCATGAGAAACACTTTTGGAAGGTGTCTTTATGGAAAAAGTCAGTGTTCAGAGAATCTTCAGATGTCAATTGAATACACATCTACCTCTTAGACCTGGCCAACTGTGGCCAAGTTCAGACCAGCATCTTCTACTTGACACCAGGACACCCGCCAAGCAAATTAAAAGTTAAGATTATGTTGCCTCTAAGTTGATAGATTCTTTGTTTTGTATATAGCTACAACATTAAGAGGGGGGATTTATTTATTTTTAGTTTATGTGTAGGACTGCTTTGCTTACATGTATGTCTATGTACCACATGTGTACCAGTGTCTTTGGATGCCAGAGGAAGGCATCAGGTCCTCTGAAAATGGCATCATGGATGGTTGTTGGCCACTGTGTGAGTGCTGGGAACTGAATCTGATTCTCTGGAAGGACAGCCAGAGTTCTCAGTTGCTGAACTATCTCCCCAAGCTTTTTAAGCTAAAAGGAGTACATATACCTAAGTTAAGTGTGCAAATTGCAAAAATATACACTGGTTGTAACTTGTTTGGGGTCACACATTTAGGGCAAATCTAGAATTAAAATCTAAATCTCAATGGAGAGGTATGTTTTTCTATCAGCAATACAACCACTATCAAGACAAGTGAGGTCTCTTTCAAAAATGATTCTTTTATTTTGTGACTGATAAGATACTAAGAATAGGAAATGTTTGATTATTGGTCCTGAGTCATCTATATGAATTTGTTCTAAAACGCAATAACCTTAGGTGGCTACGGTGATGCATATCCGTGTTACCCGTGCCCATGGGGTATAGGCAGGAGGAGCTTGAGTTTAATGGTTGCACAGGAGAAGCAGCAAACTGTTAGCTTTAGGCTGGGCCTGGTAGTGCACACCTTGATCCAGGTACCCAAGAAACACAGGTAAGTAGAGCCCTGTGAGTTCAGGACTAGCCTGGTCTACATAGAGAGCTCCAGGCTAGTCAGGTATATGTAATGAGGTTCTGCCTCAAAAAAGTCAATGTTTGACTCCATTGTTTTGTCGTCTGAAGACCCCTGAGGTCATCCTGTAATTCACTGGGAATTTAAAATAGATGAGGTCCAAATGGTCTTTGACTTAAACTGGTTCAATTAAGACTTTCTGGCTCCATGGTGATGAGAAAGTCACACACTTCAGTTGAGACAATACTTCCAGTTCTGGAGTTTAATCTTTTCCCAGGTTAGTGATACTCAGTAAGACACTCTCTCAACGTGCCAAGCAGCCACAGAGACCCACAACCCACACTCAACCATGAGATCACACAGGGAAGCACATCACTGTGTGCTGTTTCCAAAATTTTGTCTCAGGATATTTTAAACTTTATGATGACATAACATTATCACAAGTCTCTACTGCATTTATGAACAAGTTGCCCCCTCTTCAGTTCTAATATCCTCTTGTCTGGACATGGAATGCTCTGTCTGTCCAAATAAGTTTTCATGTCAGCTGAAACTGAGCCTATGCAGGAGTCAAAAGTTGTAGCAATAACTGAACTAAAACAACTGTCACATGACAGGTAGCTCAACAGCATGTTTGTTAAACGGCCCTGAGGTAAACTATGCATATCTAATTGCCTGCCACCATACTGGTTGGGGAGTGGTCCAGAGCCAAAGACAGGATGCTTGAAAGGATGAAGAATGTAAAAGAATTCCTAAGAGAGTGTTTCAACAACAACAAAAAAAAAAAAAAATGAAATTTTATCCTCTACTTTGATGAGCAAATAGTGATGGCTTAGAACAGGTAACTTCCAGAAAACACTCAGTCCTTAACAACAGGTCAGTACTTTGTTCTTTGGGTTTAAAAGCTGGATGCCAGGAGACCTTGCCTCATAGTTAGTAGGCTTGAGGGAGCTGTCACCATCCTGTTTGAGAAAGTTTCCCCACCCTCTGTGTTAATCCCTATAGGCAGCTCTGGGGCCAGCACAAAGTCAGCTTCCTTCCAAATACAGCAAGAACAGCCAAAGCACGTGGTACTGGAAACAGTTTTAACATCCCAGAGAGTGAGAGAAAATGGGCAAGTGTGAGGAAACTAGATATCAATATCTCTGTGGAATCTGTCAACATCAAAACTTTAAAGTCTTAAATCAGATGGCCTTGACTGTGGGATCTCTATCTTTGACCTGCATTTGGAAGTAGTTTACTTGGAGCGTTTGGGGAGTGCTTGGAAGGCAGAGGGACATAGGTTCAGAAAGTATCTCTTGACCTGGTAAGGTTCTATGACTAGGTAATTCTGAAATAAAACCAACTATAAAGTTCTGGCCTTAAAGTTGAATACCAAAATACGTTTTATCAAAACACAGTCAAAAGCTATCACCCAAACCTGAAGCTTTTTAACACTGAGACATTTCAGGAGAAAGTTCTTTACAAAAACCGCTACAATAAATTTCCTAAATTATTCAGGCATGTAGTCAGTATCAAAGCAAGTAGAAAGAGAGGCATTTCTTACAAGAAACTATTAGTCCTTCCTTGATGTACAGAAAGGAGTTTGGCTAACGAACTCCAGCTTGCTGTGTTCCTTATTTAAAAGGCGACCATGTAACAAAAATCTAACTTGGCAAACTCATCAGACCATGTTCTGGGTTCAATCACTTGTTAGGTAAGTTAACATTCTTGCACTCTAATTTTGGCCATTTCCACCACATATATAATTTGGTTAGAGAAAGAAAGTACAAAATATACAAAAATTCAAATCCATGCTAACTACTGAAAAGCCAAGTGGTGTTCTGAATATATATATATATTGTTTTGATTAATGGTTGCTTAGTAGTACTGTATTCGTGTAAGAAAATTGTTCTGAAAACTATAAAATTCTCAGGAATTGAAACGGAACATTACCCGGATTGTTATCCTAAGGAGAACATACATAGATTGTTTGTATCATAGCTTATGAAAGATCTCACAGGAAGTGAGTGTCATGCTCAGTTCAAATTATTTTTGGATGTTGAAACATGAGCAACAGGAGATAATATTTATAGCTCTCTATTGGTGGCAGGACTGGATAAGTTGGCTTTAATCAAGGGATGCCTGCCCAATTCTTTTTCTTTCTTTTCTGTTTAACTCCAAGACTTCTTCAATGCATACATGAAGAGTTTGAAATTCAAAATAGACTCTTGGTTGAAAAAATTGATTAATTTTTGTATAATTGCATAAGTGGTATTTGGCTAAAGATAAAATATAAAGCTTTTTACAAGGAGGAAAAAGGAAAACCAGATACAGGTGGAATTTGGTACAGTTTTACCCCTAAAGCTGCAATGGAATGCTACCCCTCAGGGGTTACTCGGCATATCAGGTTACTAGTCTATGAAATATTTTCCTGGGATGGCCAAAGTATATGGGAGCTCTTAGGTCTGTGTTGAAATATGTATGAAATTACAGCACTTTGAAAACACTGTGATTGATCCAGAGCCTACTGGGCCTTGAGGGAGAGTCACATTCAGAATGATTAATAAGGGTAGAACTCAGGAAGTGTCCGGAGAGAAAAGCCTTTATCCTTCAGGGCAGCCATATTGTCTGGTTCTTCTGAGATGTGAACTAAAGTATATCAAATCCCTTTTCCTTCCCCAAGCTTCGTGTCTAACAACAAACATGGCGTTCTATTTGTGTGCAGCTGCACAAACCTTTTGTATTTGTTTTCCTTAGATGTAACATAGAACAAATATCCACAAGAAGCAGCAGCGTTCCTTTTCTGAGCTGAGATAAGGACAATTATTTTAATCTTAAAAACGACAAACTCCAGGAGTCAGTTGAGTCTATATTGGCATAAGGTTTATCAACGAGGGGCACGTAGGGTTCGGCTCGAGAGAGTGTACTGTTTGCAGGTTCTTTGTCAAGTAAGTGACTGATGGACAGAATGCTGAATCAGAACTTATTCCTGTAACAGCTGGATCAGCTGGCCCATTAAACAACTGATTCTGGTCGGTAACACAACCCACTGTCCAAAGCATGACTGTGTGCTTTTGATGATCGAAACAACTAATGCCACCGTCGGAGTCTTGAGTGGGTGCTGTAGGCCCTCAGAAGACTTGAGCGAGATTGTACGGATGCCTGCAGCTCCTCACCTCAGAACAAGAAGGGACAGAAAAGACCAGCAGGCTTGTTTTGGGTTTATCATCTCCCAGTGTTCGGCATTTGGAAGATGTTTCAAAAGTCAATAGTTCTTTTGGATTCAAATCATGTGACAGTACTAGGTGATAAAAAAATGTTTTATTAGATTCACCCACACTTCAGAAGGTTACTTTTATTTGCTAATATCAGAACTTCAGGAAGGGGCGTGAAAAGTATCTAGATGAATGTTCCAGCCTGCAAATCATCAAGGGGATTACAAATCAACCAAAGCAACGGGGATCGCCAGCGTTTGGACCAGAGAGTCAAGAAGCAATCAAGAGAGCTAGAGGGACAGCACTGTAAATGTGTGGCGCTGCTTTGAAAAAAAAAAATGGCAATACATTTTAGGAATCAGACAACATTTTTTTCTGAAACTTTTTTTTCTGCTCAGTGAATAGCTCAAAGAATAAAAAGATTCTATTTTCAAAAGAGGTTTTATGGCAGTGAAGTTGTCCCACCCTTACAAAAACCATGGGGGGGGGGGGTCCTATCATGTTCACAGTGGGAAACAGAAAAATTAGATCCCAGTGCTTGACAGATTATCACTGGGAAGCCATTCGAAGAGAGAGAACAGGGAGCAATGTAAAAAAATATAAAATGAGAAACATGAAATATGTCTGTGCCCTGTAACAATATTCAGCATGTGTTTATTTATGGATTCGAGGAGCAGAAAAAAAATGAAAGCAGGTGTCCTTAAGTGAACGAGATTCCAGCAAACGCTCAGAGCTATAACAGCAAAAGAATGCAAACATCATATTCTAAACCCATGAGCGCTTTTATCTTCAGACTTGCAGAAGAGCAGGGAGCCTAAACCTGAAAATGATCCTTAAAGCCACAGTGTAATCTCTCTAACCAGGCTCCCTGACATTTCCCATTAAAATCAACATGTATTGATTGCAGATGATACACACATAAAATAAAAAAGGAGTAATAATGATTTCTCTCCCTACAGTCTTTCATGTGGCATCAATCCTTTTATTCTCCTTCCGGTTTACAAAAGAAAGCTACTACTATGACAACCACGCCAAAAAAATCTGAATATTTAAGCAAATGCCTTTTGTTGGATTCTTTCCTTTCTCTGAAACCCCTGGTTCAACTAGCAGCAACTACCATATTTTTTTTTTAATTAGGACGAATTTCAGCGCTATTTCTTGTAGACAGAATACCAAGCAGCGTATAAGAAAGGTATCTAGTCCAATTTTATATGAGTGGAAAAGCTGAGACCCAGGGAAGCAATTTATTGAAAATTTCATAGCTCTTGGGTAACAAGTCTGAGAAACCACTATGCAGGCGGCATGGTCTTTATCCAACACCAACATGTCTGTTACCAGCAGGACCACACTTTCAGAGGGTTATTTGACCGTGGAGGCCAAGAGCGGGCTTGATTTTCACAGCTCCGAGGTAATATTCTGTCAGGCACTGTGATCTTTATCAGACTTTGGCCCTCTTCTTGGCCATTACCACCTTGATCCTTGGCTTTATGATCTTTCTCTACTGTGTGGGACTGACCCTCAGGCAGTGCCACAAGAGCATGCCAGCCTGGATAGTCTACAGCTTTAGTGCCCTCCCCTTCCCTTGCATCTGCTACCCCATGAGGTGTTTCAACTGAATGCCCCTAAGTGTGGCTGTGTTCCCACTCGGAGGTTATTCTGGGATGGAATCTAACTAACGGACTCCAGGAGCATCCCCGCTGGTTACAGCGCCATTTAACTTCAGAGGATTGCCAATGCTGACAGTAACTGGGTACATGCTCATGTTCCTTAGAAACCCATCCTAGGATCTTCAGATGGATAATTGCATGTGACTTTAACTTTTGGAGAGACCTGTTATCAAAATAAGTAGACTATGAAGTGGGGGTTCCTGAAACGCTAGTTGAGATCCCCTTGGGTGTCTTTATAGTCCACTCTACCCTTTCTGTGTTTGTACGGGTTCTCTGACGATAAAGCTCTCTTTCTTTATAATGAAATGAGGTTTCTTTTCCCCATATGTGTGGCAGCTGAAGCACCTGTACCCATGCCAGGGTGGTTACAATGAAGCCTCAGGGCAGAGGAAGTTGCAAAAGCAGAAAGGAAAACAACATGGACGATGGGAAGCCAGAGGGAGAAAAGAGGCCAGGCTTACTCTTTTATAACAAACGTATCTTGGGAATTAAATTATGGTCCCAAAAAACCCAACTTAGACTCCTCCCAGGGTGGTACCGCCCATGACCTAGTCAACTCCCCCTAGGGTCCATACTTTCAGGGTTCCATATCTCAAAGGATGCTTACCCTGGTACCAAGCTCCCAACATGGGAAACTTTGGGGTCTAAAGCAAGTTCAGCTTAATGGCCACCAGGCATGCCTTAGCCAGGTTTCCACCAAAGACATTAAGTATCTTCTTATCTTTCATCCTGCCACTCTTAGGGAAACAACCAAGGACCCTTCAATCTCTCAACCAGGAGGGCTGGGTTAGAATCCTAGCCCCGACTAATGCAGTCACATCCAGTCTGTTCTAACTACCAAGGCTTGGGTTCTTAAACGTATCACAGCAGCCTCTCAGTCAGAGCATATAAAGTTAATTGACTGGCACATCACCCACATACATCCATGCTCAGAAGATGGCAAACAAACAGATAAATATCATTCCTTCCCCCTCCCCCTTTCAGTAAAAGCTGGTGTTTAACCATTTTCAATCCTGCCCTCCCTCCATGCCGAGCTCCACGCCCCCCCCAGCCCTCCACCCCCATTCTCTGTATTCCTAATATATGTATTCCTAACACGGAGCAAGTGCCACCTTCTGCTCTCCACGTGTCCACTCCAGTCCTGCTAATTACAGTTTGATGCTGGCAGCCACTACATAATCTGTGCTCTCTGACCTCAGCCTGCTCCGTTCCAGCTGCAATGTCTTATTCTCCCCTACCAGATCGAAATCCCTATAGTAACTAAGTTTCCCGTATGCTAAAAGAAGCCCATGATTGACCCATCTTCCTCACTGGCAACAGATGACCTATCCTCCTATAACAAAGGTCATGACCCCTTTCTCTCTTGAAAACTATCATCTGCCCTCATACATAGAGCAAGATCATGATTGTGACTTTGGTTTTCTCGTATTCCTTTATGAAACTTAACATTTCAACTAACCAGCATAGGATGCTAAAATTTCTATTCCACACATGCACACGCCCTATGCCTTGTTTGGTTTCTAGAATACCATTTACTTTTCTTTCTTAGGTACTCAGACTTTTTTAGGCCCATCCTTCAGTATCCTGATTAGAATTCTCTATGCTCCAAAGAGCTTTCTGTGATTACTCCACCCCACTTATCCTTAAAAACAGAGCTCTCTGCATAATTTGTAGGATTCACTCCATGTTTTATGAGGTCATTAGTCTGCATTTTTACTTCCTCAGAGAGTACAAGCCTCTTAAGAGAGCATAGGCAGGAGTTACACATTTATAGATTCTTAGAAACTATTCATTGATACAGTCCATCGCCAAAGGCCAGGGCAGGTTTAGAAGACCCTGTCTGCTCTTCTCTCTGTCTTTGAAGTTTCTTTGAAGTGAAGGAAACTTTTACTCAGAGAAAGAGTCCCCAGAGAGACAGGTCAGGGAGGGGCAGGCCCTGTGTGCCCCAGTAAGAATTCCTGGAACTCTCAGAAGAGGAACAGGAGCACACTTAAAAGGGGACCCATGAAGGTTTGCCTTCTACTGCTGCTCAACGATGTCCTGACCCTGTGAGTTTCTCTGGGGTGAGCTGTCACTTCAGTACCAATCGGTGGAAATTTACTAATCACCAATATGCATTCCTGTGCTTTGCACTACGTATCTCAAGTCGTAGCACGCAGAGGGGTGGGGGGGGGCGTCAGAAGCCACGAGAAAATGGGCATCAGCGAGCAGAATGCATGTGCTTCTATATCTGGGAATAGCTGGGTATCTACGGGTACTTTATTTTAATAGTCTTTATTGATTTGGAAATTTTACCTCCATACTCCTGGCTACTATTAAGGAGTGAACTTTTTAGTCTTCTACAAAACTAACATAATTCATGAAGCTCCTTTAGCCCGTTAGCGACTAGTATTTTCTCCTATCTCGGTATGGGACTAAACCCTGGCATAAGAATAGGCTACATAAATTCTATAACAAAGTAATTAGCATTCTGGGTCACTTATTGTGTGTTCCTTAAACATGATGTTAACCCTCAACACTTTTCAGAAACTTCTTTCTGTGTGAAATGATCTAGACCCGAATCCTGAAAGTTCCCTTACTCCTCTCTTTATGAAACAGTGACATCTGCTGCTCAGTATAGCTAGTCCTGGGGGCTATATGAGCCGCGGCTTCTTTTGCTGTGTCCTGAGCTAGAGTCCCACCCACCTCCCCATAAGCACAGGCTGCTCACAGCAATTCCTCTGAACTTCTCCACTGGCTGTAGTCCTATCCCTCTCCATTATCTTGTTCTTCTATGATCATTCCATTAGAAAGTGCTTCCTCTTCACCAGCATGAACTGTTGTTTCCTTTGAACTCACAATTTGGTCTTGTTTCCAGCCTCAGAGATATACACAAGGCAATCTGTCCCCATGTGACAATTCTGTGGACAGACAGACATGGCATCTTTCCCCAGGTTTTCTGTTTCTACTAATGCCTTCACTTCCTCTAGCTGCTTTCACGTTATTTGGAACCCTCCCTCCTACCCTTCCTCTATTATGTATATTCTCCTGCTGATTCATATGTACAGGCTAGGGAGGGAAGGTATGAATGGCATGAAAGATCCAGCAGTTACAAACATCATTTAGCTATCTGACAATATTAATGTAATGCAGAAGAAGCTAGTATGGAAGAAGGCAGGCCAAGGTTACTGGATAACATGTGAATTGTCACACTACTTTCGCACTGTTACTTCCTGACATATAAAATGAACCTTAAAATAATAACTACCCCTTGATCCGCTCTGAGGCTGAATGAAGTTCAGCAAGGTGTTTTATGGCGAAAACTTGGTGGTTTTCCCAGCACCTCAGCAAGTGTGCAAAGAATAGAAAACCAATGCTTTGTAACCAGTGCTGCAAGGCTAGGTAAACAGATACTAGAAATGATGCCAGGGAGTATTCAGTGAATAGAAGACTTCACATTGTAACCAATGCTACTAGACTAGGCAAAGCATACAAGAAACAAGAAGGGAGAAGAGTTAGAAACAGAAGAATGCACGTGTTTTAAATTAACTACAAAACACAGTTTCTTAATGTCTGGGCCAATTTTATGCATAGCTCTGTGTGCTGTTCCCAGATCCAGTGTCTGACATAGAAAAGGAGATTAGTGTTTACTGGATGGATGAACTTCATATAGATCAAAATATACATACTGCAAAGGAGGAAAACATCAGAAAGTTAGTATTACAGTGATATTTCCTGTGTGAAATATGATATTAAAAGTCCCAGTATAGCAGATGGTAAGCTATGCTTACCTTGCATGGTACATTTAATAGCCCGAAAGAAACCATGCTTTCAGCAATTTATATTCATTTGGAAGCTGCTGGCTCCCTGTTATATGCATATATATATATATGCATACATACATATATATATTCCTTTTCTATGTAAGCGTCATCAGCATGCATTCATTTGTACTGACCAGTTATGTTTAAAGTTTAAGAGTAAATTGCAATTTCTTCTCTAGAAGAGTTTAGGATACAGTCAGACCACAAAGGAACAAAAATACAAAACAGTGTGGTACAAGGGTGGTCGGTAAGCCACTGTAGGCAATGCCTCATGGTATAGTTAATGAAAGCCTTCCTGGTATGTGATCCAAGCCGGGCATTTTTTGAAAGCCATTCTTCCCTTTCCAGTTTGATCAAGATGCCCGAAAGAGGGTGAGGGGAAAAAAAGAAGTCTGAACGTATTTGGCTGAACTTTGAAATGCTTGGCACTGTAGCTTGCCAAACACATGGCATTTAGAGAATTAAGCTTTTCTGTTGAGAAAAGCGTGCAACCTTCTGGAGTGTGCAGGGACCTTCATCAAATGATTGCATTTTTCCTGTTGATTGGCTTGTTAGAGCAACCTATGTGTGCCTGATTTCCTTATTTGCATAATAAAGAAAAGAGTATGTGTGCAGTATAAATAATGAATTGTCATAGAATGATATGAAATAATCCGAGAGCAAGCCCCTTAAGATGTTACCGTGCAAATGCATGTCACATCCCTGTTGTTAGGGATGGTCCATGCTTATGCCTGTCCAAAGAGGCCATATGGGAGCCAGCTGAATCTCTCCTCCGCAGCTCAACTGTCCAGGGTTACTAAGTGTGTTGAACTCAAATGTACATCCATACACAGAGAGAAGCTTGTCACCGAGCATCCTAGAATCCCATGTCAAAGGCCTCTCATCTTTAGCGACGAACCTTTATAAAGAAGAGTGAGTGGGTTTTCAGAGAAGAGGTGTTGCCTCAGTATCAGATGGGAGCCATCAGCCCCGTGTCTAACCATACATCTATGCCCTACCTTAGGATACGCTGGAGCAGCAGTTGTCCTCTCTCTTCATGCTAAGATCTCTCTCCAACTAATGAGCACTAAGCTTCCCCAGGTGTCTCCTGACCCCAAACTAATGATCTTTCCTCACAGCCTATCACACAGCAACTCAATACCCCACAAGCTGACAAACTTGAACATAAAACCCGGACTCAGATCTTAATCTGGAGCCGGCAAGCCAACCCTCCCAGAGGCATTGTTTACAAACTAAATGAAATCTTAAGATCTCTCAAAGTATGTTTACACAAAGTACATTTTCTTTTTCTGATTGTATTTATAAAGCTGTTTGAATGAGCTGTTTTAAGATGTTGTGTTTAAGGTGTTTTGGTAAGGGGATGTTGTTGTTAAGGCAACTCCTTGGTAAGGGGATATGGTTGCTAAGGTGACTCCCTGGTTGCTAGAAGCGCCATTATGTTAGGATTTGCACTGTAGATGCTGGTATAGCCCTCGTGCAGACAATAGTTTTTCTTTGTAGTACATAGTCTTGGTATCATTTTAAACTTCCTCCCTAAAGGGTCCAAATATCACACTCCTTCCCTATACTCAGCAAATATCTCCAAGGTTTTCCAGAACTTACATTCTCCAGCTAGAAAACCAGCTGACCTCATCATTTTTGTCTGTTTAAGTACTTTTTTCCATGACTGACAAAAGTGAACATTATATAAAATATGTTCTTCCAACCAATGTTACCCTTAAACAAGAGGTTACATTTCTATCTTAAAATGTTATACATTAAGAAAAAGATTCTGACGTTTTAATTTCTACTATAAATTTCTATCTCTAATTATAAGTTTGTTATAGAAATTTATTATAGAAGTTCCTAGGGATCAAATCCAGGTCCTTGCACATGACTGGGAAATGTGTAACACCTACAACATGACTGCAAGGAATAAAGAGATTTTTCAGAGGGTACAGCCTCTGCCACACCACCACAAGGACCTGAGTTTGAATCCCGGGACCCACATAAAGAACTGGGTGTGGCATCAGCACAAAGAGAGATAGAATCTGAAGGATAAGTTGAGACTGTTAGCTGTCAGCATAATTTCAAATTCAGTGAGAGACATCCTGTGGCCTCTACACATGCCCAAGAGTGCATATGCACACACACACACACACACACACACACGCATGCTCACTACACAAATACAGAGGCACATACTACACTTATATACACACACACACACATGCACATTCACACAGACAAAACTTATACAGACACATACAGACCAAACCTATATATACAGACACCCCCCCCCTCTCTCTCTCTCTCTCACACACACACACACACACAAACACACAAACACACATACACACATGGATAATGGCTAAAGGTAAAACAATGCTCTTCTCTAATGCCTGCTAAGCAGCCTATTATCTAAGAAAAAATACAATATTTAAAATTTATAGCAACATGTTACTCATTTTCCTAGGTGAACTGAACAATATGCCTTTTTGTGTTGCCATGTGGCTTGTAAGGCCACTTTCCACACTCGGGGCATCCTTTCCATGGAGCAGACAATACTGGAGCACAGGTGAATTTCTTTCAGGTCACACGTGGTATTTATGTCACAGGTTGCAACAGAAGTCCAACTAAACATTCTCTGTACTTCCAAAGTCCTAAGTTCCATGTGCACATACAATCTATGTGCTTTTATTATATCTTATATCATGGAGGATATAATCCTCAATGATTTCTCATTCAGATAGAGCAGGTTGTTCAGTTCAAATGAGGATTTTTGGGGAAAAAAGCTCATAAACTAGTCAAAAAATAAAATAAACAACATAATCAAGGTCTCTTTCTTCTCATCAGCCTTTTCAGAATCTTCTACATGACAAATTCCATATATAAGTACCACATGTAAAATTACGGACCTTGACAAAGCATTATGTTGTTCATTTACGTATCTCTTCTCTTGAAGGAAAGTTATTTAGATGGGTCAAAAATTGATAATATTTAAACGAACAGTATAACCCCTAAAGATTTTTTTTGATCAAGTGTGTTCTGTATAATTTATTGTGGGTTATTAGTATCATTAGAATTTTAGTTAATCTGAATTTTGAGTTTTGGGAACCATTCTGATGAGACAGGACCAATCAACCATTTTCTTTAGAACTAGTCAACAGGACACATCTTGAAACGGTCTTCTTCATACTGGGACCAAGATTGCCAAGGATGTTTCTCAACTTGTTAGCTCCTTGTATTTTGATGAATTCCAATTTCATCAAATTAAAAGCAATTTACTATTAAATTCTGACTAAGGAAAATCTGTTCACATCCCAAGGAGACTGAGAAAGGCTTTCAGTGTGTATGTGACGTATGTGGTGGAGATATTTTTTTGTGAAAACAAAAACCTCAGCAAAAGGAGAGAAAGAACACATGGGCATTTTGGAAGGGAGACTATGCAAGACTTCAAAAAGAAATGTTAGACCCCTGGTGGCCATCCCTGTGTTCATAAAACAGCAAAGGGGGTACTGAGGGAATAACGAAAAGCAAATATCATCAATACAGTGTAATAGTGATTGTTAAACTATTTACCAACAGAGCAAGTAAATGTGGGGACACAGATCCGTGTGATGGGGGAAGGGGGCCTATCAGAGGGAGGAGTGGACAGGCATGAGAAGGTGGGAAATGGGGAGAAGAGTAGAGGGAAGAAGCTCTACAAAGTATGTATGAGAATGTTGCAATGACTGCTATTACTGCATATGCTCATTTAAAGGGCCAACAACACCCACTAGAATTAACAAAGTTGCTATTTAGTTCTTAAAGCAGAGGGACACTCAAACGGAAAGACAATGAATATCACCCGAACAGAAATGAGAAAGAACAGTCTCGGAAAAAGAATAATGTGTCATGATACAGAACTTTCACAGCACACAACATTTCAATCCTCTTCTGCTAAAAACAAACAAACCAAAACCAAAAAAAGAAAGAAAGAAAAAAAAAAAAAACCCTAAATGAGCAGTGGCCACGAGCTAACTTGTATAGCTTATAAATTCCGTGTTCATGGCTAATGTACATGAAGAGCATCACCCCCAAGATGGCTGACTGACTGGTGCATATCAAGATCGGGAACTGAAGGCTGGCCCAATCACGTGTCCAGGAAACTGGGAAAGAATCTATTAGGCTGTTGTGGGTGTGTGTGGCAGTGAGGGAGGTCCTTAAGGTGCATTGCTATATGACACCACAACTGCTTTCTTAGTGTTTTTAATTTTTTTATTACTTAATGTTTTGAGGTTATCATAGACAAGTCACTTCCCCTTCACCGTCTTATTTCAACAATAACTGTAAAAAAGGATGGGTCTATGAGAAAAACAAACAACAACAGAAATTGTCCATGTACTGCTTGTTGTTTTGTTTGTTTGTTTTTCTGCTTTCTGGGAAGTTAATTTCCGTTCAGAATTGGGCAGCTAAGCTTACTTGCTGTTCGAAGAACACATCACACAAAGAGCTTGCAATGAAGCCCAATTTCCACACCAGGAAAATGGGTTTGCTAAAAGCATTCACGTGACAAACAGGCTGTGCAGAGTAACTCGCTCATAACTGGTCAGCTATGAGCGTTGGAGAAAGAGAGAAATTAGCAATCACTGCAACCATACCCATTGAAATGAGACGATTCTATTCACAACACCTGCCAGGACAGGTATGGAATTTAGCTAACGTGTTACCAAAGAACCTTTTTCAGAGGATGAAACTAAAGAGGGAATAGTTGAGGACAATTACTACACTGGATCTATTTCACCATAACATCCAACAATATTTTAAACATTCTTTATTTATTGTATAGAAGGTTACAGGTCTTCATGCATTGGTATTAGTCAATTTCATACAAAAATTAAACATAGCTTCAAGGGAAAATATATAACCCACTCTCACAAAGTGTACTGTCTTAGTTACTGCTATGTTTTACTGCTGTGAAGAGACACAATGACCAAGGCAACTCTTATAAAGGACAACATTTAATTGGAGCTGGCTTACAGGTTCAGAGGGTCAGTCCATTATCATCAAGGTGGCAGCATGGCAGCATCTAGGCAGACATGGTGCAGGGGGAGCTGAGAGTTCTACACCTTCATGCAAAGAAGGCCAGGAACAGACCAAGCATCCTCAGGCAGCTAGGAGGAGTGTCTCCAAGCCCAGCCCCAGAGTGACACACTTCCTCCAACAAGGTCACGCCTTCTAATAGTGCCACTGCCTGGGCCAAGCAAATGTAAACCATCACATGTACCTTCTTAGTGGACTTCAGTTGCTCTTAATACTAAGAGGATTTTCTTAGTTTTCTCTACCTAGAGCATTATGTAAAAAACCAAGCAGGCATTTTCTGTAATCATCCCAGTAAAGTCATTTGGAATAGAGAATTGTTTCACTGAAGGAAAATAAATCTAAACTTTGAGTAAGTGGTACTACTGTAGTCTTTGTTGTTATTGAATATATTGAGTACAGGAGCAAAACATGACAATGTTGAAAAAAGTTGCGATCGTATCCTTACGTCTGTAAGGAGGATTCTCAGAATACACCATTTGTTAGACAGCACCATCAAAGCATCGCTGTGAGTTCTACACAACGCTCGGGTGGCAGGACAGCAATAACTTGCTGCCCCGTGGTTGGTTAAACACCACAGCTGCTGCCTTCTTAACAAGCAAGAGGGAATCCCTGACTAAAGTGGTGATCCCACAAAGATCACAGTACCCGTAACACCTGGCCCATGCAGAAATGAAACAAGAGGGGCTAATGCTCTCATGCGCCCTAAGAGATCTAGATTCACTGAAGAACAAAATCAGGTGCGAGTATGCTTTATGAAGTATACTACTAAGATGCAGGCTCCATTTTACACCTTGATAGACTGCATCCCAAGAAGCATGAGGAGAAACAAACCTTTAGATAGTAGTTATGGGTAAGAGGGACAGAATGCTGTATTAAAGCTGACTTTAGAACCACATTTTCTGTATCTGTTCTTCTGTTGTGGGACATCTGGGTTGTTTCCAGCTTCTGGCTATGACAAATAAGGCCACTACGAACATAGTGGAGCACGTGCTCCTGGGGCATGGTGGATATATATATATACATACATATATGTATGTTTTTGATCTTAGCCATTCTGACTGGTGTGAGGTACAATCTCAGGCTCATTTTGATCTGCATTTCCCTGATCACTAAGGACTTTGAACATTTCTTCAAGTGCTTCTTGACCAATTGTGATTTCTCTGTTCTGAGTTCTCTGTATAGTTCTGTACCCCATTTTTTAATTGGGTGCTTGGCTTCTTGGAGGTTAGCATCTGGAGTTCTTTATATATTTTGGATATTAGCCCTTTCAGATTAGTGAAGATTTTCCCCCAATTTGTAGGTTGCTGATTCGCCTTATTTACTATGTCTTTTGCCTTACAGAAGCTTTTCAGTTTCATTAGGTCCCATTTGTCAATTCTTGATCATAGAGTGTGAGCTATTGGAGTTCTGTTTAGGAAATTCCCCCTGTGCCAATGAGTTCCAGGCTCTTTCCCATTTTCCTTTCTATTAGATTCAGTGTATCTGGTTTTATGTTGAGGTCCTTGATCCACTTGGACTTGAGCTTTGTGTAAGCTGACAAATATGGATCTATTTTCATTTTTCTACATACAGACTGCCAGTTAGACCAGCACCATTTATTGAAGATGCTCTCTTTTTTCTATTGTATCCTTTTGGCATTTTTTTTCAAAGACCAATTGAATGAGGACATCACAAATTTTGCAAGCAAATAGACCAAACTAGAAAATACCATTCTGAGTGAGGTATCTCAGAACCCAAAAGACATGCATGGTGTGTACTCACTAATAAGTGGATATAGCCAAAAACAATACAGAATACCCAGGATACAAACAGAACTCAAGAAAGTTAACAAGCTAAAGGGCCCAAGTAAGGATGCTTCAAATCCTCATGGGAGGGAGACAAAAGCAGAGGGCAGAAGAAGGAGAGACTTGGGTGGAGAAGGGGAGGGATAGTGGCAGGGGAAAAGAAAAACATGATCAGGTATTGGGGAGGCCCAGGAGTGAAGCCCCAAGGGTCAGCAGAATGAATGAAAATATACAACCCTGGGAGGTGGGAAGCGGGGGGACTCTCTAGAATGTACCAGAGACATGGGGGTTGTGAGAGAATCTCAAGACTCAAAGGGATGGACCTTAGATAAAATGCCCAATAGTAGGGAGAGGGGCCTTGTAGAGTTTATCTCTAGAAAGATAGGGCATCAAGTGGAGGCATGGGATTGCTACCCAACAGTCAAAACCTCTGACCCAGAATTGTTTCTGTCTAAAATAACTTTAGGGACGAAAATGGGGAAGAGACTGATGGAAAGGAGGTCCAGTGACTGGCCCAAATTGGAACTCATCTCAAGAGGAGGCTCCAAGGCCTGACACTATTACTGATGCTGTGGTGTGCTTACAGACAGGAGCCTAGTACGGCTGCCCTCTGAGAGACCCAACAAGTAGTTAACTGAGACAGAAGCAGATACTTACACCCAATTAATGGTGTAAAGTTGGGGATCCTAGTGGTTGAATTAGGGAAAGGCTAGCAAAAAGTTGAGGAGGAGGGTGACCCCATAGGGAGACCAGCAGTCTCAACAAACCTGAACCCCCGAGATTTCTCAGACACCGAACCACCAACTAGGCAACATACACCAGCTGATATGAGGCCCCCGACATGTGTACAGCAGAGGACTGCCTGGTCTGGCCTCAGTGAGAAAAGACCTGCCTTACCCTCCAGAGACAAGGTTCCAGGGAGTGGGAAGGGCTGGTAGTG